>NW_028288864.1:2467500-3067500 GCF_059628265.1 Tinamus guttatus | reverse complement strand
TTTCTTTTCAGGGTTGAATAAGGTTTTTTCTTTCTTTCTTTCTTTTTTTTTGAAGGAATGAATAAAATATTAGTTTTCTATTGCCAGTAAGTAAGGATGAATACATTTTCCTGTCAGCTGTATGCTTTTCCCTCGCCGACGATGGTAATCTAGTGGCTGGGCTGAGTAAGGTAGCGTATTAAAATTTCCTTCGGAAGTGCCCGTTTTTCCAAAGGGAGCCGTGCGAGGCCGCGCGCAGCTCCGTGCGGAGGCAGCCGAGCAGCAGGGCTCGGGGAAACGGAAGAACGAGTTTCTCTGGAACGAAGAGACAAGCAACGCGCCGTGAGCTTGTGCTGCAGAGAGGCAGTGCTGAGCATTTCGGCAGAAGGGAGTTAAATAGAAAAAAAATATTTTATAGCAGCAGGAGGTTAGGAAACATAACTAAACATGTTAAACTCACTGTGAAGCAAAAGGACCCCAGGGGTATTTTAGTCAGATAATATTTAGTTTGCTGCAGTGTCAGTTGTATGATTGCTTGTCATCTGGCATATGTATGTGCTATAAGCAAAATGAGGCTTTTAGGGACCATGAACAATTTTCCAGAAGATAGTAAGCAGGGGATTTATCAGAGACGGATTAAAAGAGTTGCAGTGGATTTATTTGCTCTGGTCGACTGCCAGCGTATGAGGCAAAGCTGAGCCATCTGTAAGGAAGAGTTGGAGGTGAGGGACAACAGCTAGAAAGGAAGAACTATAAATCTGGACAAAAACCTGCAGAATAGGAGAGTGTATAAGAGGTACAGGCATATTTTTATGTATGAACCATATACATTTAAAAATACTTATGTAGGTATGCTAAAGGAGCCATCAGATTGCAAAATCTGTCTAAAGTTTTGGAAATGGTATATGGGGAAAGAGGAGTGTTTCTGAGCACCTGCTTGTGGCACTTTGCACCAGGGTTCGCTCTCCCTACCCCTCCGTGTCAGACTCTGCCCACTCGTGTTCTCTTGTCGATGCAGTTTGTCCCTTGGCTGCTTTCCCTAGACCTCCAGCCCGGTTCCTTGGATGGAAAGCTGATGTTCACCATCCTTAATATTATGGCATGATTCCTAGAAGGAAAATGGCGCCTTATGAGAATATTGGGAAAGCTGATGAGGAACAGTAATTGTAGAGAAGTAAGAACAGCAAGGATGCTTAATTCCTAGTTTACTGCATGCTTGCAAGTACAGAACACACTGTGTTCTTGAACTTTTTTCCCATGTGTTCAGTTTAGGCCCCTATTCACTTGGCCTTACAAGGAGGAAATAATTTATTTGTATTGAATAAACCTTGATTACAGGAGGAAATACACGTGGAGGGCTTCTTGAGAGGTCAAATCTATCTTTAGACGCCCTTATGTTGGGTTGAGGGGCAAAAAAAGGGAAGCAGAGGCTTGATATGTGGGAAGTCATATTCAAGAGAAGAATATTTTCAAAAAATGTTCTTCACTGGCTGTCGGTGCAAGAATAAGGAAATCTGCTGGGTGTTCTTATTATTATGGACTTAACTGGCTTTTTTGTAAATGCTGTTTTAATTGAGGTCTTGAGTAGAAAGTCATTGGTGTGTATGTACATATGTGTCTGCAGTCAGTTCTAATTTGCAAAGTAATGTGAAAATAGGTCAGCCACAGAGGAATGTTGGGAAATGGCTGTATCCGAGAAGGAAGCTGTTTGGAGGTTTGGGAATAGAAAATTTTGCTTTAAAGATGAGTATGTAAGATAAAGGTGGTGAAAGAAAGAGGAGCCATTTACCTTCTGGTAACAGTAGTTGCTGTTTTAGATGAGGAACATTTGAAAAACCTCTGGTAATTTTATTTTTGCTTATTTTTTCTCAAATAGAATTCCGTGTTTGTTTTTTTTTTTCCTCTCCATTCTGGAGGACTCAATTAGCACTTTCAGGGATGCACCCAGCGGGTCCGGAGCAGAGGGAATAGAGCCCCTTCCCGCTGGCTGCTTCCCTGTCGTAGCCGGGTCTCGTCAAACCGGCGTTTCCAGCCGAGGTGCCCGTAGCCAGAGCCGTGTCTGCCGCCCGCTGCTGGGTCATGAGGCCACCTTGTTTTTAGTTATTTCCTCGTTTTTTCATCAGGTCGTAGGATGCGAACATAACCTTTGAAGCATGATCTTACTACATAACATAATCTTGCTGCAGAGTAACGCACTCTTGCTACATGGTAAGACTTAACAGCGAGCTGTTGGTATGGTGAATGCGTCAGAAAGAAGTGTTTGTACAAAGAACCAAGGCACCTGTAAGATTGGATTAGCTTTCTTTTACCGTCTATAGAATGACTATATGGAATCATTCTTTATTCTTTTTTTTATTTCTTTCATGCACCATATTAGGAGGAAGGAGAAGATTTCTTGGATTTGGTTCAAAACTATAGCACAGACTTTCCCAGGAGCTCTGGGCCTCCCTCTCTTTCACCACCTTCCACTCTTTTGACTTACAACATTAACATATAGTTTTCAATGTAATTTAAAATCACTCCACTGCACTTGTTTCTCTGTGGAAAGAGATGAGGGGTGAGAGGGAGGACAGCTGATGTGCTCTTCATCCTGCTACTGGACTGACACTGAGTGATGGTGGTGGCCAAAGATTATTTATATCTTGGAGATGGCTTTCAAGTAGTTAATACGAAAAGAAACGTATTTGTTTTTCTTATGAATTTGTGAAAATGCCCCTTTTTGAAATACCCCTTGTGCCTCTCTGCTGCATGCTCATCTCTTATTTCTGGAGCAGTTGACTGAATTAGACCTGATCGCAAATAGCAACTGTTTGATGTTGGCGCGCCATGTTCTTAGTTCAATCTCGTCTTGAAGTTTTCTCTTATTATCATTAATTTGTAGTTAATCTGGAGCGGAAGAGGAGGGGGAAGTCATGCCACTGATTTCCCATAATGAAGCAGACTATTAGCGTTCTCCCCAAATTATCATTAATTAAGCAGAAGGTTAGTCTAGGGCTAGGAGCAGGGATATTTCCGTACCACTAAAAGGCTCTGAGTGGGGGAATACGAGTCTGGTTCTGTTTTCCCAAGCCTGTCTGCTCCATGTGGCTCCATGTGCTGAAGGGAGGGAGTGAGGGAGCCGGAGTTCGGGGCTTGGATTAATAGTTGAAGTTCACCCGGCTGGAAATAAAGCAGATTTTACTGTGACTAGAATGTGCCATTAAAAAGCCATTATCAGAACGGACCAGCGCGATTCCTGCTCTTTCCTTGCTAATGACAAAACAATCTGTTCTTTAAAATAAGGAAAAAACCCTGACAACCCGATGTTTTCTTTCAAAAAGTGGTGCAAGAGCCTTAACAACCTAGGACCTGGGCGAAGAGAGGCAGTTGTAAGATTTATTGATCAATAAAACAGACAATTACAGCTTGTTTATAAAAGGGGAAAAAAAAAAAAAGAGACCCAAATCTCGGGTCTGCAAGCAACACTGAACCTCTAATAATGGTGACTCTGGAACCCTGCTTGAAACTATAAAAGTCAATAGGAAGATATAGGATTTCAATAAAATTATGACACTAGATAAACTTTACCCCAGGAACAAATTTTCCCTGCGTGTGTGACTGACTTCAGTTAGATTTGTAACTTTAATTTCTTTCTTATTGATTTTTTTTTCTTTTCATTTCTTCCAACTAATTAGAGAGTCGGCGGTGAATTCGGTGCGTGTGGGTATGTTTGAGGAGGGGCTAACAAGCATCAATGGGAATAGAGGCTGAGTTAAAAATGCCCTTCAACCTTCTCCTGGTTAATTTTTTTGCTGTGTTTTCCCCTCTCTGCAGCCGCTTCCAACGTGGGGACTGGACACAGAGATGGGCAGAAGCCACCGGGCGCTGGCAGCGGGGCAGGCGCTGCCTGGGGAGCGTTCGGGTTAACAGATCCCAGCTCTTTCCCCAAAACTGCCCGGGGTCAAGCACTTTTGTAGCTCTCTAGTGCATGAACACTAGTGAAAGCAGCAGCTCTCTGTCTTGAAGCTCCTTAGCAAAGAAGTCCACTTGGGCTTTCTGCAGGAAGGATAGAGAAGGGCGACGCTTGATCCCCACGTGGCTTTGGAAGGTGGGATCTTGTGCGTTCACATGGTGGATTTTCATGGGATCAGCTGCAGGCTGTGGTTGAGACTAAACCATGATTTCTTTTTGGCTACATGTGCAATGGTAGGAGACACCTTCCTTTGGTGCATTGGCTGCTGCTGGCGGCGGAGGGAAACTTCCATCTTACCAAAATTCACTGGCTCTTTCCTTTTCAAACTTCTGCCTCCTCAAACACACACAGCTATGTGCTGCAGCACCAGGGTGTGCTTTGGGACATGAATTTCCTAGCTTTGTAATCAACATCCAAAACCATTAATGCACTTTTAGGGCCTGTTTAGCTTGAACTGCCTTTCTGTTCCTATGTTGATGTGACCCCGGCCAGTGCAAGGAGGAGGGGGAAGCGTGACCATGTGAGGGCATTAGGAGAGCGGGGATTGCTCTGGGGGAGCTGCCCTCGCACAGACAGGCCTTGCAGGGCGGTTCAGCAAAGATCTCCTGTGCTGGGCACACGTCTGAAATTCCCACTTTTTAGTAATTCTGCTGCATACTCTGCTTATATAAAGCAGAAAAGGAGATGCTGTTAGAAAAAGGTTGGAGAGGACATATTAAAGTCCCCGAGGAGGTGTGTGATGGAGCTGAGGTACGTGTCCTGTGGTGTGGGATGTGGAGATACAAAATACAGATTACATTTTGGAGAATCTTTTTACTTGGAGGACTTCTCAACGAGAGTTTCTGTTTCCTGCCAAGCTAACAAAGATCTTTAGGAGGGATGGAAAAGCTTTCAGTAAGTGTTCTTGATAGGGAAGAATTTGAAGAAGGAGCTGGGGACCACTTGCTGGAAGCTGAGAATTGATTTCATTACAGTATTAATATTTAGAAATAATTACAGATGAGAACCGAACACCAGGATCAAGTGTTTAATTTGTACTTGGCCTTTCAGCTTCTCAGCTGCCTCTTTCGCTATACCTTGTGCTCTGGTTTGCTGTGCGTATTTTTTCTTGTCAAGTTTGCTCTCCTCCTCAAAGGAAGGCTTTGAAACTCGAGGTTTGTAGTTGATTTTAAGGAAAAGACACCCCATAGGGATGTCCTGTTTCCATACAGATTTCCCCATCCTAGCATGAAAGCACAAGTTAGTCCTTCTTGCAGCTGAACAGCTTGAGGAACTGCTAGGATCTTGCTTGAGGGGTGACTTGAATACCTAATATCCAGGAGTTAATTGGAAGCCTTGTGTGCTGGGAATTGCCAGGGGTCCTGTTTGCTGTTGAAAAAATGGTAGGGATTTCAGGCCTGCTTTGCTGTAAAGGAGAGAACATTTCTGTGTTAAACTATCACGTTGATGAAAGATGCTTGGCAGAGGATTGGAAGAGCGGAGCAGATTGTAGTGCAGAGAGAGGGAGAGAAAGGATGTTGTAATTGCAGCTCTAATTGCAACAATATGCAAGGATCAAGCCCATAAATACAGTAAATGTGGTCATTACATCCCCTTCTGTGTTCTAGACAATAATCCTGCAATAAATGGGGAACAAAAGTTGTCTGCAGAGCCATGGCAGTTGGTCTTATGGAGAGTGAAGTTTACAGAGTGAGTGTTGATGAGGGAGACGAATGATGGAACGATCCTGGACTGCTGTTTTTTTACCAGGCAGGTTCCTTACGGAAGGCTGTGGCTGGGTTTCTCTGCCTGCAGTAGCATGGAAATAGCTCCTTTTGTATGTCTGTCAGGTCAATAATTCTTTCAGAAGCTCATGGCAAAACTGTTCTTTCCTTGGAATAGGACTTGTCTTCAGCCAGACCTGAGCAAGAGCTAATAATAATGAGTTCCATGTTAAAATCTGTTTTTATTTCTTTATTAACTCAGTTCCTTCAGCCTCAGGCTGCTCTTTGGTCTTGAAGGCCCTTTACCTGCTGACCAGTCCAAACATCTTGGTTGACCTTTCAATACATTGCTTGCTTTGCACACAGGCTGCCCCTCTGGCAGTTCCCTTCTTGTTTTCACACCTTGATTTTGAATGTTCCCTTTTCCATGTGTCTGTTCAGCATTTGACCTTTAGATTTTGAAGGGAGAAACAATCTTCATGTTTAGGCTTGCTCAACTGAGCAATGAGCATCACCTTTACTGTCTGAAATGCAACTTTTTATTTTTCATTTGGGGGTGACAGGAAGGGACCTATTTTTCTATGCTGGTAGTTCCTGGTTTTCCCTAGAGAGCAGTATCCCAGCAAAGCACTACACCATGACTAAGTTTGGTTTATGATATGCTTCAGGCTCAATATCGTGGTAGTGACCTGCTCTGGATGTGGACTGAACAGCTATAAAGCTGAGTGATCTTTTAATAATATTTTGGACTTTTGTGATGGCAAAATTGACACTGCAAAACTGATTTGTCTGGAGCACTTGTGTGTTCCTCTGATGGGGTGAGGTAGCAAACTTCAGCATCGAGTGGAGGCAGCACTACAGGGTTTCCTGGGTGGTTTTGCTCTTCTGAGCCATGCCCGGGCAATGTGCTACTTTGTTCTGTAGTCTCATGGACATCCAAATTCTTCCATATGGTCAAGAGATACAAACAACTTACCCCTTGGCTTACAACCCAAATTTTATACCTGAGGATATGAACACCCTCAGGGAGGGATCCTTTTTCTCTGAAAATGCTTGCTTACTATTGCCAGAAAGCAGCAATGAGTGTCAAACATATTATTTACAAAACATTAACTGGTGAAAAGATACTTGTTATAAACACTGTCTGTGACAGTATTCAACAAGTGATCGGCCACATGTCTGTTGCAGGATATTTGCTCTCAGCCACTTTGTTGTCTGTCAAATCTGTTTCGTTTCTGTTGTCAAGATTTTGTTGGTCCCCTGCTGGAACTCTTTGGCAGGAGAAATGTCAAGCCCCACGCTGCACGTTTTGCTGAAGGAACCATCCAGCCACGATGTGTTAGAAGGGCATGTCTAAGGAAAACCAAGGCTGTTTTTAGCTGCTGTGTGGTTGTTAGAGTGCAGGCATATTGCCTTCAAGCACAAAATAGTCATAATTTTCAGTTCTGAGATCAACAACATTTCATTAGCACTCGGTGTCCCTGTTCGTGTGCATGATGCCCTTATGAAGATGATGCACGCATATCTTTTAGGGATTCTTTGCCAACTGAAAGAACAATAATGAAAAATGTAAACTTTTTTTCGCAGCAGCTGTCTTCTCCGAGGAGGCTTTGTCCCTAACGGTGATTTTTGTTCTTCCTGGCAGGAGCGGGATGGGATGAGAGCGATCCTGGAGTCGTACGACAGCGAGCTGACGCCCGCCGAGCACTCGCCCCAGCTGAACCGGCGCATGCGGGAGGCGGAGGAGATGGTGCAGAAGCTGCATGCCCATAACACAGAGCTGGAGGTAATAAAGAGTCATCATTCACTAACCCCGCTTGTGAAGGAGTTGAGACCTTTAAGATTTAATTGCCTAGTGATATGACGTGTTGTCTCAGAAGATAGATTGGCAAAAGCCAGACTTCAAGCAACCAGGGCCAGTAATATCCACAGTTTTTTACTCTGCACCTGAAGGCGACAGAAGCCTAAAGTGACTCTGGGTGTGATGAGCGTGCGCTTAGCTGTACTGAATGGCTGGAGAGCAAACTAGTGCCTAGAGGTTAAAGGGGTGATGAAATGGAGCAGGTACGGTGTCGTCTCTGGGGAGCAGTCCAGGCGATTCATTATTTGATGTGTAGAGCTGGTCTCTTCTCTATGTGGGATAAGTGCTTGTGTGCTCATAAGAGCTTTGCTTTTATGGGCTGAAGAAGACAGTTTTGTCTGCTGTTAATTTTTCATTTCTTGGCATTGTGTTGAAAACCCCAGGACACTAGTAACTGTATTAATGTTTTTTATACTCGGGTTTTCTCCAAGAAAAACATTTTTTTCTGGAGAAAGTAGTATTTCTTATAGGAATTATGTTATTATTGTTACCTCTGTTTATTTGGTTTTGTGTTCTGAAACACAAGTGCTGTGAGGTCAGTGATGCCATGCATTTGCCAGGTAGTTTTCCTCTCTTCTGTTGTATTTTTGTCATAGTCTAATGGGGTTTATGGTCCCAAATTGCAATACTTCGAATACGTCTGTGATCTTAAAGCTTGGCAGTTTTATTACGTGGGTTGTGCAATAGCCATAAGTATGTGAGTTCTCTTTTCTTCATATCTAGTGCTGCCATCATATAGATTTATAGATGCCATAATCCAAGTGGAGCAAAACTTTGGGAAATTGCTGCTGCTTGGATTCCAGTTGAAGCTATAGACTGGATTGCCCCGCTGTGCACAAACTCCCATAGTTGATTCTATCATTCTTCAAAATGCTCTGTTCTGTTGGTAGGTGGGGATTTAAGCAGGGAATTATTGACTCTAATCACCGTGGGCCGGAGTTGTAGCTCTCTCTCCAGAGCTGCGTGAGCAGAGCAGTGTAATACGAACTCAATATTGGAGATGTCCGGAGCGCTTTGTTCTCTGTTTCTCGGAAAAGGAATCATGTTACGTTTTAGTCAAGTCTGTAGAGAAGTTAGTGGCATCAGATGAAATGGAAACTTGCCTGAATTGGGGTCTCAAAGTTTCTTCATGTTGACTTTTGAGTGCTACGTTGCTTAATGCCGAACAGAGCAGGTTTAAATGACCCTGATGGGAAGGGATGGGTGGCTGATTTATCCTGTTTTCTTAATGTTTCTAACAGTGGCTCTGGATTCAAGAGCAGTTTCCCTAAATGCTTTGCTGAGTAGAATGTCAAGTATACACAGTATCTTTGGGCAATAGCAAAATTCCTACACTGCTTTTATTATTTTATAAGCAGTTGCCTTCATGGTGTGGATTATGGGGTACATGGAGAAATTCAGAAAGGAGCTCTGTTCTTGGGAGGTTTGTCTTTTTGCAATGTCAACCCTTAAGCCCTTGACAGCCTTAGCTAGAAGCAGCATTCAAAGACGTGATATTCCCCTTGCAAAGTAAAATTTTATGCTTCACTTGATGCTGTTTGCCTTTTTGACTATATTGGTGACTGCTGAATCCACCCTATTTTGAAATTTCAGGGGAGGTTTTTGTCCCAGTGCCTATGGTAAAAATCTGAAAACTGACAAAAGAAATTGGGGTATGGGCAGGATTGCTGGTGTCTCACCACCCGGACAAGCAGCTTTAATCCATCGGCTCTAGCTGAAGGAACTGGTCAATAGCTGCTATTAATAACGGCTAACGTAACCCTCCGCATCCTCCCCGCTCTGCTGCGCCTCCGTACGGATTTTGGAAACGTTGACACCTGCGTGACTCATTTGCCAAGCAAGGAGAGGGGATGCCAAGGATGGGGCGTCTCGGGGCTTCGGATGTTTTGGAGATGTGTCACTGCAGGCCCCAGCACCTCGCCCTGAGGCAGCCGAGAGGCAAACGCTGCTCCGCGCAGTGTGTTCGGTAGCTTCTGCCTTCCAGCTACAGCAATGCTTTTCATACACCTGAAATTTCACACCATTTCTCTCCTTCATGTGTTTTATCACAGTTTTTTTTCCCTGCTACTGAGAGCTTCGTTTACTGCAATCTCGTTCCGTGTTCCCCAGCAGAGTCCTTTGATAGTAATAAAGCTCCGTAACTAACACTTTTCTTTTTTTTTCCTCCTGTTTCTTCTGGCTGCTCAAATTTCGTATCAGCAACCCCGCTCTGAAGAACTTATACCAGCAAAAACAAATGCTCTAAACAGATTTCTTTACTCCAAAGATAGTGATTTTCCTGTCCGTGTAACGGAGGTAGGGAGCCTTTTAAAGGAACGCAGGGAATGAGAGGCACCGACTTGGTGCCCAAGCTCCCTCCTTCCCTCTAAACGCTGCCACCTTGGCTGTGCTGGACGCTGATTTGGATCACAGACATCATCTGGCTTAAAAGCACCTTCCCAGGAAGAGGGGCAGGATGTTTTCATCCCGGATCACTTTAAAGCTGCGGTGTTGCTCCATAAGAAACAGTCCTAAGAAAAGTCTGCTGGAGGACGCAGAAGGGCTGGTGGAGACCTCTTTAAATCCCCTTCACTGCTGAGAAAAGCTGGATCTCTTATGCGTGAACATGCGAGCACGTAGCCCGCTCTGGGAGTGGAAATGATTGCTTTATCCTCCCCAGCACGGCCTGCCCCTGCGCCATCACGCCGATCCATCTCGGGAGGTTCAATAACGCGCCTCGCAGGGCGCTGAATGCAAAGCAGGGGGCAGATGCAGGAAAAATGTCATGTGAAATGGTGGCTCGGGAAGCAAGCGGGCTATGTCAGCCCATTTCAAGTGGTTAATGAAGTGTCACTCACCATCTTTTTAAAAGGGTGTTTGGGAAGTGAAGAGGGAATGAGTTTCTGTGGCCAGCGTGCTTAAAATAAACAGAACCCTCCCTGCATTCGTATCGTGGCATTGGGTCTTCATTTTGACCCTGGCAACGTTAACAGTTTTCGTGCTAGTCTCTATCTTGGTGAAGGTTTTGCTACCTTAGACCCATTAACTCTGGTTT
This sequence comes from Tinamus guttatus, assembly GCF_059628265.1. NCBI lineage: Eukaryota > Metazoa > Chordata > Aves > Tinamiformes > Tinamidae > Tinamus > Tinamus guttatus. Next base: position 3,056,971 of record NW_028288864.1, on the reverse strand, counting down.
CAAGGGAATTACGAGAAAGCAAGAAGCCCTGTATGGAGAGCCTCTGCCCATGCAGCAGCTGTGGCGAGAGAGCTCTGCTGTGGAGTTTAGGAAAAGTTAAATCCAGCTGCAGAAAAGAGAAATCATCATAAATATAACTCCATTAATAGCCGTTTTATTACAACCCACTTGGCTCCATATGAAACTTTAATGAAGAGAGATCTGCAAGGAAGACTCATGCTGACACCTTCAATGGTCTCCAGCATTTTTTACATGGAGAGATTTATACTGTCTGTGAGCACCATATGTACTCCAATCAGTTAATAATTGAGCCTGGCAGTTTCAGCACATGAATTGCCATATGTTCTGCTTTTGTTCACCATGGGGTCCACTGGTGACCTCCAAACTCATTGACCAAATATTGCCACCTTACCCGTACCTGATAACGGCAGGGCATCTGCTGGCTGGGGAAATTGGGCGCTGCTGATTGTCGAGCACAAATCTGCTCCTCGCAAAGCGAGTTACTTAGCAGCCACCCTGGTGTTGAACGTGCTTAAAATTTATGTGTGGATGCAATAAAATGTTTATTTGAGCAGTTAACAGTTCTTTCTAGTCTCTCATCCTGCTGCCCTCTCAGTGCTTCTCCGCTTTATTTTCCCTTCTTTCTTTCCCCCCTTTGATCCACGCTCTCGAGCTTGCTTTACCCCTCCTCTGCCAAGCTGCCTCTCCCCCTCAAAGCTCAACTGCTTCTTTACACAGAGCCGGGGCTTTCTGTGATGTGGGGAACTTACAGAGAAGTTTCCTTCCATCTGTGCAAAGCACAGAGGAGTTTGTTTTTAATTTTCAACTTTCTTCTGCCTGCTCTTTCTGCCTCTCTTGCCACCCTGCCTTTGCTCGCTGTTTTTCTCAGTGACAGCAGGGAGAAGATTACCCTGCTCCCTTTGGATATCCGTAAGGAGCAAATCCCGGTCGCTGGAGCTTTGCTGCCAGCCCTGCCCGGCGTCCCCTCTGCTGTCGCTGCGGCGGGGACAAGCGGCTGCCCCGGGGACGGTGCTAATGCTCCGCATGCCTGAGCTGCGGGATGGCCGGAGCATCACGGGGCCGGGCACCATCTTCCGACCAAGCAGCTGCCTCGTCCACGTCCCACCCTCCGCCATCTCTTGGGCATCTCGTGCTCGACTTGAGCCCTTGGCAGCTGTTTCCTCGCGGGCAGGAGGGCCGGCCGAGCCCCGCGGCCCCAGCGGTGCCGCTCCACAGGTCGTCTTGGCTTCTCTCTCCTCCCGCAGGTTTCCTCGTCTTTCAGACCACGGCGATTTGCTGAAGCCAGGGAGCTGCGAGGCTCCTCTGCTCCCTTTTACCCTGCCGGGGGCTGGACTGGGAGGCAGCCCCTTACAAACACCCGGAGTACAAATGAGTTGGTCAGGCCACGGAGGGGCTTAATGGTTTGTTAAAGGTGGTGGGCTCCCTACTCCATGGAAGAGGGTTCCCTCTTAAAACTAGTGGGTCTGCAGCAGGGCCTCTTCTCTGTGCCTTTTCTTTGGTTGAGCTAGTTCTAAAACTCAGTTACAAATAATTCTTTTTTTTTTCCCTTCAGGATCTGTCATGAAAGTCAGTACTAGGCAGACCAGGAGAAAGAGGCCATGATGCTACCTGTGCTGGGAGATGTTCTGCACAAACCGGTGTTGTTTTCACCCAGGACAGACTTTTTTACAACTAGTTTTAGTGTGTGGATGCAGGATGCACACTTAAACTCTGATGACAGCTTAAGAATGGCTTATATTGATTTAACTTAGCAGTTCCTTAGGGACCACAGCTAAATGAATGCAAGCCTGCATCACTCCTAAGAAATGAGAATGTCTCTGCACCAATTTGTACAGAGTAAATTAAGTCATTAACTAAGACAATATGCCAAAGACCTTTAGGCTAAGGCAAGCTGCTTTGTTAGCCAAGCCATAGGAAAAATGACCAGTTGCACAACAGCCAAGCAGCCACAGGGACCCTTTTGCTCCTCTCAGCTAGAAATTGAAATAAGCTATTAAAGTGCATGGGGAAAAAACATCTCCCAACTCAGCTGCGTTCTTGTGCTTGAAGTGCAGCAGAAATGAGGGGTGACATTGTGATTCTCATCATGAGGGTCAGTGAGGGACGTTTTGTTGAAAGTCATGCTCCTGATGGAGATGCAGTCCGTGACACTCTGCCCCCGCTTCTCTTGCTGACTAGATTATAAGTCTTGACTGTCTCCAAATGTGGCAATTTATACTACTGATAAATATTAATTATCACCTGTGTTACGACGTGGGCAGTTTTGGAAGGACTCCTGCCACCTCGGCTCTCTGACGACTTTCAGTCCATTTAAGCAAATCTGATCAGTGTTTTTTAAGTGGCGGTGGCTGCCAGAGGCAGCTGTAGCCTCGGTGGGACCTGGCAGTAAAATCCAGGCACTGTCTAGGAGTGATCCTAGAGGACGTGGGTTCAGTTCACAGCTACAAAGAGTGACTTTGTCCCAACTTGTGGAGCTTCGTCATGGTGGAATTCACTGCAGCCCCAAGGAGACTGGCAGCTGCCAGCAACAGAGAGACCAACCCAGCCTGTTCTCCCCTGAAAATGCATTGGGATGGCCAGATCCTCCTCTAGCTTCTCCTGGTGCTGTTACGAACAACCAAGCACAGCAAAGCCTGCGGGGAGCAGTTTGGATTAGCTTCAAGCCTACCTGGCTAGAGGAGACAAGAGAAGCACGGGAACTGGGTCTGAATCCTCACAGAGGGCTTAAAATTGCATTCTTTCTTAGCGATGTTTTGGGAAAAGAAGATAACTAATGTGCGTCTATGAGTCATATTTGCCACAATGGAGCAGGGGAGAACGTTTCGTAGGGGGCTGAGAACTTGAGAATGCTTTAGAGCGGAGATCCTGCTCGCTGTGCCTGCAGATACAGGATTTGCAATCAGCTGCCTTGGCGCGGAGGAGGAAGCCAGCCCACGTTTCTGCGTGTGGATGGTGTCCCCGTCCCCGGCAGATGGCAGCAGACAAAGCGGCGCACAAAGGAGCTGCTCTTCTGCAACATGGTGCCCGTGGCCTCCCGCGCGGCCGCGCAGCTGCCGAGCACGGAGCGCGGTGCTAACGAGGCGCTTCGCCCGCAGGAGAAGGGAAAAAAGGGACAGGAAGCGTCTCTTGGGGTATGGCGCTAGGAACAGGGAGCTGCTGCCTTTGGAGAAGGCTTGGGAAGTGCAGAAATGTTCTCCCAGGTCTGTTCTTGGGAGTGAGGGAGCAGAGGAGCCGGTGCCCACGGTGCACGTTCCCCTGTCCTTCCCCACTGTCGCAGAACTGGATTTTTGCAGAAGTAGAGAAGCGTCCTACAAGCAGGATGAACTGCGCTTTGCATTCAGGTCGGAGCTTTGCCCTCCTTGAATCATTCTCAACCTGCAAAGCACTGTGATTTTGTCCAGCATTGCTCTTATTCACGTGGATGTGCCTTCTTGGGACTAGTTGCTCTCGATGTAGATTGATTTGGGATAGGAAAACTGTAGATCATTTCCCTCCAAAGTAAGAACTGGATTTGCTTCAACTGGGTTTCCCAGATTTCCCTTTTTCTTCCATGCCTAGTCTGAACTGTATTGGTGGGTCAGGATTAGATGTTAACATCCATTTTACTTCCGTGCTTTTTAAGTGTCTCCTGATTACTACAGCTCTTAATTAGGAGTATTCTTGCACTGGTGAACATTTTAACAGCTCATGGAAACTTAGGCAATTGCAAGGGAAACAAGGAGGGAGAGACTTCTTGTGGAAAAAATCAAAGCTGAGAGTGCCCGTCAGGGTGATGATTCACATGAGCAATGACATAGAGATGTTAGCTCTTCCTTAGCTCTGCCTTGTTTTAATGCCATCAAGCAGTGTTTATCTGGAAGTTCATCTGTCCTATGTATTTTTATGGACTCCAGCTACTGAGTTTTTGTTGAAATTCTGGTAGTGAATAAATAAGAAAGTGTCCTGAGAAATCAACTCAAGCATGCATTTGTTCCCATGCACTTAAACCCTGAACACTCCTGCTCCTTGCAATTTGCAGGAACTGTAAGATCCATTTTAATGCACTTAATCCTTAGTTTATTGCGGCAATTAGAACAGCAGTAGCTGCTGCCTGGTTTTCTCTTTGATGCCCATTGGTTCTTTCTTATTTTGGCTCAATCACCATTAGCAGAAGGGATGTTTCTTAGGGGAACTAATTATCTAAAACTCTGGCTTTGGCATGGCACTCAAGCACGCGGTTAGTTGCATGGGGTCTAAATGCCAGAGACTGTTGCAATCGTGTTTGAGAAAACACATAATCGCTCCCCTCCAAAACTCCCTTCTTCAGAGCTGCAAGTTGCAGTTGCTGCCCTTTGTTCTTACAGTCTTCCCCTAAGAACTGGACGCGACAGCTTTTCCATTTCTTGAGTTTGGCTTCGCACTAAGGTCATGGTGCAGAGTACGAGTCTGCTGCTGCTTGTACCTTGGAGAACAGCGCTTAGAAGAAGGTAGCAGGAGTTGTCCCCCATTCTTCTTCCCCCCATTTCTCTTTTTCCTTTTCTACTCCAAATGAGAATAGCCTATGAAAATTTAGCCAAGGCTGGGAATAGAAAAGTGAAGAAGCCAGCTGATAGTGGGTTTCACCCAAGCTGTGGATAAAAGCTAAGCCGTTGATAAAGATCTTCTTTCTTCAGGGGTGGTCCAAGTAAATTGAAGAAACAATTCGGTTTTCTCAGAGGCTTTGCAAGTTATCTATTTGCTTTAACCAGTGTTAATGTCAAATGTGCTTTGATTCTGCTAAAAGCTTTTCAGCAAAACAAACTGCAAGCCCGAAGTTTTGGAGAAAGCCTTGCTCATTCTGTAATGTAAGTGGTAACATTTTTTCATTTGAATTTTATTTATGCTATTTAATAAAACATGGAGTACTACTGTACAATACATGTGTCATGAATCCTACTGTGGTGACAGTAACATACATATGAGATGCCTGGCGCATGGACTTGGCATATTGAGCTGATTTACGTTTTCAATTTGTTTAAAAGGCTATAATGGTTATAGTGAGCTTAGCTTTGGCAGATGTACGCTCCAATTGCAGTTCTGTTTGAGACTACATTGAAAACTAAACTGATCTCTGTTTTAAAATATTGATTTTTACCCATTCTGTGTTCCCTGCTCTGCATTCCTTGTGCTAGACTCACAAACATGAGTTCTTGCTATATCAGCTGAATTCCTTTTGGAAAATAGTAAAAACAGTCCATGGAAATCTGACTTTCTTGGAAGAGTTAAATATTAGGTTAGAAAATTAAGTAAATTAAAAAACTTACATATTGTTAACTTTTAAAGAAAGACAGCATGAAGCTTAAAAGATGGCATGGCTTACGTAAAAATCTATGATATATTCAGTAACTATGAACACGTATAGAGTAATAGTAGAGTGTCTTGTATAATGAGAAAGCTTTTTGTGGCTTGTTTGTGTAAAGACTGTCGCACATGTTATTTATGTATGTAAAGAAATAACAAATATCTGTCTCTGTATTCAGTTATGAGGGTATCTCCTGAGATCCCCAAGCCCTGCGTTTTTCTTAATGTTCAGGCTATCTCAGGAGAGTTGGGCACTTCTGTAATGGTAAAGAGACCGCAAACCCATGGTCTTTGCCGTAGGTGCCATGTACTGTTGCTAAGCTAATAGTTACCAGCCCTATGTCTGGCAATAACATTCTGAACGTGTTTGTTCTGGTGACTCTTCATATCAATGCACTGTTCTTTACTTCCTCGTCGTCTAATTTATTCCCTTTCATAGGAGTTCATTTCATTAATGGAAAACGCAGCCTTTGGATATATCAGTTCCCTGGCCTGGTTGCTCAAATATTCAACCTTAAATGTAGGGCTTGTTCCTTTGGCCTCCACAGATCTTCTGCCACCTCGTAGTGAATACTTGTGAAATGAGGCTCCTGGTTTCTGGAGCGCTTTGTGGTCTCGTGCTTGAAGAGGGCTTTGACAGGCGTGGAGACACGAGCGCTGCGTGACTGGGGGACAGGGGGATGTTCCTCTCTAGGCAGGAACCCCTGAGCGTCGGCTGAGCCGTCCTGCCCCGCTCGTGTCCTGCGCGTGCTGGGCAGGACGAGCCACCCCGCTGCAGGGAGCTCCCCAGCCGAGACGCCCGTGGGCGCAGGGATCCCCGCGCTCACCCCGACGTGGTGATTGCTCCGTGTGCTCCATTTGCTCCGAGCTCATCTGAGTGTGCTTAATTGTGCAGCAGCTGCAGCGGGGCGCCGTGCCGGGCTCTGCACACTGGATTAGCTGTCTAAAACAGAGCTGCTCCTCATGCTTTGGGGAGACTGCCCGGGGCTTGTGATGAGCCCAGAAACACCTATGCAGAGCTCTGTAATTCCTGTGGATGTTTACAGCAATATCAAGTACCTAGTTAGGTTTTATTGTTGTTATTATTTTATTATTATTATTATTACTACCAAGAAGCACAGGCAATTTATTCACATAATCAGTGTGTACAGGTGTATATACATATATTAGATGTGTTGCTTATGTGAATTTAGGAAAGTGTATATGAAAAGTCTAGATGACTTTATGCTCCTAAAATAACATAACATCCATGGCTAATTCAACTGTCTTTTATTATTTTGCTCTCTATATACTTTTCTGAAAACAGTAGATTGCTGTATTGCAGCTGTCTGTAGAAATGACATTTATTTTCACATTGCCATGAGTGCACATTCGTAAGTGACACTTTTTCTCTTAAAATAACGAGCACCTTTTTCCTTTAGGTCAGACAAAATCCAGATTCATTGTATATTTGATTTCTACGGGTCACCAGTGCTCTACATGTTTTCTATTGTATGTTGTAAATTATTGCTGGTGCTTGATTTGCTTAGAAAGAAGTTGTTTCACCTGCTCTTTGGATGAAGCTCTTGTTAATGAAGAGTAGAGAGGATTGTGAGAGGAAAGAGATTGTGGTAGACCCATCACAAACACCTGGGAGCTGGGCACAAATCCAGCCGTTCATACAATGAGTACATGTTTTATATAACCTTCCTGTACTGCCTCTTGCACAAAGCACAAGTTTGAGCCCCGCGTGGTCAGAGGAGCTGGCTCTTCCCTCAGCTCGGCTGTGCTGGGCTGCTGAAGGTGCAGACGTGCAGCCCCGAGGGTGGCACGGGGACACGTGGGGCCTCTCCTGTCCTTGCCGCCCGGCTCGGCCGTGTTTCTGCACCGACCTTGCTAGGCCGGCGGTCGGGGCCAGGGAGCTCCGCGGTTGCTGATGGGACCATGCAGCAGTTTCACCTTTTGCCTTGTCACTCTGCCTTCGTGGAGCGAATGTGCTTGTGAATTATTGATTGCTTTCATGGAACAAGTTGATTTTTGGTTCCCTCAGAAGAGATGCACACCTGCATCCCAAGAGCATCCTTCCGTCTCCTGGCATCTTTGCTGGCAGCCTCAGCAGAGGGGCTGAGGACTGAGTGGCCCATGTCTAAACTAAAATTGTTCCCTCTGGAATTCATCCTTTCAGATCAAAATTGAGAAATACTGAGGCAGCAACATAGAGAATTTATACTTTTTTTTTTTCTTTCTGCTATATCTATTTTATGGATAAACAAAGAGTTTCAGCCCAGATTGATTACTCCAGCACTTTCAGCGCACAGTAACTCTCCTGCAAGTTTTTACAAGGAAAATTAAACTGATGGTTGGCAGCCACAGCAGATACATCATGCCTACCCTGTGCAGGGATGGCTCGTTTACTTTTTCTACTCTTGTCACCCTGTCATCACAGAGTGGTTTCTTCTTTAACCCTTTGCATACACTTTACAAACTTTTCTTCAGTAAAGGAAACTATTAACTGATACAAGTTAGGTGTGTGCGTTATGGGCCATTTTGATACCAATCTCCTTCCTGTCTTTGCAGTAAGGAATGATTTTACCTAGACAAAACTGTGAATACGTGCAGGGCTGGAATGGGATAGGCTCCTGCTGTGCCCTGGCAAGCACCGCGTGGCCGGACAAGGCAGGAGGAAGGAAATTATGGGAGTAGTTAAGGACATTAAAGCTAATCAAGCTCCTTGGGATAAAAGGCAGAGGGGTTTCTGTTCCTCAGTCTCTGGGAGAGCCCCCTTCAGGCTTGAAAGAAGGAGCGTGGGATTAAGGGGAGTGATTAAAAAGGATAATTAAATTGGCTGCTTTGACAAATACTGCAAAGCTGAAGACAGGCTATTGTGGGCAATGAGCCTCGCAGTGGGAGAGAGGAGGGGAGTGAGTGGACAGGTTGCAACAGCAGCCGTGATCACATAAAAAAAATCCAATTATTTTGAAAGTAGTTATTCAATATTACAAAATTGAGTTTATTAGAAATTTTCCTACAAATGCTTTCCAGAAACAAGATTCTCTCTGGGAATAACTCAGATTCCCCTAGCTTTGTTGCTCACTGACATGAGTACTTAGCTTTTCTTACGATGTGGATGGTTGCTTAGCTTTAATAGTTTTGATTCCACTCTGTTTTGGATGTCTCTTACCACCAGACAGCTGCAAGAACACTGCTAGCGCTTTGCTTTAATGACTGCGTTTAATAGTATATTGAATCCATTATGTAGAGAAGACTAGAAATTAGTCTGAGATGGCCCACAGGAGCTTGAGTTTTCAGATACGAATTTAATGATAACATAAAAACTGCCTTAGAGTTGAGGGTATGTGATGATCTTCAGGGCATTCTCCTCCTTCAGTTGCTAGCATATTTTTTTCTGTGTGCTCGTGATTTAAACACCAGCTTCGCTCTGTCCATAGAAGTGGTTCTGTCGCCGCACGGAGCTTGGGAGCCGGTTCTGCAGCCGCGGCTGGATGAGCTTCGCTGCAAACCCTGTCCGAGGGCAGCGCGGTGGCCTCTTGGTGCCATCGCTACCATCGCCCAGCGCCGCGGTGCTGGTTGGCACCGTCACAGTCGCCCTCTGCCCCCTCAGTGCTCCGCGGAGCAGGAGTGGGTTTAGGCACTTTGTGCTAAGCTGGACTTCGCCCTCTCTTTTCTCATCCTCTCTGTTTCTTTATCTTTCCGCCACGTTTGTCCTTCCGTGTTAGCCACCTCCTTCCCAACAACTGGGGAAACAATAACGGGAAGAAACACACAAAAATCTTGCAGCTTCTTTCAAGTGCTCGCTTTGAATTTGCTGCCTATTTATAGATGATTCATTCCAGCCACCCTGGCAGTCGATTAGAAACGTGGTGAATCCTTTCTTTCCAAGAGTGTGCCAAGAGAGCCTCTTAGTTCATTTGCTTTTTCGTGGGTTTTTGCTGGAGGTTTTACAGTCTGTTAAAACTCCATTGGGGTTTGTTTATTTTGAATATGTTCTCAAATAAAAGTGGAAGGGCTCTGCTCCTCTTTGAGGAAGTTAGAGGACCGTGACAACAGTGCACGGGGTTATTGGCTTTTATTTGAGGATGGCTAAGTGAATGTGTGAATGTTAAGCAAATCCTCATCTGGGAGAACTTTCTTTTTCCTTTTTCAGAGTAAGATCCGCCTTTGGGTAGAGGCACCATTACCCCCTCTCTTTCCCCATGACACGCTTTAAGCAAATTTTGCCTCTAAATCCTCTTTTATTTACAGTATAAAATGGATGCAGTACAGCCTGCTAATTGCAGACTGTGTCAGTCTCTGCCACTGCAGCCTTGAGAAGGGCCCAGAACCTTGGGCCTTCTCGGCTTCTCCTTGGGTCAAGCAGAATTGGTGCTGGTCATCTTCACCACCTCGTGATAGGGGATGGTGACCTGATCCAGGCCTTACCCAAACGCTAAGGCCACCAATGGCATCTAAGGCACAAGCAGGTTGCAGGAGAGATGTTACATGAGACCAAATGTTTTCGCTTTTCTGAAATAAATTTGTAAAGCAAATACTTCCTTTAAATTGTGTCTCTGAAGGGGGGAATCTCTGTAGTAAACTTAATGTGCTCACAGTGCTGTGCGGATAATAAATGAAAATCGAGAAGCAGGGCAAAAGAGGAGAATTATCCTATTCATTTTCTGTTCTCACCTCCTGTGATATGACTCGATTCTTAATTTTGTGTCCTCCTAGGTCAGCTGCATTTAGAGCAGCCATCAGAGCAAATCAGCTGTGCTAAGCACGCTGTGACATTTGGAAAACCCTGTCTGCAACAGGAATTGAGCAGTGAGCTCCTGCTAATTATAATAGCTGTGTTTAACATGTAATGTTTGCTTTAATAAGCAAAATCCAGCTCTCCACTCAGACTGGAGATGGGGAATACTCTCCCAGCAGAGGAGATGGGTTCTGAACAGGCTTGGCTGCCGAGGAGGAGCACTTCAGGACAAACATTGGACAATCTTGGCCCAGCGATAACCATGGTTTCCTAGCCACTCCTGGGAGTTTCAGCTTTGTTGGAGATCCTTTGAGGTTTAGGCACTTTACCCACCTTCTGCTGGATGCCAAGAATACTCTGGCTGTGATTTCACAAGCCTTTTCAGGGGTGGTGCTGGCTGAAGTCCTTCCTCAGCGTTCATCTGAGCTGACGCAACGTGAACGGCAGTGTGCAGAACCAGGACAAGAAACCAAATGAGGTTAAAATGAACCCAAGCTTTGCTTCAAATGTGGATCTTCTCGTCCCCTGTCGTGTTTGTCAGGTGGCTTTCAGCAGAGCCACCTCCATGTTCCTGTCTAGCTTCAGATTTTTGGAATCCTCCAGCCAAAGATGTTCTGGTGGGGCCCAATCCATGCACAAAACTTTCACTTGAGGCTGAGCCTTTCCATCTGTCTGTGTTTCTGTTCAGACTCTTAACTCCCCCGAAGAGTTTCTTACAAAGCATAACTAATGTTCCTCTCAACGGATGCTGGCCATCCTCATGTGTCTTTAGACACATTGCTGCTTTAAGCTGTTGGGATGTGAAGAGCTGTCCTATTTGGCAAACAACAATGTGGTCTAGGTGTGCAGTTAGCAACCACCGCAAAGGAAATGCTGCTTATGGTTGTTGGATGGACAACGTCTCTTTACATATTTAAACTAAATACAATCACTGTAGTAACAATACTGTAGGGCGACACAGCGCCAGGATTCAGACTGGCTATGAGATGACAGTGAATTGGGGTGAATACCCTTTTTCTTGACTTTGAGAAGTGCAGGGACAATGAATCATCTTAGCGATGAGATACAGTAGTGCTGACTCATTGGGCTGAAATTAGAAGGGCTTTTTTAGGTAAAGATGTAATTCCACCATTATTTCTTCTGATGAATGGATAATAAACATAAGGGAATGTTTTTGTTGGCTGATTTGCAGACTTAGTCAGCTAAATGCCATTTCTTTCCCTATCTAACCTAGTCAGAGGAGCTAACGGAGAGAGGGAGAACCTAGATCAAGGAAGGTGATGCTGGAGAAATGTTACCTCTAGGAAGGAGGGTCGGAAAATTTACAGATTGGCAAAAATGTTGGGTGTCATATGGCCACCAATTTTAATTTTTGAAATTCCCTTTTTCCGATCTGGTGCGTGAGAATGTTTTGTTTTCATCAAGATACAGATTTGGACCCTGAACTTGTTCTGCCAATAACTTAAAGGAGGCAGAACACGGTTGCTGGTGTTAGTATTTTGCCAGATAATTATTAAGTAAATACCATTTACTTTACAACCACTCAACCCTCCCAACCACCTACATTATTACCAGAGGTGAGGGATTTGGCACTCACTAGCTCTGCATTTTCTGCTGGTAGACTCCAGCACTGCTTCCCAAGGCAGGGAAATCTGAAGACGCCCTCAGGCCTCCTGGATCCCAGGATCACGCGTTACAGGACCTGCTTTCAAGATTGCTTTCACAGTGATGGGGAACTGCATTCTCGGAGGCTCTACGCTGCTTTTGGAGTCTGTATCTGGGATCTCTGCATTTCAGCAGTGGAGATTTGATCACAACTTAGTAATGCTAATTCTCTTTAGTGTCCTTCAGATGATTTGTATTCCTTTCCATTTTTTCTGCTTCCCTGTGGAATGGATTGACACTCTCCTAATGTCTTTTGTTGCAGTGCCTAGTATATTAACTATCTATCTTGCTTTTGGCAAGAGATCTGCGGTCATCCCTCAATGGATGAATTTTACACCAACTTATTTTCCTGCTGATGTCTTAAAAATTTTGCTAAGGGGAGCAGCGAAAGGGAAGGGGCTCCCTGCTGAGCTGGCACGGGCAGCGCCTTGGAGCTGGGATTGCTTTGGAGGCCCCCAGGGTTGTGTCCGGGGCAGAGGTTTCCCTGCGGGCTATTCCTGCAGTGTGGGCTGGCTCCCTTGGAGAGCCCCCGAGCAGCCGGGGTCTCCCGGGCGCGCAGGAGAGCCCTGGGCTCGGCGGGGATCCAGCAGCCGGGCTGCCCTTTGCGTGGAAGCAGCAGCTGCAAATCCACGTTTTCGTTTGGCAGCGCGTTCTCTCCCCGGGGGCTGCGGCACCATTTCATTAGGATGGAGGGAAGCAGACCTACTGCAAATGCCTGTTAATTCCCAGCAGAGCCTTGCTAATCTCTGGGTCTCCGTGCTCCGTCTTAGCAAGATGTTGAGGAAAATCAGCGAGGAGCAGCGGGAAGCAAGGAGGGGTGCAGCTCCTGCCCCCCGGTCCCTCCTCAACCTCGGCTGCGGTTCAGAGTGTAAAAGCAACAGCTGTTTGCTCTTGTTTCAAGATGGTTTTGGACGTCTGGTCTCTTCTGTAACACGAAAAATCTGGTAACACCTACGCCTTGTTTTCCTACCTGCCTGTTTTTTATTATGTGTTTCATTCTGGAGCTTGGTGCTCTGATCGCCAGGGACCCATCCTTTCCTTTCTGTAAATCTGTATCAACAATAGTACCTTGCTCTCAGAGACTACCTGAATTTGGTGATTCAAGACTTTGGGTTGTTTTACAGAGTGAATATTATCTTTACATTGGAGAGGGATGGAGTAAGGACGTTCCAGAAGGGTCAGTAATTTGCCCAGGGGATCTCTGCAGTTGTTGGGCAGTGAGAACCAAGCAAGGTCTGGTTACTCACTGCAGAACTGTGCAGCTTGTTTTAAGTTAATTCAAGTGACTTGCTGGCAATAAAAACATGGGTATTGTTTGCTTAGATGCATAATTTCCTCAGGATTTTGTTTGCATCCCTTTCTCAGAGCATGACCAGTGAGCTTTTTGGCTGATTTTGTGCTCATTATCTTGCTGTTGGGAATGCTTGACATTACTAAGTGACTGTGTCTCTTCAACAGAATAAGAGAGGTTGGTCTGTCCTTGAGCGTTAAGAGTAAGGAAAGATTTGGCTATTATCGCTTTGTCCATTAAATCTTGATGCTGCATTTGACAGGTGCCCGTATTTGCAGATGTCTTCCCCATGTCCTCAGTATAATTAGAGCTATGACTTTGGCAATTTTTTAATTTGCAGTGTCATTTTTTGTGGTTAGCACCCAAGTGCTTCTGCTTCCTTCATGCCTTATTAATTCTGCTAACCAGCTGCTTTTCGTGTCTCACTGGGGGGCGGCATTTCCCTGCCGCACGTCCAGGCCAAGAGACAACCGGCTCTCAAATACGAGGCAGCTCTTGCTTTTTGATGGAAAAATGCCCTTTGCTGCTCTGCACCAAGCAGGGGTCTCCTGTCCCTGGGTATTGCCGTTTGCTGTCACTTGGATACCCGGGGACACCTGGCTGTCACTTGGATGCCCTCGGAGGTACCGGGACACCTTGCTCCAGGCAGGCTGGTTTCCTGTGGACTCCTCCTTGGGGTGGAATTAAGAGATGATCGGGCTAAATCTCCTTGAAAACCGTGTAAACTGTGGCCTGAGAAACCCACTATTCAATGTGTTGTAAGGCTGTCCACGTAGGAAAAGCTATGTCAGTAAGAACATGGTGGACTTTTTGTTCTTCTTTTTTTTTCTCCAGTTGCAACTTTTCTGCAGTTTGGTGTGAGCTCCGCTTCACTGTGAATAATTTTGTGAAATTCATACAAAAGTCTTTAGGGATTTTTTTTTTCTGTTTTTGCATAAGATGGACATGGCTCTTTGTCCTCTTCCAACCCAACTCTGGTAAAATAACCTGACATCTTTGATGCTTTGTGCTTATATAAAGTATTATACGTACGTGTTATTTCCAAGTTACATTAAGAGTGTGCATTTCATTTAATAACCAGGAGAGCTTTCTTGGGAAGAGCACTGATGTAGGTAGCAGCTGACAGAGGAGCAGAGCCAGAAAGAGCAGCAGCCCTGACCTCCCGGAGTCCCTCCTGTTTCTGTGCCTGGTAGTTTTCCATGGTTTGTGTTTATGTATGAAATACAGGTGAGATAATGACAGTTGCTGCTTTTGGAAGCCGTACGAGAAGAATCCTGGGAGAACGGAAGCAAGCTGAGGAGTGCAAAATTGATTCTCTAAAATGGCATGGAAATTATTTAGCCACGTCTGATAGTGAACTCAACTGATGTGGTCTCTAACGATGCGCTTTCCTCGAAGCATCACCAGTTTCTACTCCAAAGTACCAACATGCTATTTAGAGTGAGGAATGGCCGTTTAAGCAGTGCCGTTCCGTAGGGTATCTCCGAGATGCTGAACCTATCCCGACCCGCTTCCCGCCTGCGCGGCGCTGCGCTCACGGGCTGAAGGCAGGTCTAGAAATGGGTCCCTGCCTTCAACGGGCAAAGGCAGCGTTAGCTGCCGAGAGCTGAGTCCCGGGGGTGAGGTTTCAGATTGAATACTAATGTCAATTGCACTTTAGCTCTCACAGTATTTTAATATGTAGGATCGCAGCATGCAAATAGAGTGAAGTCTAACAGCAAGTGGCCGAGTTGCTTCTGTCAGGCTCTGCCACCTCCTCAAGTAAGCTGTCTGTGGCTCTTTTGGAAATCAGAATTTTCCTCATGTTTTCACTACAAGTGAGAATTTATAAAAATAACTTTGTATCTGAGGGGATTGGTGATTTCAGCCTTCTCTTCAAAATGTTCTCCTGATGTTCTCCTGTGTATGTTCTTGTGGTGTTCCCCACACAGCTCAATTTTTAAGTGAATTCTGAAGTGTCGTGATCCGTGTGTTCCTTATCGTACTGTCCTATGCGCACAGTCATGTTTTGGGGTTTTCTTCTCTCTCTCAGCTGAAACTTTGGTGCATAGAGTTTTGCTTGTATCCCCAATGGAAAGGCATGATCTGCTTTTGTTTTTCTCCTTCTCCAGCTTGTGGCATCAGATAAGATACCCTGACTTGAGCTACGTTGTAGGCCACATCATACAGCAGCCGTTTAGCTTGAGCCAGGAGAGCTTCATCTGGTGCCTTCTTCTGTAAGAGATTAGATAAATATGTTGTGAAATTGCACTTGGGATACGAGGCAGCCAGCACAAGGAGGCTGATTTGTGGTATTAAAACATCCCAGATTCCTCTTGCCTGGTATTGGGAGCAAATATTTCCCTGTGAATTCCGGTTGTGTGTTAACTTTGTCAAAGAGGAGAGACAGGAATTTGTCTTGCAAGTTAGTAAATTTGAAATAGCTGTTAATTAACAGTCTACCTAAATTAGACAGTCACAGCTGACTTGAATTCACACAGCTCTTATAGGTAAAATATTTCGAAGGTTACAAAGGTTATCCCGGGCTTCGGTGTCCTCTAGTCCGTGTTTTGTAGCTGTTGCGGTTGAACTTTCTCCTCTTCCTCACCCATGAAGGACTGTTTGCCCTTCTGACAAGTGTCCTTCCTCCTGGGGACCTACAGTTTGGATTTACAGCTGTGAAAGCACAGCCCAGAAACAAATAAACAGCCAGGTACATTCACAGGCATTTCCCCCTGATGAGGAAATAAAAATAACTGGTTTTAATTGTATGTAGCGAGAGTCTTCCTTGTAAAGTGCCCGTGTTGTGACTGTTAGATAATCATGCTTTCTGATGAAAGCATAGGACTAAAATGTTGTTTCCAAATCAAGGTTGTTTTGATTTAATCCCTGTATGCAGCGCACATAATTTTGCTTCCCTAACTCTTTGAAGCAAGCGTTGATTTTATGGCTTTAGCTGTTGCTACTCCTGCGCTGTGCTGCACCTATGAGCTATTTAACGTGCAATGTTGAGGAGTAAATTAATGCAGGTTCACAAAGAGCGCGCTTCGATTTGCTAATTGCTTGTGGAACGGAGGGTATTGTTGTGTAGAGAAAGACTGTTCATTAGAGATGGAACAGCTAATTTTTTCAGAAGAGGAATCCTCACGTTTGAGCAGCTCGCTTATGGGGCAGTTGACTCATGTTGAGCATCTGGAGGAGAGGTCGGGGCTGGTGATACCGCCAGTGCTGCCACCCGCACCGTCATCACCAGATTGCTTGGAGTTTCAGTCATTAATCCCTGCTTCATTCATTAATCCTCCCTGCCCAAATCCCCAAATTTCCCCGGTGAAATAATGACAAGTTGCTGCTTTTGGAGGGTGTAGAAGGATCCTTGGGGAAGGGAAGCAAGCTGAGCAGTTCCAGAAAGTCGCCTTGGAAGCTGAACTGGCTTCTGCCCTGTCCCCGTGTCGTGGAGAGGGACCGATCACAGTGTGTCTTGCATCTCTCTTGAGGAAGAGACTGACAGGAGATTAGAACATGTTGTCATGTAAGATGGATGTATTGAATTGACAAACCGTTTTTTGGAGACTTAAAGTAATTGACTGAATACTTCTGAGGATTTTTTTTTTCTGCTTATGCTGTTGTTTGATTTTCTTTTACCTGATTGTGCTGCCTTCGGTGGGCAGAATGGACTTTGCATATATTTCTATGTCTGATTCTTTAACTTAAAATCTGTTTGCTTATCAGATTGCTTAATCCTTGGGCTCAGTGATCCATGGGAATTTAACATGTATATTAATGGGAATTTCCTTCAAGCTTGAAGATAAGGCTTTTATGCAACGTTTGGAAATTCAACATGAAAATCTTTCCTACTGAGAGCAATTCCCAAGACACCAAGGTGAACGTTTACAGTCTAAAAGTGTGTAAAAGGTTGTTGAGCCACATATACCTGGGGCGTTGCTTTTCCCAGGTCTAACTCTGAGATGGGGCTGGCAAACGGCTCCAGTATCTGCAGCAGTCCCCCTGCCTGACCAGGGACGTGACTTTTGGTCGAGGTGAGCAAGACCTCGGGACCATCTCCAATCCAGCCTCCTTGCCTGGCTCCAGTCTGTTGCTCATGCTTTTCTTGGCTGTCTGTCAGTGAGTAGAGATGACTGAACAAAGAAATCCAACAGGTTATTCCTGAAAGAATAGTTATAGGAAACAGTATAACAGTATTTCTTTCAGGTTTTCCCGAGGCTGCTCAATAAAACGCTGGAGGTGAGCGGGGATGGAGGGTTCAGCTCGTGGCCCTGGGCTGTCCCAGGGCCTCTGCAGCATTTCCTTAACTTGCTGTGGTGGCTGGCAGCTCCTCTCGAGTGCTCTGATTAAGTGAGATGTGGGGATAAGTTCACAGCCTAATTTCTTCTTCATAATTAAAACTGTGTGCATCTGTCATGCTGTTGGTGATTACGTTGTATATTCTTGCGGCCTAGGAGGAATATGGCAGTGAATCATTTTGCAAGCAGCTGTCCTCTAACAGCTGAGCTGGGTTCAATATTTGATTTAAGCTAATAAAAAGTCTGGGGTAGGGCTAATGTTTACAAACGGGATGTGATAAAGCATTCGGATCATCTGGTTCACAGCCAGGCGAGAGCAGCCACAGGGGACCCCCCTGGAAGTTTGGGCTCGGTTGGGTTTGGGCTCTGGCCATCGGCTCGCGGTGGCGGCGGCTCTGAGCATGGCTGGTGGCTGCTGAAATCCAGGCAGGATCAACTGGGCTGCAAATACCTCCCTGTTCCCAGCTGTGGATCGTGCTGTAACAGCTCCCAATGCATAAAATATGTCCCTGTGCTCTTCCATGTGAGTCGTAGTCAAACCATACACGTAAAAATCTTTTAATCTTCATAAATCATTTCCTCCAGCAATCTAGTAAGTTTAGTTGCTGCTCTCTAAATTCCCATCAGTTCAACTTCTCTTTCCCTTTGCATTGAGCTGCCAAGAGATAAATGCAATAAAGAAAACAGGCGTTGGGATATCATCATTTTCCGATTGCCTCTCCAAATCCTACTGGTCTGCCAATATCATGTTGCAGTTTTGGACTTGCTGTCCAGGTTTGTCTTTAGGTCTCTACTGACATAACAGTCTGGCAGGTTTGTGTTTGTCTATTTTTTTCAACACATAAAATATAACTGTTTAAATTATGTAATATTTCCTGCTTGTAGTTCTGATTTCTCTGATCTTTCTGTATTTTTTTTTTCTTCTCCAAAAGTTTTTACAGCTTCTTCCTGAAGTGAAATGCATGAGGGTTCTTTATAATTTCTTTTCTGAATTTTATCAAGTCTTTGTACTTCTTAAAAGCATTCTTATGTCATCTGGTTGAACCGGTTCCCAGAGCGATGCTGTCTTGATATTATAAGGAAAGAATATTTTCACCGTGAAGGTGATCAAAGATTGGAACCAGGTTGCTCAGAGAGATTTTGCAAATTATCCCCTTGGAGATTTTCAGAATTTGACTGGACAAGGACCTGTTGTAACTGACCCTGCTTTGAGCATTTCAAATCAAAATTATTCTATGATCATAGACAGGAGATTGAACAGAGAAATGACTTGAAAATTCAGGAGCAGTAGCTGCTGTAAACAAATATATAATTCTTAATGTCTCTTTAGTTTAGGAGAGATCAGTATTTCCCATATTAAGATCATATATATCTTCTTATAAATATATTGTAAAGTGATTTTGTTTTTTCTCAAAACACTCAGTCCTAGGTTGTTTTGCAAAGGCTGCACTAGCATCTCAGATAGCATCTATGCACCGACTGTTTCTGCTTCACTTTCGTGAGACTTTTCCGACTCCAGCCTGCCCAGTCTTTCTCAAACGTGGGCAAATTGAGAGGTTCCTGATGTCTCAAACTTTGGGATAATTTCCTTTTCTTCCCCTGCCTTGCTTGTAAATAGGCCCTAGGTATGGCTGGGACTGGCACTTCCTGCTGCATTTCCCCATGCCAGGTTCCACGTTCCTATGAAAACCCCTTTCATCTTCCGTGAACGTCTGCTCCTTAAATAAAATCATGTTATCGCTGACCATGGACAGCTGGCCGGTTTGGTCGGTGTGTGGTGGCAAAACTGAAGTTGCTCATTCTGTGTTGAACCCAAAGACTCATTTTCTGTTTGCTTGTGTTTCCGTGTGGTTGCCCTTCAAAGCTCCATGTTTCTGCTTTCAGGGTAATAAACTGATTGCCTTGCCTCTGGTTTGGGCCTTGTATGTGTGCAGAGACCTTGTTAAAGAGGCTCTGGGGGGTTTTAATGAATATCTGCTGGAAATCGTGTGAATTTGTAGTCTTTTTAGTTCTCATCGGGTTTGGTTACATGTTGAAATTAGCTTCTCTGTCATCAGTTGTGACTTTTTCTTTCTTTTTCCTAGCTAGAGGAAGGCTGATTGTAGGCAGCGGAGGGTGGGGAAGTAGAAGTCACAGGAAGAAATTGCACTGACATGGTACATGTTGCTTCTCTTGGCCATTTCTAAAGTACTAATTTCTTTTAAAATTCTTTTTCATAAGTTCTATGTTAATAAAGTTCATAAAATAAAGTTCATAAGTTTCTATGTTAAAACTTGTCCTCTGAGTCACCTTCACATTTTTTCTCCAAAGTTATGTGGATTTACTGTAAGATATTTTTACTCTTTTAGAGATTCTTAAAATTTCTTCTTTTCTTCTTAATTTTTTAATTATTCTTTTGTTTTAAACCTTTGCGTTAGGACCTTTTCTCACAAAAAACATAGTTGCAGAGAGGATTTGCCCAGGATTCTGCCACAACAAACTTAGAGGCTGCCAAAATCAATCCTGTACCTTGTTTTCCATTAAGTTTCCTAAGTACATCCCTTCTGGGAGTTGTGGGATGAATCTGTCCTTTTTTCTGAAATTCAGCTTAGCAATATTGGATGTTTCTAGACCATTCTTGTAGCACTCAAAGAAAATGGAAGAAAGCAGGGTCCTCTGACCAAACCATGCGACAGAAATTTGGGAAAGCTAATCCAGTTGATTTTCTCCCTGTGATAAATCTCTTCCTATGTGTGTAGACTGTAAGCTTTTGGGGTTAAGATTGTCTCTTGTAACGGGATGTAGATAGGATATAGCAAAACTCTACTCTTGATATCACTCTATGCAGTGATAATTCATGATTGTAGCGCATGGAGTCAGTAACTGGAAATGCATTTCTGACTATGCTTTATATTTTTTTTGTCTTGAAGGGTCAACTATCTCAAGTTCTGGAAGAAGTGGGAAGCCATAAGCAAAGAGCAGAGATGGTAAGTGTTCATCATCTTTCTTTATTTTTTTCCTGTTTTACAGAGCAGTAAAATATGCAAAGTTGAGTGTCTTTTGAATGGTGGATCAATTCCAAATTTTCAAATATGAATCACAAGAAACATTGGAAAGGTTTGTATCACTGTTGCTAGTTTTAGTGCCATCAGTCTCCGTGCTCACCTGGAACAAGCATTGGATGAGATTCAATGGTCTTCATTTTTCCAGCAGTTTGCCTTCTCTTTGCCAGCAGTTCTGGAAGAGAAGCAAGCATTTAATTTCATAGGGTGTTAACTCCTTTCTTTGGGGACCTTTGATTCAGTCTCATGTGTACAAAGGACAAGTAGATGAGACAGAATATACTACTTTTTTTTTTTTAATGTCTATTAACTTTCTGCTGGGTTTGTTTATTTTGTTGGCAGTTCCTTCAAGGACCAAAATGAAAAAAAATACCTAGAGGCCACACAACCCTGCCAGGAGGGAGGCTTATATGGAGTTTTATGACTATTGTTTATGACCCTTGATATTTAGGAATACATGAGGCGTCAGCATTAAGCTGTTCTATAATCCAGTGTTTTTGCAAATGTGAGAGTTGTGAGATTCCTTCTATTTATTTTCCTAACATTCTGTCAGAGCAGTAGTAAAAATGTGGACACCAATTCTATAGATCTTTTTCCCTTTTTTACACCAGATAGATTTTTGTCAGTGGTGAAAAGGTGGGCAGTGAGTAGATACTAAACAGACTTCTGCACTGAAATCCGAATCCTAACCTCTAGTACTAGTCTTTTCAGGTCTCTGCTTAGCTCTACTAAGGCGCTGAAGATCAAAACTCTGCTTATGTGCCTCTGCTATATTGGTTTCCTTTAGTTTGGCTGAAATATTCTTTGCTGTTTCAACGATAAATGTTCTGTAATGAGAGTGTCATTGACTCCAATTCCAGGGTGGTCTTGTATTGTGGGCAAACATTTTTGCCTGCTTAGTCACCTTCTCTAGTGACGTAGGTCAGAACTGCCATTTCCAAAGAAACTTCAGTAATCCTATTTACCGTCTGATCTCATTACATGCTGCCTTGTTGTATTTTTAAATTCTACACTGAGCTTTGTGTTGTGCTCACCAGACATATGGGAGCATAAAGTTGCTGTTATGTTTTAAAGGGTCTGATGTGCATTCTTAAAAAAAAGAAGTAAAGAAAAACTTCAAAATTTTTCCACATGGCTCGTTAAGCCTGGGTTTTGAGTTACTCGTCTGTCTTCAAAAATTCATAGTATTGAACAAGCTAGCAGAGAGCAGGAGCAACTGGAACTTCCAGTGTTAAAATATTAATTGCTGTTGTGCATCATCCATCAGAAGAGGGATAAAGGAGCCTTCAGTGCCTATTCCCAAGGGCTATGCAGTGGAAAATCTGCAGGTCTTGTGATCTTCCCTGTAAAGCTTGCATCAATCTCACTTGAAGAGCCGTTTCCTGTGCAGCTCTGACTATGGACTGCAGATTGTTAAGGTGTGGGGGCTTTTTTCAGCCATTTTGAATTTGTTCAGTAAATACATGAAAACTGCTTCAAAGACTGGGATGGAGGTGGCTTTTCCTCTCTTTCCCTCATGTGCATTTTGAGAAGAATGTGATGGTTTGGCTTCATCACCACTGGTGGATGCTTCTCCTCCTTCCCTATCTTCTCCAAAGAGTGGCAGGGGTTTGTCCCCTTGGGATGTTGTCCTTCCCTTTGCGGGCTGCTGGGGTTCTCCTCCTTCCCTTCCTGCAAACTGTTCTTCCCTCACCTCTTTTTGGTCCCTTCAGAGCAGTGTCTCACTGGGCTGCTCTTATTTACAAGCTCTTTCCAGGTCAGTCCCGCCGGCAATCACTTGCTCTCCTGGGCTTCCTGCTGCCTCTCCCTTTCCTCCCCTTTCCCGTTCTTTGCTGCACCCATGAGTTTGACCCTAAGCTTCCCTGGCCACAAGGACGCGGAGGGGCCGCTCCGGGCACTGGTACGTGGGGACATGGCTTCTCCCCAGCCCTTCTGCCCATCAAGTGCCACCGCACAAGCCGCAGCCTGGGCTGGGCCGCGCTCCGAGGAGCGCCAAGCGCTTCCCCTCGTCCCCATGGCGCCGCTCCTGAGGCGCTGGCGAGCTAACGGCAGCCGCCTCACCGAGGAGCGGTCCTTGCTGCGAGCGTGTCCTAGAGCCTTGGTAAATCATAGAGATATTGAGCATAAAATCCTCAGGGGATACATCCTTTAGGATGGTGGGCTCCCCAAGAGAGCAGCTGCGTGCCGCGTCCGTGGGAGGAGAGGGCCCTATTGCAGGGAATCGTCTCCGCAGGGCAGATAGGAGCAGGATGGTGGCGTGCGCTGCAGGGGACATTTGCAGGTCTGGCTGTGATGTCCCGCTCTCACTTTGCTAATCGGCATCGGCTATTCCAGCCCACGGTTGCCTTGCTTGTCAGCTAAAAGTCAGCTTGCTACTGGAAGACAAAAAAGCAACAAAAAAGGCTTCAGCTAATTGCAGTTGACAAGACAAAGGCAGTTTGACTTTCGAGTATTAATTAGCAAGCCCATACTAATTAGCTTGTATAGCACAATTTATGCTTCTTTCCCTAAATGCAATTAATATCGCAACTGAAGACGTCTCTGGGCTGTGCCACTGTATCATTAACATACTTTACCCTAATTAGACACGGCCAGTAGTGGCTGGAGAAATGAGTTTGTGATTACAACCATAAAAAAAACCCCTGTAATATTTCACATCCTTCAGGGAACCTGCACCTCGAATTTATTTTCTGATTTAAGAGAAATTACCCTTACGGTCGTGGTGTGTAATTATAACAGTGAAACTTGGATTTTTCTCCCCTCCTAATTCTTGAGTTATTTGTTTTTCTGCAGCCGTGGTCTCGGTGTGCACCTGCTCCAAGGGAGCAGTGCCGGCCCAGGCTGCTCATGCACAGTGCGTAGCAGAGGCTCCAAGCGATAAGACTTAGCTCAGTTATCCCTGGTTTTGTGGCTTGAAAAGGGTGCTAGTTTTTGTACTTGCTGAAAGAAGTTTTTTTTTTTTTTATTTTGGATCGTTTTAGGGCATTGCCTTTTCTGCAATCTCTATGTAGGTATGTGTGCACTTTTCTGGCAATTTTATCAGCACTGGAAGGTTTTCTTAATGAGGCGAGTGCTCGAATATCTTTATCTCCAGGCTGTGCCGGGAGATTACTCGTAGCGCTTACACCTCTGCTTTCCTGCTCTGTGATCCTGGAATCTTCCTGCTTATGGTGCACGTCTTTAATGCTCTCCTGGCTTAGAGAGCTGCCTGTTAGCTTTGCTCAAACCAAAATATTACTTGTGGAAATTCTCTCCCATTTGTTTAAGTTTATTTTTCTTTCCCTCCCTGAAGAAGGAAGCAGAAAGGGCAGTAGTTTTTCTAATTTTCATTTGCCTTTTCTATCCCTCTTTATAGGCAGGGGGGAAATGATTTGTCTCAAACCTACCATCTAGGCAAAGCTGTGATCCATGGTCTCTTGCTTTCTTTCAGTCTGGTTCTATAGCAGAGGGCACTCATGTCAGGACTTTTTTTTCCATCATTAATCCCTGAGAGAAGTCAGCTTGGTATTAAAAAAGTATCACCTGTATTTCTGTTGCCCTGAGGTGCTCTGGGTATCTTTTGGCTTTCATCTTCAAAAGACAGCTTGGCCCATGTGGGCTCGGAAATCTGTCGACTGCTCATTGGAACAAATTATATTTCATCCTCCAGCAGGTTAAAAAGGGATGGATATAAGAATTGGAAGAATTGTTTAGCAGGGTGGGAGATAACAAAGATTTGAAGTCCAAGGATGCAGCCATCCCAAGATGAGTGGCATAAACTGAGCATCTTTACAGAAGAACTAGAGACCTTAACATGAAAATAATTAATGCTCCTTGCCTTAACTAAGTGTTTGTTAGTCTGCTGCAAAAAGCAGGGGACCTTTATTTGTGGGCAGCAGGTCAGGCATAGTTAGGAAGCCAAGTCAGATGCTTGATATGGTGAAACTCTTAACACTGAGAAATAACTTAAATGTCAGTAGCCAGCTCCGTTCCTGGTTCAGGATAAGTAATGAAAACAGTACACAGAGGGCCCATGGTGTGTGGTGTGGCTTGGAATGAGTCGTTACCTGGAAAGCTGCATGGAGAATGGCAGAAAAAAAAAGTTTGGAAAACTCACAATAAGCATCAAGATATTAGCAGCAGCAGACCCACACAGTTCATAAACCCCCTGTATTGTTACTAAAGGATTCCTTCCAAGTAGCTGCATGAGACCTTCTAAGTTTTAAGAATGGTAACTTTGATTTGATGCTTAAGACATATGGCTGGCAAGGTTCAAAAGCTACTGTTAACTTTAACTTTACAGATGATAACAAAGCTTTTATCAAAGAAGTGAACCTTAGCATCGAAGGACCTGAGCTGGTTAATTGAGCAGTATGGCTAATTTAATTCCCATTTAAAAGTTATCAAACATGAAGTAAGAAATACAGCACAGAAGACACAAGGATGATAAAAGTGGTACTTATTAAAGGAAATGTACTTTTTCTCTATTATCTACAACGGGATGGCAGTTAGATGTAGGATTAGAGGACAAAGTTGTGATAATTATAATAAAAACGAAGCTTTGCCGAAACATACATAGAACCACCAGGTTGGGAAGGGAAGACAAATGACTGGTGCAGGAAGCCTCCAATTCTCAAAAAGTCTGTTTCATCATTTCCAAATTGATTTAGAAAAACGACAGCAAATCTCCACAGCATTTGACAGATTTTATCCTAGCATCTTACACAAGACCAGCAAAACCAAGACGGATGACTAACGTGGCATTCAGCTGAGCAGGAGCATGATTACAGCAATAGTTTAGTAAGGCAATTTTAGGAAAATATCCAGTTCTCAAATCAGATTGAAAAACATGAATCTGGTTATAAAGAAACAGCAAGAAAATTGATCGAGAATGAGATGATATAGGAACACAAGACTGGAAAAAGATCTTAGATCATAAAGTCCAGTCCTCTGGTATCTAAGGCAATCACATTATATAGTTTAGTTCATAAATTTATCAAGCTTGTCTTGAAACTGCTTAGGTTGTTTTGTCCCATTGCTGTTATTGAAAGACTGCTCTGATAGCTAGAAACCCTCCCAATTCCAGCTGAATATATATATATGCCAGTTAATATCCATCTTTTTTTTCCAGTGTTAATGTTCTTCTTAAACTATAGTGACTCTTCTTCTTCACTCATGTTTATGCTGTGACATATTTATGGAGAACAATCATTCTCTCCCAGCACTTTCTTTGTCTAGGCTAAACAGATCGAGCTCTTTCAGTCTTCTCTTGAAAGAAGCTCTTCAGTCTGCTTATGAATCCTGCAGCTTCTTTTAAATCTCTTCCCATTTCAGCATGTCTCCTTAGAAGATGAGTAACCAGAATTGTAGACATCATTTGAGGTGATGTTTCATCAGTGTCGTCTCTTCTACAGGCGCTTACCTCTTTTAACTGTAGATGGTTCACCTCTTGCCTTACAAAATCACACTTTCTACTTCCAGTGTCACATGGCTCTGATGGCTGCTCCTCGTGTGATCAATTCATCCACAGGCTCTTTGATCTCTTCTGATGTTTCCAACTGATTCTCAGCTCACAGGCGATGTTCTTGAGATAGCAGCATGTGAAAGTGCAAGGCTGTTTAACTGGGTTAGCAGAGGAGGTTAGCATTGACTTTGTGAGTCAATTCTTGTGGCTTATCTCCCTTTTAAAAATCTAGCCAGGCACATGGGATCAAATAGTACATTTCCTTCAAATTAAAAAGAAATAAACTGTCTGTTTAAAAGTCCCACTACACAAATGAACCTGCTGTTGGAACCATTAACATTAAAGTTTTATGGAACTCGGTAGCACCGTTTGGTTTCAGCAGGGTCGTTTTCATTTTCTCACTGAAGGCTCTAGCAGCTAATAGAGGGTTAAAGACTTGTACACAACAGTGGGGAAAACGTTGTTGCATCCTCCTGATTCCCCATGGGAGCCGGACTGCTGGACTGGGGGCAAATAACCTGACCCGAATGAGGCTTCATGATCTAATTCCAAGCCTGTAATTTGGGAATGCCTTAATGCTATGGGCCTACCCTTAATACCTGGGGTATACTTACAAATGTAGCAGGTTGCTTATGAGTTAAAAGGATGCTTTCGACTCAGAAATAGGATGAAAGTTCATAAAACACTTTAAGATTTGCATTGCAGGATTATAGCTGGAATGAGGAACTGAGGCTGGAGAAGAAGCACTAGGGCTTTTTTTTCCTCAGTTGTTGAGCAGAGGAGAAAAGGTGGGTTGTTTCATAAGCAGAGGACACTGCTGGCTTGTGTTGAGAAGAGGGTGGCTCTGTTGTCAGTGTAAAATCTGAGCTATTCCGAGGTACTTAGTGAAATAAATGGGACAGGGATATTATCAGAGGCCTTGTTATGGTGGTCATGGCCTTGGATATGAAAGGCAGAAAGAATGTGCCTTTTAGTATAGTGCTTTGGAGTCTTCATTTATCCTCACAGAGTCGTGGACTACCTCAGACTCTTGCAGTTCAGGGTAGTTGAGCTAAAACACTTTGGAGGAGCCTGGGACTCTCTGCCATTTTCAGCAGGTGTGGAAGGGAATTGGATAAGATTTCTGGATACCTCTAGGATTCAGGAATTTCTGCCCTTTTTTTTTTCTGCGTTGCCTAAGCAGCAGCTTGGAGAACCCATAGAAGGAACATGTGTATGATAGGATGGGATCTTAATCTCTAAGTTGTCTTGTAGCAAGGAAGGGAAACAAGTTTCCTCTGACTTGCCCCAGTCCTTAGAGGTTTCAGCATCACAACAGGACCATTCTGGGAGATCCAGCTCTGGGAAACGCAGGTCTTGGGCACAGTTTGCACAACAATTTGCTTTGAGCCTGAAGGAGAATGTGAAGATCTCTAGGTACTTCTGGAGCATTAAGGGCATGTTTGCTGCTTGTGCCCCGAGATTGAAGCTAGCTGGTACCTTTCTCTTTGCTCAGAACTGATTTGGATGTACAAAAAGGTCGAGGAAAGACTTGAAAAGAATTAGGTTTCAGGACTTAGGACGTTAGGGTTTAGGACACTGATAGTCTAATCAGCTTGCTTATTTTGCTTTCCATCTTTCTGGGTCCCAATGCCTGCACAAGAGCTCGTTGCCAGTCGTTCTTTGCAATTTTTGGCTGTTAGATGCTGGTACAGCAGTGCTGGTGGCAGATGGGGGCCTCTCTGAACTGCTCTGCCAGGGCAACCGAGTCCTCCAGGAGGAGCTGGAAAACCTAATTTATCCACAGAGACATGGAGATCATAGAGCAGAATCTTTCCTGTGACCTCTTGGTAAATAATGAATGGCATCGCCCTGTCTTTTTGGAATCTCTTAATTGAGGCTGACAACTCTTCGTTGTATTACAGGATTCGGCTTGTCAGGAGAATTTTAACTTATTTATGGATATTTCACTAACCTCTAAATACTGGTTGTATAAAATGAAGCTCCTGCCAGGCCCTGCCTGGGGATGCTGTGTCCAGTGCCGATGTCATCTTCTGCACCTTCCTGTCCCCTCCAAATAAAGCCTTGGAGCTTGTTGTTGGTGGCAGCAGGGACCCGTTCACCAAAGGTTAAAGCGCCGGGTTTCTGTGTTGGCACCAGCACCGCACACTTGCTGTTTGTGAGGGGAATGCTTTTTGCTTTTTGCCTTTTTTCCTGTGATTGCTTGCTGGCAACTGAAGGGGACCACAGACATAATCCTTAGAGGCTCAAATGGGCAGAGCTGGCTTGGCAGGGCCCTTCTGTAACCTTTGCTTTTTGGCACGAGGACAGAGATTTCCTACCTCTTATGGATTCAAAACCTGCTTCTCATGGTAGCAAGAAGGCCTCGTGATGGCTCATTTAGCTGAAAACCCTTGAGTGCTTTTAAATGTGCCCTTCTCAAGCTGTGCTTGGGAAGGCTTTGGGGAACAGGAGTGACTCCTTCAAGCATCTGCCTCTGGTTCTGCAAGGCAGCAACTAGAAGGCCCTGTTGAGATAGTGCTAACGGGCTCCCTGCCTCATCCTTGTGCTTCCCATCCCTGGGAATTCTGGGATGAGAATGAAACTCTAGCCACCTTGGCTGTGGAACTCTCGTGGCCCCAGCTTCTCCATCCTTGCTCTGCTCAGATGTATCTGAAAACAGTGCCAAAAAAGCAGTGGGGAACTGCAGAATTGTGCTGGGGATGTGCTGGAGGAGAGGGATGTTCTTAAATACGTGGTGAGGCACAGGCTGTAGTTCATTCCATGTGAGCTTCACTGAGAAGATTAAGTTCAATTTTCAAGTCTAGCACTTGGCAAAGGCTCCTTTGCTTTCTTACAGAGTTAAGCAAAGATGGATTCTGCTGTATTTATGCCAGGGTACTAAGAAGCAAGAATGGGTGTTAGATTCTTCTTTCCCTTCTCCTTTGATCTTCTTCCTAGGTGGTTGGTTTAAATGCATAAACTCTTCTTGGACTATTTGTTATGTGATGATTTCTTGACAAGAAAACTGATGAGGGGGTGAGAGGTGGGACTGCAAGCTACCATTTAATGAGAAGATGGTGATTGAGTGCTCCAGAAAATCCTCAAGGGTATGTTTTCAGGAATGGGAAACAAGCTCTATTCAGACTTTGTGTGGAGGAGGTACAACATCCTCACAGATTTATTTGCTGCTTTGCCTCTGAATCACAGCTGCTGGAAGACTTGCTTCTAGCAAGAGTGCCTGCTCGCGTGTGGCACAAGTGACCCGTGTGGAGCTCTTTGAGAGCCCCAACCTCAGCGCATCGGTGCTACGGCGGGCGGGAAGGTGGCACATTCAACGCAGAAGCCTTGACAGGCTTCCTAAAGAGATTGTTATTCTGTGGCTTGCAGTTCTAACCAGGAGGAACGCGTAGGAGGTGTCAGCCGTTTAGGGCTAATTACTCTGGAGCTTCCCTGTCTCAGTGGACACCAGCTGTTTTCCTCTCCCTGCTGGGAGGAGCCTTTCGGTAGTAATTAACGGGAACAGGGGTCTACGTGCTGGTGGAGCGAGGCTGATAACAGCAGAGAGGCTCAGAGCTGAATGAGCAGGGAAATGAGGTGATCCTTCTTCAGACGAGCTGCTGGACTAGATGGGCTGGTAGGAAAGCAAAGGGAGAAGGTCCCATGTTTACATCCTTCTCTAGAAGTGAGAGGTGAAATGTGTGATTACTAATTAATAGATTTATGGTTTTAAATTAACCTCCCTTCTCCAGTTCCTTTGCTTGGTGGAGGTATCTGTGCCTCTTCCCCTGAAATGGGCAGTGCTGCTTCTTTCCAGACTGTCATCTCTTGCACCCATTCCGGAGTACTAGGATGAAATGAATACAGTGTAAAGTGGGGAAACAAGCTCCAAAAAATCGTAAGTCAAAACTGTCTGAAATGTCACAAGTTGGCACTGATGTGACAGATGGTGCTACACATTGCGGGGTGTTGACATGGAGTCAACACTGGGGAGCAGATTGATCAGCACTTGTGATTTTAGCTGTACTGCATCATCAGGGAGATTCTGTCCTTCTGTCATCAAGGCAAAGGCTCTTTCCAGCACCAGTGTATGGTCACATATATATTACTTTTGGATAGAAGGGTCCCAGGTTTTGTAGGGAGTGGGTCAGTTGGGGCATTCAGGTTGTTCAAAGCAGCGAGGTCTTGTCCATGTCCTTGAAATCTAGAGTCTCAGTCCTTAGCACCCTTCTGCAGAGTGACAGTATCAGTAGTGTCGTTTTGTCTCCCATTTGAGTAACAGCCCTATTTGCTGTAGGAAGTTAAGAAGAAAGAAAATATTCTCCTGATTTTTTCTCTCAAGTGTTCCAGACAGGAGTATTCAAGCTGGATCGTCTGAATGATGGGTTAAGCACTTCCAATTAGATGTTATTGCTCATCAGCACTAATGGGCTGTAGCGTGGAGCACCCGCTGGCGCGGGGCTCGTGGGTGCTGCCGGGTGCGAGGAGCCAAGGGAGGTTGGCGCTGGAGGCGGTGGCATCTCGGGGTGTCTGCGCGTGAGAAGGGCGTTGAAGGGGCTGGAGCCCTCCCAAGGGGGCTTGGGGCAGGTTTGGGGTGGGCAGCGGGGCCCTGGCTTGGAGGAGCACGTGGAGGAGAGGTTTGGTGGCGCCGTGGGGACGTGCTCCATCCTTCGCGTGCCGGACACCGGTTCCCGGCTGACGCTGGCCATGGGCGAGCAGGGCCAGTCGGGCACCCCTGCTCCAAGTCCACCTGTAGGTGACACTGACCGTATGTCATGTAGCTGAAACCACTTTCTGCAGAGCCCTTGACCTTTGTGATTCCTGTGGAAGCCGTAGGGCAGCGCTTGTGGCAGCACAGTGTGGAAAGGGAGGTTTGGGGAGGAAAGCATGGATTGGGAGCCAAGGAGAGAGAGGTGAGAGCTCCTTAGGGCTCTTGGGGCTGATGAATTAGTTAATGACTGCACTGTGCTTTGAAAATGCAAATGCTGTGTCAGAGCGAAGCCTGATTATAATAAATAATCAATCTTGCTTCGGAGAGGGGCACGAGGACGGGAACGGGGCGAGCCCGGGGCCGCGTTTTGAGCGCGGCTCTGCACCCAGACCATCCCTGCGAGCGCGGGCGGCTCCTGCGCCTGACGCTAACACCGGCATTTTGCTCCTTGCGAGTGGCCCGGCGGGAAGGGAAGGGGCTGGCGGCGCCGCCGGTGCCTGAGCCACCCCTGCTAATAGGAGAGATGGAAACTGCCTCCTAAGCAGGATCCTCGGGGGATGCAGGGAGAGGAGGGGGGATGCGGCAGACGTCCGGAGGTGACAGCTCCTTCTCCCTTGGCACTTTATTCGTTTGTAGCGAGCGTTCCTAGTAATTACACCTCTTAATTTAGGAGAGCGAGTGGGAGAAAGGAATATAAATTTGTGTATTAACTTTAGAGATTGGAAATAGGGCGAGCGAACCTTCTCTCTGGGAGATTATATTTGGAAATGAAATCGAATGACATTCAGTATAAACTTGAAAAATTGCTCTCTTTTACTGCAACAGGAGGAGACAAACGGCGAGCCAGACTGTACTGGAGAGAAGCAGAAGTCAGCACATGTCCATTCCCCTCCATGTGTGTGTGTCCATAATGATCTGTAAGCCTGGCTACGTTTTTAGGAACCTGTTTGCTGGCAGGTTTCTTCTAGCCCTTTCTTCTCCTTGATAAAAGTGTGCTGAATTTATTACAGGTTGGTTAACCCATAGCAGCTGGGGGCTGTTAGGCAGGTCTCATTCAGCCAGGTCTTCTCTTTGCAGAGGAAAAACATATACTTTTTTTTTTTCTTCAATCAAGTGTGAAATAGATAGTTCTAAAGCACTTTTTTATTGAATATCTAATTTTCCTTTGCTTCTATTGCTTCTGTTCTATAGTATCATCCAGGATTAGTTTCTCCAAGGAAAAGCATCTACTAATCCTGCTCTGCTTAGCCTATTTCTGAATGACAAGTCATATTTTGTTGCCACTACAAGTGTTATCTTATTTTGTTGGAAGAAGGGCTAGGTTTAAGACAAGGAAGAGGCTCTTTGCTAAGAAATCTAATGCAGCTTAGTCCTTCCCACTTGTGTTTCTCTGCACGCCCATGGGCCTGGGGGTCTGCCACAGACGGTGCAGCTTTTGCTGAGGAGGATGATTGATGGAAATGGCTAGCAGGGTGTTTTACTGCCTCGTGGTGTTGCTGAACACCCAAATTAAACTCACGTGTGTTGAGTTTTGTTCAAACACCATCTTGCCTGGTGGCAATAGGGAGTAGGAGATCACCAAACTTGTTGCACTGATCTGGGGGAAGAGGAGTAAAATCCCTATTTCCTCCTGTGTCCTTTGGCCAGTGTTACAGATAGGCCAGTTATTCTAGCAAAGCTATCAAGCTCTTGAGAAACAGTAGTAGGTCTGTTTTCCAGCCGCAGTCTATAGGTCATGCTCAGTGCCCTGTTTCTTTGTTCTAGTCTATTTTAGCACATATTCTTCCTTTCCAAGTCTACTTGGTTTTCATACATTTAAATATTTATGTATTTAAATAGCTTCCTGAATTGTGTTGAGACTCGTAGTCAAACACAACCTCTCAATTCACCTTTCCGTGCTGCCTCCATGCAATTCAGTTCCTATTTATCTCTGCCTCTTAAAATCAGCTCTTTTGCTGAGGAAAGCCTTTCAAAGGATGTTGCATCAGCCCATTGTTAAATAAACCTTCGACTTTTATAATGGCTTCAGCATTTCCTGCTTTTTGCCACTCCAAGAAAGCTGGATGACGTGCAGGGACCCATCACCAGGGGAAGACTGCTGGATCAGCCCCTTGCAATAATTCACTGATTATCATAGAATGCCTAAGGTTGGAAGGGACCTCTAGATATCATCTAGTCCAACCCCCCTGCACACGCAGGGTCACCTAGAGCACGTGGCACAGGACTGTGTCCAAGTGGGTTTGGAAGATCTCCAGAGAAGGAGACTCCACAACCTCTCTGGGCAGCCTGTTCCAGGGCTCTGTCACCCTCACTGTCAAGAAATTTTTCCTTAAGTTCCTGTGGAACTTTTGGTGCTTCAGTTTGTGGCCATTTCCTCTAGTTCTGTTGGTGGCCACCACTGAAAAGAGACCAGCACCATCCTCCTCACTGCCTCCCTTGAGATACTTACAGACACTGCTCAGGTCCCCTCTCAGCCTTCTCTTCTCCAGGCTGAACAGGCCCAGCTCTCTTGGCCTCTCCTCATAGGGCAGATGTTCCAGGCCCCTGATCATCCTCGTAGCCCTGCGCTGGACTCTCTCCTCTGGTCCTGAATTATTCAAATAATAACTGTATGTCTCCAACGTGAGTTCTGTGAAATATGTGTACACGATATGGGTGAATAAACCAGCCGCCCCCCCCCTTTTTTTTTTCAACATGCAAATCTTGACTTGAGCAGTGAGTTGAAATACTTTGGATAATGAGACCTTCCTGAACTTCCCTACCTAAAAATGAGGCACCTGAGGTTCAGTCATTATTTTGGGTAGTGTGTTAAAAATTGTCAGAAGTTCTGAAGTACCATTTTCAAGGGTGATTGATTTAGTTAAGAGGTTTAAGTCCTACAGTAATTCCCATTTTGGAAGTGGCATGTGGGCAGCCAGGTGCTTTGGAAACGCTGAGCTTCATGAGCACTGATGTCCCCTGGGCTCAGCCCTCTGTGCTGCAGAGACTCACGGGAGGGGACAGATGTGGGTTGAAAACAACAAATGCCAGAAATATGACCAAAAATCAGATCTCCAAAGTAAGAATCTGTTTATTCCAGCTTTCAGGAGATGACTTTGTAGTTTTGTTTCTGCTATCTTCCCAAAGATATTAGAATGATTCCGACAGAAGCGGAAAGCAGAAGGAGCACATTTCTTACCTTGCTGTGGGTGTTTGCTATGTCATTAGCGCTCAGAGGACAGCCACCATCCAGAAATCCTGTCCAGGCAGGCTTAAAAGTAAAGGCAGAAAGAAGATATTCCATTTAATTACACACTATACAAAATTCCTTCCATGTTCCCCCTCCTCCTGCTGCTTGGCTTGTAAATTATAATGGCAGTATTTGCATTCCACCTTTTGGGGGGTTGCATGCAGCACAGATTTGTGTGCGTGGACGTTTTAGATTATTTTAAATACCACATGTGCCCTGATCACTTTCTATTGACAGCAGTAAAGCTGGGCTGGAATTAATGATGATGAAGTCAGAGAGAGCAGAAAAGGTTCTGGATAAATGGGATCAATTTAGGCTGAGGGCAAGAGGCTCCAGTGGCTCTGAGAAGAGAACATTACATAGTTAAAATGTTAAGTACCTGTTTACGTGTTTTATTCTCAAGTCATGGGCTCTGACATTACTCATTATTGTGCCCTTTCTTGGTGTCATAAAAACCTTGGATAACTTAAAATAGCTCGGCTTCTTTTCAAGTTTCTAATATATTGCATGCAGAGAGGCCATCACACTGGGCTGATCCTGAGCTATAAGAGGTACCTTGCTCCCCTTGTGCAATTTTTGGGTAAGAAGTGCAATATTGTAAGGCTGTAGAAACTATAGGACCACGTTCTCCCTCTGCTCTTGACGTTGGGTAAAAGGGGAGAGCTAAAGGGTCCGTGTCTGAGCTAGGTTGTTTAGTACAGAAAGAGGGAATGCAGCAAGGAGCAGTTATATTTCCCACTCTCCTAGGCAAAGGCTTCTACTGGATTAATGTATTCAAAAACAAGAATGAGAAAAGTCTAGCTGAGCCAGTTATCATAAAATTATTGATAACAGCTGGCAGAATTTAGACTGAAATACCGAATTAGTCCCCCAAACCAAACATACGGCCGCTGAGCTCTGTGAAGCCGGCATCTGGTGAACGAGGGAGGCCAGCACCAGAAATTAACTGAGCAAAAGTGATGGGATGGAAAGTGGGCAGCAGGAATAACGAGAGGCCGGGCTGACCTGTCCCTCTGCCCCAGGCCTGTGGCACAAACTCGCTGCAGAGCAGGGCTGCTGCAGGACCCCCCGAGCAGCAACAGCGGAGGGATGGCCCCATCGCTTACGCTTGCAAGGGCTGAAAATTACCTCAAATACAGGTTTGGACTTCTCCTGTTGCTGCCTTCCTGTTGCTTACTTTTCCTCACTCCTTCCTGTTGTTTTCCACCCTTTTTCCCCATGTCCTTTCCCGATTGCGTAGGGCGCAGAGCTGCTGTGCGTGTCCGATGAGGCGAGGCAGCGGTGGCAGCGTCTTCGGCAGCCCGGTGCTGCCACGAGTGTGTCGAGCCGATAAGAGCATCCTCTGCTCGTCATCCCCTATCAGGTGAAGCTGCAAATCAGAGAAAGATTTTTAACTGCAGGTTCCTTATTTTTCACTCTTTTTGCTCTTCTCTGCATTCTTGTTTTGTGAGGACTTTTGTGCCTGTGCTGCCTTCAGACAAACAGAACTGGATGCCAACAATAAGCTGCTTCAGCTTATCTCCGCTAACTTTTCCCTCTGAAAAAGACATAAATAACATCTTTAATATCCTCTGTGAGATTGACAGGCAGCAAAGTTTTTCTTGCAGGAACTCTTTAACAATTAAAGGAAACAAGCAGCATTTTTTTGAGTGAAATATTTATCTAATACTTTAACTTCTGGTTTTCATAAAAGGTTAATGAATTTGTATTGGGCATAACTTGCCTTGGGACAAAGTTGTGCCTTGGCTCTGAACTTGGAAGCCTCTGATGTTCATGGAAGCAGGTTGGTGCAAGCCCACAACTGTGCGAGCCAGGTTGTTTCGTGAAGTCAACACAACGCCCTTGTCTCTGCTCTCAACTCGGGGACTTCAGATTTATGGTCCAGCTTGATTTTGGGGGAGGCTTGAAAGTGGGGAGGACACAGAAATGACTTCAACTACCCCTGCAGCCCCTGTGCCCCGGGATGAGGATGCCGGGCACAGAGTCTCATCGCGCTGCTACCGAGGCTACCCGCAAGTCACCCGTCCCTGCTGTGCATCAGGCGAGACCCTCACCTGAACGCGTGGCCACTGGCTCTCCCGTCTCCTTTTCCCATCCCACACTCCAGTTTTAACCCCTCTCTCCATAGCGAGCCCCGGAGACCCCCGCTCACCGCGGCAGGGACCAGCCGGGCCGTCCCCGTCCTCTCCCGGGAGGCAGCCGTGATTTATCCGCCCTTGTCAGCGAGCAGGTGGCAGTTGGACTCAAGGCTGTGCCCGCGTGGCCTATGATAAATAACATATTTACCAGCCCTTCCATCTTCTGGCGCTGTCCATATGCGGTCCAGAAAGCAGCACAGAGCTCTAATAACAAACCCATCCAGCCTCCAGCAGCCGTGGGAAACAGGAGCTGTAATGAATGTTTTCCTGCTAGAAGTTGGTTGGAATTGAAGGCTGCACCTTGTCCCGGTACCTTTTATTCACATTCCTGGAATTATCTGGAGCACTTGCTTTATCCCCAGCCATCTGTGATGGGCTGAGCTGGGAGAGATAAGCTCAGTATCAGAAAATTGAGGGAAGCATTTCTGGCTGTGATAATCTTATCAGCTAGCTAATATACATTAACATTTGTAGAGGCTGATGGTGCAGGTGGGCTTTTGCTTTCCCTCCCTTCATGGATGTGTTTTGACAGGCTGGGGGAGGATGCAGAGCTCAGGGTTATAGAGAGGAATTCGACAAGAGCCTCTTCCTCTCACCCTGCTCCATCCCTGTGATCCCAGAAAGGGGAAGGAGGATCATCCGAACAGCCCTTTCCTGCCTTCTCTTCCCCGCACTGCTGCCTCCTTTTTCTGCTGTATGCCAAGAGCAAAGATGTGTTACGCCAAAACTCCCTTTCTTGCTGAGCAGTGTGACTGTGCATGTCTATATGTTCCCCTTCCTTGTAAAACTAGGGAATTTCGTGGTGCCTTTGCATGGAGTTTGCTGGCACGATGTGATTCCACTCTCCAAGTCTAATCAGGGCTGTTGGAGGGAATGGCAGACTAATGGGTTATTTCCCTGATGCTGAGCACAGAGCCCTGTGTGGTCATATGTTTTGCATTTATAATTATGGTTGGATTGCTTATTGTTTTCTGCCTGAGTGGAAAGTACAGGATGTGTCCGTGGGTTTATTAGGGGAATTAGTAATCAGGTGCTGAAAGACAGATGACAAAAGGAAAGCAATATCTGAGGAATGCGTGAGAAAGAGGTTTAAGCTGAGGGAAAGTGCTAGAACAGAAATTGTTTGTCCTCTAAGCAGTTTGTCTCTGCTTAGAATTCATAAAGGTTCATTCTCTGAGAGAGAGGTTTAAAAACAAGTAAAGTGTGTAGGGTTTTTTCCTCCTCTGTGCATCATCTCAATAGCTGCATTAGGGATACAGATGCGTCCCCAGCCAGGGGACCTGAGCAGGGAAGAATCTGGGTAAGAAGTTTTCATATCTTTCGAGCTTCCAAGTATTTTCTTGCGAGTTCTTTCTTGAACAAGGCCAGAGGCGGAAAGTATCCTTAATTGTTTGTTTGTTCTACCAGAGCAACCGAGCAGCCTCAGCCAGAGGTGTATATTGGAAAGTGTTGGAAACAGTCCCCAGTCTTTTGGATTCAATGTATGAGTTGCAAGCAAGGCAACGTAGTCCCCTGTGGTGCATTTCCTTTGGGGAGGAATTGATGCTAAAGGAGGCCGAACGGCCCGTACCGAATCTCGGGTACCAGGCGACTGCTACTTCCCAACAAATGATTTTTTGCCTCACTTTACCGAGAGGGGAAGGGTTGGGGAATTATCTGAAAGAGAAGCAGAAGCTCTGCTTGGAAAAAAAAAGTCTTTCTATACCTCAGCTACCTAGGAGAAAATGTTATTGAAGGGCCAAAAGGAGTGCACAGAGGGACACAGGATGGCACTCGGCGTGTGATGAGCTGTGCTGTCCGTCGGTGTCCCGTGAGGGACCCAGCCTGGGCAGGCTGTGATGGTTCTCCCTCCTATTCGTGTGTCTCTAGTCCCCCTCATTCCTGTCGAATGAACTAACCTCTCCTCTCCCACAGCTGGAGGTGGAGATGAAGGTCCTGAAGTCCCAGGAGTGCACGGCTGATCAAAGCGTCCTCATCACTAAGGAGGAAGTTGATGCGCTCAGGTAGGCTCCTGTTGAACCTCTGTGCATGCATGCAAAAAGAATATACATATAGACTGCCTATATGTGTATTTATATAGAGAGAGAGGCTACCTGATGGCCTGCTGTTCAGTGAACAATGTGGCAGCATTGATAGAACACGTTTTCCCTGCATTTTTGAAACAGTGTGTTCTTTTTCCAAGCTCCCTTTTTA
This sequence comes from Tinamus guttatus, assembly GCF_059628265.1. NCBI lineage: Eukaryota > Metazoa > Chordata > Aves > Tinamiformes > Tinamidae > Tinamus > Tinamus guttatus. The sequence continues at coordinate 3,018,932 of NW_028288864.1, read as the reverse complement.
CTTTCCTACTAGCCTTTATGGATGTAAGAAATCCATGAAGCATTAACAAAAAATACCAGCCCCGAATCTTTTCTGCCTTTAGATACCTTATAACCTTTTCTCTCTTTCAGCAGTCTACTAGCTTGTTTTATAAATCTGTTTGGGGTCTCTTGCACTCGGTAGTTCATATCACAGTGGCTCCTGCATCACTGTTTCTCCTATTGACTTCTTCCCCTGTGGAAACAGCATTGCTGTTTGCTTCTTTCTTTGGCTCAATCTGGACTGCAAATACAGGATCTGTTGGCATGTGTGTAAAGAGGTTTAGAATCCACCTTTTGTAATGCTGATGTGCATGTAACACTGCAGATAAAAGGGGGATGTTTCCCCTGGAGCATTGCTGGAGATGGCAGAGGGGTACCTGTTGTGATTCAGTGAAAGAGAAGTTACAAAACAGCGTTTCAGCAGAGGATACATGAACATTTACAAAAGCTACCATGGAGCTAGACAACCTTTCTATGTATTTATTAAAGCATTTACAGCTTCCATTCCAAAGAAGGTGATACAATAAATACTGAATGCAGAAAAGTTCATCTGTTTTCGAATGTTTAATAAAGTTCCTTTTATTTAAACTGAGCAAATCAGTTAGATCTTGACAGGCCGAGCTTTTTATTCTCAGCTGATGTAAGACTTTGGCTGGAGTTTCTCTTCTTAATTCTTCTACATTTTCAGCTCCATTGCTATAAAGTGTTACTGCCTCTTAGGACTGAAAGCTGGCTTTTGCAGCCAGCAGTGTCTTGCGGCAAGCAGAAATTACTGGCCTGAATGTTATGACTTTGCTCTTGTGCTTTGCCTCTGGAGCTTGTTTTACAGCTTTGAAAGCCCCAGTTCCACAGCAGAAGGGGAGGTGTTTGAAAATAACACATGTTCAGCTAAGCTATTCCAATACATTGTCGAGCTGTAAACCTGATCTTAGGGACTCGCTCCTGGAGCGTCGTTCCCTCAAGCTGGTGCCGTAGCTCAGAAGAGCCAAGGCAGGCGGCAGCTTTTGTTCTATCAGATGCTGGAGTTCTGGTAGGGGACAACATGCTGTGGCTTCCCTCTTTCAGCAGGATAAACCTTTCTGCATTTGCTTTGCTTGCTGTGGGTTTGCAGACCTGAGCTCATTCAGATTTTTCCTTCCAGAGGGACACTAGACCCTCTGGAACCTAATGGTTATGCGGCTGCTGCTATTCAGCACCTCCTCAGCAACATAAAACCCATCACTCCTGATTAATATTATGCCTCTATCAGTACGAGCAGCATCCTGTTTGCCGTCTGCTGGGAGCTGAGGGTGTTCAGAGTATTTCCACAGTAACTCTGCAGTCTTTTCCCTGCACTGGCGTGGGCTGCAGCACCTTTTCATGTAGGAGACGTTCAGTCTCTGTATTTTCACCTCCAAGGCTCATTATTCAGTGTTTATCTTCAGTGAGCAGCATTTGCCATCTATTAACTGAGCAGCTTCAGGGACAGTGAGGGGAAGAGCTGTTTGCCACGTAGTCCAGGACTGCTTCAGGTTGACGGAGGGGATGGAGACGTCGGCCTTGCCCCGAGTTACAGCCCCTTTCCTGCACTGGGACAACAGGAACTCAGGTCCTTACGTTATTTTGATGCTCCGTGTGTTGGCTTCTGCACAAAGCAAGCCCGAACCCCCCCTATAATCTCGTTTTTCCTCTCTCTTTTTTCCTCGTTCTTTCTGTTTGTTTTAATTTCTTTGACTACTAATCTCATCTCTCTCCTCCTTTCATGAAATTGCGACAAGATCTCCATAAAAAGTATTACAGAGAGAGAGGGCTGTTCTCAGTAAAGCCATTAATGATGTGGAGCTATTCTCCAGCAATACACTGCAAGCTGTTTCAGGAAGGAAGCTAAGCTTCTGGAATTGTTTTTCAGTGGTATTTTGTCTTTTCTTCTCTTTCCCATTTCAGTGCTGCAGCCTCCTGGGGCTGTGGGTGCACAGAAACCACAGGCACAGTATCTAATACCAGATTTTTTGTACCGCTTTGTACTGAACGGCCTTTTTTGTTGTTAGGCTAGACCAGATGATTTAAATACCTGTCCCAAGCCTTGATGCTAGTCATTGAGCTACAGAGCTGTTCTAAAAATCATTTATGTCTTCCCTTTTAATCACCCTTTTGCCGCTCAGCTCTTGTTTTCTATCAGTAAGTGATTTGGTGCTCTCTCTACTATCTTTCTTGAGAGCTGCTAAGCCAGTTCCTGCTCCTTTTTTCCACCCCGTTGGCTACTGTTGTTGCTTCAGGTCTCTTATCGCAGTCCCAAACACTCCAGCCAGCAGCACACGTGCTTCTCTGCATTGCAGAATTGACTTTGTATAAAGCATTTTTCTTGTGGGATTGGGCCTAATTTTGAGTTTTCTGTCATATTCTGTGCATTGGCCAAGAACTTGGGCCAACTTCCTTCCTTGCAAAAGAAAACTCCTTTTCAAAAGGACACATGAGAAGTCACCATCTTTCCCCATGCTCCAGGATTGGTGCTCCATGATCCGAGGGCTCTGGGCAGCCAGGCTGGCAGCGTCCGCCCCAGCAGCAATAGGGAACTGGATAGTTTGATTGAAGAATAGACCAGGTTTGGAGGAGAATAGGGATGAGTATGGCTAGAGATTACGCTTGCTTTGCTCGTCCTTCTGCTGTGTCCTTGTGGGCCTCAGCAGGACCCACTAACTCAGTTCTACCTGGTACCTGAGGACAGCTAGGAACAAGAGCTCTACTGGGCTTCCTTCCTTTCGCAGAAGCTGTCACAAATTAATTCTGGCAGAAAACAGGGAGAAGATGAGTACAAACTTCACAAATTGGAAAGTGGGGAAGGAAATCCCACAGCTTATGAAGGAGTTATTTCCCTTATTGTAGTTTATCATGGTATTTGAAATCCTATTAACCTACAGTACGATGCGTCTGCTCTCCTGGACTGAGCCCAGCCTCCCCAGTTAGCTGCTGTCATGAAGGAATGTGAAAAATGGAGGCAAATGAGCAGAAGCCAAGGAGAGGAGGCTGTGGAGCAGGAAAGAGCTCCAAGCTTCCAGGCATCTCCATATACACCCGTGCTTAGAAGCTCCCTTCTAAAAACAAAAGCAGGAGACACACAAAAGGGAAGAAAAAATCCATATTAATCCTTTGAATCTGTATTCACCTCCTGTGAGTGAATGAGAGTTTTTAAAAATATGTCTTTTGTCTCATTTTTCTTTAGTATGGAAAGTAAATTTTCGATGAGGAACTTGAAAGACTTTATCAGTTTTTCCCCTTCTCTGGAGAACAAAGTGCTCTTTCGTCAGACCTTTTATAACTTTAAATGTGAAGCTCTCTCCCAGCATCATCACTTCTGAAGAGACAATAAAAGCCAGTGCTAATGCTGTCATTTCTCACACCTCTTGCTGCTCCCTCTGAAATCATATTTGTTTATATTCTGCAGGTCTTATGAAAGAAAAAGTGGTCAAACTGTTGAGTTCTTGTACTGTGGGGCATGGCAAAGCAGAGAGCATTTAGGCATTAGCACGTTTTAGAGGGATGGTGATAGTTGTGCAGAAACTGATATTTCAGAACCTATAAATAAAAGTAATATATTTTTTATTAAAAAAAAAAAACTTTACTAAAGACTTGTGGGAACAGCTGAAGGACCTTTTCAGCTGGAACAAATCCGAACTTTTCCCTTCTACTGTCAGACTGCAACCCCAGTAAATCCTAAATGTTTTCTGTGGATTTAGTGACTGGGTAGAGTTACAGTAACTCAAAAGAAATTCGTGTCCTTGCCAATGCCTATTAGTCACACTTGCTGGAATTCTCTCTGCTCTGCTCCTAACACCATCTCAATGCCATCTGGATCCCTTAATAGCGTCTTCCCAACACATGCATTTTCTGCTCCATTCAGTAGTTTGCTCTTCAGCAATAGGTTTTCCACATGGCCATGTCCTCGCCACAGATGGGGCCTCTGCAAGACCAGCCCTCTTCTCTCATGCCCACACTGTTCTACAGGCCATCACGTACCACCTCTGAGAGCATTAAAAACCAGTAAAAAAGGGATAAAGGGGCAATGGTGGGTTAATGGTGGGTTAACTCACTGAAGAGCGTGGAGCGAGACTTTTGGAAGTGCCTAGATGCTGGTGAAATTTGTGCCTTCTTCCTCTCTTCTATCTCATCTCTTCCTTTGTAAAATAGGAGCAGTCCAGAGTGTTCACCTGGAAGACTGGCTGCACATGGGGTGGTACCTCCTCATTGTCACAGATGGCCTTTTGCTTAAAAGGGTCTGCTGAAACTGCAGGGCTTTTTTTTTTTTTTTGTCGTTTTTGTTGTTCTTACCACTTCGGGACAGTGAAATATGTGGTGGATATGATATAAAACTCAGTTTTGGGAAATGGGAAAATCCACCATTTGGAGCAAATACAAATTTATCTGTTCTTGCACAGGGTTTGATGTTGCGAAAGCCTGCTGAGACTGCGTGATTAACCTTGTGCCTTTGGAAGCCTCTCCCTGGGTTAAGTTGTCTGCCTTTGATGCAGGAAAAGCCTTCCAGAAATTTGAGGAGATCTTTCCCAGAGTTTGTTTTCATGTTTTCAAACCTCTACACGTAGAATAAGTTGGTAGATTTTCCAGAAATCAGTCCAAGCATTTTCCCCTTTATCACTGAAGTTCAGAATGGTCTCAGCCCTTTATAAAGTAGCGGGTGTTCTTCCTGCCTCGTGTCACAGAGCTGCTGTTAAAACGAGCCCCAACATTCACACCAGGCAAAACATTAAATTGAGAGCTGATTCTGTGGTACCCAGATCTTTCTTGTTGTTCTCAAGTGAATTTATCTTGGATTGTTCTTCCTACTTGAAAGCAACTTTCATTTGTAGCAAGTTGAGGCATGCAAATCGGTGATAAAATAGGCATTACGTTTCTCACCGTGGATGTCCCTGGATAGTGGGAGGCCGAGGCTGCGCGGAGGCAGCATCGAGCTGGCCCCGTACCTGAATTTACTCGGATGAAAAATTCAAGCGCCAAGCAAGTAAATATTTGTCAAGATTTGACTGCCGTATCTTAACCGCCAGCTGCAAATGCTTCGCTGTGTTTATATATAACCAGGATTTCCCTCTGCTCCTCTCTCTTAACCACGGGGAAGTGCTCCCCAGGGCTGGTAAGCCAAGACAGAATCCTGCGGACAGTTTGCTAATGGTTCTTAGTGCTTTCCTGCTGGAGCTGCCGGACACTTAGCAGTGTTAAAAATAGCATAGGAGAGGGGTAAGTAGTGAAAAGCACCGGTGAGGGCTGCAAAACCTGCCCGGTGCTGCCGGGAGGATGCAGGATGTGCCTGGAGAGGAAGCAGAGCGGGAAGGGGCTGGGGTTGTGGGGTCCCCACTGGTGGCTTCTCTGCCCCCCAGTACAAATTGGGGTGCAGGTTGAAGTGTCCCAGGCGGGAAATGGTGAAAAGAGCAGCTGCTGGGGTGGATGGAAGTGCCAGCACCGTTAAAAGTAGAATCACTTCAGCCTCCCCTGATTCATTATGTCCCAAGTCCTTCGGAAGCGCTTTCGGGGAGCAGGAAGGGGTTCGGCTGCCAGGGAGTTCCGTGGGCAGCCGGCTGAAACCTCGTGGCCCATACGGGATAGCAGTTGGTGAGAAATTCATCCTAAATTAAAATTCCATGAGTCAGGCGGGTCCAAAGCGCTCATGAGCGTCGCCGTGTCCGGTGCTGCCCCTGCAGAGCTGCCGGGCTGCTGCTCCACGGGGAAACGCGGCTCTGCCCGGCCTGCTCCGCAATCCGCTTAGGAGTGCGCTGCTAAAAGCATTAATTCCACTCTGAATTTCCTTTTTTTTTTCCCCAACCTTTTCAGTCTTCTGCTTCTTCAATGCCCTCCGTGCTCGCTAGCTTTGTGTCTCCTCTGGAAATTATTGATGATCCTTTTTAATGGCCTAGACAATGCTAAAAGCCACTTCTGTGCGTTTTAGAAGCTTCCAAGAATGAAAAAAAGATACTTTATAATATCTGAAAATTGCCAGCAGGGGTCAGGCTTACAAATAATTTAAGCAATTCAAGCTACATATTTATAAAGCAGACATTTTTATGCTGAACATGTTGAAGTTCAACCAACTTCTCTGGAAAAGTTTTGCAAGTTTTCCCTCTTATGTGTCTAATCAATAGGAGAGGTGGCTTCGGAGCTGCACCTGAATATTCTGCTGCATGATAATTTCTGAACTGGCAGATGGGCATATTGTTTACTCTCATGGTACAAGGATTTTCAGCTTAATTTAGATCATTTTGAAAGCAAGTATTATCAAGAGAATATTAAAAATATTCTAGAAAAGGGTCCTGAGAAAATCAGATGCTAAGATCAGTGTTAATATGCATTAGGTGCACCGTTAATCACAGGAAGTTAAAATGCAAAAGGTGAGGTTCTTGTAGCAACATTAAAGTTTTTGCGCTCTGTATTTAAATGCAAGCAGAAATGTTCTGCTGCACGTTTTGAATTAATTTGTTATGCCTAGCAAGTCTGCCAGAGTCCTCTGAAGGATTCAGCCATCGTTTGGCTAAAGCTGATATGGCTGATATTATATATTTGGCTTTTCAAAGAGTTTTCAGCCAAAGCTCATAAAGAAGCTTTTTCTGACAGGATAAAGAAGGTTCTTTGTGTGAATATAAAAGCCCACAGGGTTGGATGTCCCAGTGTGCTCTGTGCAGTGATGGTCTGCAGAGGAGCATGTGAAGAGGAAGAACCTACTGTGGTACTCTGCTAGGAAGGGCTCCCAGCCTCTACTGGATCATGTTGAGCACCTTCTGAGGCAGGGACCATAGCTTTGTGTTTCATAAAATATGCTGTAGCTCCTTCCATCAGCTTGTTTATCTTAGCTTATGTCACAGAAGGTTAAAATATACAAAATCAAAGAATAAATAATAAATCCTCACAATATAGGGGGTTTTCCTGTAGGTCCCAAAATAGTTTTTGTTGGGACCTTGTTGTTCAGCACAGAGAAGTTTGTGCACAGGGAATGAATTGAGAAGAAAACAGAATGCTTCATGGTAGTACTGAATATATCTGAGTACTGTGTGCAGATCTAGCTTTCTCCATAATCAAAAGTCTATATAAAACTTTCAGAATTACAAAGAAGAGCAATAAAGATGAGCAGAAATATGGAAAAACCTTGATGGGAGGAAAGACTAAATTGAGATTCTTCCGGAAATAATAGAGGGAGCCTGTAGAGTGGTAGTGGAGAAGGGGAGTATGGAACAATTATTCACAGCTTTTCATAGCAGAACTATCAGGCACTCAGTAAAGTAATCGCATGTGAAGTATAAAACAAAATGAACTAATTTTTCATACAGCGCATAATTAAATTGTGGAACTTTCTGCCAAGGAATGTTGTGAAGGCCAAAAGTATAAATCAGATCAAAAAGAGATTTGACACATTCATGGAGATTTTAGCTGTTGGCGGTTATTAAGCATGATGGTCCAGACTCAGTCTCTGGTTCAGGTACTTTCTCATTTGATTTTGCTGTATACTGAAGTGGTTCATTTTAATTATACATTCTTTTAATCTTATGTTAATCATATAATGTTGTATCTTTTAATCATATGTTTTAATTATCTCATTACTATAGCTTTGTGATATTTAACACAGGAAGAATCTGCCAGTGTTTGTGTTTCTGTATTTTACTTGATTCTGTGTGGTGGGACGTAGCATTTATCACCTTTCCTTTCCTCTAGGCTGAAAATTGAAGAGCTGGAAGCCGAACGCAGCAAGCTGGAAGAGGAGAACAGAGCTCTGGAGATGAAGCTGGAGAAGCTCACCCTGCAGGTAGGAAATGCAGACTGGAGAAGCAGACCCGATCCGTTTAGCAGAGCTGTTCTGGACGTGGCAGAGGGCACCTCACAGCCCAGCTCTCCTCAGGCTGGGCCAGGCGTTGGGAAGCGTGTGCAGGCCGCACCAGCTCACCTTGTCTTTGCTTCAACGTGTCATGGATGTGCTGTGGTGTCAGGTTCGGCCGCATGAGGACAGTTGCCTTTTCCAATATGTTTGTCTGGAACCTCTTCTTTTCCATCTTCAGAACCTTAAAAATTGTTCTGTGTTAGAAAACTCCCCTGCTATAAATCATCAACTTGCAACTTCATTCATTGCAAAGCAGATGTGTAGACCAGCCTTATCAACCAGTAGTAGATAAGAAAATTTGAGGTCTGTCTGTTGTGAAAACTTCATTGCTGTTATCAATAAGAGAGACAAGAACTTCCAATTTGTGTCCTCATTAGGTAGGAGTTTTCCAAGCCCTGAAGCATCAGTGCTGTTGAGATGATGACATGACAGCATCTGCAGACCACAGAAAGAGGTGTGGAATCAGCAGAGTGAAAGGGTGTGTTGCTTTTGCTGTCTTAATGTAGGTGCTTTCACGATTCCTTTGCTGAGGTAGATGCTGTCCTGTATGGCAGGAGTTCTTCAGATTTTCATTCTAGTTACGTCAGTGAATTTGCCCCATTGCTGAGGGTGGAGGGGAAGCCAGCAGCAGCCTGGTGGACTGTCTGTTCAGGCTGCTTTCATTTTGGTAACGTCCTCTGTGTGCAGAGAGGGGCATGAGAGTTGCTTCAAGCTTTTCAAATATTTCCTGTTTGAGAGGTGCTGGGGTGAGCAGGAACCTGAGCCTGTTTGTTTAATCAAAGCCCGTCCAGCCCTGAGCTGTGTTATCTCTCCCTTCTGTTCTCTCTGGTATGCTGAACAATCCAACATCATAGCATATCGTTCTCTTAATTTTTCTTTATTTCTCTTTCTTTTTTTTTTTTCATTTTTGTGTAAATTGTTTCGTGGTAGAATACCTGCAGGTTTGAAATCACCTACATTTCAGACAGACCATTGATTTTTATCTTGACACCTATTAGACACCAATCAAACTTTTTTTTTTTTTTTTAAGTACCAATTCCTAGAGACAGGGGAGGTGACAGCTTAGGTAAAGCAGGGAGCTAAGAGCTGCTGAGCCACGTTTGGTGTGAAACCTGTCACCTGGCTCCCCTTTAATTGGCTTGCAGTCATCAGGAGGAGATGGAAGCTCTGGGCTGGCGTTTGGGTGCTCAGGTCTCCAACATACCCAACAGCAGCCTTGGTTTCCAAACAGGTTACGGCTCACTCAAATCACATTTAATCTGTCATCATTGTCTCACAATAGTTCCTCCCTTGCCAAGTACTCCTGACCAGAGAAGTTCCTGTTTTCTTGGTGATATCTGGACATACTTATATTGCTGAGACTATAATTTAGCTCTTGAGATACCCAATCTCAAAACTTTTCAGAGCCCACCTTAAATGAGGAAAGGTCTATACCCTTCAGTGTAGTCTTGCTTAATATCTGCCTTCTGGTCACAGTTACCAATCCGCTAGCTGAGCTTTTGGAGTAGAAATGTAATACAGTGACAAATCGGGAGCGAAATGGGGCCTTCATGCTATGGCAGAGCTGCTTTTTGTCTGTGTAGGAAGGCTTGGGTGGCACAACAACAGTTGTACTGCTCACCAAAAGAGCCTTGATAGTTCATCCCAGCATTCCCTATGGGATAGCTTGTTAATGGCGTGCTCTCTTTCAAGCTGGTGCTGTGCTCATCAGGGTGTTGTGGAGCGAGGTAGGGGAGAATAGGAAGGACTTGCAGTCGGAGCAGAGAAGAATGTTGTGGGAGGGATGAGATAACATGAAGGTGCAAGAGAAGGGAAGGAAAATGATCATCTTGTGTAGCAGGTCTGGGAAAGAGAAACATGCCATAGGTTGAAACACAGGAAGTTCCACCTCCGTGTGAGGAAGAACTTCTTTACTGTGAGGGTGACAGAGCCCTGGAACAGGCTGCCCAGACAGGCTGTGGAGTCTCCTTCTCTGGAGATCTTCAAACCCACCTGGATGCCACCCTGTGCCACATGCTCTAGGTGTCCCTGCTGGAGCAGGGGGTTGGACTGGATGATCTCTAGAGGTCCCCTCCAACCTCAGCCATTCTGTGATTCTGTAATGGCTAGTTAGTGAGCTGAATTAAGGTAATTGTGCCCTCACATCTGCTTTGCCAAAGCTGAGGACATGGCTTTAATTCTGTATTTGACCAGGAGGTCCCTCTATTCTTCTTTAGCTTCTTACTTCACTCTGTGTCTTAGTGGACTGGCTGCCAAAAATACCTCCAAAGTGGCGGTGCGGAGAAAGGAGAACATCTTACAGGAATATGTAAGTTGAATGTCAAGGTGTCAGTATTAGTCAGTGGTCAAAATTTCAGCACTCTTTGGAGGGTAAAGCATCAACCTTCCCAATGAAACTTTCTGAATTTTTTTTTATTCACCTGGAGTATCAGATTCTTTGACAGCCCAAGCTTAGAATGACTATTTCATAAACGCACTGGAAATGATTTCTTACTGCTCAAACCCATTAATTTAAGAATGAGCTTAGAAATTCACCTCTTCCATCAATGCTGAGAAATATGCTGAAAATGTTATTATAGACTCAGATAAGGTCACATTGCAAATTTGACACACTGTTTTTGTTCCCCATCTTTGAAAAGAATCATTGGGAAATGATGGGTTAAAATAATTTCTCTTTATCACAAAAAAAAAGGCAAGACAGACTTTGCATATAGAAATAACAAGATTTTACTGAACAGAAGGACTTGAGTGAAATTAAAAACAGGAAAAGCATGGCATCAAATCAAAGTGTAAGAGAAATAGGGGATGGCATCAAACAAGGTAGGAAGATGATGTCTAACAAATCTTTATCTACAGTTCCTTCTTAAAAAAACTAACTCTTGCTTGAGTTATAGCTACTAAATGAAAGGTGCATAGGAGGGATATATTAAAGGTGAATTTGGAAGAAGAGGCAATATTTAGAAATGAGGCTTTTGCTGCTCTTACACCATGCTGAAGTCCATTTAGTTCACGAAGCCATGTGCAGTGAACAAAATCTAAGAGGATACGGCTAATCTTTGGTAACCCAGAGTTCAAAACTGTCAAGGCCTGACTGTTTTGATGTGTGGAATGGAGTTCTGCTTTAAAAATGCTTGCCTCCTGTCACATCCTTTTGTACCACAGCAGTGGCACGTGGCTTTCGCCCATCTCTGCTCTGGCCGCTTTCACCAATGGGCCATTTCTGAACTACCTTGACCCCACTGACTGACCGCAGGGCAAGTGCACATTGAAGGGTGCTTTTATGTTAGACAGGTGTGAGATTTGTGCTCCCTGAGCTCAGTATTAGCAAGTAAAGAAATGGAGATATTGATGGCTATCTGCAGCACCGCATATAGCATTTGACATCTCTTTGTATTCTCCCCTGTGTGGGACAGGTTGAATTATGGCTGGAGACACTTTCCACCGCCACAGCCCCCCTCTTGCAACACCTCTTGGCTCTTGACGTCGGGCTGCAGGCTGCATTGATTTTCCTTCACTGGTATAAAGACTTTAGCATGGATATTACTCACTGGTCAGATCTTTACTGCTAATAAAACCCCCAGATTGCAAATACACAAGAAGTGGTGGGATTGTAGAGAAATGATATCCTGCTGAGGGTGCTTCCCCTGCCATCACCCTGGACATTATCTTAAGGAAAACGTTGCAGCAGTGTCTTGGGAGAGGAATTCAATTAATAGGTGAAAAGAGCAAGTTTAACCAGACAGCTTTATCTCCTCACCCCCACGTGTCTCTGCTTCAATGAAACCAAAAAAGTTGATACTCTTCAGCGTGAGAAAGCAAATGCACTGTTATTCCTTGGCTTAGGCTGGGCAGAGTTGCCAAGATTTTAGTAAAGGGTTTGGTGTGTTGGGTTATCTGAAATCATCTGGACTATCTTCCCGAATTGCGGGAGGAAAAGTGCAACTTGAGGCCTGGAGCACAAGAGACGAATCAAATCAGGGCTTTTTGGGTAAAGTGGAAGGAAAGACTTGTGGAGAGGGTTCAATTAGCATTTCTTGCTGCTAGGAGTCTCGTGTTTACAGGCAAGCAAGCGGATATGAAGTGTTCCTTATGCAAATACTACTCTCCTGCTTTTCCTGCTCTCCTCTCCTCTTGGTCTTGAAGGAGAAGAGATTCTTCAAGTTTGGCTGCTTCAAGGAAGATTGATTAAAATCAGCTGCAGTTGGACTTAATTGGATCCATATGCTTGCAGAGGGAACAGGACTAGTTAGAGCTCCTCATAATTAGTTCACAGCTGGTTGGTGAGGAAAATAAAGCTCCAGTTAGAGCTCAGAGAACTGAAGCTGTACAGATAAAAGGTAGGGATATATATATATATATACACACATATAGATTATACTAAGATGTGTTGGGGTTTGGAAACTACCCAGTCTGATAACCAAGGCAGCACCCTCATCTCTTTGTATATCCAAATGCATTTGTGTTTATGAGGCCAAATGGAAAGACTCTGTATTTTCTTACTTTTTTTTCCTGAGTAAAAGCAATCTCATGTGATTGGTGGCAGTCAAGGAAATGTGAACAGGGTCACAAAATGTAAGAGAAGATCTCGGGGACCAGGACAGACCCTACAGGGATAGTTGGGCTGTGCAAAAGGCTCATGGTTTGGCACAGACTGGTCGACCTTGGGCCCCTAGTCGCAGGCGCCAGGATAAGGGTGGCTTATTGTGGCCCACTCTTAGCTAGAGCTCTCCTGAGTAAAAGTCCCAGGGAAAACTATGCATAAAAATGAGAACTTTAAGGCTGGCTGTAGTTTGGTAACACGTGGTGCGGGAACACTCCTCAGGAGCAGCTCTGGCTGCTGTTCAGCCTAAACTGTGGCACTGGGAGAGAAGGAAGAGTCCACAAAGCACCTGGGAGCTGCTGGGGAGCGCCTCGTGCCACCAGAGACACTCGTGGCGTTTGTCATGCCAGCATGGCTTTACTGGTGTGTTCTGAGATGTTTAGTGGTGTTTGTGCAGTAGTTCCAAATTTCCATCCTTGCCATTGCTATGATGCCTTTTACAGCTTTTTCTTTTTTCTCCCCTTTTCCTCGTAGTCTTTGTGACTGGTCTAGTCTCCCTCTTTCCTAGTGTTTTTGAGGGGCCAGCAGGTGAGCACTGTGCTGCAAGCACAGATTCCTCTGTGTGATCCCCTATGGCAGGCAAGGAACTTTTCTCCTCTTTAAGCATTAATGACTCATTTTATAGTTAGATCTTTGGCGGCCAGGCAGTAACTAGCTTGAAGTTAAGAGCCCGAAGCAAAGTTGAGGTCATTTAATAGTCTAACTGTTCATTATGTGACCAGTGAAGAATGATGAATGAATCATTTACACTGTTATAAAACTTAAAGGGACACTGTCAACCTTTCAAGGTTCCCTAATTGACCTCTCAAATGTTCATGAGTCTTCTTATTGGATTATCTGGATACTTTCCCTTTCACAAACTTCCTTTCTTTTTCTTTGCTGGCTTTGTGCATGCTGCAGCCCATTAGCCTCTGTGCCATAGCTTGCCCTCCTTGCTGAAGTTTTCTAAGTAAGCGCTGGTTGGATGGATTTGTGCAAACCACTTTTCTCTCTTCAATCAGGAATAACTTTTGGCAAGGCAAAAATTCCGGCACTAAAGGAACAGATTTTTGGGTAATTCAGAGGGATTTAATTACAAGATAGAATAGCTGAGAAAGTCCAGTGGGAGACTTGATAAAAACAAGATAAACTAAACCCGAAGTGCTGCCGGGGCCTGCAGGAGATGAGGCTGCCCCGCTCAGCGCTACACGGAGCTTCCTGGCAGCGTGTGGAGGTGGCCGTGGAGCGGGGCAATCTGTGATCCTTCGCTCGGACTCGTGCTCCATTTTATCAGACTTATTGCTCATTTTTTACATACAAAGAGTCTCTCCTGTATCTGCCAGCCTGCACCAAGCTTTTACTGGTGTAAGGAAGGCTGTGTTTGCTCAAGTATGTATCAGAGAAGGAGCACTTACTGCCACTCTTCGGGTCATTCCATAGTTTTGCTCAAAACACTGAGTAGTTTATGTGTGGAAAACATCCATGTTGCCGTCGTTAAGTTTATACTATTTGCCAGTAATTACTGGCCCAATAACTCAAGTCTAACACAGGCATTTGGCTCAGGGATTTGCATTCCCATTGAGCAGCCTCACTGCAAGTACCCCTTGGGGCATTTACAGCTACGTTGACCCTTCCAGAAGTCTTCCTGGGACCTAAATGCCTCTGCTGGTCACCGTAGGAGGGAAGCCTAGATATTCCGGGTAGTCATTCCTGGCAAATCAGCTGTGTGATGCCGCTCTAGAACCTTGGAGGCATCGCAGTGCATGTGCCCAGCCCTGGCTGTGGTTGGAACCTGGGCTGATTGAATCTGGCTGCCGTGGAGAGCACGGGAGAGACGATGTCACCCGCTGTAACAGGCACTGATTAGAGAAGCGGCGCCGTCGCCGCGCGTGTACTGCGGTTGTTAGCGCGAGCAAGAATCTCTGCTCTTACATCTTCCCTTCTGTTATTGCCTGAGCTGGTTAGGTTAAACGACGGCCGAGTCGCTTGGCTGGGTCGGTATCTCTGGTGTTCACAGCAGACTGCTGAGGGGGGAGGCTAAAGTCTCACCCAAGTGAATTCCAGGGAGAAGAACTACCTGCAAAATGCACCTCGAATATGTGCTGTCTAAAAGGATTATGTCTGTTATGTGAGAGAAAACATCTGGAGGCTTGTGCTTGTGGGCTGCATGCTGGAGAAAATCCTAGACCTGGTATGAAGTGGAAGGAGGGGAGAACCTGCTTTGCTCTGAGCTTTGAGGACTGAGGGTATGCAAATATTTGTGCATGTTAATTCTGAATACATTGGAGTTCCTAGAATTAAGGCTAGCAGAAAACTTTCCTTGGGATCAGCAAGGAGAGGCATAAAGATGCCATCAAGTCTTCCATTTGTCATTAGGCAACTCAAGGGGAAGCTGTTTCTTGGCCTCACCAGGCCATGATAAATGTGCTGTGCAAAGTGTGTGTCCAATAAAACAGACACGCACAGTTCAGGCTGGCTAATGTTTGTTAACATCAGAGACCAAGAGTGTGCAGATGTGCGTTTGTGCAGGGAAAAATTAACAACATGCCCTTTAAAAAATATGTCTTAAATGAATTTGCACGCTGCATATTAAGCACCTGAAGCTCTGGGTTTTGCTGCCAGAGCCAGCGCTGTTTATTTCATGCAGCGCCTTCCCCAAAGTTCTGCAGAAACTGATTAACATTTGCATAATACATTTAACGAGAAAAATCCATAATAAATTCATTAATGTGCTTCTTCCCCTATCCCTGAAAATCTCAGCAGTTGTGTTGCATCGCACGGCTCGGTTAACGAGAAGGGAGGCAGGGTGCGCACCGGCCCTGCTCCCTGCGCTCCTGTTGCGGCTGCCCGAGCGCGGGGAACTCGCTGCACTGCTGCAGTGAATGCGGCTGTGGAGGCGGCGGGGCCCCAGGAAAGGGCCCTGCTCCAGGTTTTCAGTTTAGGGAATGGCCCCCCAGAGAACATGTAGCGAAAGACGGCAAAATAGAGGAAATGGGCATAGCAGCTGGGGAGGGCCTGTGCAAGAAGAAGGTTTCCCGGTTCCGCAGAACCGCGCTGCTGGTGCAGGCCGAGCCGCGTAGCTAGACACAACTGTTCTAACAAGAGGCTTTGCTTCTAAATGCCTCTAATCTTATATTTATAACACCTCAAGGAGGAAAAAAAAAGTTTCAGGAAATGCTGAGGAGCATGACTGTCCCTTTGTAGTTTTCAGATTTTTTCTGTGTAGTCATTTGATGGCACGAATTAGTTTCCAATTGTTCTTTCTTCATTTCCTATTATTCTTCCGCTTCTTTGAATTCAATTGTGGTGTCACAAAGACAAAACAAAAATGTCGTTTAGAACCTTAGGGAAAACAACAGTTGGAAAGGTTTGTTTACCAAGGCTTTGTGCTTCTCCTTGATTTCTGTGAATAAACACCACATCCACAAGCTCTCGCTGCTTGGCGCCTAGTTTTTCGGTGCTGGTTATCATCCCAGCCTGTGTTTGATGACCCAATTACTTTTGAGTTTTTGATAAAAAATAAATTAATAGATCACGGTTTCTTGCTGCCCTTCTTTTTGCTGCTGCTTGTGTTCTGCTCTGGCTTTTTGCTGCCGGTTTGTGAAAAGTCGGAGCCTTCTTCAGCGCTTGTATCCTCCTGATGAGGAGGCTGGAGTTGCAGCGTGGAGTTTTCCCTCTGCCGCTCCGTGTGCGGAGAGCTCGGCGCCGGCTCTGCGAGGCAAAAGGCCAGGGAGTGTTGCCTGGAGAATGGAAAACAAATGGAGCGGGAGTTCAGCTGTGGTTTGTGGAGAAGAAAAGGAAAACCTGCCCGTTTCATGTGACTGTGGAGCATGGGCAGGGGTAGCGGTGTTGCTAGAATACACACGAGCGAAAGGGAAGATGGTCTGTGCTGAGCGACTGGAGGGAAGGGCAACGCTCTTCAGAGAAGCTCCTTCTCTTTATGTGCCAGGGGATCCAGATACGAGACGTTGATGCGCCCCGGGCACCTTTTCTCAAAACAGCCCGCCCTGCCGCATATTCGAAAAGAAAGCATATCTTTTCCGCATATGCGGAAAGAAAGCAGGTGTCCCCCAAAGAGCAGGAGGAGACCCTGGTGCTCCTGTCACCGCGGCACGAGCAGCTCCCGGCAGCCGAGCTGAGGACGTGGCGGAGGAGACGGGCCGGGCGCGAGGAGCGCGTCAAAGCCGGCGCGGACGAGCAGGGCCAGGGTTGGCACATCAGGCACCCTTGCTTCTTCCCCTGATTAACATTTAAACTGGGTATATCCTTAAATAATATAGAAGCTGTGCCTGTTCCTTGCTTTTTGGATTTTTTTTTTTTTGGCAGAACATTCAAAGTGAAATAAAAATCCCCTGGAAGAAATACCGCGTGTGTTGGACCCGCCATAAGGCTTCAGTTGAGATCGTGACCTTTGAGAACAAAGATGCTGCTTTTGAAAGGGCCTTCGTTGTGCTCCTGGCTCTGGTGAGCAGCAACATGAAGGCTGCGCCGCACGGACCGTCTCCACAGAGATCCTCTCGTGTATTTTTGGTTGTCTTCCAGTAGATATGTTCTTTTTCTCTGTGCAGTACTACCACAGTTGCAATCAGTAGTAATTATGGAAATTTTCTCATTTTTATGAGAAGGGGGAGGTAAAAAGCTGTTGGCAAAGCAATCTCTGTGAGGGAGCCGAGCTCTGGAACTGCTTTCCCTCCCCATCCATCACAGCTAGAGTTGCTGACCATAAGGACATTTCCTTAGAAGTGTGGGATTGGGGTTTATTGTTGATATGATCAGTGTGCATGATTAGGTATATGAGAACTGCTGTGATTAATATTACAGTGCTGAGGCCATTTGAATAAGTGCAACAGCAGTGGATTTAATTACGTATATATGTAAGTATGTTGGTATACCATTGTGTTTACATGTAGACATAATTAGATACATGTGTCTCAATGGAGAACGTCACCCAGGTTATTTCAGCACAGTCAGGTTGGAGAGTGGTCAGAGGACCTGGAAGGCAGCAGAGCAGTGAGGGACGTCGCGGGGAGGAAGGGATGGAGGGTGCAGCCTGTGGGTGCTTCCCTGGATGTGCTGTAGCCATGGCAGTTAGTCTGTTCCTTTAAAGCCCACAGAATTTGGGATAAAGCAGGTAGCAATATCACAGACCGTCATTATGGTCCTTTTTGGATGGGTTGAGGGGTGGAATAGCTATTGTATAAAATACTAAATATTTTACCTGCTGCTGCCTAGTGATTGTGTTGTGATGTCACGTAGAGACTGACTTCAAGACCCAGGTAAGCTGAGGGATTGAATGTACAATGTTGAGCTTTGCTGCTTTCCCAGAGTCTCTGATATCTTCTGAGCGGGATGCTGCTGTTACTAGTATTTGCTTAGAAAGCAGATCTGCCTTTTTATCTGGAGATTTTTACGTGAGCCTTTGCTCGGACGCCCGGTTCCCATAGGGAAGAACCAGAGACCCTGCAAAAAGCCCTGCTGCCCTCTGTGCTCCCCCGTGTCACCCCGGGGCTACCCCAGCTCCTCGCCCGTTCTGTTCAACTTGATGTGCTTTGCAGGGGATCAGAAAGAGTCTGGGCCTTTTAGGTGTGTGTGAGGTGTGTGTGACACTTCCAGGCCTGACACCCTTTTCCCAGTTTGCTCAATAGTAGCTTGCAAAGTTGTTACTGGGCAACGCTGCTCCTGAAGTGTTTATTTCTTTGGATCAAGATGATGTTGAATTTGCTGCTTGGAGCGGTTAACTCGAAGCCCTTCCCAATCCAGCAGGTTGCCCTGTAGCCATCCCTCTTATTGCTTCAGTTTATCCGTAAATCGCTCGCATTCTTTTAAATCCGAAATGAAGAGATGACTCTCCCCATCTGAAAAGATTTTGATGCTACTTGAAGTCTCCTTGTGCTGCCAGGGAAAAAACAATTGAGCTTTGAGGGTGAACTGAGAGGCAGATAAGATCACCAGGAGATTTCCACAGCAAATGCAGAATATACTCTTCTCTAATGGATTCTTAGGCCTGTCTGACAAGTAATTGAATTGCTGGGGTAGGGAGGGATTGTTGATTTGGGGTTTTTTACTTTTTTTTTTTTTTAGCTGCTGAGTTTTGTGAGGGTGGGAAGTGGAAGGTGGTTTCTCCGTGCGAACCAGGATGCCTGTCAGAGATAGGGGAAGCTAATTAAAATGTCACTATATGTACATGAGGGTGATGAGGCAGAAAGGGCCGGTTGCTTCCCTGGTTCAAGGGACTCGCCCGTGTCTTTGCTTCTCCCTGTGCAATCTGCTGCAGCAAGTAGTTCACACTTTGGGGGTAGAATGAGGCCACTGGGTAAATCTGGCCTCTTTCTCTCTGGCGTTCAGCGGAAAATAAATTAAACCCCTCTCTTGTTCTGCTGCAGTTACGAAGGCAGCCCTGGTCCAGCTGGGCAGCAGGGAGGTGCCGAGTCCCGCGGTCCCGTCACGGGCAGCTCCTCACGCGCTGCCGGGACGGAGCCGTGGGAGAGGGGGTGAGTGCCAGGCTGTGCCAGCGCTTCCCACCGCCTGTTCCTGCACACAACCGCTTCGGGGGGCACAGGCATGTCCTCCCGACATGTCCTCCTGTTTAAAAACACCAAGTGGGTCTCGATGCGACCAGGGGATGACACTGAAACACCCCTTGACACGGTCTTTGGGAACACAAGGATGGCAAAGAAGCCGTCCAAGGCCTGCATCATTCAAACCCACCGAACAACAGCAAACAGGCAAAATGGGACGATCATCAGGGAAATTGCGATAATGATAATTAGAACACGGAATGATTGAAGATCGTCAGTGTGCTGCTTTGGCAGGGACTATGCACATTGACATAATAGGCCTCTTCCATATGAATCGTGTGGTTTTTCAGCATTCAGTTTAACACTTTCGTGTGACTTATGGAGTTCACCGCTAGAACAGGCCTGCGGGTCCCCGGGAGAGCTGCGTGGTGCTTTTCCTCTCCTATAACTGCCCACTTGGACCAACTTCTTTCTTTTTGTGTCCACTGGTTATTGAAGGATAAAAGCAGCTCGGCCTGGAGTCCTTCCATACTGCTTTGAAAGACAGCCAGATGTGAACTCCGAAGGTGAGCTCCTTCTGTTGTGCCTGATGACAAGGGATTTCCCTAACAAAACTCTCTCAAGTGTTTCCAAAAATCTCTTTTTGTCTTCTCAAAGAGAATACATAAAGTTTCGGGAGACCTAGCAGTGGCATCCTCTTCTCAAAAGGAATTTTATGAATGTCTAATGCATAAAAAGACCCCATCTGTTTGTCATTGGTATCCTAATACTTGGAGGACAACCCTAGCAACCCTTCCATGTAGACTCCTCTTAAATTCCTTTGATTTCTGAAGACTGTAAGAGGTGCAAGTAAGTACACATAGGACCACACTTAATTACTCATTTTGAAGCCGAACTGAATTTGGAGAAAATACTTGAATATTGTTTCCTGCTGCTGTTTAAGCTTTCCCTTTGCTGTGTTGGGGAGTGCAACATCAGCACAGTTTCTCCTTTACAGAGCTGGGGAGCACCCTGCCCCAATTGCCCCTCTCTGCTCTGGTGCTGCTACGTGCTCAGACCTTCCACCGCTCTAAGAAAGGGAGGTAGCAGGAGAAATGCAGTCACCAACTGTGCAGTAAATATGTAAAGGCAGTTTCAGGTGGTTTGTGTCTTGTGGATTATTTTCTCTCCCCTCCTGACCCTACCTTGAATGAAATTCCTGCCCTCCTTTGAGCTGGGCAATCTGCAGATACCATCTGGGCCTGGAAGGAGGTGCCTGGAGCCCAGGAGCCAGGCAGGCAGGAGGAATATGGCAGAAGATTCATTAGGGATCAGATTCAATAACTGTAAAATGATGGAAAGTTTATGATCAAAGGCTTACTTCGAGCATTTTAATGACACAGTTATTTAATCCATTTAAAGCAGATAGATAAGCAGTTAAGTGAAATCTTCATCAGTCATCTTCCTTCTGAGCTGTTTATGAACCTGTTAGGGGCTCCAGATCACTGTGCAAGGCACAGGACGGATGACAGCTCCAGTAATTGAATAACGCGGAATGGGCTACCAGGCTTTATATGCCAATTTACATACAGGGTCAGTAAAACTTAATGCAAAGGCTTACAGTTTGTCTTAGAAACATATGTGGTTAAATGCGCATGGTAGCAGCAACAGAGCCGGGCAAGGAGAGGGCAGAACTGCTGGAAAGCCTTTCCGTGCAAAGTTCTCCAATTCCCAGCGGGGCATCTCCTCTCCAAGCAGCAGCAGAGCAAGCTGTTGTAGCGACAACGCTCCGACGGGCCCTGACACGGAGCCATCGTGTCATCTACCGCAGGAACTGTGAATGTAGAAACCTCCCCGGGTCAGCAGGGCACAAAAGTGGTTTCTCCTGTTTTCCTTGCTGTTGGCCTTGTGCCATGGTCCGTCCCGGCTTACCTGGGCTAGCTGGCTTCTTCCCTGGCTTCCCTTGCCAGCCCCTGGCGCCGGCGCTCGGTAGTCGGGCACGCGCGGCTCCGCGTGCTCTCTTTCCCTCGAGCCTTGCGCTGCGTGGGTGCGCCGAGGTACTTGAAACCAATTCCAGCTGAAGCCCCGGCGTGCTGGACGCGGCTGGAGGCGGCACCTTTTATATATCGGAATTTTATCTGTCTGTAGAGGTATCACTCTCCCCCTCGACGCTCCCCTGGCAGCACAGGCCCGGCCATGGGCAGCGTCGCCAGCGGCTCCTCACGCAGGGCAGCAGCGCCCGCTCCCCTTCCCTTCAGGAGCGCTGAGGAGGAGGAGGCTCCTTGTCCCCCGCGCGGCCGGGACGCGCTGAGGCAGCGGCCGAGCGATGGAGGCCGCGCAGCCAGCGGCCTTCTTGTTTCCAGGCATTTCCGAGGGCAGCGTCTCCGAGGGCTCGAGGCCATCTTGTTTCCTGCTCGCGCAGAGGGTTGCCGGCCTGCAGCAGCATTGATTAGTTTTAGAACAGGCAGGTGATGGATGGAGGGTTTGGTAGACGCGAGCGCATGGAGGATGATTTCCCCCCTGCTCGTGCCCTGTTTCTGCTCATCCCAGGAGGGATCTGCTGACGTCTGGCAGCAGCATGGTCCTGTGGAGAGGCCGGCACAGCTCCCCGATCCCTGCTTGGGAACACGCTCCGGCCCTTTGCTCCCAGCCTCCCGCTCTGTGCTAGCTCCCTCTCTGCTTCCTGCTGTCCTGCTCCCTGCAAGAGCTGCAAATGATTTTACTTGTTTGAAAGTAGGTGGCTTGTCCACTTCCCAGGTCTTTTAAATCCCTGTGTTTTTTCAGCCACGGTTCTTTCCTACAAGCTTGGACTCTGAAACACGAGGTCTCACTTGTGAAGGGTAATAAATGAACAGCTACTGTCCCCCCTGCCCTCAGGTCTGTTCCCCCTGAGGCTTTGTGACTATGTAAAGTCCCTGCCCGGGTGACCCAGTGTTTGCCAACCATCTCCCTCGGCAGAGCCAGGGCCCTGGGTTTCACTGTTTTTGGGAGGAGGTGGGTGCTGGTAGAACTTCATTTGGACTAAGCAACTATCACATTTAGCACCTTGAGGGAGAGAAGAGCCCGTTTGCATGTGGTTTAACTCGGAGTGCAGCTGAGGTGGAAGCGCCGGCCGCTTTGTACGGATGAGACAACATTTGGAAAGCAAATTGGAGCTTGCAGTTGGTTCAGATCCATGTGGAATTCATGAAATTGAATAGCGTTTGTGAGTTCAATGTGGACAAGCTTAGTATGGATTCAGAGCAAGCAGGCATGCATTGAGGACTTGGAGAAGTTTGGGATTTTGTCCTTTTCTTTGCATAGACAGTGTTTGTATAGTTAGTGTCTCTTAGGATGTGTGCATTCTAAGTGTGCATTAGAATTGTTAGCACTGGCCAGGACATACTTGGAGAACCAAAGGAGAGACTTCTGGCCAGAGTTTGTCCATTACAAGAAGATGAGTTTTGTAGTTGACCCCTGAAATGGGATTTCATAGCACACCAGCTCGTGGTCCAAGTTTTAGCTCAGGACAGAACCGTAACGTCTCAGCTATCTAAAGGTCTGCTCGAAGGACATGAAGAACCACAATCCTGTTTTATTTCCATAACATGGGTGTGCTAGGACAGCAGTAATCTGAGATTATGTGGGGTGGGTTCCATGTGGAGCCGTGTTCCCTTCCGGACACTGTCCTGCCCGTCCCACGTCCCCTCCGGAGCCCTTCGGGACCCTGCAGCCTCCGGAGGGGCTCAGCACAACAACCCCGCCTGGCAGAGGAGGCTTGTACAGGCAGCCCTGAAACATCCATGGGTGAACTGGCAGCAGGCCGAGCTGGGGGCATGAGAAATAGTTTATGGAGGCTCTGTCAGCTGAAGAAAGAAGAATGTGTGTGCAGAGCATTTATTTTACAGGGAACGGGTAATATGGAGAATTTCTTTTTGTATCAGATATGTTAAAATTGGCTCTCATCAGACATGATATGATAAATCTGTTAGACATCCTGCGTGTGTAGATACGTATGTATGTCAACTGCCACTGTAAAATTACTAGCATGGCTAAAAGAGGGCTGTGTACCAAGCAGTATTTCTACTTTGTCTATTTTTTTTCTTGAGTTTTCGTATCTCAGTCCATCTTTGTTTTTCTCGTCACCATCTCTCTGAGGAAGTGGAAATGCTGTAACTGGCTCTGCTCCCTTCTGCTGCTTGAGACCTCCAGGATCATCCCCATCCCATGGGGTAACAGTACAGGCACAAGTTGGTGCTGTGGGGGCTCCTGTGTGTGCCGAGGCTTTTGCTGCAAAAATGAAATAATAGAATAAAAATGCCCTATTCCTAAGGACAGCGGAGTGTCAAGACTGCAAGGCTAGAGTGATCTGGAAGGCAGGAGGAGCGGGGCAGGAAATGCAAGTGTGGGATAACTTGAGAGTGGTGGCAACAAAAATGACACTGACTGATTTAAAACCCAGTGACCAAAGAAGATGGCCTGCAACAAACCTGCTGCAGCTTTTCTTTGTGCTCTAAACACCAAATAACCCTTTTATAAACTGTAGTTTTCTTAGGGGATGGATTTCATCTGTATGGATCAGCATACATGCTTTTAAGTTTGCATTGCAACAGCAGGAAAGACATTTTCTTTAGGGAAAAAGCGCAATCTCCGTGGCTGTATCTGAAGTGTCATTCTTCTTTCCCATCAGCATTTGAGCGACTCTACTGCTCTGAAATATTAAAATGAACGTAGATTTGAAAGTATTTTTATATTTAGAGGCACTGGTTCTAATATAATTTCTCTGCAAATTAAAACTCTCCTTGAAAAAGATTAAACTGTCAGTGATAACATCTAGATTCTTGTTATGTCTAAGAGGAATAATTGCTGAAGTTACAGAATTGTCTGGAGGCTTAGAAAGGAAGCGGGGAATTAACAGTATGAGAGGGAATGGGTATAGCTGTTGGATAACATATATATATATATTAAATTGGAGGAAGTGGAATGAGTTGTATTAAGAGGTTTATGACCAGAAGAGTTTTCATTTAGTCCGATCCACTACGTAATGCGAAAAATACAGTTTTACCTGGAGAAATTTCTATCCAGTAACTTGTGGTCGCTCGACAGCCTGTTTTTAATACCAAATATTGATTTTAAAGATACCAAGCAGTAGAGAGTGCGTCGGTTTCCCAGGTTAGCCATCCCTATTAAAAATGTATCGGATTTCCAGTTCAGTGACTTCCACAGGAGCTATTGGGTTCTCCGGGTGCTTTTGTTTGCTAGATTAAAGAACCATCCAGCGCGAGATATCCACCGAAGACCCTGATCAAATTGCCTCAGCCTGCTCTGTAGTAAATGAAATAGTTTGATTTCCATTCATTTCTCATTGTCAGGCGGGTATTTTGGGCCATGAATAATGCATGGCAATGGTCTCACAACTTCCCTTTAATTCCGAGCAGGGCTCCCCGCGCGCCCGGCCGTGCCCATCAGCGCCGCATTCACACACCAGCTGCCTCCTCCAGGCCCTCTCAGTTTTCTACAAAGGTGCATGGAAGTTCTTGCTACCCCCCCTTTTTTTTTGCCCCCACTGCATGCAATTGGAGGTAACCTGTAGTTTTTAACCATGCCTGAAAGCCTTCTTTGCAGCCATAATTTTCCAGAAAGTAGTAGTCTGCTGTGGTTGCATATATATGTACATATATATATATATAAAATAGATATATTTGTACAAAATATACGCATGTGTATATACATATATGTATATATATTTATATACATATGTGTGTGTATCCCATGCTTTGGCATGTCTGTTAATACATCTGAATCCAGGTGCAATGACTGTGCTCAGCACAATCCGTGCAGATTTTGGAGCTAGCTTTGTTAGCTTTGCTATTGGCTGCGATTCAACCTTTGTGTTTTACTGAAAATTTATAATTTTCTGACATGTCCTACAGGAAAATGCTGCTTATTCTTAGCCCTCCACCAGAATTAACTAGAAGTTTATGCTTTCAGTTAATCAGCTTTTAGTCTCTTTAAGAAAGTGCAACCGTTTTATTTTGTATTGTGAAATTTTTTCTTTTTTTAAAGAAAATGTGTTTTTAATACTGAGGGAAATATATTAAAGCATTCCCAGTCTGTTATGTCAACACAGTTATCTTAATCAAGTAGACTGGAAATCTCTTCACATCTATTTGACACGACCTGTTTTCCATGAAATTGCGTTACTTGCCGTTTCTGATTTTTTCTTTTTCTTTCTTCCTTTTAATGGAGCCGTGGTTCAGTCCCGCCTCGCGAGTTAAGGGGATTCAGTTTGCAGCATACGGGAAGCGAAGGAGGCAGCGGATAACTTGATCTGGACGGCGCTGGCCGCTTAATCTCATTTTTCAGTCTTCACAGTCTATTTGCCCGCTCTTGCTGTCTCATTCTGGCCGTAGCAGAGGCGAGATGTGCTGATCGATCCTGCCAATGCCTGATTAGGAATTCGGCAGCCTCGGCAAGGCCCTGCATCTGATTCCGTGTTTTAAGTTGGGGAAGAAAGTAGGGAAGGAGTCATTAAGGGGCACCGAAATAACGGAAATAGATATTTCCGCTTAAGTGAAATGTAAACGCTGCTGAGCTCCGCTAAGCAAGAAGATGGCCGAGATTTGTCCTCTTTTTACAGTGATTAGAGGAAGTATATTTTTTTCCTGAAAACACTGACATCAAAACTGCTTTTCTTTTATAATCTCTCTTGATCTTTTTTGTCGGCTATTGACCTGCTGGAGGATGTAAATGTATAAATTCACGTGAGTGAGATTTTTATCCTTATTCTTGAGGCCGCTTTTTGCTGGTTCAGGCAGATAAATTTGGAGGAGCTCAGCTATTTTCGGTATCAGTTGCAGACAGGAGCTCCTGCTTTTGCTCTTGACATCCCCTGGAGCATCAGAGCCTGTTTGGGGGTTCACCCTGTGAAAGCAGCTCCATTAATGCCTTTCACTTGCCGTGAAAAAGTTATTCCCTTTGAGAGTTGCAATATTCTCAATGTTGCAATTAAAGCAGCAGTGTTGAAGAATCAAAATGATTTGGAAGCGAAACAGTAACTGTTTTGTTTGTTAAAAAGACACGATCATTGCAGAGGTCTAACCAAGCAAAAATATGTTTCTCCCTAGCAAATAAGATTTGGCCCCTGACAGCAGAGGCAGCAACGTGGTTACGTGCTTAAAGCACCATCCAAACCCGTGCGGCTGCTGAAGCGTGGAAAGGCTGCAGGTTTGCTCAGATTGGGCAAATAAAGTGAACAAGATGAAGCTTTCTCAAATGCAGCTCCTCTGTATTTCTGAATTCTGGAGACATGCTTAGTGATTCCTAGTATTTACACCAGAAGAATAGATCTTCTCTCCATTCACAATTCCCACTCCTGAAAGGGTTGTAATTCAGCTTGACGAACAGGCAAATGTTGATAAAATCACAGCCTGGGTGTTATACAGCAGGAGGTACTGTGTTTAGAACGATGCTTTGCAGGGTCTTAACACTTTATAGGTTGATCTGATGGTCGTAATTCTGGGAAAACCTGGCAGTAAAATTTGGAATCATTGCACCTCCACGTGTCTCTGCTAACGGTGCTTGTAGCGCTTCAGCCCATTAGCATGGGGAAGTAAAACTGGTTTCATAAAATGCGAGGACAGGACAGTGGTATTTCAGAACATTAAGTCTTGCCTTGATGCGCAGACGGTTTTGTGCCCATCAAATATATTTTAGGACAGGTTGGGATTGATTTCAGCTAAACTTTGTAGCAGCCTAAGCGTGAATCAAGAGGGTTTTTGTTGGAGATGGATGGAGGTGAGGCCGTTTTCATATGCTGGCCACGGCATCCTGCTAACAGGCTGGTGATTCCAGTATTACATTCATAAGCCTTTTCCTGTATTTCTGGTTCATATTGCATTCTGGGAGAAAAAAGGTTGAAATACAAGGTCAGCTAGGCCTTGCTGGCAACCAAGAGCTGCTTTTCCTCAGTAGAAGCCAAAAAAGTGTATTTAAACAAACAGGTACGCTGCTCGAAACCCCCTCCTGGAGAGTCACACCGAATGTGACACCTCGTGGTATGAAATGGCGACGATGGGGAGATGGAGCCAATGTCACCTATAGAGGTTTAGCATGAATTGAAAAACCTGCCTTCATGTTAGAAAAGTTTCCATGTGTGGGAACAGAAGAGTAGAAACGCATTTAGCTGTGGAACTTTTCTCTCCAGACAAGGCCACGTAGGTTCCTCGTGTTGCGTGTGCGACATGGCTGCCTCTCCTCTCCTTCTAGTCCTTTGTGCCCCGCTATGTTAAAGCTCAAAATCCCCTTCCTCAGCCCGGGAATTTATTCACGGATGGAGATTTTGGAGATTTTCTGGGTCTCATTAATACAATGGCCAAGGCAGAACAAGCTACCTGCTTCTCAGGCCATACGTAGCTAGAGAGGAGTATTGATTTAGTTTCGATGTGATGTCGTTTATAAATATGCATGAGGATTTAGGGTTATTTAGCTGTGCTTTTTAATTCTCCTTGCATTGCTGACTCTTCTGGTGGAGGCCTCCTTTGTATGCAGGGCAGGCTGAGTGCGACAGCCCTGCTCTCGCTGCCCGGGACCTCTCCAGGGCTTGGCAATCCCAAGCTCCCTGAAACTTTCAATGTTCAAGGAGTAAAAGGACACAGAGCAACTCCCTCCTCTCTGGCAACCAAAGGAGCAAAGTCCATCTCCTCTGGGAAATTGGGTAAGGAAACCTGGGACCCAAAGGCAATCCTCTCCATGCAGGGAGAAGGAAGGGGAACGGAGGCACTTCGACTTACTGCTCAAGAAGGGGAGAAGAGTCCAGGATCCTGCGGTTTGCTTAAGTATAGGGTTGATCTGGTCAAATGACAAAAAGGGCAGGAAAAGCCAACAGTGAGTTTGCCCTAAGGAGCTGGAGGCCAACATACCCTCTGAAACTATATTTGGATGTTTGAGCTACTCTGGTCTTTTCCTTGAGAAGGAGCAGAGCAAACAGAAGAGGGTTCTTGCATATTCAACATGTTGAAGTGAAACTGTAGTGACTCCTTCCAGTGAATAATGTAGATTGCTACATGGATAATTAACAAACTGTATGTGTATATACATCCCTGTGGGGTGCTGGAAGCTCCCTCCTTGCTCTCTCACTTCTCCCTCCAACCCAGTTATCCATTGCCAGAAGAATTCCCTCCTGCTGCCTTGTCAGGTCCCCTTGGTAGTGGGGACCATCAGCTCGTCTCATGGGGGATGCTGCACCAAGACAAACACTGCATCACTGAGAAAAGCGTTTGTGTGAGAAAAATGAAAACGGGATTCTTCTTTGCCTTTGATTTCCTCAGTGTGTTACAGGAACATGTTGCATTTTGCTTTTCTCATTTTTGCTGTTCTGCTTGGCCCAAGCAGAAGGCAGGTGGGAGGCGATAACCCCTGGCGGTGCCTCGTTTTGTGCTGCTCAGCTTGGTGCTAGTTGCTTCATTGAAAGAGTTTGCAGTGGAGCTTGTTTATCCTGGAGCACGTTTGCTATAAAACCCACTCAGAGGCTGTCCAGGCTGTTCAGAGCGACTGTCAGCAGTGAGCTCCCCGGCCCCTCTGCGGCTGTCGCCGATTGTGTGCGAGGTGACGGGCGCTTGAGCCGCTCGGAGCCGAACGGCCCCGGCGCGACGCGGAGCGGCTGGTTCTGCGCCGCGTCCGAGGCCGCCAGGACCTTCCCTGGGACGCAGGGAAGCTGTTCGGGGGCTGCTTCCTACCCTGGCAGGCCCGAGTTAGGCGTGCAAGAACATGTAACAGTACTTTCATATGCATTAAATTACAGGCTCAGAAAGTCCCAATGTATTTGAAGAGTTCAGGAAATTTCACATCATCGTGCTATGGTGGATGACTTTAGTAACCAACCAGTGCAATGTGTTTGCTCTACAAGTAAGTAACAGGATTGGCAACTCCTCCAGCATTGCTTACTTCTCAGGCTTAGATATGCTCAGCTGAACTTCGATGCAGGCTGCCATCGCATCAAGACGGTGACTTCTTACATCATTTTTATTCATGCTGCTTTATATACAATATTATTTTAAAAATACCTGTAGAGGTTTTACTCATTCATAATTAGATGTCTTAACTGGAAAAATCTTATTACATTGCAATTTTACTTTCCTTTAAGAAGACATCAAATCTTGAAAGAGGAAGCTCCGGTATCCTGCTTCCCTCTAATTCTTCCCTTCGTATTTGAATAATGAGGGTTCCAGGCTAGCACAGCGGATTTGCGCTTCTTTTCTCCTCCGGGATCTCCCCTTGAAATCCCATCTGAATTCGTTCCAAAACAGAGCTTTGCAGGGAAACACAGAATTACTGAAACATTAAAGGAAGATTTATAGAGCCCTGTTGGGAGGGAGAGCTTTCACCGGCTGAACATCTGGTTTGGAGTCAAAGCTGGGAAAAAAACTCCCTTTGAGTATCTCTTTGTGGTCTGTTTGTACAGTCTCTTTATGTGCACGTTGCATGCACAATAAGAAAACATCAGAGCAGCAAAGCAGTAGTTATTTTGTTTTTTAAATCCTGTATACTTCTTCAGAAAACCTAGATTTGACCTGACATTTCTCAGCATTATTATCCAAAGGTGACTTCATTTGTATAGGAAACGTGACAAAATATTGTTTGAAATTCGGCTCTATAAGAACCAGCATTTCTTACTGTGAATTTGATTCTTTTCTGTGAAAAAGAACTTTTAAAACTCAAACTATCAGCTCTTTGGGGCTCTTTTCTAAATCTCTCTGCTTCTGTTTCAGTGTCTTTATGAGATGTTTTTCAAGCACTGCAATTTCTAGCATGCTGTCAGAGCATAAATAAAAGCAGCTTCTTATGGACTTGGTATTCTGGCAAGACAAGAATCCCTGACTTGAAAAAAAAAAATCAGTGCAGAGCCCCTGGAATTCAAAGCTGTGAAAGGTAACAAGCCATCCTAGAAAGAACCGTGATTTCTCTCAATTTCAGAGAAAAAGGGAAGACCAGCTTTCAAAATGGGCAGTAAACATTGGAATGCATCTTTTTTTTTCAATATTATCCCAGCTGTGTGTCATTTGACATCTAGCTGTCCCTGCTCTTGACTCCTTCACAATGCTTGCATGCCCGACCTCATCTGCGTGCCCTACTCCACGCAAATCCGTCTTGCGTCCTCCAGGGGAATGTTGCATTTGGAAGTGGGTAGAGAGAAAAGATCTGCTTTTTACAACTACACCTGAAGGGTTTCAGCTCCGCTCGTGAGACTTTTTTTTTTTTTTTTTAAACTTGCACTTGCAGCAGCGCCCAAAATATGTTAACTTGTACTGAAAGATATGGTTTGGTATGAGAGTAGTACAATTAGGGTGATTAGAGCCTCTGTTTGTGATACATCCCAACTCCAACTGCTTCTCTGCCTTGTTGCTAATTTGCTGTAGATGCTGCAGTAAAAAGACAGCCACAGAGAGGAATATCAATGAGTCTGGGCAGTCTGGCCTTGCAAATCAGCACAGGCAGGAAAATCCGAAATGGTAAATCCGAAACGGTAGGAGTCTTTGTGGAAGGAGTGGCTGGGCAAGGCGTTGAAGGTGACGTTATTGACAGAGACAGTAAGGCAATGAGCAAAAAATGAGGACATGTTGTTGCATGTGAGGGCAGGAATCTGAAACCCGATGTATTGGAGAGAGGTGGGAACAGTAGAGGGAATATTGGGGAATAAAGAGCTATAACAGCCTGACACTGAGATATCTTGAGCTCTGCTGTTCTGGGGATGGCATCACGTGTTTCCAGGAGTTGCTTGAAGTGTCATTTGAAGCGAATGGACAAGGGGTCGCACTGTCTGGGCAGAAGCCAAATCTTCACGTTTTGGGGAGGAAGTAGCAGGAGTTGATCTAAGAACTGGCTGAGAGAGGGGTGAAAGAAGGCCCAAGTGCTGGGTTTCAGGGTTGTGTTTGCTGAAAAGGCACCCAGCAACACGATGGAGCATGAAACGTGGGCAAGAAAACAGGGCCCAGGTGATGAGGTGATGGGAAGAGGTGATCCTCTCCCAGCATCCAGCACCTTCCCTGGTTTTTCAGCAGTTTCTGATTTCAAGTCTGTGCATTCTGGCAAAGCCGTGCGGAGCAGGTGGTGGTTGTTGCTTATTTGTTAGCCTGCTTTGTCTCATCTTTGCAATCCCTTCTGTTCCAAGGGCTTTAAAGATCCCTCCGTGTAGTTATCTGCCGTAGCAGAGGGAGCTGGGCTCGGGCAGCGGGCTGTGCTGCGTGTGCTGGGTACAGAGGGAATTCTTTTGGATGCGCTTTACGCCGGGTTTTGCTCTAATCACTTTAACAAGCCTGAGCAAAGAAACAAAAAGAATAAAACCAAGAAGCAGCATTTCCATTAAAATGGCATTTCCTGAGGAAGGATTAAGCTTTCAGAGACGGCCTAGTACAGTGTGGAGAAATGCCTCCCCTCTCCATGTATAGTAGAGAGCCGAATAACCAAATGGAAAAAAACAGAAGGCTAAAAAAAATAAAAGAGCTGAAGAGATGAAGTCAAAATAAAAGAAAGGTAGATCAGGAGAAGTGCTCCTCTGTATGACCAGCCTGCCTCTGTTTAATGAGCTGCTGCAACAAAAGCTATGATTGCTGGGGACTTTGCATATGCCTTTCAGGTGACAAATCAAGTCTTTGCCTTCCCACTGCTTTTTTGCTCTCCATCTTAAGAGAATAAATTTCTGGGGAGTATTGATGCAGGACTAAAAGCAGATGATTCTGATGTAAATGTTATAGTATTAAGTGTAAACTGTGTAACAAATACGTGCAAAGAAGGAGTCTAATGATTTGTGACTTTTATGTTTCTCCGCCCCTTCTCGGCCTGGCTTTGCGGCCAGGTCTCCGGGGGGTCTCCAGGTCTCAGCTCTCCCCCAGGGAGATGGAAGCTAATGGGGGAGGTTGGGCAGAAAGTCTCTTCGAGTTCATGCTCTGCTGCTTCCTGCAGTTAATAGACTCAGCCAAGGTCCCTGGACATCCCCTGGCATTCGTCCCATTCCTCTCTCTGGTCTCCAGGACTTTCCGCACATTTCCAGGATCTTTCCTTCAGCCAGGATCGTTGTCATGTTCCCAGCCTCGTTTTGTTCCTGAGAGCACTTCCTTTTGGAAGCCCTTCTTTTTGACACCGACTCTTCTTTCGGGAACCCCAAGCTCTCAGTGTTCCCAGTCTAAACAGCCAGTGTGCGGAATCACAACCCCGTGATGGTTGTCTTGTGTCTCTGCATTAACTGGAGGGTTCAGGACAAGCTGCTTCTGTTTAGCCCAGGCATTACCCACATCTACAGCCAGCCTGTATGGATGGCTAGCAAATAGCAGGCTTTTTGAGGGTTCAGTTTTGGACATTTACCCACACACATGTACACCCAGTTGTCTGTCACCTCTTAGCATTCACAATACGAGGGTTTTTTTTTTGCCTGCGACAGGTCCCAGATGGAAGCCAGAGCATTCTCTGAGCACTGGGATACTCCTCACACACCCCCCTTCCACCGTACCTCTGCTTGTTGCTCTACCTTTTGGATCTGTCTTCAAGAAGCTTCCCCATCTATCTCCTACAAATAGGTGCAATCATTATTGGGATGCTCTTTCCCGATAACTATTGACCCATACTTCCTTCAAAGCTGATACCATCTACTAAGCTCCTTAGATTGTTCCTCTTTAAGTTCCCTGGTATTGAATAACATGACTCTGTCCAGGGACCTCAGAGATTTTTCTGTTAAGAAGTCAGCACGGAAACAGCTTCCCCAGCAAGGAAGGCAGCAGCGTGGATCGCGTGTGTTTGGGTGGCATTCCCTGAGCACGAGGGCTGCACAAAAAAGAAACGGTCCTTTCCTTGAAGAGCTTCCAGTCGTGAGCCTTTTCTCAGCAGGGGCAGCACAAGCTGTTTCATTGCAAGCTAGTAGCGATTAAGCTCAGCTGTCCATATGCTCCTCCAGAATTTATTGTACTGCTCAGAAATTCTAATCTTTTTAGGTTGATAGACATCAAGGCTCTGAATAAAGCAGGGAACACGTTGCGGTGCTTCAGATAAGCGCCCGTCAGCCTCAACTGTGGGTTTTGACCCCTCTGCTCTCTAACGCATTGGACAGGAAGCCTACGAGGATGTGGAGTCATTTGAAAATCCTTGACAGTTCTTGCTGACTGTGTCATGACAAGCACTGCCTCTCTGGGCCTTGGGATTTTCCCTTCTTTAATTTCATTACTGATGTTAGACCAACTTATGCACGATAGTTGGGACTATTCCCTTTGCTACCAGACCTGCCTTCTAATTAAAATATCTGCAGTATGTGAATAGATCTTAAACGGAGTTGTTAAGCTCTGAATGTTTCATCAAATGTAAAATAGTCCACATGGTTTTAAGCACTTTATTCTCACCTGTGGGCCTGTGAAAGTGAGTTGAGTAGAGAGAAAAGCTTTTATGGCTCTTGGAGAAAAATATCCCTGAATTGGGACTAAGCAGTTTTCGAACAATCATGAGAAGCGATGCCAGAATAAGTTCAGCCCTTTTCAGGTGCTGTCACTGGCAGCTTTCGTTATTCTTCTAAACAACTGCTTTTCTAAGGGAAAAGTTTCTGTTTTTCAGAGATTAAAGCATTCCTGTCCTCATTCATTGCTTTGTCACTTGACTGATTCTTCCCTAATGGGAAAACTACTTAGGAAGGTTTTTATTTTCAACATTTAAACCAATGTACTGACTCTTTGTCAATAATATGAGTTTTAAAAAAATGACACGTAGCATGAGCACAATTATTTTTTCAGTGTGTTTTTTTTTTTTCTTTTTGTGCTGGGACATGGAATCGAGAGGAAAGGCAGTAGCACTGCTTCAACTTTTAACCCTATTCCACATGGGAAATTGGCCCTATTGCAAATTTCCCTCCCTCTAGTCTTTTTTCACTTTTTTTTTTTTTTGCTAGCCAGAACCTTATTAAATAGTTCTTCCATGTCCCAGTGCATGTTAAGAGTATATGGCATTAAGACAGCATTTGTCTGTTGTATCTGTGGTGGCTGTTTCATAGAATCTCTGTGCGATGGGGGCAGAAATGGTGCTGTTGGCTCCATGATCAATGAGAGTTTTCCTTGTGCACATCCTGGTTCATGGAAGGCTGAGGACTGTGCATCTAAACACCATTATTTCACAATTTGTGGAAAGTATTAACAGGAAGAGGCCACAAATCCCCTTTACAAAATATCCTGTGCATTTTGAGAGCACAAACATGGTTTTGCTGCCTTAAGCACCAGATCAGCTAGTTAGCATCTTACTTTCCAGGACTGAATAATTCACTGTACTGCTAAGTGTCAACTGGACTTGGTTGCAATCAATCAAGGTATTTATTGCTTCCTTCCAAATTGAAGCTCTGCGTACATTTTTCTGACAAATCCGAATTACTGGCCCAATGTTGTTCCTTGAAAGAAGAATCAATGAATGCCAGGAGTTCACTCTAGTTCAAGTTATTTACTCTTCAGCATCTCTGCAATTGCCAAATCTCAAATGTATTGGGAAAACAGGACAAGGGTGGGTGCTGCTTAGCAGCCAGCCACGATGTGTCATCTCTGCTCTCCGCCACGCCGTGCTGGTGAGCAGGATAAAATTCCCCGTTTTCCAGAGGAACCGGTGACCTGGTGGCATCTCCCCCTTTTGCAAGCAAAAGGACTGTCTGTGGGTCACACACAGGTTACGCCTCCAAAATGCCTCGTGCTTCTATATAAAACGACCCTGAGCTTAACTGGATATGGTTGATCTTGACGTTCAGGCCCTGTTTCCAAACATGAAGGGATTTTGGGGGAAAAAATGGCTGGGTTAGGGTTTGGCGCAGAAGCGGCGTCTGGAGCAGATGGCTCCCGGGCGGTTTCTCTGGGATTCCCGGCTCCCTCTTGGACAGTGTCTCCCATGGAGCTGCCTTTCACATTGCGCCGCTTGTTCTTGCTCTGCGGTGGCTCTCGATTAGTGATGATTTTCTAAACAGGCAAATGTGCTTAAGGTTTGCTCTCCCAGCACCTCAAATAGCCTTTCTGAATCTTCTGTTACAAAGCTGAAAGGACAAAATTCTGATGAGTAAAAACTAATTTATTGTGGGGAAAGAAGGGTTGATGGAGAAAAGCAGAAATCTAGATTTTCCAGAGTGAAAGAGATTCCAGGAGGAGGGGGTTTGCTTTCCTTAGACCCTGGTTTCTTACCAGCATTAGGATTCATTTGCTTCAATTACTCGTGAGATTTTAATGCTGCTTTGCAGCCTGTTGTATATAGCAGCTTCCAGCCGTGAGGGTTCCTAGAGCCGACCGAAGTCACCCCCACCCTTCCGAAATTGGGAAGAAACGCTCCCAGCCATACAAATCCCAGTAGGGTTTTTGCTGTCTGCTCTTCTGTGCTCCCGTGTCTGATCCCTTTCATCTGAACCTGCTTCTCGTGTGCACGGTTTCCATGGAAAGGTTGCTGCGCGTATGTGAAAATCCATATGATGGCAAGAAATCCCCCAGAGCCTCCAGCCGCGCTCGGTCCGGGGGTGGTTGTGGTTGTACAAAGCAGCAGCACGGGCGGGTCCCTGCGGACCGGGATGTGAAGACGCGTTTTCTTCCCGTCTCCGTCCCGGTGCTGCTCCGGGGCATCGGCCTGGCTCCCATGTCCATGTGCAGCTCTCCCGCCCTGGCCTGGCGCCGTCTCCACGCTTTGGTGTCCCTTTGGCTTTCCCAAGTTGCCTCATGCGGTTTGTGCGGCACCCTGGGGTCCCTCCCTCCCTCGGTCTCTTTAGGGGTTGCTATAACGTGAACCAGCAGCGCTAATATTTTTGCTGTAGGGCGAAATACGCGGGTTTGGCCTGCGCTGTGTGGCATAAAGCAGCCAGCGCCGCCCCTAGCCCAAGAGCGTGAGTGCATGGAGCCCGCCGGCCACCTCCGGCAGCGCTGGGCGAGCCGGGCCCTGGCAGCCCTCCCGGCAGGGGTTGGGGTGTCGGGAGGGCCGCGGGACCCGCAGGCCCCACCACGGCAAAGCCGGCGGCACCGGCGGCGTCCGGCTCTGCCCGCGGCCACGGCGCAGCCGGGGGAGGCCGCTCTGCCCCCGCCTCGGTTTGCCTGCAAACGGCCCGTAGAACGCGAGCGCATCGTTTAATGGAAATTAAATGGTAAAATTGGGTTAATATCTACCTCACGCTGCTCTTGAGGGTTAATTAATGTTTGCGAAATCACTTTAGGTCCTGATATTTAATTGAAGGGAAAACGCTACTGTGTGAAATGGCTTTTCATACAGGCAGCGCTGTAGGGTTTTGGCTGGGCAGAGTGCTGTGGAACCAGGATTAGTTCGTGTTTTCCTACCTTTATGGTTATGAAGCTTCCTGTAGCTTACATGAAAATTCTCTCTTTGCAATCACAATCAGTATTTTCCTCTCCCTTTAAAAGGATCTTAATCTGCTATTTTAGGATTCTGCTGTCTATTTAAACTGCTCTAAGTATAACTTATCTCTGAGGAAAAAAATATAAAATGAAATACATGTTCACTTGCTTGGGACGAGCTGATACAACTTGCTAATGACTCCAGCGCTGGAGTCCTGTGGCCGTCGCTGGCTTGTACTTGTAATAAATCAGCCTAGTACTGGGTGTCCTGCTGTAGTTTAAGGCTACATCTGCGTGTTCATTATAATCCCCTGCTACCAGGAGATTTAAATACAGCCATAAAACTTCATTTCTGGAGTTAAATTTAACAGTGGAGGTGTCAGCCAGGGAGCAAGCACTGCTGAGCGGGTTTTTTCTTTTCCTTTATTTTGGAAAGGGGAAGTAGCAGGAGGAGGAGAAGCAGTCCTGGTTTGGCTGACTTCAGCTGTTGGAATAAAACACTATCGCTGCTTAAACCTCCCCTCTTCTGTGTACGTTGCTGTAATATTTTCTGTCTTTATGCAAAGGGTGGACATGGAGCTTGAAGCGTTTTTTCACTTTGCATCCGTTGTTTCTGCCACGCAGGGCGACTATGACCCCAGCAAAATCAAAGTTCTCCACTTCAGCATGAACCCGGCCAGCCTGGCCAAGCAGCAGCGCAGGGAGGAGCAGCAGCAGCTGCAGGAGGAGTGCGAGCGGCTGCGGGAGCTCGTGCGGCTGCTGGAAGGCGGCGGCTCCGTCCCGCAGAACCTGGAAGGAGTCGGCAGTTTCCAGGCGCCGCAGGAAGTCGCAGGTAGGTTGGGAGCCGCCGTCGGCCTCGCTCAGGTGGAGCAGCCGTGGAGGACGTGAAGAACCTGCCCCGGTGCGGAGGAGAACGGGTGCGCGGCAGCAGCCGTGTGGCAGCTTGGCACTGTGGCTAGGCGGATAAATAATAATCATCCACACTGCTCGCCGGTGATAAATGAAATACCAATGTAACAGCCTTGATGGGCTGGTGCTGCCAATGGGCTAAGAGGAAATATTTCCTTCCTTCCAGGGCTGGTTCAGCCCTTGAGGTCACACAGACAGCAGGAAATAACTCTCACCGCTGCAGGCGAGCAAGTGGTTGAAATCTTTTCAGGCCTGGCTTAAAGCAAATTAATATTGTTTATCAGTACGTAGGTGCCCCATTAATCACAGCTACATTCAATACTCCATGAAAATAGAATACATCTTTCACTGAGCTAAATACATTTCACAGAATCTGTGGCTCTCCTCTGCTATAGCCTTTCTTCCTTTCACATACATGAACAAGATCTTTTAGAACAGTAACCCCAAAGTCAACACCTCCAATACGGACTCTCAAACTCTAAATCAAGGTAACAATATCAATAAAATGTGACGCATCATCTACCACACTGTGAGGTGACCAGGCTGGGTTGAGTCATGCCGCAGGACCCAAGAGATCTGACTGCTGGAACTCGCTCACATGTACCTGCCCTCAAAACATTCTTGCTAGAGAAGAAGAAAATCAGAAAAAATCCGCAGGAAGAGCTGAAGGGCTGTGGCCACTAACCTGTCATGTTGCCAGCAGGATGTACTCAAGCTCTGGAGGTCAGAACGCTCCCTTGGATGCAGCTAAAAGGGCAGAGATTTTCTGTAAGGCCCCATGTGCCAGAGACTTGGGACCCACAAAACAGCCCAGCACTGACTTAAAGGAAATCTACAGAAAAAAACATTTCTCACTGTTATGGCACCAAAATTCTCACAGTGCAGCTTGCCTTCTTTCCTGTAGCACAAATGGTAACATTTACTTACTGCTAATAAGGTGTTTGTTCCAGCATCTCATAGCAGAATATACTACTATCTAACCTTAAAAGTGTGACAGTAAAACGTGTACACAGAGGGGTTTGTGAAAGCGAAGATTTGCCTGCATGTTAGGGGTACAGTGACAGTTTGTCACTAACGTTACTGGATACTTCATAGCATTAAGCACTTCCCAGGCCTGTAAGCAAGGCCGTCTTTGCCTGCGGGGACTCCCAGCTTCAATCCCAGCGGGAGTGAAGCAAAGGGGCAGCACCTTGACGATGGTGCTTACACTGCAATTTGAAAGTCGCTGTTTTTCAAAAGTTACCGGAGAGGTGGCTGCCCAGTGCCCGCTCTGTGCTTCCTAATGTCACAGCAGACTGAGCCCAAAGCCCAGGGACAGAGTGCGGGGTGCAGGGAAGGTTGGCGCCAGGGCTCTGCTGTTGCTGAACAACTCTCCGTGGGGGGGTAAATTGCGGTAATTAACGGTAATTAAAGCGTTTCTTGCAGGGGAAGTGCATTTCTCACGTGTGCCTCCTGTGATTTATTATCCGCAATTACTATTCCGCTGCCTTTCGTGCTGCTTTTTGCTGTTCGCGATGCAGTTCTGCACCGGGACGTTAGCAGGTTTGTCCCTACCTCATTGGGATGCGTTTTTCAAGCTGTTTACTCTTCTCCCTTTGATTCCGACAGGCAAACAAGCAGCTCCCTGGTTTTCCGTGTGTTCCCAGGCTCTCCCGTACACGGAGCCCCAGCCCCGCGCGCACTCGGCGGGGTGGGACGTGCGACGGCCGCAGCCGTTCGTCGGTCACGGGAGAGGCCGCCGCTCCCCCAGGTGCACGTGGAAGTGCTTCGTGCACAGAGCGGGGAGGGCTGCAAAGCGCTGAAACTGAAGGATGGAGGAGCCCTGGGGAGAGAGCGTCTGAGTCCAGGGCACGTGCGCAGGAAGCCGGGTTATGTAAGAAGACCTTGTGCTGTTCTTTTATTGCGCAGTCTCTGTACCTGTGTGCATCGCTGCCCTGAGCAGCCCTGAGCGCTCCGCTCTGCCGCACGCTCGGCGCCGGGGCTGGTGCTCGAGCCCTTGCACGTTACTTAGGATCCTCTCCCTGGCTCCGGATGAGAAATGGAGGATCCAGCTCTCGACTCCCACCAGCTCTGCCCACGGGAACGAATGCCCACGGTCGTGCAGGGCTGCCACGTGGCTTCTATTTTAGTGCCTTTTCTAGGCGTAGGGTTGTGCTCGCAGCAGAAACTCCCTGGGCTCCGCTTGTTACGGGGTGAGCGGCTACCTGGAGGATTGAGGCTTGTTGTGCGTAGGGAGAGACCGGTTTTCAGTGAAGTTTGTGGATTTTTTTGTGCAAAGTAAGAGGAACTGTGGAATTTTTCTTGCTGCCCTCTCTGCCGGCTGCAGTGCCTTTGCGCCTGCTTATCTATCTCATTCGTGTAGTGCATGCAGAGGCAAATGGGATGAAGGAGAATCAAGGGCTGAACTACCCTCTCAGAGCAGGAAAAAAAAGTGTGGAAAACCGTAGAAAACTGCAAAGGTCACACATAAGTCTGCATTTTGCCTCTTGGCAGGTAGCGGTAAATGTAAGATTTTTATTGTCACATTTTGCCATGCCCCCTGGATGGCTTCTTGCGCAGATAAGGAGTTTAGGTGGCCTTTAGCCAGGCAGCTTTGCTATATTCAGCAAGCTTATGTGATCTGCAACAATTACACTTAAGGTTCAAGGGATTATAACTCCAGCAACCAAAAAAGGCATTAAGGACAATGATGTTGATGGTTTTGATAATAACGCATTGGCTGTTATTAAATTCATTCATTGGACTGGAGTGCGGCACGTTTTTTTCTGATCACGGTTCCGACTCCTGGGTAGGTAATAAGGAAATTATTACTGTGGAACGTTAAAGCTCATTAAATGTGACTCTATTAAAAATCAAGGTTATGCTGGACTTTAAATCTCTTTGAGCATAACCGCTGGAGGCTGCAGCACAGCTTGGCCACTTGCCACGCGCCTCCGTGGGCCTTTTCTCTCTCTTCTGCAGTAATAGTCGCTATTTAAACGGGTGCCAGGGCTGGTGCAGAGGAGAGGTTTGGGCAGCGTGAGCGGTGACAACCCCCTCGCCCGCATCTCCCCGCACAAACACGGCCCGCGGGCTGGAGCGGCGCTGACGGGCCTGGCCGTGCTCCGGCGCTTTCCTCTCTTCCCGGTGCCGCTCGGCTCCGGCCGCGTCATGGGGACAGGGACGGTGGGCGCCCAGGTCAGGCTGCCACCTGGGAGAGGCTTCTCCCCAAGTGCAGCTTGCAGCCGCTTTGGAAGGACGGCGGGATGGAAACGCTGCCTGGATTCGGTATTTGCTCCAATCCTGCATTTCTCTCTGTCCTGAACTCTTCTGCACTTTTTTCCCCAGACTTTCTGTATTTCAGGCTACATCCTCTGCTTTTATTCCACTTTCTGAGTTGTTTTCCCTCTCTACTCATTTCCCGTAGGGCCATTTCTGTCCAGATCTTTCTTTTTTGCCTTGTGTGGTCCTTGTGGACCACTTAATTTTCTGGCCCTTCCAGAGATGGAGTTGCAAGCAAATAGGTAGGTGGCAGTACCAGCTAATGGGGAACGGAGAGAGTGATGACTTGTCTATTCTAGCTAACCTGGGTAGAAATGAGAGTGCTTTGGGTGCTGATTATTTCCATTTGTGATCCTGGGAAACCAACTTCCTGACCAAAGAATGTAGTAATACAATTTTTTTCCCTAGCTTTCGTGATTTATTGCTGTCCTGTAGGTACAGTGGAGTATTCTCTCCTCTCTGTAAGAAAGAGAAGTGATTTTTAGCGTTCTGTTGGGGCTGGCTGGCACCCCTACCAGGAAGGAAGATGGCAAATCAACCGTCTATGGAGAACTTGGGGGAGTGAACTGTTTTCCTGAGCACAGTCTCAGCAAAAAAGGAAAGTTACTCATCGATCTCAATCATTTGCATGTTCCTTCCTTCCCGTTAGAAGAAAAATAGGAAAAGGGGACCTTGGTGGCCTGGGAAACACGTGCTAAAGTGGGTGCCTGGCCTCAATGGCAATGCTGTGCCCGGCGCTCAGCGGAGGCGGCCTCCAGCATTGCTGTCATAGCGCGGGTTATTAATTGGAATTAAATTGGGTAATGAATTCATATTAAAATAATCTAATCTTGTCCAAGTGACAAGTCGGAGATGGTGAAATTTGTCACTGTCCCAGCATGCTTGTGCTTGTGACGGATGTGTTTCTGCGTGCAGACGGCGACGCAGAGAAGGGAGCAGATGGGGTTTGGAAGTGGCCGTGCTGGCGCCGCAGGTGGCCGCGCGGTTGGCGCGGGGAGGCCGCGCCGCGCTCTGCCATCTGCGCGTCGGGACCCCGCGCGGCGCCGCCGGCCGCAGCCCGCCCGCCCCAGGGCTTCCCTGCGGCCTTGGCTGCCCGTGGGCGCCCTGCTCCGTGCCGAGGGCTCCCGGGATGGCGCTGGCCGCGCGCGGAGGGGCCGGGCGGGCGCAGCGAGGGCAGCCCATCCTCATCGCTGCGCTCGGGACATGGCTCTTTTCTCTGAGGCGCTCCCGAGTCAGCTGCGCTGAAGGACTTGACACCTTCGTAAAGAAACGCAAAGGGAAGGTCCAGGGCACGCGCTGTGTCCTCGAGTGCTGCGGGATGTCGGTGGGAGCAGCGTGTTAGCCTTCGTGCCTTGCCTGTATTTCAGCAAAAGTAATTGCTTTCTGCTTATCCTCATTTCCTCTGAAGTTTATAAAGAGCCTGTCATTGCCTCTAGTGTTTTGCTACGCGCTGATAAAGTTCTGTCCTCTTTCACTTCAGAGATGGCTGCATTTTCGTGTTGGGGGAAAAAAAATCATTCCCTCCTGCTTCCTCTATCAGAAACGTTGCACGGCTTTAATGTGCAAAACACAAATGAGAGAGGAAAGTAGCACGCAGGACAGGTATTATTAGCAGCATGCCTGGGAGGTGGTGTGCTTGACCCACGTGGAGCTCGCCTGAATTCCCGCTCGGAATGTGCAGCTGAGCACAGGGCCTCCCCTCCGTAGGGTAATCCCGTCTCCTCTTTGCTGGTTATTAGCATTATTGTTTATATGGGGCTCATTACTCAGCTGCAAGGTACTTAGACCAATCTGGGACCAGAATAGTATATTAAGGCTGGGAATAGGCTGGTAGGTTAAAGAGAACTTGCTTTGATGCCCTCCTTATCTTACATATCTCTGTGTCCCAACCCAGCAGTGCAGATAATGAGGTGGTGTTGCTAAATATGCCTTGTTCACCTGAAGGACCTTAAGCAGGTTGGTGCCTCCTGTATATCAGTATTGACACTGTTGAAGTAGTTGAGGGGCAGCGTCTGTAAAACCCTTTGACGTTGCGGTGTTGTCAATGGTTTTGGCCAGCCCTGCCACAAAGGGAGAACATTTTGAAACCTTCTCATTCCATGGGAGCACAGCCTTTCGGTGATAGGAGTTTTGCATTTTACTAAATACACCACTTTGTCATCCAGGTGGCTTCCCCATTTTTTTAGGGATAATACAGGTCTCAAGCCATGCAGCACTGCCCGTTGAAAACCGTGTGTCCTGCCTATGGCAGCGTGCCACGAGTCTGTTAAACCAGAGCCCGCTCCCAGAGCCTGGATTACTCTGCAAGCTCTGAAAGGCCGGGACATCAGCTCAGACTGGGGCTGCTGACTTAATAAATCCCAGAGGATCCCTTCATCCGTCAACTTCTGATGAGACTAGATGATCTGAGGTGCTGGTGAGACGCTGCTGAGGCTTTTGAAATCCGTCTGCGATCCAAGGAGTCGGAGGCTTGTAAGAAATCCTGTAACTTAGTGCTGTTGTAGCTAGTGAATGTGTAAAACACGCTGCCAGTCAAAGGTTGCTCTGCAGAGAGGGCTGCTCCTGCATGGAGAACCAGAGCGCGGCAGGGCCTCCTCCTGGCCCCTCTTGCACACAGTCCGTGCAAGGAGCTCTTGGAGGCCTTGGTCTTTCTGCTTTTGTAAGAGGCAGCATGTATATATGTATGTATGTAGGGATGTGTTGGTGTATATACGTCAGCATATGGGTTTTCATAGCTTTTCACAGAATCATTAAGCTTGGAAAGGACCTCTAGAGGTCATCTAGTCCAACCCCCTGCACACACATATGTGTTTATAATTGTGGGGGGGTTCAGACCGCCTGCATGGTGGAGCCCCGTATGGGTTATTTGGGTTGTTGCCTTCTTGATGGCTTGGATGCTCCTGCTGGAGCTCTCCCTTCAGTCCAGCGTCTCTCCCGAAGGGAAGGAAGCGCAGGATTATCTGCCGCTCTCCTTTGGGTCCTGTGGGGTTGTGATATGAGCTGCCTCTTAGAGCACTCAGCATCACAGCGCGGCTTTTGATGAGCAGTGATGTGCCATAAGGCCGCTGGATGTACACAATTGAAAATGCTCTTTCATTCA
Organism: Tinamus guttatus; assembly: GCF_059628265.1. Taxonomy (NCBI): domain Eukaryota; kingdom Metazoa; phylum Chordata; class Aves; order Tinamiformes; family Tinamidae; genus Tinamus; species Tinamus guttatus. Next base: position 2,975,405 of record NW_028288864.1, on the reverse strand, counting down.
TCAGCAGGAATGAGAAGAAAGGCTTGTGCTGATGTCTCAAATTCAGGCCGACACGATTTCCCTGACATTAGAAAACCAGGCTGCCAGCGTGGCAGAGCGCTGCGGCGGGGGAGAGCCTCAGATCTCGGCTCCGCGTCTTGTCAGGGACTTGTTTCTCCTGGAAATTAGAGCTTGATGCTTTGGAGCACAGTACAGAGTAGTGGAACTCTATCAAGGAAACTTTGCGTTGGGTGTGGGGGTTACGGAAGCCCCATCCGGAAAAGCCTTGGCTGGCCTCGTGGCCACTGTCCCCGTGGCCGGGGATGATTAACCTTTATTAAATTTAGGAAAGATATATGGGAAATGCTGGACTTACTGACACTGGCTCTCTCAACCTAATCCAAGATGGTGGTGCTCTTGGTATGGCAGGATCATAACAGGAAAAAATACTAAATTTGCCCTTTATCTCTGGACTCCTCATTTCAGTTTCCAGGTGAGTATACTTGGCTGGGAGCTGAAATTTTTCCCAGAATAAAAAGGGCCTCTTAAATCTGAATTCCAGAGGAGCTAGGGCGAAAATGCAGGGACTGAGGAATAAAGCGCCTCTATGTGTTCCCGTCTTCAAAGGGGGGACACAGGCAACTGAGAAGCAGAAGCTGAATGATAACTTTTGTATGGGCTGTTTTTTGGATTACCTACCTGTCTGTGAAGCTGCTCTTGTTGGAAAACAGCATCTTCTGGCTATATTCCCCTTTTTGTTTTACCTTGCCCAGATTATGTAGGGGTGGTAAACGAAGGAAAATAAGGCTGTTTTAACATTCTAGAGCAGTGGCTGTATTTAAGAAGTTTATGTTTGATGGGTAAGTTGATGACATTGCATTATGTGAATTTGATGTGCAAACTTGTCACTAAGGTGTAAACATAGTGACAGCAGGACCAGCAATTCCCAGCCTAATCAAGTAAGCCGAGTAACACATTCCTTGAGCTATAGAGTAATAGAGACTGATTTACATATTAAAATGAGAGAAGCTACACAGATCTAACAATTAAGTTGATATTTTAATTGCATGAAAGTCAGGAGATTCAAAGTTATCGTTCCTGCCACAGTTCATATATCACCCACATGAATCTGTAGTATTTTCAATGACTTTATTTGGTATGAGACTAATATGCCTTAAAATACATGAAATTTTGTGCATGGGATGAAAGAGAGCTTTGGATTTATTGAGTTTTAAAGTAGACTAAGAACTTAAGGCCTGGTCAAGAGTGTCTTAGTCTGTTTAAAAATAATCCAAAAACATTTCAGGTGACTTCTTAATATTCTAATGGACATATTTGGAAAGAAGGAGAGGGAGTTTTATTCAAATGTAATGAAAAAAAATCCCATTGATCTCAACAGACTTTGAATTATATCCCTAACTTCTTGTTTTCTTTTAAAGGTATAAGCTTTATTTAATTGCAAATTCACACAAATGCACTAGTACAAGTAGGAATTACATCAATATATGGATTCTTTCCCTGGTGTTTATGCTGGTTTCACAGCACTGATGTAGCATGCAGATAAGCGTGCAGATATACAGCTACCCTTATCTCCCCGGGCTGATGTTCTGATATATGAATGCTTGTTCCCTGCGCTCACAGAAACCTATTCACATGCCAAGCCTGACGATTTTTTTATAATCCTTCTTTGAATTAGACCACAAAAAGAATGTGTTTGAAAAGGTTAACTAATGGATACACTTTTCTTCTTGATGAGGAAAAGAAAAATGGTGAAGTGCTGAAAAATGGTCAAGCAGAGTTTTGATGAGGCTTTTCTAATCAAATACATTCGAGGCTGTGAGCAAGTTGAAGAAATGTTAATCCATAGTGGATTTATTTGGGATGGAGAACATTTATTTGGAAAGCAATCAGCGTATAAAAGCAGACACTTGTAATTACTTTGCCGTCTTAATCATGCCACTGACACCGGTAGCTGCGGCGATGTGCAGACGTTCCGGTTGCCTCCTGAACGTGCTGCTGACAGAGGCTGCAAAGAGGAAAGGAGGGCTCTTCTTGCCCAGTATCAGCAGACCTTGCTACCTGTTTGGTAATGCCCTGATAAGGGCATTTGCTAATGCCCTGACAAGGCAGCTTGTCCAGGGGTTAATAGTGGAGATCTCTGGCGGATTAGCCAAAAGGAAATTAATTGCAAAGCTTCAGACCCCTCAGCTCCTTTGAGCAAAAGCCAATGCCCTGCAGTCCCCCTGGGAACGCAGTGGCAGGCAGGGCTGCAAGCTGAGGGCTGCTGTAACCAGCTTTTTCAGCGGGACGGAGCTTAAAGAGCGGGTGGCAGCAGCCCCCGTGACAGCAGCCTTCCAGGCAGCCCGTCTCACCTAACTTCATTTCAACATACAGCAAAGGCACGGGCAAAACCGTAGCAAGACTTGAGATCCAGGGCAGAGGCCCTGCGTGTCCAGCGTGCTGTGGTGTGTGGTTTCGCTCCGAGGCTCTGGGAGCAATCTGTTATTCAGACTGAAGCAGCCCAACCTGGTGTGGTTTAGGAGGCAGCCGATACAGTCTCCAGCTATCGCAGCACTGCCACGTTTGCTTCCTTTCAGCTCCAGGTTATCTGGCTTGAGCTGTCGTTGCAGAGCACTAAATCAATCCAGCCTCCATTAGGCAACGGGATACTCATTTTAATGTACAGGCAGGTCCAGCTCGATGGATGGAAATCAGATGGATGAAAAGCTGTTTGAAATCAGATGGGTGAATTGTGTTTTTGCTCTCTGCCTGTAGAAATAGATTTGTCTGTGCTGAAGAGGGGAAGAGTCTCGGTGCAGCCTGTTGGAGTGCATTAGCATTGGGGGTTATTGGTAGGTAGGTGGCTTTGCAGAGGTGCCCTCTGCGGTGATCAGAGCCCGTCAGAGGTTGCAGCAGGAGTGTTTGAGCTACATAGACAGCGACTTCCATAAAAGAGGGGCCGGAAGCAGCAGCATCCACCTTCACGAGCAGCCACGGATGTGTCATCAGAAACTGCGCGGCCGGTGGAATCAAAGGCAGCCACCGATCTGAAAGACTCAGCAAGGCCGCGCTGAATAGGCTGGTAATGATGGCTGTGTGTGATTCCCCTTTCAGCCTGCCATTTTGCCATGACTCCGCTAAAATTAGCATTTAGGAGAGAGGGGAGCTTTTGTGTCGTTTTGCAGAGGCGGTGAGAGCAAATGCTAACTGACAGCGAGTGGTCTAACTCATCGCTGCTGAAGGTGTTTGCACCGCCGGGCAGCGTTCGAAGCGAGCCCTGGTCAAGTTGTTTCCCCGCTAATGTCCCTTCTCCGTACGTGGGCGGTCAGCCAAGGCGTTCGCTGACGCTCCCCGTGAATGGGTTTGGATTCCCGTGGTGTTACAAGAGCTGCTGGAAATTACTCTCTGCTTTCATTTCAAGGTACTGCGTTTCTGCTGGAGGACCCTTCACTTTTCACTACCTGGAAGAGCCCGAAAGGGAAGCTGAGCATTGCCCAAGCTGCTGCTTATATTTCTGAGTCTGTAGGAAGCTTTGCGGTGAGAAGGGGAGTTTTAAGGAGGATGTTTCCATGTCTCTGAAGTGTTGTGCTGCAAGGTGATGTCCTAAGTCAAATGGAGAGGACGTTGGTAGCGCTTGGGAACAGAGACAAAATTAATGGCATCTTAGCTATGCCTCAGGAAGCTCCGAGTCCTGGGCTGCTAACCCCTAAGTTAGAAATAAATAAGGATAAAACCTAGGACCACACATATCCCAATTATTGCAGCATATTAAACATAACCACACGCTCTCCTAGTGATGGTGTCTTAAGCCAGACTGTTGTGTAAAATCAGGGCAAACGAGCAATTAGCAAGAGGTACAAAAAAATGTATGGAAAAGTATAAACTTGCTCAGAGAACCATAAAATGTCTGTCCTTGTTTTGTGCGCAGTCAGGAGCCGGAGTGTTTGACACCTAACAAAATCTGGCTAATTCCTTGCTGCTGCTCTTTAATGCTGAGGATTCAGGTGAGAGCTGCCGGTGACAGGCGGGAGAGGGCTGCAATGAGAGCGGCGCTTTCGCTAATTAGAGAGCCCCTTGGATGATTTACTTCCCCGCGCTTTGAGCGCTGGCTGGTTTGGATGTGTCAGCAATCCTGACCAGTGCAATGCGCTCCTGTCAGCGCGGGGGCTGTTTTGCTCTTCAGAAATCAAGAGGTGAAGCCCGTTCCAACAAGGAGAGTCTGCAATGAGAGAAATTATAACCGCAGCCAGCCGGGCTAGCAACTTCACCATCTGCTGTGAAGTCTCTGGCTCAAACTCCAGCCCTTGTGGTAGCAAGCTTAATGATGATAATATTTTCCACTTCTGCAGCACCCTCTGTCCAAAGGTCTCCGAGCAGGCTAGAAATTCTAATTATGGCTTGCAACACCCATGAGAAGTGAGTGTGATGCTCTTTTTTCTTGCTTGCAGAGTCTTAAGACAGTGTCACTAATTGTTGGGCTGCAATTCCTGCCCTTAGGCAGGTCTGGAAGGTCCAAAAGCATCTCCACCTTTTGTTAGCGCAGGTAGATTTAACCCGAGGCTGTAGGAGATGAGGCGGCCTGACTTGCTCCAGGCTGGAATCTGCAGCAGCCCCTTCCCGATGCTCCGACGCGGGAGCTGCCGGCGCTGCGGCTGCCTGGGGGCCTCGCCAGCGTCTCACGTGTCGCGGTGCCTTGCCCAAGGCTGTGTAAGTCTTGGGGTAAGTCCTAAAACTTGAGTCCGCTCCTTAATCCGCGGCCCTCTGAGGAAACAGGACTGCTTGTTTTAACGCATTTTCTGTTGCTCACCTCTTCGTGTCGAGGACTAGCAGGAAGGCGCTTCCATGGACTGGAGGCAGGAGGAATGGAAGCAGATGGTCTGCCCAGGCCATCAGGAAGGACCTGGTGCATGAGCAAGGCAGAAAGGTTTGGTGTGTGATCCCAGCACTGTCACTCTAGGATGTAAAAGGACTCTCAGATCTGTGTGTAACAGATTAAAGTGGAGGGGAGAGGTGGGGGAACAAGCCCTTGCTGTGCTTAGTTATTGCTGGGTACTGTGCGCGCTTTTCTCTGTTTGTTTAAGCTTAAACGCCAGGTGCTAAAGGGCACCAGCGTCAATTAACTGCTTAATTAGACTTGTAAAGAAATTATGTAATTTAGTTATAGACAAATAATATAAAAAAGAGGGCGAAAAAGCAAAAGAGGAAGCTGGGGCACACTCTTTTAAGGTCCTTGTGTGCCCTGTTTGTTTTTAGTGTTGGCTGGAAACTCTTGGAAGCAGTAGCTGTGCCCGATGTTTGCCCCATATGGAGGGAATCCCTTTCCAGCTGCCTGGGTGCCGCATCGCTGCTTCCTTGCTGTTTGCAGTGGGTTTAGCTATGGCTTTCTCTATCTTTCTCCAAAATCTCTTACCCAAATTTGGCCCAGATGCCCTCAGAGAGGACTGACCTGGTACCTCGCTCCAATCGGCCTGAGAGTCCGACCTCTTCATGAGCTGCATCCTGCTTGATGCACGAGCCAGATACTGAGTCAGGTGAAAACCTGCTACCTTCCCCTCTCTGCTAGGATGGCTTTTGTGGTGAGCACCTTTCCCAGTGTTTTGCATGCAGCCAGCAAAGCTCTGTGTCTTTAGCAAAGAGCCCCATTTCCCTCACTCCTAAATAATAGGAAGCAGTACGCTTTTATTCCATTAGTTCCCGCTCTCATGTATAAGAATTTTCACAGAAGTGGAATGAATTCATTTTTATTTCATCAAGGCCTTCAGCTCCGTCTGAATCTTTATCTTGCAAATTGCCGTAGGGGAGCAGTAATCAGTGCCTCGCGCCTGTATATACACAAAGTTTTTCTTCTTTACCAGTACTCCTGTCTTTGTATCTCTGTTATCACTATTCTCACATGTGTATCACCAATATTTTGTCATTTAAGAACCTTTGCAGCATCCTGTGTTTTACACCTTTTGTTTCCGTCTTAGTGCCTAGATGCTGGAAGCTGCTGACATGTTTTTTCTCAGATGTCCTGAAAACTCTCTGCAAACAAGGTGCTGTTCAGCTTTGCAGGGCTTTTGTTCTTCCTTTGTGCCCGTGCTGTCTCCTCGCTGCTCTTTTGCTTTCTGATAGTACTACTTAGCCCTTACGTAGTTCTTTATTTCTTCAAAGCACTGGATAAACATTAGCTAATTAAGTATATATAACGTGCCCTAAAATATGTTAAAGGAAAACTGCAGCATAAAATAGTTTCCGGGCACTTGATCCAGTGTAAAACGCAATTGAATCGCTAATTATTTCTCAAAATGCTGTGCCTAATGACATGCATCAAGATGGAAAGATCAGAGCTGCAGCCAGAAGCACAGGGAGCTGCAGCCCAAGAGAGAGGGGTGTTCAGGTGAGCGCTGTGTTGTCTCTAGGGTTGTTCTGGATGTATGTGCTAAGGTAACAAAACAACAACAAAAAGAGGAGCTGCAGCATTTGGATCTTTCCTGTTTTGATACATATAATCAGCTCTACATTTCCTGTTGAAATGTTCATTAAAATTGCAGCCCCAGTGATTATGCAGCTGCCTAATTCAAATCAATAGGGCTCCTGAAACAATTTTAGATATTTTTAAATACTGCTGTAGAACTTCCTTGTTTACAATGTTATGATTAAGTGACTTTTTCTCTAAATCATCTAAGGCATTAATAAAAATCTCTTGAGCTTTTCTCTATTTTTTTTTCTCTGAGAGGCTGCAAATAGTGTAAACCTTGGTTTATGGCTTCTTTATCCTTTACTTCTTAGTACAACATATCCATATATTTGCTTTAGTAACTAAATCAGAAGGAAGTGATAATTGACTTCTTTGTTTTTGGAATTGTAATACATATAAATAAAATTAATAGAACAGCAGAATAAAGAGCATGCAGAGGACAACAGCTATTCCTTGCTTTCAACTCGCAAAGTTTGGGAACAACTGTTGATAATGTGGACCAACTAAAATACTTTGATGCCAAAACTGACACATGGCAAGCCAGAAGGAAGATTACAAAGTCCAAAGATCAAGATATTTCAATAGATCTCATGCTGGTAGGGAGATTATTTTAGTTGTGCTGGAAAGGTACTTATAAAATATTTTCAATGTTCTGTTTTGGAGAGTTGCAGAGCAATGCTGGAGTTTGCATATGTTCACTTTAATGGTTTGGATTATTAACTTTTCACTTTTTCTAATAACTCCAGTCTCTCTACTGTTTCAAAAGCCTTGGCACAATTCTGCTGTGTTTAGGCTGCAAACATTACAGGAAAATACCTAAACGAAAACATTGTGGGAGAGAGACTGTACGAACTAGCAGATGTTTTCCATCTCTGGCTTCTGTGGTTTAGAAAAAGCAAACACATTTCTATAACAAATCGATGTGGAAAAAGCATTATTTTGGCCTGTAGTTTTGTACTTTGTCTCACACAGGTGCATTATTTCGCTTCCACTGCCTCATCCCCACTGCATTTGCGATGCCCCTGTTTGCTCGGTGCCAGGAGAGGGCAGTGAAGGGGCCGTGCAGGTTCGAACTTGGGGCTTTGGACATGGCCTTGAGGAGGGAAATAGCATGGATAAGGGCCAGAAAGACCTGAGCATTTTCCTGTTTTAGCAGAAACTCGTTTGGATGTGGTTTGGCTACTGGAACTTAATGGGTAATCCCCACTCAGAGCTTCAGACAAGAAGAAAAAACCCTGCAAGGGTAGGGATAATACAAGAGGATTTTTGCAGACTTTTCTCAGATGTAAAGTGAGCCTGTGAACAGCGCAGTCTTTAGTGGTAACTTTTTCTTCGAGTGTAAAGCTCAGTCATTGATTTAGCCTAGTTGGCTAAATCTGTTTTTTGCTACTTCCATATCTCGTGCACAGAGATCTTCTGTGAGTGTATTTCATTCTTAACTTTTCCTTTCCTATTTTGTTCCCTCAATATATATTTTTCCTAAATCTTTTGCTGAGCTGTCCCAGCAGTCTGGGCTGTTCATGCTGGTAGGATATTGTCTCCATGGCACTTGGTGGTGTTGCCTGCTCAGTGGGAAGAGTTCACAGCAGGAGAATGTGAAATCTTCCTTAGGAATGAAATGAATTCTCCTCTTGAAAAACTGCAATGTGAGGGAGTGTGTTTATCTGTGTGCTCGCTCCCTGGACATGGTATAGATTGGAGATGAAGAATCAAGGGTTCCTATGTAGGATGCACTTTTCCTTGGCCAAAATGGTCTCCCGGAGGACTAAGCAGGTCCTGCATGGGGCTTGCGCTGGGTTCAGAGAGATGGATGAGTTCAGCAATGCCAAGAAGGAACCAGATCTTCCAAAAAGATAGATGAACCAGGAGGGATCACCAAGCTGGATAAGGGCAGTGCAGATCTGAAGCTGGAAAAGAAAAACTGGGCTATTTTGGGGCTGTCCTTGGGGCCCGCCGCAGCTGCTGGCTGCAATGAGAATGTCGGCTCTCGAGGGTTCCCAAAGTGCTCAGCAAACTCCCCGGCTCTGCGAGTCCTGGCCCAGGATTGCTTCAGCCTCCCCGAAACGGGTCGGCGCCAGCGCACAGTGCCACAGCCTTTCAATGCCACGTGGGAACCTTGTCTGCAGCAGACGGTGAGAAGGGCCTTTTGACAGGGACCGAAGGCGAGACCTACCCAGCATTTGTACTGACCGTGGTGGCAAATACCGCAGCCCTTGTGCTTGCCCCCAGCTCCACGCAAAAATGCTCCACTAGGCAAATGCCTGATTTGCAACGGTCCCGGCCGAAGTTTCCTATGTGAAACTGCTGAAAAACGGTGCATCCGCGGCGCGCTCCCAGCCCATCCCTGATGCAGGGGTTGAGCGCCGGCTATTGAACCCAAGGGCTGGGACCCAGCTAAAGGTCACGGCTGTGTCTACCTGCATGAAAGCAAGTGTAGCCTCTTCTTTTTGAAAGCACTAATAGGCGGAGATGTAAAAATTCACTTCTGTGAATTCTGAGGCGCTCCACGTCAGGGTTGTGAAGCAAGCAAGCAGGTAGGAAAAGGCTGCTGCCCAGCTGGGGAGAATCACATCAAGGGTTTGCCGGAGTTTAGGAGATGGCGGGGACAGGGATGAGGCCATCGTTGTTCTCCAGGGTGGAAAGACATCGTGTTGCTGCCAGCAAGAGCAGACAGTACGTGGGAGCGGTTTGAAAAGCCAGGCTAACTCCCATGGCTCGCTGGCCTCCACGATAACGCGCTTGCCTGTGTCCTGAATCCCGCTATAAAGATTTCCTACTGCTGTTTTTTCCAGCTCATGCCTCCTTTCCCCAGTTTCTGTGCCTCCAGCAGCTTTTGAGCTAAGTTTGCGCTTCTTTAAACTTCTTCTTTCTTTTGTAGTTTGACTTGTGTGATAGAGAACTGGCTGCCTTACATTTGTAGGGAAAGATAGTGTCTCCTTCAAGACATGCACGGGCTCAGACAGCTGTGCTGCATGTTAAGTTGAAGGATTCTGCCTGTTTTTCAGTATTTATCAATTGTTTGAGCATGCCAGCGCTTGTCGTTAGCAGAAGGGCACTAAGGTGACAGGACCAGTTCCTCAGTCCCCCTATATTACTTACCTACATAAGGTATGCTAAGCATAATTTTAATTTTAAGCCACTGGGTTGCTTGTGCTCCATCCATCAGACACTTTTTTTTCACTTTATTGCTAAGGTTTCATTCCCTTAGACCGTTGCTGTAGAGATTTTTTCTTCTTTCAGTCAGATTTGAGGGTGAGGTGCAAGTTGTGCTGCTCAACAGGGAGGTATCAGAGGTCTGCTCTGTGGTTCAGCAGATTCTGGGTCCTCAGCCCCGGCTGTCACCAGATCGGTGCTGTCAAATTAAGCCGCATCCTTGACTCTCTTTTCCTTAGCTCCTCTATTTGTAAAATGGAGACGGTGCAAAGCTCTCATTTGTGTAACTGTGTAATGTTTGTCCAGCACTTTCAAGATGCTAAATGCAATAAAACTGCCAAGCCTCGTTCCACTACCAGGATTTATGATTTATACAAAACTGCTCATTTTTGCTCTAAAACAAGATCACCTGAAAGATACTGTGGTTGGAAGCGGACCAAGAAAGGGGGAGGAGGAGGAAACCATCTGTTACACAACAGCAAAAACGTTTCGGGGCATTCGCCTGGGAAGTTCAGGGTGACGAGTTTGGAATATGAAAGCTTATTTATATGGATGGAGCTAATTTTCTCAAAGTTATTCATTTTTCACTTAGGGAATTACCTAATCTTACAAGAGAGTCTAGGAGGAAAGATTCATTTATTCTTAGTCTCATTCAGCCCCAGGCAAGCCTGAAGATGCTCTGCTTCTTCCAGCTCTACTTTTTTAACTGATTCTATTAATGGAGCTGAAAGATTTTCTTCTGGATAAAAAGGGTTAATCATTCTCTTTCCCTCTCACCCTTCTCCTCCTCTTTTTCTGGAGAGTTCTTTTTTTGGCATCTCTGGCTGTTTCTATCATCTTCTCCCCCTAATCTGCCACTATCTGAAGAATTCATTACATTTCAAATCAGAGGCCTTGCTGCATACATTAGCAGGTTTTAATAGACTTGCCACGACTCAAAAAGGAGGAAAAAAAGAGAGAAGATTTAAAACTCTTGTCTTGCCGAAAGCAGACAGATTGACTCAAAAATGACTCAGTCAATAAAAGATGAGTTTTGAAAAGGCTTCCCTGTGCTCAAAGGGAGCTCGTATTCCAGCGAATTAGGTTTTTCTAAGCCCACTGTCAGAAATTAATAATACATACAGCATGTAAAATGGATTTAGCCCTCTACAGCCTTATACAAACATATCTTTGACTTGCTAAATGTGACACGACTACCAGGATTTTCCAGCCTTTATCCCAGGAGTTTGTCATCTTTCCAGAACGGTGACCTCAGTGGAATTTTAAGCACATCAAAAAAAAAAAATGCTAAATGAGATTTTCATTAAGAATATGTTTCTACTTCCCACATGCCTTTTCTCCAGAAAACTCCTCTGTTGGAGCATCTTTTTGTTATTATTTTTAGTCAAAATTATGCCAGAAGCTCTGGGTAAACTCTCAAGCTCGAGTTCCTTTTACCCATGTCTTTCAATGCTCCTACCTCGAAGCAAGGGAGGCCATCTGCGTTATACCATGAACGTGTCATTTTGAGTTTTTTTCTGCTCTGAAAAGACCCATAGTCATTAAAACACCTCTTCTTTACAAAAGGCAGGCTTTCATTCTTATTAGATCACCCCACAAGGTCTTCCCAGGTGACTCTGCTCGTCTTGCCTAAGTTAATTGGAACATGCTGGTGTGAAACCGGTCGCTGCTCCTGTTTGTTCCTCCATCAACCCCCCTCGCTTGACAGGAATTAAAAGCGGTCGTAATTCTGACCTGCTTGGTGATTTGAGAAGAACTTTTAATCACAGTGGTCTTGCTTCTGCATGTGGGCTGAGCTCGAGGAATCCACAGGAGGTGTCCACAGCAGGCAGCTCCATATAATCTAATGGAAGGCTGAAAGATGCGTTTTTCCCTCATCTTTCATTGCTTTCTCATTCTTCCAAATCCCACTGGTTGTCTTGATGAAGAAATAGACCATACATGGCTCAGTTTTTACCTGCTATGCACTGCAGAAATGTTTGCCAGACTTGTAATGGGCAGAGCTAATCATTTAATGTTAAATGTTTATAGTTTGCATAAGAAACCAAGCTTCTTAGATGAAGTGCACCCCAAAAACGCAGCAATTGTTCTTTCTTTCTCATCTTTACAAACCCAAAGCTTACCTAAATTTCCTTGTTTTCCTCTGGATCCAAAGAAGAGATTTCTGAACATGATGATGGCTTAGAAGAGGTTTCCATTGAAGTCACAAAAGGCAATTTTCACAGATATGGAGATATCATACTAATTAAGCAATTGCAGAAGCATTTTGCTTCATAAGAAATTTCCCTTCAACTTTTAACCTTGAGGGCAGACCATTAACTTCTCCCATACCACCTTTCCTACTGCTGACAAATGTGGGTGATTGGCCCCTTCACTCTTACTCAGCATGAGCACGGACCCTGCTGCAGGGCTTGTTTCTGCCCAGGAGCCAACCACATTTAACAGCTGATGACTGGAAATTAGGTAGGGCCTCTGCTCTTTGCCTTGCTCCACTTGGGAGCATTAGCCAAGCAAGTGGGGGTTCTTGGGTATAAGATTCAACCAGGAACTATACAGCAATCCTAGGAAGAGCAAATGTGTCTGTCACAGAATTTCAAACTGCTGAAAGAACCAAATATATGAGACTTATAAATCAGCTGGATTTTCATTGTCGGAAGAGGTGCTTGAGTTATTCTTCCTCGAACTCTTTTGTGTATAACGCACCAAGTTTCTTCCTGGAATAAGGCTCCAAAGTTAGTGTCATGTCATCTCGTGTCACGCTTAGACCTTTTAGTTTTCTTCTAAAGATGCATTCCTATTGTTGGTACAGAGATACTTAAGATCCGAGGGAACAAGCTTTGCTCTTTCTCTAATTTTGTGTGCGTTTCCAGTGTGATTCATTTTTTATTTAATTTGTTCCATGCTCTCTTGACTTGAGAAAGGAGTATTTTCCAGTGAATATTATGTCACTTTAGCCTCCAGCTGCTGCACTGGGACACAGCCACCCAATAATCTCCTTGGGAATAATTGCTGGTGTCTTTTCAGATCATTTTTGTGAAAGGTGACAAACCGCGTGCCAAAGTGAGATGTTAATAACACAGCGATGCCCTTTGTTTGAAAGTCAGTGCAGAAATTCCCCAATGCAGTTTTTTGAAAGTTAGAGTTGTAATTGTAAGAAGTGAGGAGCAGATCGATTCATTTGCATATAATTCCAGGGCTTTTGTGTCATCTTTTGTGTAAACCGTGCAATTCTGGCGTGGTCGGGAACGGGCGCTCATAATGTAGAGGGACAGGAACATGGGTTTGCTCGCAGCGTGGATGAGGGTTGGAGAGATGTCATCTCCTGAAAGCGAAGGGGAAGAGGAAATCAAGCAAAGGGAATTCGGGAGCGACTTGGAGAGAAACAGGTGTGGATATTTGATGTATTCAAGTTGTCAGAGCAGCTCAAGGGAAACTACACGTGAGTAGTAGTCAGAGAAAGGGCAGAGTCTGTCTCTGCCTTGTTGCGGCTGCATGTTGAGTTTACCTTCCCCAGCATCTTCCCTGAATCACAACAGGGACCCAGCGCATGTTTTCCTTGTTGCTGTTGTAGACAGACTGCTCACCTGCCCCTTTGCCCATCGGGTACGCTAGGCTGAGACCAGTGTTTTCCTGTATAACATCAAAGTGAAACTCTTAGGCTGCTCAGACTGCAGCCGAGGGCTCTCTGCTGTGTTCGCGGTGTAGGAGGTTTCTCAGCTTTTTCATAAAGTGATGGTTTTTGGAAAATGGGTGGCACAAGTAAACATTTTGTCTTGTGATTTAGAATATAAGAGCTCCATAAATACTTGTTTGGCCTATTTTTTCTTCTTCTTTCTTTTTCTAGTAAGCTAGAAAACCTCTGAGTAGCCAGCCAGTCCTAATGATGAACTTGACAATTACAGCCTTAGTGCCCAACTTCCAAAATTTCTAATAAAATTGCATGAATATTTAATACCCAATTATTAAATATTTAAAAATTTAAAACTGAACTGGTTTGGAAGTTAGCATGTGATGAATAATTCAGAATGAGGAAACGAGCCTCAGCTCTTGGACTGAGACAGATGCTACCTCTCCTGTCTCCCTGCCCGGAAATGATTTTGGTGCTATTGCCAGTCTTGGGACACTTTGTGGGGATCCCATGGAGACCTCAAGGCTTCATTTAGTGTAGAGTTACGAGAAATAACTCTTCCTGTTTCATAGTAGCAGTTCTGGCTCCTGCAATGGAAATAGGAGCTCCTGAGGCTGGAATAATGTGATTGAAAGCCCGGTTATCCAGGAGATGGCTCTGTTTCCAAACATCTTTCATGCTCCAGGGACAAGATTGCTTGTCCTTACTGTCTGTGTCACATTCCCGCAGTTGTGTTGCTTGAAAGCCCCTTTCCCTGCTTGCTGTTCTGCCGCTCCATGCTGAACCAGCGTTTGGGTCAGCTCCAGCGCGCTCATCTTTAAAGGACTGTTTTCATAAAGCGGACACTAGAAAATGAAGCAGAACGTGAAAAATGCGCCGATAAGCATCGTGCGGAGCGGGGCGTGCTGTGAGGGGCGGCGCGGGGCCCGCGGGGGTGAGCGGAGCGGCGCGGGCAAAGAGGAGGCTCCGGGGGAGCCTTGGGCGGTTGGCGCGGAGCGGAGTGAGGCTGAGCGATCTGTGCGCAGGGCCAGTGCTCAGAAACGCTGCTAAGGGAATAAATGGAAATGGAAAAAAAAAAAAGGACTGAATAGAAGGGCCAAACGGAGGCTTTTTAGAGCTTAGAAATAACAAACACACAGAGCAACCTCGTCAGTCTTCTCCCATCAGGAACGCGTGTGGCACCGGCATCCCCGCGGGCCAAGCGTTGTGCTTTGTCCCCGTGGCCGAGGCTCGTGCTGCTCGGGCCAGCAGCCTGGGCCGCGGGGCCAGCGGGACGTGGCCTGGCCTGCCAGCAAAGCGGCCCTGCCGCGGCGGGCAGAGGGAGGCCCAGAAGCAGAATAATGCCAGGTATTCCCAGGGAGACACAGGAGCGTTTCCGCGCGTCCCAGCACCACAGCTCGAACGTGGAAGGTCCTTGGAGCAGGAGCAAAGGGCCGCGCTCCAGGGGACGCTGGAAATGGCCTCTTGCCAGCGGTGGAAAGCTCCCGCTTGGAGCCTCGGTGAACATCATGAGATCATAAAGTGTAAAGCGCTCTCTAATGCATGATTGAATATTGTCCAGCCTGCTATTCAGATTACAGTAATTCCTGAAAAAAAAAAAATCTTCATTTTGAGAGGGAACAAACAAATGCTCCTGGAGCAGTTTTTCTGTGTTTATTTTAATAGCAGATGTTTGATGCTGCTCAGAGGTTTAAATAGCATGCAGTGTTTTGGGGTAGTGCTAATAGTAGTGATGTGCCAGTGGAAACAAGATAATGGGCAGAGTGCAGGGGAGGTGATTGGAGCGGGGATAAATTCATCTATTAGATGGTTCTGCAGACTACTGCTTGTAATTACAATGTGTATTATATATGTTAATTATATAGTCCCTAGGATTAATTCTTACATTAGACACTTGAGCAGCTTCTAAACCACTGCCCTTTATTTTTTTTAAGAAACAGCCTAGTGAAGAAGTGAATCTCTTCCTCTGACAAGGAATATGAGCTTCTATTTTTGCTACTGAACTTTCCTGAACTGTAGCCAAGAAAAAGTCCCGATCTCTTTTTTTTTTTTTTTTTTCTTTTTTTGTGGATAACTCCAGAATAGACTACCTGGTAAGCAGAAGGCTTATGCTCGGTTTGTTAACTTGTTCTAGAAGCAGAAGATAACTATTTCCCTGTAAGCTGAAGTGACACAGTATATTTGTATTTTTAAGGTGATGCTATTTCTTGCATCTGAAGTTAATGACCGGCTCCAGCTGCAGCTGACACCACTTTGTTCTGTGAGCACTGTGTGGCTGTAATTGTTGCGTGGAAGGGAATTGCGGCTAAAAGATTTTATCATCATTTGGGGGAGATTGTCTTCACAGTCAGCTCACAATTTATGACCAGGCAAACCTGACTTCCAAAAGGTCTGCGCCACATCATACTAATTTGTGAAGTCCACCTTGGGCAATAAAGAGCTCTCCCGAGGTTAATTTATCTTGCATCTGACGGTGGGTTTTGCCTTGCCCGCCGGGTTCTGCGTTGCTGCAAGCAGACGCTGTTGAAGCCGGTTGTGTTAAAGCCACCCGGGGTGTCTCTGCGCTCCGCGGTGCCCAGCGCAGGGCTGCGGGCGAGCGGAGCAGCGTCTGTCACCTCTCAGGTGCCTCTCCTGCCCAGCAGCAGCTTTGCCGTGAGCAGGAGGAGGAAGGGGAGAGAAGCCCCAAGCTGTGTCCACACTGGAATGCTTGGAAAGAGCCTTTCGCTCGCTCCTGGTTCATCTGCCAGCCCCATAACACCTGCAAGTTGGTCGCCTTCAAGTTTGCTGGTGAATTTGGCAAGCTCATGTTGTAATCTCAGGGTTACCAGGAGAAGAAAAGGAAGTTAGTTGAGTCTAACCATATGTAAAATATCTGCAGGTAATACAGGAGGAAGTTCATCTTCTTCCCTTCCATAGCTTCATTCCTGAATCCTCATCCTGCTGCTTCTGCCCTAGCCCAGCCTCTAATGCCCTCGGCCACTTCGTGAAGATAAAGGTTAATGATGGGCTTCTCTTTCCAAGAAATGATGCCTCATTTAGGTTATCCCAGGTAGAGGCTTTGAAAATAAGTATATAGGGAATTTTCTCAGTGGAAATGTGTCCACAAAATTCTTGGGCCATGTGAGAGCTGTAGCTGGCCATGGAGACTTCTGCTTTCAGGATGCAGCCTTTGAAAACTCCTCCGCGAGCTGGTAGGGCTGGCGGGTGCTGGAGGAGGGGGCCGAGAGGTGCGTTGAACCATATGGTAGATGCACAGTTAAAAATAATGTTGACTGATCAAATAAATACCACTTAGGTTTAGAACTGAACAGCCAGTGCAGTCTGCTGAATATAAAACTGTTTTTACCTTTAAGGAGAGTTATAATTCATGGTTGTAATGTCACAAATTGTGAGTTTTCCCAAGCGCCGTTTGCAGCCGCTAGACCCGAGGTTGGGTGAGCGCGGTTGGAGCTGCTGTGCCAGTCAGACCCGGCGTCCCGCAGCCGCCCCCGGTGTAAAACACCCATAAAATCCAGCAAATGGGTCTTATTTCTGGAGAGCAGTGGTTGTAAACTTGCCTGCATCAGAAAAGGCTCCGCTCCTCTCCCATTAGGCTTTATTTAATACAATACGATTTATTTTTATACAGTGTCCTTCAGCAGAGTACCACAGAACTCTTTTCAGACAATGTTCGTCATAAACCAAAGCTGAGAGAGGGAATTTCAGCCCAAGGTTTGAACAGAGGAATGACTCAGAAGGTTTTGGATACAGCAGGGTGGCATTAGAGTTGCAGAGAGCCAACGGGAAGGACAGAGCTGCAGGAGCAGAGTAATTAGGTGCCACTTCTGCAAGGTGTGAGCAGGGTGATAGATGGGTGACATTGCATGCCAAGCGTGACTTTATGGAAATGGAGAGAAGCAGCTCGTGGAGGTGAGAGAGGAAAAGGGACAGCTGTGGCCTTGCTCCTTGGAACTAAGAAAACAGCATCTCCTCTTGCCGTCTTGGACCTTGTGAAAATGAACTGTGTGGTGTCCCTCATAGCAGCAACATTGGCCAGGGTCTGTGTGGGGCATTTTGGAAGTCAAAGAAAGAAGGGGATTAGTGTGGTGCAAAATATTTTGTCCCTTATGTGTTGAAGTGAGTGACCCCAAACATTTAAAGAGACCAAAGGAAAGCAGCATTAAATAGAGAATTAGCAAAGAATTCTGGACTTAGTGGGAGAGATGTATGTTAGCTGGTATCGCAGCTGAATTAATGCAGCTACATGGCTCGTGGCATCTTTCTCATGGCAGGCAGAATAAATTTACGTTTGCTTGGCAAAGACCAGCAGTACCTGTAATTTCATGCCACTTTTGGCCTGCAGAAAGCCACATTGTTTCACCTCTTTCCCTGGGGAAAAAGTTAATCTTGGGTTTGGTGGTCTTTAGTGCAGGGGCTGCTGATCCTGTAGATTGACCTGGCTGAACTCTAGTGCAGAGTAAGAGCCAAGCTGTGGTATTTCCAGGCAACTGAATATTTTCCGATGTAAGGAGTGTAAAAGCAATGGAGTAAAAAGCAGTGACATTTTCAATGTGAGAGACCAGAAAAGACCAGCTCATATTTTATTTATTTATCCAAAATAGCTTGAATTATTCATTAAAGTCAGTGTAAGTGTTTGAAAATACAAGGTGTTTCAAGAAGCAGCATCGTTAGGAGGAAGTTAATAATTTGGCAATTTAATTTTGTAACAGATTAATGATTTTTTCAGAGAGGATTTTTTTCCTTTCAGACTCTCAAGAAGGGGCAACTTTTGTGCGTTCACTTGGCCTGAATGCAGAGGAGACCTTCCAGCCTTGCAGGATGATTTCCAAATATTTTCCTTCTCCGTCTGTTCTTCTCTTGTTTTCATATATATTTTTTTCTCTCCGCAGGCAAAGTAAACAATCATTACCCCTGATCCAAAGCATAACCTGACAAATGTGATGCTCGTTTTCTTGGTCCTTATTTGTGGTTTGCTGGTTTATCAGCCCTTTTTCGGGACGAAGGCCGTGGGTGGTGTGTCCTTCCCCTTCGTGCTTTCTGCAGAGCAGCACCTGCGACTTCTCGTGTCGGTTCACCGCGCGCAACCGAATCAAACACAGAAACAGAAGGGAGTGCTCCAAATACAGGCAGTGGAGTTTTCAAACACTGTCTTTTAAAGATATAATTAAACTTAATTCTCCAAATGTTGTGAAAGATCTCAGAGGATCAAGCCGTTCACTGTTCTGTAGGTGGTAGATAGAGTGGGTGGAAATACTAATGCTGTCATCAGAATCCCGCTCTATTAATGCACCTCGACCCGTCCTGAAAGGAGCTGCCTCTATTCACTTGCCTCTACAGCTGTGTCTTAAGCATTTGTCTGAAATATGCTGATTTGCACTCTGTGCAAATTATGGCTTGTAACACAGATTTTCCTGACAGTGCTAGAAGTTTGGCGGGAATCATCGGTATTAGGTAGAGCTTGAGAATTAGCGCGGCCGATTCTTTGCATCGGGAAGCAGAGCAGACAATGAGCTGCCTCTTAGCTTAACATCTTCTCTTTGTGTGCAGAAAATGAGCAAGATTAACGAACATCTCCAGGTCGCTCTGTGTGGTGCAACCAGCAATACGGGCAAGGCAAAGCCATGGTGAAGAGACACCAGGTCCTTTATCCGAGGACACGTGGGAGTGCATTAACAGATAGGGGACTATGCAGATAGGATTCAGAGGCCTTAAATATAGACTTCTTGTGACATTTTAGACACCCTGTGGTGTCTGAAGCTGCCCTGGGGCTGGCTGGTATGACGCAAAACCTGCACGAGGTCTCTCTTCAGAAGCATGGGGAGATGCCACATAAAGTACCCAAGGGGGTCTCAAGCTGGGTTCAGTGGCTCTGCCTCAGCAATGGGATCCCAGCCTGCATTTCCCAAGTCTACTTGCTCAGGCCACCTTTCTACCAAGTTGCTCCGCTGCAAAAGGCAGTAACTCGTCATGAATAATGAAAGCTCTTCCTGCAGTTCATGACTTAGGGCACCATCAGCCTCCCGAGTTGATGAAAGTCAGGAAAGGCGGCCTCCGAGATGCAGTAGGAAAAGGCAGATTTACTTTTCCAAGGCTAGGCTGCATTTATTAGGACAAAAAAAATCCCTGTTGGACGTCTGAGATATATTAAAGCCAGTGCCATCTCTGACAGCGGTGCGATGTTATTTACCACGGCAATGTAGACACTGAATTTTTACTTTCATATGCATGATTTTGTCCTGAACAGTTGTTAGGAATGCGCAGCCAAAGGGAGAGTGCGAGAATATAATCACACTCAGAGCCACCAATTAACCTTGTGATCTCAGGGGCTGATCACTCAGTTAATCAAAGGGCTGGACCCAGCTGAGATGATGGGAAGAGGGTTGTAGCAATCCAGGGAAGGGTCGTGGTAGTTGCACAGCCAGGAGTTTGGTGATGCTGGGGAGGTGGGTGGCCAAGAGCCTTTTCGAGCCCAGGGGATGATGTTTCCTAACTGGTTTGCCCTCTTTGATGAAGCAGTGGTAGCTGGAACAGGTCAGGGGAGAGCAGAGCCAGGGAAATCATTTGCCCTCCCTCTTCTACACAGCGGCTCAGGCAGGTGCTGAATTAACCGGAGGAAAGGAGCTGCCCACATGGATGCCCTCCCTCACAAGGAATGGGACATGTAGTTCTTTTAAACCATTAAAGAGTTCCTGTCCTTTCCTAGAGATTAAGCTGACCTGGATTCCAGCCCAAGGAATTCTGTCCCCGTGGCATTTAAGGCCCTTGAATTCACATGGAATTTCCTTTTCCATCGGAAGGGCGAGGAGTGGCCCGTGCTGCTGCCTTCCCTCGCGTCGCAGCCACCGTGCCCTGGTTCTCAGTGCACTGCATGGGGAGGTCAAGGGCAGCAAATACTCAAGCAAAACCCTTATCTTGTGGCTTGGCTGGCAGCAATGCTTCAGCATGGGCTAAACCAGCCCTCAGCCTTCGTTCACACTCAAACAGGCGCCTTGCATGGAAGCTTTTGCTGTCCTAGAGCCAGAGCCTGAATTAGCTAAAATAAAGAGCTGTGGTCTCCGTGTGCTGCAGTTATGCCACTGTTCTCTGCATAGACATTGCCTTAAGGCTCAGAGTGACAAGGAGGTACCTGAGCAGGGAAGTCTGTTTTCTAGCCCTGGTTGCAGTGTTGAGAAAACAGGCTGACTTGGGAGAGATCTCTGATGTATATGAAAGTAAAGCCAATCTCTATAATTAATGGGGGGATAAATCGAGGTTTAATTACTCAGAAGGCACCTGGGGTGAGAGATTCATGGAAACTGTTGTGCAGCGTCTCGAAGGATTCCCAGCGCTGGCAGCTCCCTTTGCGGCACGAAAACGGGGTGAGTGGCAAGCAGTCTCACAGGACCTGCCTTTAGGGACTAGAAGTTAAGGTAGCAAATGGAAGGAGACAGTGGTTCTCTTCAGGGTTTTCTATAACAACCACCCCCCCCAAATCTTCAGGGATTCTTAGGCAGTGTGACAGTGTGAGACCAAGGCACTTAGAGTCGAATCAAGCTGCGCTGGAGGAGATTTCCCTTATTGCCAGCTTCCTCCCGACACTGCCCTTCAGGGGCAGATTTGCAACCATTTTTTCCACTCTCTTGCTCCCTGTCACACAATACCCTTCTCCTGGGTTCTGGATAGGAAATAAGATGTGTGTGTAGGGGGAAACATGCTATAGCTTTGAATTAATAGTAAGTTGCTAACAGGCTGGCGGAGCAAAATGAAAATTCATCCTACTAGGACGTCTGTTTTCCTCATTCCCCAGTTTTATTATCTTTTGGTCCTCTGGGGACAGGAGGAGGGAAATCTAGCTTGCCTGTTTCTTACTCTGCTTGCTTAAATCATTTTAAAAAAAATGTAATTAAACTTTTCAATTAGCTTAGTTTGGCTAGCACTGTAAATGCAACGCAAGGTCTCTATGCTGATGACATATAACCAAGTAGCCGTTTTCTTCCCCTTTGTAGAGCTGAAAAAGCAAGTGGAAAGTGCAGAACTGAAAAACCAGCGGCTGAAGGAAGTTTTTCAGACAAAGATCCAGGAGTTTCGCAAGGTCTGCTACACACTGACAGGGTACCAGATCGACATCACGACTGAGAACCAGTATCGACTCACCTCGATTTATGCTGAGCACCAAGGGGACTGCCTGCTCTTCAAGGTAAGTCGGCGCGCTCCTCGCTGCACCTGCTTCCTCGGCTTCCTGGTTTTCAGCACGCCAGAATGTATTTGCTCTTTCTCTGTCATTACACTGGAAAATCATTGCTCCCTTGGTATGTGACAAGTTTTTCCTTCTGAGGGAAGTAAAAATCCTTTCTTCTTTTAAAAGATTGCCTTAGAAGATTTGGCATCTGGTCTCCCACTTATATATCAAAGTTAACGGGGAGTAAAGTGAAGACACTATATATGCATAGTATCTAAGATGCCTGGCCTTGCAATTCGCCTTTTTCTAATAGCAGTGATATACACTACAGCAATAAAACCTTATGTAACCATCAAGGTTTCACCCTGACTTCGCTACAAGAGCTGTCCTTACAGCCGTTGTTATCCTCTATCCTGCCTGTGTGCCATCATCTTGTCTTCATGTAAATTGGAATCTCTTTTGAGCTCATCCCTGTTTGCACGAGGTGCCGTTTATCTGAGCGGCTCGGATGAGTAGCAGGAATTGCCTGTCTGCTGTCAGCCAAGTGCAGCATTGGTCTAGCTGGGTGGTCTGAGCTCGGGTTGTGGTTTGATAGGTGCTTTTTTCCTTCTGTGTTATCTTCCAGATAGCACAGTTGGACTGACACATCAGGGAATTAGGTGTGACATCAGAGTCACCGAGCTGTTTAGTGACATCTTTACATTGGTTTGAATGTCAACAGCCCAGGTTTACAGGTCAGTGGGAGAACTCTTCCCTTCTCTGTGGCAACCACAACTGGCACTCAAAGTCACATTTGCTTCCAACTGATTCCCCTGGAGTGAGTCGCATTTATGAGCAGATTTTGGAGGAGTTCAACGTGGGCAGGGAATATGCAAGCAGGAGCTGGAGAAGTTCTCTTTCTGCAGCCCTGCTGCCTTGTGCAGCAGGCACATGCTGCAGTATTATTTCCTTAAATGACAGTGAATAGGCAAGTGTAATTGTTGTTGTTGTTTAAATGGTATTCTTGCTTTCTTTCCTTCACTCAAGTCTTCATTCACAAATATTTCTGGAGGAAGGAGTCTATGTCACCAGGTAGAGCAGAATTTTTGGGATCCCAGCTTCCCAAATCCAAGGATGGGTTGCTTGGTGATTCGTGGAATTCCGCTGCGTGTCTGATTTCACACACCTCTTTGGATAAATGAAGCAGATTTGATAATCAGAGCCTGAAGAACAGAATCTCAGACCCTTCCTCACTGTTACGTAGATTGGAGAGAATTCCCAAGTCTGCAGTTTTGAGTAGCAGTGGAATATAAACAACAGAGTATTTCCTTCCCGAGTCCTGGCAGCTGCTTCTCTTGTATCTAGGAATGCTTGAATCCTGACTGGGGCTTTTCAGCGAGGTTGTGTGTTTATGTTGTGGAATTTCTGAGCCATAACTGACTCACTGGTGTTCGTGTACATTTCATTAACCCAAAGAGGTCACAAAGCAGGGAATGCTATTTGTATTTATTCCATTCAAGCAATTTATGGAACAAGGTTTATATAATTAAACCGGAAAAGTCCCCTGGCTCTTTACAAGTTTCTGTAGTTTGCCTGTAAACTTTAGGGCGTATTTCAGTAGCACTGCTGGTGGCATTTAATTTTCAGTGTGGCTTCAGTAGCAGGGATGCGGTAGTAGCTACTGTAGTGTAACTTTTTCAAAGCTAAATGAAGATGAAGGACGTGCTTAGTTTTCCCAAGTAATGTGTGTTGTTACCGTAGCATATTATCTACATGCTGTATGTTTCCAGCCAATTCACATTAATTAGAATTAGAGCCTCGGCGAAAGGGTTAATCACAATGGCATGCTGTGAATACAAATGCCTGCATCCATAAATGAGCACTGAATTCCAATGAAGCCATATCAATATTTATTGGCAATCCCTATGGATGCAACAGATGAGCTCATCAAGTTGAAGGATGTTCAGACCCTCGGTGTGCGGGTGCCTGGGCAGCAAGGCACTGCTCAGACTTCACATCTCACTCTCGCTCTTGCTTGCTCTTTTTTGTTCTTGTGATTAGATGCTATGGAAAGTAATGTGTAAATTCCTCACCAGGATTTTAGTTTCCAAAGATTTGGGCAGAAAGTAGTACTTCGTTATTGGGTCACTAGGCAGTTTCATATTCTGTTACTTTTACTGGTGCATTAGATGTGTTAGTCCATAATACAAACTTTGCATTCTGCATAATACTTGGGATATGTATCTAGGCCAGGCCACTCATGAGATACCCGGGACTGCATTTACTCTCTTTGTAACAATCTATTAAAGATATCTATTAAAACAAACAAACATTGCTGTGAAGCTTCAAAATCAGTTCAGCTAACTCAGATTTAAGCTGCAGCAATGAGGACGTTGTTGTTTGGCTGCATGTATGTCTTGCTGTTTACCCTGGTCTCTAGATAAGTCCCGAATGACAGGAGGGAGCGAGGTCTTTAGAAAGGCAATGGAATTTTTTTCAGACAAAGAAAAGCTTTTCGTAAACAGAGAGACTGGTTGAATTTGAAGAGGAGATGATTTGGAGACGCTTGTACAAATGGACAAACAGTGCAGAGAAAGTAAACAGTGGGTTTTTTTTTTCTTGTGTGTGTGCCTGAAGAACATGGTCCCCAGTCAAGTTTTTTGAAGCCAATTAGTCCTAAATAATAGAGGAAATCCTTTTAATTTGTGACCATACTGCTTCAAGGTGCTGCTGAGAGCAGGAGCTCAGTTGTTTGTAGCTGTGGTATTATATGTCTAAGCCATAAGCAGTTCCGACCAAAAGGCTGCAGCTAGACAGCACATCAGCTTCTGGTTCCCCTTCTTTTCTGTGTCCCCAGAGCCGAGTCTTCCAGAATACAGAATTCTGTCTCGTTCCAGATCTTGCCCGTGTTGTTATTTTCTGCCAAAACTATCAAATTGAAACACAAACACTAGCAGGAGTTTGTAGAAAAGCATCCCCAAGATGGTAAACCTTCTACCTTGAAAGAGAATTCCCAAGATATCAGCCAGCAGATGAAAACAGAAGCATCATGACACAGTTTGCAGATGTTGCCAGGCTTGAGGCTGGCACTTCTTGCTGCAAAATAAACCCTTTATTGGTGTCCAGTTGGAAGACTGATATAGCAATAAAATCAGCAGCTTCTCTGCAATCTGCTGAATTGAAAGCCAGTGCTCACACAGTGTCTTTGACTCAGATCTGCTTAAATAGTGATGTAAAGAGTCAGTTAGCAGGTGTATAGAGGTGCTTCAAGGCATCCTCAGGAGTTACCACGTGCTTCTCGTGCGGTTCAGTGCCGCAGAGCAGCAGAGCGTAAGCGGTGGAGGGATAAAGGCTGCTCTAGTGTGGGGGTTCTTTGATGGATGAAGGGCACAGCACAAGAGCAAACACCAGCTCTGGACTGATGACTAGCATGGAACACCAAAGGAGAAAGTTCTTAATGATACAATTAATGGGGATGCAGGTGTTTGCAATTGGTGGTCCCAATGGAGCCTTGATCTGGAATTACCTCAGCCACTGATCCCTGGAAGGTGGGAGTCAGTGTGTAGCAGCAAGTCCCCCATGCTTATTAATATTTACCGCTTCTTAAGCTTCCTTTCCCTAAACATGTGTTGGTGATGGCTATTTGCAGGCTGGATGCTAGGCCAGGTGGACTCACTCTTAAAATAAACAAACAACTGGAGCTTAATAGAAGCCTGAGATAGGTAGGTAGGTGCGTAGGTAACTTCTTAAAGTTTCCCTTCTTTTGGCTATTTACTAAATTAGCACTTCTCTCTGCTCCCTGAATTTGCCAGTCTTTCTTCTCTTGCCCTAACTCAGAAGTAACATTTCAAACACAGCATGATGCCAACAAATTATTAGCTGAAATCTGGGGAGACCGAAGTCAAACAGTTAAGTGTGCGAGGGGCAGCCTGCTCTCAACCAAGAGCTGTCAAGCAGTCGATGGTGTTATAGGATCAAATCCTGTATTTTAGCTTCTTACATTTCATGTTCACCTGTTTTACTAGTCTGTTTCATTATAGGATCTATCTTGAATTTTTGCTACCATCTTCATGTTACTCTGCTCTTTCTGTATTTGTTTTCCTCCTCTTCTTCCTGACAGTGCTTCTCTCTTACTGCTTCCCTGAACAACAATCTACCCCCCAAGGCAGGGTGGGCTTTTTTATTTTATTTGTTTTCATTTATTTTAGTGAAACCAGGCACCTCGAGGATAGTGGAACTGAGGGAGACCAGGCAGTAGCTATTCTTTTTACTGCAGAATTTCTGAGCGAAAAAGATATTGTTCCAAGGCATCAGAGGCTGGGCTGAAACCCTTGTCTCAAGAAAAGTTAGGGCTCTTTTTCTGCCTCTGTTTCTCCATCTGTGTGATGGGGAATAAGATTCCTGCCTCTGTCATGGGAGCATGTGAGGATGGAGACACAATGCTAGTGTGGAATGAAGCTGATGCCCGACCCCATGCTTTAAAAGACAAGGGCTGTTTTCAGGCAGGAGAGGTGGTGGCCGCCATCTCCTTCCTTCCAAATCTCCTTTTTCTTCATTAAAATATCTCTTATTTAGTGAAACAGCAGAGACAGCCCTGTCTGCCTAGGGGGAGTCACAAGTGGCTCATTCACACAGCGCCGTGGAACGCAGAAGGACGAGGATTTAATTAAACTGGAGTTTCTGGGCAGGGATGTCATTCGCGGGGCCTCAGAGGGACACCTGGTGCACGGGCCACCTCCGTTTGTGCCCCGGTTGCCACACGCTGCCCCAGCACGAGGCACCATCAGGCGGCGCTGCCTTCCCTTAGGCCGAGCGCCGCCCGACAGCAGCGGCCTAGGAGCCTCGAGGTGACCCTGCGCTGGCGTTTGGCCTTGTCCCAAGAACAGGTTAGTGAGAAGACCCCTCTAAAAAAAAAGAAGCAGTCAGCTTGAGGAATCAGCGGAGGTGACATATGGCTGGTGACACATGGCAAAGCATTGACCAGCCTTCAAGTTGCCCCAGTTATTAGCAGCCCAGCTCCCCACAGCTCAGCCCACACAGAGCCGCCACCAAGAGTGGCTGCGCTCACTGCCGCTCTTCTTTCTCAAGTAAGCAGCATTTGTTTAAATACAAATATAATTAGGCCTTATCTCTTGCTTTGGGAGTTATAACTGTTACCTGTGGTTGACTGGGGCAAAAGATTTGTTAATCTCCGGGGAGGAAATATAATTAACGATGGAAGTGTGTGTGTGGGGGGGTGGTTGTTGTTTGTGCGCATAAAAAGCTGTCTGCAAATATTGAAACACAGCAAAAGATTCCCATGGGGGATGTGGTCTTGATGTATCTATCATCTCTATCTGAAGTCTACATCTGGGCTCATATAAATGTCACCCATTAATTTTACTTGTTGTGGTGTAAATATAAATGATTGTGTTTTGCCATCAATTGGGAATTTAAGAGTTAAAAGGTTTCAAACTAAACTTAGTTTGGCTGATGAGGCTGTTGGTTGTTTCCCACCAGGGTTTGGATGAGGCGGGATGTAGTGGGGGACCACTGAGGAGCAGGGGATGGAGCGTCATGGTCCCAGGTCCCCTGTGGCAACCAAGGGACCACCGAGACTAGGGGCTGAGACTAGAGCCAGGGCTCAGAACTGTCTGCTCCTTCTGTCATCCCTATTACCGAGCTTCAAAGTCTAAATGCTCAATTACTACATGGCTCTTAAACATGAAGTTAGTGCTGCATAAACCAGTTAATATGCTTTTTTCCCAAACTTGCTTGCCAGTTTAAGATAAGAGGCTGTATTTCAAAGCTTGTTAGGCAGCTCTTCTTTAGAGGAACACAAGATCTTCAAGGTTTGGGTTTCCCCACAGAGCTTTAACTAAGCAGAGGTCTCCTACATTTTATTTTTGAGAGGCTACTTTTAGAAAAGCAAAAATACTACCCGGTTCGCCCCCTTTGAGTGCAGCTTCTTCTCTGCTTCCAGATTCCTAACTATATCCCAAGGCAGTTATTGCTGCAGATGCTTGGAAGCACATCAGGGATTCAGACCTGGCATTTTTTGAGGTTTGATGTGCTCCAGACCATTGGGGGGTCTCAAGCATAATGTGCCGTGCAGACTCTCCGCTTCATTACTTGTTCTATCAGAGTGGTGATACAGATCTGTTCACCTTGTCCCCTTGCCATGGTGCTCTATCCGTGCAACAGCGACAGAGCGCAGAGCTGAACTGGGAAACCTCTGAAAGAGCATTGCTACATGCACTGCTGTTACACCTCTGGCACAGTCCTGCTCTGTGCTACTAAACAAGTCTTTGCAACTGCATATTTAAGGAATTAATATGTAATAGGGACATAAACTAGCAGTTGGATTTACTATTCTGTCATCTGTTATAATTCATATGCGTGGAAATGGTGAAAACCCTGTCCCGTTCTCCCATTTGGCTCATATAAATGAGTGCACAAATGGTCCTAACTCTGATCTTCAGAAAATGTAAGTTTAGATCCATCAGAAAGTTAGCAAAGAGCAGGTAGCTTGCTAGTATTTTAGGACTTTGGATTTAATCTATTTTCTTGTTTGCCAAGTGCATGAGAAGATCTTCTGAGTAAGAAATATGGAAAGGTATTTTATGTCAAATCTGTTTTATCAGGATTCATAGCTAAATTACGTTTTCCCTTCCTCTTTTACAGGGGAGGCAGGGAAGTTGAGAGGTGAGGATGACCTCCAGCTTTGATAACTCCCCGAACTGCCCTTTGATGGTATCTTTAGCTTCTAGATGAAGAAGACAAGCCTGTCTGCCTATATCTTGGAGGGAATGTATCAGCTTATATCAAACTGAAGCTTGAAATTTTTAATTTGTTCCTAATCTGTATTCAGTATCAGCAAGAGTATATAGCTGCTAATAGTGGAACTATCTGAGCTGTGTTCTGGGGAACTGACATAAATTTCGAGCTTAAACTGAAGAGTTTGTCTGCCTTAATGGAAGGCTCCAGAGGATGCTTCGTGTGATAGCTGTCACTTTGCATTTCTGGGATGTAGCTGAATCTGGAAAGAGAGTATCTGCAGATGACTTTTCTGTAAAGCAGAGAGTGGAACAGCTGAGCGTAGGGCAAGGCAGGAGGTTGTTCTCTGGTGGGTATGAGGAGCTCTCATGCCGTACGCGGTGTAGGTACCATGAAGCTACAGCACAGGTTACCGGCAGCAGCAGCTTTGTTGATCACTGTGAAAGCTGTTGTGTTTCCTAGTGTTGAGAGAAAGGGTCCAGCTGTGCCCAGAGGTTTTGGAAATATGCAAACCGCTGTCCTTCATCCTATCTCCCTGGAGCCTGTTGGACAACCGTCTTCCTCTGACAGAGAAGAATCTCCCTGTCTGGTCCTGGGAAAGCACAGGAGATGTCCTTGGCTTTTTGGCAGAGTCGCTGCAGCCTGAAGTTGTTTTTCTTCATATAATTCCATTAGAGTGATGACAGTTTCAAGTTGGAACAGAAAAAGACCTGATGAAAGAACCACTCTCTAAGTGGGAAAGATAGGCAGAGTGGAAGCAGTAACTAGCAAGGTAATAGATGGTGATGGATCTATAATCTCTGAAGCTGCTGTAAGCAGTAAATTCCTAAATAGTGTCCTTTCAGCCTTAACCTATTTATTTGCAAAGTGCTAAATTTAATTTTCCTTAGTCTGCAGGAAAGCGTCATCCCAGGAATAAACCTTTAGCCCAGCCAAGAAATGGTGCCAAAGTGCTTGTTCCA
This sequence comes from Tinamus guttatus, assembly GCF_059628265.1. Lineage (NCBI taxonomy): Eukaryota > Metazoa > Chordata > Aves > Tinamiformes > Tinamidae > Tinamus > Tinamus guttatus. The sequence goes on along the minus strand of NW_028288864.1, from coordinate 2,946,330 downwards.
GCATTTCCATTTCCCCCTTCCCCTTCCCCAGCGCAGCGGGCCCGTGCACCCCGTGGCGGCGTCCCCTCCATGGCACGGCGGTGTCACGGGACGGGTGTCAGCTCTGCGGTCAGCTGGGACACATCTGCTCTGTGTCTGCTCTAAAAGGGGGGCTTTAATAGCCAGGGTGTGGGGTGGGCTCACTAGAACCACCTGAGCTCAGCGGGAGCCTCCTGGATTTCACGGTGGCCGGGCTGCCACGGGAGAGCATGAGGGAGCGAGCGCCGTGCGTGTCGATGCTCCATCCCTCCTGCACATCCAGGCTCTCGGCTCAGAATACTTTAAGATATTGAGCATCATAGAAAAGCGCTTGTATTCCGAATCCTTCACAAAGGCAGCAGCTTCAGGGAGAAAAGCAGGGAGGTTTTCCAGGAGGCAACTTTGTCACATTTGCCCTGAAAAGTGTCAGGGAATGCGGTAAAGGTGTTTCAGGCTTCTGCACGTCACTATTTGCTCCTGGTGGCACCGTGCTGGCACTCAGCATGAATCCTTTGCAGCTAGCAAGGAGGGGTTTTCCCCCCCGCAAAAAAAAAAAATCTGTAGGGATTTTAGAAATGTTGCCTAAATAATGCATTTCAGGAGGAAATGCAGTGTCCAAGTCCCCCATCCTCCCAAGAGCTGCCTTTGACTGGAATGTCTACCTTCCCGTAGTTTTCACAGCCCCAACCAGGTGCAATCTGGGCTGTCGCTAATCCCCTTTGGTTTGGAGAAGGATGAGTTCCAGTAGTGGAGCTTGGCTGTTTTCCTGCATCCAAAGGATTTCAGCAGAGTTCCTGGGAGTGCTTCCTGTTTCCTCCTTGTCCCTTTTTATCCTTCTGAAGGCACTACAGCAGCGCTGTGCTGGCTGATAGGGAATATCCTGCCCGTGCTCCCACTCCTCTCCTGCCGCTGGTACATGGATGGAAAGACTGTGCTTCCCAACGAGGGAGGTGTTTGCAGTGTTTCTTCTGCTTTTAGGCTTAGCTGGGTTTTTACTTAGACACGTTTAGCACGTGTAAAGTGCCACAGAAAGAAACAGTTCTGTTTTTCAGTGTTTGTTCTATTTTTGCCACTTCTTAGCATTTTAGGAATTAAGTATATATCCAGCCATTTCTCCTCCTCCTCCTATCTAAATCTGGAGCTTCTCGGCTCTCATGTGCTGCCGAAAGCTCTAACTTCTCTCTCACGTTCGCTTTAAAATAAACAAAAATAGCGGTGCCAAGAAGGGAGGATGGAGAATTGCACCAGCTCCTCCGCCTGTGTCTTCCTCTGCTGCAGAGCTGGTGGAGAAGCTCTGCTGCTGTCTGGGCAAGGTACCTCCCGAGCGGATGCTGAATTTCCAGCGGGATCTCTGCTTTCCTGGCAAAGGGAGATGTAGTTCCCTCCCTACGTGACCTTGCGGCCTCTCCTCGCAGTTCACGGCTTCCTTGGCTCTTGCTCTTCCCGCAGGTGGACGTGGCTGCAGAGGAGAGACTTTGACTGCGGGACAAGAAGCTGTCACCCTCCCTTATTCTTTCATTTTAAAGTGCAGTGTCATAGAAAACTTCATTAGCCCTGCTGAAAGTCTCTCGGCCTACAGTCGGCTTGCCAAAGAGTGACAGATGCGCAGTGTTTATTAATATTTACATTCAGCAGGGGATTTTCCCTTACCCAGAGGACTGTGTAAAAAGCCATCAGTGCTCGCGCCTTGGGAGAACCTGAGTTTTGCTCTGTGCACTCTATCAAGTGTTGATAGCCTGTTAAACTGGAATGGCTTCTCCCCAAAAGCAGGACTTGATTAACTCGAAACCAGATTTTCCTCCCCGCGCGCCCCCTTCGAGCTGCGCCCGCCGGGAGGCTCCGCGAGCGCCGAGGAAGCGGGCAACGCACCGAGGGCCCTCGCACTGCAAAGGGGCATCCCGGCCTGCCGAGCCGCTTCCATCACTTAGGGACTGAAAATTTAATCATTGAATTAATTTTTCAGAAACCGGAGTGCAAATCTGTACCCCTGATGGCATTAATAATGAATACAGGGAAGAGACTTTGGAGGGAGAGAGAGGGGCTAGGAAATTTGGGCTGGGGAGTATCCTTTTTTGATTATTATTTCCAAGGGATAATGTATATGTTGGATCTCCTTATCCCAGGGCCTTTCTACTTATCTCACCTATGCCTTGTCCAGTAAAGAATCTGCTTTATTTCCATCCAGAGTGTCTTTAGAATATACCTTACCCACTTGTCTCCGCTCAGATTTTTCTTTTCCCTTTTGCCGGGTAAATAGCCAAGTTTGCACATGCACGGGTCCCATCCCGCTTCCCAGAGCAGCCCCTCGAAGCGTTGGGGGGTTTCGGAGCCTGTGTCGCATCTCTCAGCACTAAGAGCTCCCTGCTCACCTGCTCCAGCATATTTAAATGGAACAAGGCCTGAACTGCAGCCAAGACACCAAAGCTTCTGCCTCCCTTTTGGCTCCTTCCTCCTCTCTCAAAGAGCAAGCCCATTTTTTTCCCTAATTAAAAGTATTATATACCAGAAGATTAATTAGAAATGAAAGTGATTTTCTTTTTCTCCTTCCCTTTGTATCCATGGAAAAGGCCTATGCCAGGCAACTGCAAAAGGGAGCAGGGATTTCTCCCTTTAGCAGATTCCAGGCAATTTGCCTGTGGACAGCTATCTTATAAATAATGAATGCTTGCACAAATTTTCCCAATTCACAGGCAGCGCAGGTGGCCTTCGCTTCGCCATCCAAAACAAATGTGGGAACAGCAGGGCGTTCCGCTCCTCAGCCGCCATGTGAAAGGGGCAGTTCCTCATGTTCCCCCTACTCCCTTCCTCTCTGGATGGATCATTAAGACCCCCCACGGTTATGGATATGTGTAAAAATATTAATGTGTTTGTTTGACATCCTGCCAGGCGAACACGGCCGCTCTGCCGTTCCTCCTCGCCGTCGCACGGCGCTGCCAGGAAAGCGGGATTTGCAGGTGGGCCGGCACCTTGGCACGAGCAGGTGCTCTCGGAATATTCACATGGGCTGAGGTCTCTCCAGCGCGTGGGTTATTGCTGCTGGACAAGACCGAGGGCCGCGTACGCGGGCGCTCGATTGCGGGCGTTCTGCTACGTGCTCTCCTCTGAGCCGCGCAGGAAGTGGGTGATTCGTTGCATCACGTTGATCTTTGAGAAAGGAGGGTTTGATTCAATGGGTGCTCCACGGAGACCATCGGAGAAAAGAAATCCTCTCCCAGAAGGAAAGCTATTCTTGTGTTAAAAGCACCCCAGAGTGATTTACACAGTGCAGAGCCTTTCCCGTGGCCCTGGCACAGGGATGAGTTTCACCTCGGAGGAGGATGACACAGCCTGAGGGCTTCTCTTCATACTGCGCTGCTTCCCGCGTTTATTTCCTTTCCATGAAAATTGCTCTGTTGACTGCAGGAAGATGAAGGTGAAGGTCCCCAGCTGCACCGAGCTCCTGTGGTCATCAGCCACCTGGTTCAGAGAGAGGCTGGGGATTGGTCCAAGAATCTTTCCGTGGCTCTAAATACAGCAGCTAATGACACCTTCCACTCAGCGGGAAGAAAACAGAATTACTAAACTTGCAATTTGGCACAGTGGGAGTGTGAGTTTGTCCTGCCAGTTTCTTGTTGCTATATATTTCCAAGATTTTTTTTTTTTTTCTCACAAGCAGGTGGAATCCAGATCGGGGGGGTTCATTTTAAGGCTCAAATTATGCATATGGAAGGCACGGCCCCAAAGGAGAAGACTAATGGCTGCTTATAAGTCATCTAGGATAAAGAGGGGAGTGTGCTGGTTCTTTGGGAACTGCTGTGTTTCGCGACCTTATGAGTAATGTGCAGTGATGTCCCGTTAGGAGCCATGTTCCCGGTACAGTGTTGAAGGGATGTATGTATTTCCATATAATTTTAATCATTTTGACTTATGGTTTAACTTTGTGCTAGGCAGACTGTGCAGAGGTTCCAGGAGAATATTATTTTAGATGGCTTTGGGGGCAAGAGAAAGAAGACGACTGAAGGCAAGGTTAGAAATAGCTGAATGTTTCCAGTTGAGCAAGTTTTACGGTCATGTGCTGTGATAATTGAAGGTTTGCTGCTAAATGCTACAAATTTGTGCTGGAGAGAAAACATGTCCTAGCTAGAGACGGCTGCAGTTGTTTGCTGCCATTATGAGATGGGCAGAAGCTCTTAGGGCAAAGGGTGCCATTTGAAGGGAACTGTGAGGAGCAATAACAGCAGCTTATCAAGGCCCAGTTGTTTTGAGGGTAATGTGTGTTTTGTAAAGAGGAACCATTTGTGCCCAAGGACTGTGAAGACCCATGAAGAAGTTTAAGCTGATTTTTTCCAGCACTGCCTAGAATGGATCTGTTGAGCTCTGCTTGCCCTAGAGCTAGTGTGGGAGTTAGGGGAAGCCCTGCACAAATGAGTGGTGCAGAGATAAAACTCTGCTTCTTTCCAGCTCCCCTTCTATGTCTCCGGATGCTCTTGTCCAAAATCTGTGCTATGACATGGGGGGACAGCAGCTACCACCAACTCAGGCTAGTGAGATATGCTCAAAAGATAATTTCTGCAACCAGTGCCAGAATGCTTAGAGCAAATGGTTAGGTTTCTGGAGCCGTGACTTGCTTTAATGTTCCTATCAACTCTTTTCCATCTTTTGTTAAAGGAGGTCAAAACTCATCCTCATGGGTGCAGACTTCCAGAGCGCTGTATTTGTTATTAGGTCAGTACCATATCTTGTAATTACAGATGTAATTCCCATCTCTGTGGAGAGGCAGCCTATAGCCTGGCTGCCGTTGACAACTTCCATGAGATGAGTTAAGCAAGGATGGATTGAACAATGCAAGGAATTTTGACCGAGATCATTTGCCTGAAGTCCTGCAGCTGTTTTAAACAACATATGAAAAGTAAATACCTTCCTACATCTTCCTTCCCTTTCTCTTCCTTAGAAGACAAGAACGATCCCTCCGTTCTGGGTGCCATGGGGTAGTAACAGTCTCATGACTTGAGGCCTGGTTGTTCAGGAGGTGAGCGGTTCCCTTGGTTCCTGCTCGAGCAGCTCTGAAAAACCTGTGTTTTTTTTTTCTTTTCCTGCATGATACTTCAGTTTAAAGGCTCTTTTCCTGCAAAGGACCTGTGTCTTAGGAAACTGCCGTTGCAGTACATTCGAAGAGTCAGATTTTGGCAAGCTTCAGAAGCATGATGTAAGAGATTCTCACTTAATTTAGCACTTCATTAACTTCACTCTTTTTTTTTTTTTCATTACCTACACGGATGGCAGCAGTGGTTATGAAATTCTGCAGGGAGTTCTATAGTTTATATGGTTTGTATAAAATCATTTACGTAAGTACAGAATAAATCAATCAAACCTTTAAAGAAAAAGGCATGAGAAAAGCAATGGACTTTGGACTTGAAAAAAGTGTAGATGTGAGATGAACAAAGAAAGAAGGATGAAAATGAACTGAAAGGAAAAATGAGAACAGAGAACTGCTATACAAGAAAAAGAAGGAAAGGAAGAAGGAAAGAAAAGAGGTAAGAAAGATGAAAAAAGCAAAGGAAGGCCAGGCACATAAGTAAATCAAATGTAATCTTCTCTGTAATTTTATTCATTTGATGTAAATATGGGCCAGACTCGTTGCAGCAGTGTTAATGAGAAGAAAGCAAGAGTTGATGTCCGGAGTGGAGTAAATGATGGGATTTGGATCAAATTGCTGCTGTTCTTAGTAGGCATGGGATTTATTTAGCAGCACAGCATACTGTACATAGTATACCATTACAGCGTTGCACAATATCTATTGAATGAAAATCTCAAAGCACATTGTATTAATTTCAAGGCAATATCCACAAGATTCATATACAGTGTCTGCTGCAGTTGTCAGTATTTTTACATGGCACCTGTGAGCATGGAAGCTGGGCCAGATGCCCACTCAGGAGAATTGCCCCGTCATCTCCATTGACGTGGTGCTCTGTAGCCTCCGTCAGGAAGGGTTTTGCTACGGGCAGGTTATCTTCAGGTGTAAGGCTCTGCAGAGCCTGTTTTCAAGGGAAGGAAACTCATTCCCCTCGCAAATGGAGCGTCTTTGCTCTGCAAATCTGTTTGCCCTGCCTGCTTCCACACATTATCCTCCCTACAGCTGACAAGCTGAGCTGCCCTCAGCCCCGCTCGGTCCTGTTAATAACCTCAATCTGATGATGCACAAAGTCCTGAGGAGTCTTGTATTCCACTCATAATTTTTCAGCATTGCAGCTTTCACCTCTGTCCCCCAGGGAAGGCCATCCTTTAAAACCACAACACAGAACCGACTGGAAGAAAGGAAAGGATATTCCCAGAGATCCCAGGTAACCTATCTGCCCATCTGCATGTCTCAATGAAGCAGAAGACTTGCGTGCACGTACACTAGGATGTTATGATTTAGCAGAAAAAAAAAATGCCCTAGAAGTTTATACACTGGCTACTGCCACGAGTTCAAAGACTCATGGATTATCCACTGAGGCAGTGACAAGGTGAAGGATAAGGGTTTCATTTAAGGACTGTTTTCCCTGCTTTCAGCACGTCTCTCCAGCACCTGTCTCCGTTCCTGATTGCAGTGTAATCTCACTCATTACTCCGTGGCTGTAGCCTCCTCTCTCCCCAGCCAGTGGAGAAGCAGCAGCCAATTTGCGTCCAGAATTAAGGTTGTGACCCTCTCCGCTCCCCTCTGCGCTTGTTGGCTGCTGGAGGACGTACACGAGGGCTCTCCACTAATTGTTAGAAAAGAGAAATTTCTGACCCTAAATTGCCTGCTGGGATGTTCCGTAGTTTGTTTTCCTCTGTGTAGCAACAGCTTTCAGCAAGGACGCAAGGTTGGCAGCTCTTGGTGCTTATCGGAACCGCTGGATTTTAATGGAGTCAGGAGTATTCTAGATATTCCATAGAAGATGTGGTCACTGGCCTGCTTTGGAGAGTGCCTTGTCCTCCATGGATTTCAGCCACCTCTCAGGAAGCACCAGTCATGCCTGAAAGCTTTGGATGACACTGAAATTGCTGTTACTAGTTTAACAGCCAATGTTTCAGGTGAAGTGCTTGTTAAGAAAGGCAAAAGAGTAGAGTTCTTTCTAAAAGAAGGATGGGATTATCCTCCCAGCTGAATAAAACTGCAAGTTTGGGCCACAATTGACCCATTTATACTCACAAATGTGCTACAGCTTTGTAGGTGGTCGTGACTTCTGTCAAATTCCTCTATTTTATTTGTCACTTTGAACTATCAGCTTAAAGAGGAACCACAAAGACTGCTTGTTGGTAGAAGGATAGCTTTAAGTTGCTGAATCATTACAAGCATCTTAATGCAGAAGAAACTAATCTTTTTTTACCCAGGGCTAGCTTTGGGCTCTGGTTTCCCTGAGGACTTGGATGTTGTGGAAGGAACAGGAAAATTAGCCCTAAAAAAGATTACCCTGCTACATGGGAAGCAATCCCTGATGCTCACCAGCGGTCTGAGTCTTGCTGTTTACAGTGCTGAAATCTTGTAGGAAGTAATTTATATGTAAGGGTTGGAGGAACACTCAGGGCTTCTACAAGGGTACAGAGGGCACGTCTGTAGCTATGTAGCATTTGTCATATTCAAAACTGTGGCTAACTCTGTTTTACGATGATATCTAAGAACATCTGCACCCCTTGCAGTGTCAAGTCCCAAATTCAGAATTCCATGTTGTTTCTGCAAGAGTCAGTTAGCACATTTGCCCCCTAAAATAAGTAGAGGTTGGAAGGCAGAAGAAGATCTCTTGAGGAAGGATTTTTTTCTTTTAAGAGCTTTTAATGACGTCTGTGCAGGGAAGAGAAGAGGAAGGTGGAGTGTGCGGAGGGAGAGGAGAGATCACGTTGGTCAAGCTCTCCAGATGAAGGAACCTACCTGCTCCTGTTTGTGTTTGACAGAAACTCACCAGAGCCACTAATGTGGCCCAGTTAAATTGTCATTGACTGATGACTGATACTCAGTAGATTAACTTTAATGGAGTTGTGTGTCTGCTTGGATATGGGGTTTGTACTGCTGCTGTCTCTTCTCATCTCTGAGCCTCATCCACTTTTGGCTCTTCCATTTGATTTTTGTTTTTAATGCCTCCTGCTTTTAGCAGAAGTTTGAAAGTCTGGTGGAATCTGAGGCATAAATATTTATCTTCTGTTTTCCTTTTGTTTTCCCGTTGGGAAAGCTCTTGGGTGATGGCAGAGATCCCATAGCAACTGCAGCTTTTCTTCTCTTAGCAGTCACCGAGAAACAATAATGATGGCTAGTGTGCTGCAGAGAAGAAGAATGCACTCCATCTAGGCTAGACTTGCAAAGAGTAAATTGGAGTGAAAATAGATTAAATTTTTCCATAGTTGAATGGCAGAAGAAAATCACCCCTCATTTGCCTCTCTTTCCTAGATGCATTAAAATGTGGGATGTGCTCAATATCCAAAGCCCGTTATTTCTAGTCAGACTTTATTCACTCTTCTTTCTCTGCAGGTTTCACGAATATATTCTTAATATATTCTTGAGGGAAGTGCCTGATGTGCTAGCTCCCTTTGCTGCGTGGTGCAGAGAGGTGTTGTCCATAGTCCTTGCACAAGGAAGGCAGGATCCTGAATTCTGTGCTTGATGGATACTCTCTAATTCTTTCGTGTTTCATTTCTGCCTTTTGCCTTAGACTTCTGCAACATCCTTTGAAAGGGAACGGCAGAAGCAGTAATCAAGGATTCGAAGAGATATCTACGTTTTCTGTGCTTTCCGTCACACATTGTAGAAGTTCTAACTAGTGCAGGTAAAAATAATAATAAAAGAAATCTCTGAACTTGACTGTACTGTGAAAGTCTTGAAGCCCTAAGTTGATCAGTGATACAACAGGATGTTCAGAATAGTGGAAATCCTGACCTCTTTGAGAATGCTCCCAAACTGAGCCGTAGTGCTAAGCAGTATTAAAGACATATTATTTGAAGGCCATGACATTGTCCTTCTTCTCTTTCCAGTTTCAGGTTTATTGCTCTCCCATGGAACTCAGAACACTTGATTAACTCATAACTCAGTAGTTCTTGGCACATTAAGCAGCAAATTTGACTCTAATTAACAGCTTTTATTAACTTGGGTTCCCCCTTCCCTCCCATGTTTTACATTCGAGACACCTCGCGCCGTTACAGGCTTTAAACTTAAATTCATTTCTGGTTTTTTTTTTTTTTTTTTTTTTTTGGGTAAATGCTAGTGTGTGCAGACCAATGTTGTGCAGCTCAGAGGGGGGCGTGTGTCCAGCAGAGCCTTTGCAAAGCAAACGTGATCACGCGGAGAGGCGTAAGGGGCTGGGTTGCCCCAAGAGCGCGTGTCGGCTCGCGGGGTTGACTCAAGGCTGCAGACGGGAGCGCGGCAGCGCGGCTCTCCTGAGCTGCCCAGGGCTGCTCTGGGCTTTGCTTGCCAGCCGAGAGCGGGCAGGCTCAGCCTCGAAGGCCATTTCTGGACACAAGCTGGTGTGGCAGGGGAGAAGGGGCATTGCTGGCGCTTTGGCCGAAAGAGATGGTAGCTCTGCCCTCCCCGAGCTTGAATCCATACAGTCCCTAGGGGACTGAGTCAGCCAACACGGCTGGTTTTGGAAAGCTGCCCTATAGGTCATGTTTGTCGTTCTCCTAGGTGTACCCCAAAGGGGAACCCTCGTCTGTCCTCCACGTGGGATCCCCCAGGATGGACTCCCAGCACTGCTGGAGATGTCCTGCGTCCCTTCACCAGAGCCACAGCCCACACATGCACCCACACATGCACGTGGAGTCATGTTGCTGCCGACCTGCTCCAATGGGTAGTTTTGCTGCTGGGGAAAAAGGGGCTCCTGTGGGCAAATACTCGCCCCAAAATGTCCAGGAATCTGTAATCCAGCTCTGCTGTTGCCTGCTGCTCTCTGACTCATTTTCCACCTGCAAAATGGGCACAGGAATTACTCTGCTCGTGTCAAGGCTTTTGCAAGTTGCTATTGAAGTGTTAATTTTATTGCTTGCATGATAGAGGGAGTTTTTAGGCTTGTTCAAACACAGCAAGATGGTTTATTTTTGGTTTTCAAAGCATACTGTGGTGTAACCTTACCTAAGAAACTACTGTGCTGTCTTTGTAAGGATGTTTTGATAAGCTTTGGTAAATGTATTTAATCACTGGCATACTGCAAATATGTCTAATCCAGTTTGCTTTTTTTTCTGAACTCTCGATCTGAGGGACAGCCTGTGACAGTGAGCTCTGGAGGTGAATTCGGGGTTTGAGAAAAGTGGTTTTATATCGGTTTAAAATTGCCATCCAGTTCCACTGGGTATCATTTCCTTCTCATCTTGCGAGAAAGAGTAAATATCTTCATTATTCTGTGCCTTCTCTTTGGCTTTTTCCTAACTGCTAAACAGCTGTGTTTTTATATTTTCTGTAACTAAGGAAAGTGAAGCTCTCCCAAGATAACACGCAGAGAAGGGAAGGCATTTTAGTGCTCCAAAGAGGAAGAAGAGCCAAGGTCAGCGCAGTGCCCCCATCCCAGCATCGCCACGTGCAGTCCCACCGTATCCCAGTTCATGTTTGTATGCAGATAGCTGAAGAATAAGTTAGAGAAAACTGGTCCTTGGAGGACTCTGCTGTAATCTTTTGCTACATTGAATACTGATCATGTGCTATAACTCCTTTCTTATTTTATTCCATTAGTTTCTAGATTTGCATTAGTAGAACTCTGCTTGGAGAAGCCTTACTGAAGGTACTTTGCCTCAGAGGCTTTTGAAAATCCAAATAATTAAACCTAATCCCCTGGGATTCTTTTTTTTCCCCCACAAGATTTTTAGCGAATGGTTAGAAGAGGAATGGTTTCCTTTGTTTATTATCCCTTCAATGTCATTTTCACTGGGAGATTTGTCCTTTTTTAGTTGTTTTGTTTAGTTTTATTTGACATAGAAATAAGTTTGTTGGGCCTCCTGGTCTCTCAATCACTCCTGGGCCCTCCGGAGTCAGTCTACAACATTGTTCCTTCCCACCCACCAGCATACACCTCCAATTTTCAGCCTGATTTATTTTTTAACAACTTCAGTACTTTCAGGTTCTCAAATATTATCCTGCCTCGGTGATTCATGATCCTCTGCGGATAAAAGATGTGGTAGGAGAGCTTTCAGATGATTTTATGAAGTGGGTAAAATTGCCAAGTTACAGGGAGAGCCATATGGTGAAATAACACCTAGGATAGCTTTAACAGCAAGAAGGTAAATATGTGTCCCCATTATGGGGGCCTCCCGTAATGGAGAAATCCATCTCCTCTTGGGGAGGAAGGCTGCAACTCCCTCCAGCATGTCCCTATTACTAGCTTTAAAAGAGGGACAAAACTAGGCTTCATTTTCATGTTCCTATTCATTATGTTAGGAAGATTTAACTTGACTAGACTCATGGTACAGGTGTTTTTATTATGGCTTTGTGGAGAAAAAATTAGGTATGGTCCTTGCATTTTGGCCGAGTGAGGTTCAGGGAGAGCAGTGATGGATGGCTGTCTTTGGCACTTTCTCTCTGCAGACAAGAATAAGAAAAATAACAATTCTGTCTCTTTTCTGTGCTTCCAAGTCCCTGCATTGAGGAGGAGGCGAGTTAAGCAGCAGGTTACCCAGAGGGTTCCTCCAGGTCTGAGATACCAGGCAGGAGGAGGATCATTAAAGATGCTTTGGCAAGTGGCTAGAGCGAGCATGAGTCCACTTTTTAAAAGGTTAAGACGTGAGGTTAATGCTGCAATGGTTTTCCTCTTTTGTGCTAAATTAGGTTAATATTTGATCAGCCTTGGATGGTTTTGTTGCTTTTGTTGTTGTTTCCAGTGTTTCTCATTGAGCAGCGGCATGTTGAATTTCTGGTTTGATTTCGCCCTGGGAGCGTCTGCGGTTGTGGAGCCGTCGGCGCCCGCAGCCCGTCGCGCGCGTCGGGGTAACCGTGCGGCGCCGGGTGCTGCGAGCGAGGGCCAGCGCACGGGCCGGGACGCGGAGCTGCAGCGCGTGGAGCGGAGCAGCCACCCGCCTTCCCCGGAGCTTCTCCTCGGCTCCTTTCTTAAGCTGCTTGTGGTGAGATTATCTCCTCCTCTAGAGCGTTTGGGCGTTTCTGCTTTGGTTAGGCTGCTGTCTGCTTTTCTAGACTGTCTCAATTTGTTGCCCGCTCTGTTTTTCCTGTTTCTTCAGGCCCTTTTTGCCTTTCCTTCTCTCTTTTCATGACCACACAAGTTAGAAGCAGCTGTATTACTCTTCTATTTTAAATGAAGTTGCGCTTAACAGTGATACTGCCAGTACTGATTTTGATTGTTGCATCCAGAAACTTTTTGTTATTTTTATGGGATTATCATATGACTTCCATTTTAAGTAAGCCTTTGTAAGGCAGCAGTGGATGCTTTGCTCCACTGGTCTGCTTGGACTGGAGGACGTGTCTAGGAGGTGATAGTCTGCAGGACTACTCTGTTTTATTCAATTAAGGTGCTTTGTTAGCTTCCAACAGTACAGGTAACATCTAAGAGCTTGCAATATGTTTTTTTATGAACAGCTTTAAATAGAAGCCATTAGATACTATTGTTCAACCTTAATTAACTCTCCTCTTTACTGAGTTCCAGCACAGGGTGATGACACCAGGGGAAGGAGAAGCATCTTTCTAGATTAAAAAAAAAAAAAACTAGATGGCAGCCCAGGTATTAGGTTGCCTTCGGGGAGGTGAGGCCCTGGGGAGCGATGTCTCACTTCCCATATCTTTGCAGTTAAAGCAAGTGCCATTCAGGTGTCCTTGCAGGACCCGTCCTTGCTTCACAAGGGTGGTTTGCTGCTTACGGACACGTCGCGTTTTTGCATTTAGCAGATTTTTGCAAACCTGTAGCACTAGTAAGAGACACTGCACAGAACCGTAGCCTCTGCTAACAGCCGTGGTGCGTGCTCTGGTCCCAGGAGCGCTCAGCCTCTGGTCGCTGGTGCCCGTTGCAGCCGTTCTGGCACATCCCAGCGCCCGCTGGATGCAGGGAGCACAAGTTTCTGCTCTCAGCCTCAGACACAGGCGTGTCGGCCCAGGAGGAGGTATAAAATAGGGTTTGTTTTCCAGAGGAGAGCCAAGAAATGTTAACTTCCTTCTAGAATTAAGTTATGTTGAAGAGAAACAGAGTTATAACAAAATTATAATTTGAAGGTCTTGGAGAAAGTAACGTAATCAGAAAATGGATTTAGAGGAGTGTTGACGTACACGGTTACCCAGAAGTGGGCTTGAGGCAAAACGAAGTTGCCTGGAAGTTTTACCCACATCATGTCGGGAATATGTTGTGTCTGGCTTTATACTTAGGACAAAAGTTGTGGAAGCAGCTCAGCCTTCCCATCGCATTTGAAACGCTGGTGATGGTTGGACACTTACTGCTTAAGAATCCTGTGCTGAGTGTGGAGGACCAAGCTGGGGAGACCCCAGCCCATTGGGAAGAGTTTTCCCTTCTTAAAGCCCATCCAAAGGTGTCTACTGTGCATGGATCGTGCTGGGGAAGGGGTGGGAGCGTGATGGAGGAACTGGAGCAGACTCTGAGCATTTCAGTCCTTGCAGACGCTGTGTTGAGTTCTGTGAATCTAACCCTGGCTGTGAGTAGTGCCAACAAACGTGCGGCGTTTTTTGCCGTGTGCTGGATTTGTCTTGCTTTCATCCTGGGCTTTTGTCTGACCATCACAAAACAATTCGGTGTCTTTAAGCTGGCTTTTGTGCCAAAGCAGGAACTTAATACAGCTCTCTGGAGTAATTTTTACCTCCATTCCAGCTGACTAGATTAGTCTGCAGATAATGCTAGGAGTGAATAAGAGCCTCGGCTCCGAGGGAGCTGGAACGTAATTACACCAGATGAAGGGCACTCTCCGCAGCTCCTCCAAGAGTGCTGAGATTAGACTGTAATCATTGTTTGTAAGCAGACAGGAATGAGGGGTAATCAGCCGGGCAGCCCTGACATGTTATTCCAGGAATTAATATTAGCTTCCTGAAGTAGCTCATCAATTCGTACTTATATGAAACTGCAGAAATCAACAGGTCCCATCTTCCAACGTCAGCGCCGACGGAGAGACGGGAGGATGAACCTTCGTGTGCAGGGAAGAGGCTCCATCTTTCCAAGAAACATCTGGGGTCAGTTGGCTTGGTGGGAACACGAGCCCGTGCAGGCCCTAGTTGTCTGTGGAGGGTTTAGTTAATGCGGCACTGGGACAAAGTCTGAAACTTGCAGCCTGCAATTGCAGCGGGTTGGGCAGGTTTCTGTCACTGGCATAAGAGCCGTTCCAGTGCGGTGGGGAGCCACAGGGGCTGCTGTTTTCTTTAGCGTGCAGAACTCAAGGAGGTGGAAGAGCCCGTGCTGGGAAGATAAGGGGGAGCTTCCTTTTGGTTTGAAGGAAATCTTTGCAAGTGTGCTTGGTCCTGCTTGAATCTCATCCCCAATTATGAAGCCCGCTGGTCCCAGCGAGCGCGGTGAGAACATCGAGTACAGACACAAAGCTCGCACTAGGCAGCGAGAGCCCTGACGTTCCTCTGATGTGAAGCAAGAAGAGGAGGAAGAATAAAAAGAGCTTGCAAATCCAGGCAGGAGCTCACTCTCATTAGGAGAGCAAGTAAGGGGACTCATAAAAGCACCGTCTCCGTAAAAACCTAAAGGAAGAATTAGGGACACCAGAACAGACCCCTGGTGTGGGTGATGGATAACAAAATGGACAAAAATATGCCAGTAAAATACCCCACTCCATGAGGGTCATTTGGATTTCAAAAAGCAGGTGTATTGATTTTGCCTGAGCTTAGTGTTGCAAACCAGGCAGCGGGAGGAGCGTCAGCGCGAGCGAGTTAACCCGCTTCCTGCTCGGTGCCGAGGCCTTTGCTTCCATCGGTTTTGGAATAAATCAGCGACCAACCTATTGATTGCATCTCTTGTAGCATTTTACATACATTAGTTATGTGCTTGTGCTATTTAATGATGCTACGGCTCCGACAACTCACTAGATATGACACAGCTTTATGGGTAGCATTGCAAATACCTTAGCAGCCAAAGATTTGCTGCTTTTATTAGCCACATGAGTACTGACCCTTGCATGAAAAATAAGTAGAGGTCGATGCTTTGCTGGAAGAACTTACACAGTCCAGAAGCAAAACCTCCTGGTTTCAAGGAAGGGATAGCGAGGGGATGAGGTGGTGCTTGGCACAGTGTCATGAGTTTACACTCATGCTCGCCGGTTCGTTGGGTTTGTTAGTTGGCAGTAGAGGTGGCTTGGAGGCACAGCAGGGACCTGGCAGCTGGCGAGAGGGACAGCAGCAGCAGCTCGTCACCTGCCACTGCTAGCGACTGCCAGAGTCTTGTGGCAGCCACCGCAGGAGGGTGTCTGGAAGGGTTTGAGAGAGGGATGTGTTAATGTCTGCATGGATATGTTAATGGTCGCTCCCAAAAGCTTCTTCCAGGCTGGAGAGGTAGCACGGGAAAGAGTCTGCAAGAGCCCAAGGGTGGAACCTTCTCCTGGGCTTCAGTGTGTGGCAGCCATCCCTACAGAGCCAGGTCCCTGCGGCTCTGCGGGAGTCTGCGTGATCCTGAGAAACGAGGGTGTTTGTGTAAAGCCAAAAAGGTGGGTGAAGAGGCAGAGGAACAGCTAGAAAAGGGACTTGAAGTTAGCGGATAAATGAGCTACCCTGAGGTTGTGCAACCATGAATTCAGATAAGCTGGATATAGTTATAGTCAAGATCAGAGAGGAGGTACTGGCTGGACTCATTTATTTTGCTGCTTTTCTTATTTAGATATGTTTTTATATATAATGGATCTTTGTGCAGCCAAGCTTGGGAATGGGAATCGTGTTGTTTGCTTTAGAGGAGCAGCTAACAGGGTAAAGAGGTGGGGTTTGCTGATGACTATCAGGTTTGAGAAACAAATTGTTTTTCTTGCCCCTATTGCTGCTCTGCTGCGGCGCTGGGACGTGTATCTAGTTTTGGAGATCTCGCTGTGAGACTGCCGTGTTTCTGCAAGAAAGGGCAGCAGGGAGGGTACAATCCTGGGCTGAAGGGGAATTGTATCTGTGGGTGACGTTCTGTCCCCTCCTGCCTATGCATTTGGCTGATGCTCAGCACCCTGGTTGCACAGAGATGCTGTGCCCTGGGTACATGGAGGCTGGTGTCAGCGTCACTTCTGATGGATTATTAATACTTCCCAAAGCCCTAGTAGCCTATCTAATAAAAGTAGTAAGTGTTTGAATGCGTAGACGCATGGCTGGAAGATTTATGGCTACAAGCAGCAAAAGAGTGACTGGGGAAGTAGAGGTGTTACTCAAGGAAATATTAATATCACAGGTCCCAGCCTTGCAACTCATCTTCACCAAGGATTTGCTCCAATTAGAAGGTCCGGTGGGAACAGAGAGATGCTCCGTGTGCTGGTTGTAGTGAGGGCTCTGCCAGCACAGCTCAGAACAAAGGTTTCTGTTTTCAAATGATTCTAAAATGCTGGTAAAATCCACAGAAATAGAAGTGGGTTTGTGATTACTCCATAGATTTACCTGGGGGCAAATGCTTAAGTGAGCAGACAGCTGCAGCCCACTTCTAACCTACATAAAACGAGGGACAGCATTCATGCCGAAGTCAAGTGTTGAATACTCTAAAAATGACAATATGTTTTGAGATAATTTTATTTGCCATCTGGTTTTGAGCTGTCGGTTATAGTTGTGTCATGTTTTTTGTGCAACTGTGAAGTTTCTTTATTTTGAAACGAAAACAAAGATTCTAATCTGATACCTTGACTCCAGGATATGGAAATGTGAGAGTAGTTCTCAATCAAATCAAGTCTTGCAAAACTTGTCAGCAAATGAATAATGCTGGGACAGTTTGGTGAAGTTTATGCATCTATTTTAGTTATATGTAAAATCAGACTTAAATTAAACAGACTTAATGAATGCATAAGAAATATCCATGCATTCACAATGAATTTTTGCAGCTAGGCACTTGGAAATTAGAAAGTGTTAAGTTAAAGCAGATATTTTCCCTCTGCAGTTGTACCCTAGAGAATTAGCTTACATTTTTTTATACCCCAATAGAAATATGTAGCCTAAATAATCTGTTTGTGTGATTAAAGGGTTTTTAATATTTATTTTCTCTGATTTTTTAATATTTAATATACTTGTCCCAGTCTATAGTTTTATGAGGGGGAAAAAAGGAAATAAAAGTAGCAAAGAGAACCTGGCATATTCAGACTTCAGCCATGGTTGGGCTGCAAATTGGCCAAATGAACAAAGCTTATTTTAGTGCTTCAGCTTGTGGGCAAGCAGCGAGAGTGGAATGAGGCTGGTGCAGCCATCAGAGGGCTGGAGCAGCTTGTTACGAGGTTTATGACCCAGTTAAAGATGGGCCCGAAATGGTGCCCTCGCTTTGTGATAAGGCAGAGTGTGGCTTGTGCTTCCAAGCAGAAGGCTGAATTTCCCTGGCGCAGAAGGGAGATGCTGAGAGTCCCAAACGAGAAAGGAGCTGTTCTTCCAGAAAGATGGCAGGGCATCCCTGTGCAGACTGAAGGCAGGGGGGAAAATGTTGTCATTTTTCACCGGACTGAATTGTCCAATTCCTCTGGCTCACGTTTAAAACGAAATGTGATGGGGACATTTCCCCAGGAGAGCTGGTGGCACTTGTCCTGGGCTGGCAAAGGGGCAGAGCTGCCTCCCAGCTCACCCCGCGATGGCAAGCGGGGAGCGAGGAGGGAATCAGAGGCCGTGGAGCCTTAATGCCCTTGTGCACAACAGCTGCTGCCCGTGGTGCTCCCGAGCACGGCGAGACACGCGGTCGCCTTGAACGTGTCCGTCGCTCACGCCAGCGCAGGCAGCCCCGTCTCCCCGACTTGGATAGGCAGCCTGGGTCCGAGCCGGGACACGGCTCTTCCCGCAGAGCTCCAGCCCCCTTGGATGCTCCGGGTTATTCATCTCCTGCCTCCTCCCGCCCCGCGCTAATGGCCCTGCAGAGCTTCCAAGCTGCACCGGCCTCGTGTGCCGCTAACGAGCTTAGCTGCTGAGCCCTGCCGCCAGCCTCCTGCGCAGCTCGTCAGCCTGCGCTGGCTCCAGAGCTAACGGGCCTGGGGGTCCCGGCGGCCCCGCGCGCTGCTCGCACACGGGGTTGCCACGCTCGGCTCCCGCAGCACGGCCCGCGCTCCCATGGCCTTTCCGTGTGTGTCACTCGTCTTCCCAGCGGTGCTTGTTACGGAGCAGCCGGTTCTTCCTTCCCCGGGCATGCAGCTTGTTGGAGATGGTTTACGTGCTGGAGCTGAGGTTTCAAACCTGGGCTGCTTCCCCATTATCCGACTCAATTCTTTTCCATTAAAAAAGTCCTGTTTGCAGGTGAGGAGTGACCGACAAAGAAATGCTGATGGCATGGCTCAAAAACGCTGACTCTGCACTTGGCGAGCAACCCCTCAATAAGTAAATTTTTTTTTCTCTCCTACATCCCTGAGCTCTTAAATTGTTAGGAAATGGCAGCAGGTAACAAGCCGACTTGAAACTTGTCATTAAGGGAGAGGGTGCCTCCAGCTTGCCAACGTCCCAGCCTTTAGAGGTGGCTCCGATGACCAGGTTCCTCATTCCCTGCAGGGTTTTGGGAGTCAGGCGTTTCCAGCAGGGCAGTGCTGGCCCTGCTCCTGGCCTGGCCGCTGCTCGGAGCAGCGCGGGGCAGAGCAAGGACGCGGCTCCGCCGCGCTCACCGGCACCGGCGCCGCTCCGCAGCGCTGCCCGACTTAGCAAAACGTAGCGAAGTGGCTGTCAGGAGCCGCATTAGGAATGATGTGGTTAAAACGAGGTTTATTTTGACTGTATCCCTTCTTTGAGAGCAACATGGAAATGGCAAAAATGCCATTTACAAAATGGGATGCTGTTATCTTTTCTAATTTGCATTAAATACTGTGCTTCTGCTCCCTCCAGCAGCAGTTGCACAGGTTAATTAACACATATGTTGCATTAAAATTAAAATCCTTAGATCTTGTTTTTCAGTTGAGTTCTCTCCTGTTCTCCTTCTCCAGAACAAACAGTAGTGCCCTTTTTACCTTTACCATAATGGCTGTATTTTGCAGACGTCTTTTATGAGCCTTTATGTTTCCTTCTCTTTCTCCAGCTTTCTCAGAATTTCTACGATGTATTTCTGAGGAAGCCTCCTTCTCTATTCTCTCCAGTGCCTTTCAGTATTCCACTGGGCCTATCTTAAGTAAAGTGCCCAGGACTTCAGCTGACTTTAAGCCACCAATCAAAACAGCTGAATTATTGTATTTTATCAGCATGTCCCCTGCTTTCTGTTCAGTACTGTCCACTGTGTCTGCTTTATGGCTCGCCATTACTTACCCACTGAAAAGTCCTCTTGAGCTCATCATCCACTGTCATTCTGAACTCCCTTCTAACTGATTCTAGCTACTTAAAACTCCATTAACATATTTAGGTAATAAAACAGTGTGTTATTTTGCATTATGTTTTTATAGGGCAAATTTTACCTGCTAATGCCACAGCCATTGAGCTAATTAGTGAGGTGTTGTTCAGTTCCGCTTCATTCTCTCCCGTCTCGAGCAGCCCCAGTGACTCAGCACGGGGAACACGTTTTGAGACCTGCAGTGTAGGAAATCAGAGACGTGTTGGGCAGGGCTGCTGCTCCTGGGCACCGCGTGGCCGCAGCCTGACCATGCCGGGCTCAGCGCCTCCTGCCCGCTCACATTAACTGCGGATAGTCCTTTGCCCCCTTCTTACCTTTTCTTCTCTAGCACTTGCTAAATATCCCGAAGATCCTTCATATTGAGATACTGTTACCAGCAATCCGTTGAAAAGTCTAAAGGAAGTGTTTCCAGCAGATTTTCTTTATGCAGCTGTTTCGTTAACTCTTGGAAAGAACACTAACAAATCACAGAGGCACATTATCCTCTGCCCTGAGCCATGCCGGCCCCTTTCCCTTACCATATTATACTGCCACGGAGGATTTATGCATGTATTTAATAATTTTCCTTGTGTATGGCTTGCCAATCCAAATTGTTAGGCTCCTTTTCAAACCCTTATTTGAAAAAGAAGCTTGCCAAAAAAACACTGCGTTGTGCCTGGCCTGGCAATTGTTTGATTTAAAGGCAAATTGCACATGGGTAGGAAGTAGTCTTTCTTGATGTCCAGTAAAATAAATAAAAAAAAGAATTAAACATTTTGGGAAACTTTCTAGTCAATTTAAATGGAGTTGCCATAAAGTCTCAGTTAGAGAAAGTGGTTGAGGTGAGGAGAGTCGAGATCGTGTTGTCTTCTGCTAGCTCAGAGTTTAGGATGCTGCTCTAGACCAGGGAAGCCTGGTTCAATTTTCTACTCTGTTTTTCAAGATGTGACCTCACTTCTCCTTCCTCATAGGAATATGTCAGGACTAGGAACCAGCCAGCATCCCAGCTGGGAGATGTCCATTCCTCCTATAGACACTGGTCTGGAAAACCGAATTTCCTATGGACTGACATCCCAAAGTCCCAGAGAAGGGTTTTGACCCCCCTCTCAGAGGAGGGGTGCAGGTTGTCTTCTCTCAGTCCTTTGAGTAGCAAGTGTTGAAGTTTGCATGAAAACTTCCCTGAGAAGAGCAAAATTGGGCAGCCCTTTGGAGTGGCTTCGTGCAGAAGCAGATTGGCTTCCCACCATTGCTGGGAGGCCACCACTCGCCTCCACGGCGAGGGGTCCCCACGTTCCGCACGCAGACACCAAGCAGGTAGGTCAGCCCACAGCCCCATCAACACGTTGCTCCTGTTCCACAGCCTGGGCTCGCGTCTGGTGAAGGCGCTGAACGTCGACGAGTGCTTTTTGCTGGACGTTTCTAACGCTGTGCTGTGGAGATGGATTTCAAGCCATGAAATCTCTCTGGTAGAACATTCTCAGCAGCCTTCAGCATGGCTATCACATTGGCATGATTATAGAGCACTGGAGCCAGCACATTTTAATAAATAGCTATCTGCTAGTTGGATGCAGTGTTGGAATACTTCTGCACTTAGAATACATCTGTTAGTTGCTTGGCTTGGTTCAGTTGCTTGGTTTAGTTGCGCGGAGTATCTGGCTGTACCCTCAGATGTTCATAACCGACAGGGTCTAGCAGGTTCTCGCAGGAAGGGAGCGAAGATGAGCTCTTTGCACGTTGAGTCCGTCCTTCTCTCTCTGTCCACCCGGAGCTGCTGGCGCCGCACTCGATCCCGGTTCCGTTGCAGGTCACGGAGCCTCCGATGTTCCCTTCCTTCGCCTGCAAAAGCGGCCGTGAGAGGCAGGGCTGGGGCTGGGGGTGGCGGCACCATGCGCCAGCGTAATTAAGAAGATCAACTGTGCTGCTTCCCCGGCTCCCCTCCGCTCCTGCGAGGAACAATAGTGCTAAATGATGACTGTAATTCATTACAAATGCACCCTAATTAAATTACCCATCGGTGGCTGCGAGATTAATGATACCCACCCGGGTTGGAACGTGATTAAAGTCGGGCGTGCTGGATTGTTCGGTTGTTACGGGCACGCTTGCGGGGCAGAGCGCGAGGCGGGATGAGGCAGCGTGGGCCCCGCGCTCCCGTTCTGCTCGTTGAGGGGGTCTAACCTTCCTGCTCCATCTCTGCCTGTTTCTGCATGCAGAACAGCACCCAATCTTTCCTGAAAGTACCTATAAAAATAGTAGCGAACAACGGCGGATGACGCAGCTTCAAATGCAACAAAGCGTGAGCTTCTCTCCCTGTCCTTCAGGACGTTTTACACTACAAATGGTTTTCAACAGCAAATATTTACCAGAGAAGGAACGTGCCATGCCGTACCCTGGCCTCCAAAGACAGAGAAGTGCAAAGTTTGGGGAGTTTTGTGCTGAGAGAGAAGGAGGCCTCGGGATATCTGCTGGCGTGGCACCGGGTGCTGTGCTGCATCCCAAGGTGCTGCCGGGCTGGATCCAGGCTGGATATGAGGGCAGTGCCACAACATAAGGACCAGCTTCCTGCACGCCCCCCGACAGATTGGCTCTGCTTGGTGTTGTCTCTCCTGCCATTATCTGGTAAACAAACATGAGAGGGTTTTTTTTTGTTTTTTTTTGTTTTTTTTTTCTTTTTTCCCAAAGCAATTTCATTTTTCAATATCGCACATCCCGTCCTTAAATGCCTTCGCTGGTTGGATTGCTGAGGCCCATCCAGAAACGGACATTGTTTACCAGTCCGGGCTGTACTCTTAATATATCTTCCCAGACGCATTTTGAGAAGCAGATCTTGGATGCGGTGAGTGGAAATAAATTGAGCGGTGTGGTTGATGTGCCCTTTGTGGCCGTGGAGGGGACCTCATTAAAACACTGTACACAAAAGCTTAGGGCTGCAACAGCAGAAAGAAATGGAGTTCCTGGAAGAGAATAAACTGAGGCTCGAGTGCGATCGTGTCAGAAGGCAGACAGCCATTTGAGGCATTATCTCCACGGATGTGTTTTTGCCTTTGCCCGGTCGGAATCAGGAAACGCAGGAGGACGTGGGGAGAGGTGCTGGTGCCGCAGGTGCTTTGCGAGAGCGGAGCTTCCCTCTCCGATGCCGAGCGTCTCGAGCAGGGCTGCGACAGGCAGATGGCACTTATTAGCTGTGCAAACTTAATTATTTCACATCAAAGTTACTGGAAGACATTTCTCAGGGGAACTCTTGGTTATGAGGAGGTTCAAACCCTGCGTGGAGAAAGGGGGATATTAATATCCAGTGTAGCCATCTCTGGGTTTGGATGACCTTGGTCCTGTTGATAAAATGATGCATTTTCCAGGTTTTGCATGTTCTCTTCAGCAATGCTGATGCTCATAACATTGAAATGATTTCCCTTGGGGAGGGTAGAGATGAATAGCCTCAAAGACTTTCCCTCCATAAAACTGTCTGCCAGCGTTGTCTCTCGCTCCACAGGCCCTTTAGTGTGCGTGACATAAACAGGCAGGCAGTAAGTGCTCGTGATGGTGGCGCTGGTGGATCCAAGACGTGCAGAACATGGATTGCTGCTCTCCAGCTTTCCAGGCTCCGCACAGATTCGCGAAGGGGTCGGTGCAGCCCGATGCTGGCGGTCAACGCGACGGCACCGCGGAGGAAGCGGGGAGCCCGCAGTGTGCCGTGTCCTGCTCACGTGTCGCCTTCCTCATGGACATCTTAGAGCTGTTTCCCCCAAGCCATGAGCGTGGAAATGCCTATGGAAAGGGTGTTTGGCAAAGGTTAGCAACCAACCAGCTCAGCCATCGGAGGGGCACGCACAAACTTCAGATAACATCAACAGGTTCCAGTGGCTAATAGCAGAGTTTGTGGCCTAGATCTTTCTCTCCAGAGGTTTTTTTTGACCTGGCTGCACATTGCTCTGCCCTGTTATTACCTTACAAAGCTAAACATGTGTTTATTCAGGACACAAACCTTTTGTTTTTTTGTTCTTTTGCTTTCTCAGCCTGCTTCTGCAGAAAAGCTTGGTAGGATTCAGTGGAGTAGCTGAATCATGTGAGCAGTTGCTGAGATTTTCTTATACAACAGAGCCTTTGAAAGGGGAAATTTCCTTTAGCCATTTCAGAGTGAAATAGCTCCGCCGGTTCTGACAGTCAGACCAGGCTGGTGCTGGTAGGAGGGAGTCTCCTTTAGCTCATGGGACTGGGGGTAAAACTGGGTGGTTTCACTTGTGCTCTACATCAGCGGTTTGGATGCAGTCTGTATAGATGGAGATGAGAAGCCATTGCTTCCTGCCCTCTTGGTCTGTGACCCATGTGAAATGAGTTTGGGTTCAGGCCAGTTCTCTGCGGATAAGCTGTTTGCAGAAAGCAATCAACTTATCTGGCATGGATAAGCGCCCTAACTAGCCACATCAGCACGGGATAGGAATGCAAATCCATCAGGGAGCCCGAGCTGCAGTGACCCCAGGCCTGGGTCAGGGCTCTTGCTGTAATCTCCTGCACTGGTGCATTTTGCACCTCCAGCGTGGACCTCAGCTTCCAGGCCTCGGGCTGGTGCTTTGATGTACACACCGAGTTAGAGGGGACAAGTGCTGGAGGGTTTTGAGCTCGCGGTGCAGTGACGAGCCAGCGTCACTGTGGGTCGTGTCCCCTCCCCTCCCCAGGGATAGTTCCTTTCCATGCTCCTTTGGAATAAATGATCATCTCTCTGGTTGAAATGATGAATATCCAGGCTGATCCGTAATCTGAGACAGGAACAAGACGTGGCGACACCTTCCCCTTTCCGTAGAGGGGATCTCTCTAGGGCAGAGCTGAAGCAGTTGCCTTCAGAGCAGTCTAGGAGAAGCCAAGGAGTGGGTGAGTGTTTAGACCGAACGGGCGCGTGGTCCTGCAAGCTCGTGGGCAGCTTCCTGGTAATGTAACCTGTGAGCTGAGTGCTCGGCAGATGGACACCAAGTTCAGCCTGATTAGTCCTATTCAGTCAGAAGGACTAAGGCAAAGTTGCATCTTGTCTCAACCCATATGGTGGCTCCTGCTGTCACTGCTGTTCTGGGAAAAGCTTTGAACAGCCTCCTGGTCTCCAGTGCAGCCCATGTTCTCTCCTCACCAAATGAAAGAGAGCACTGGAAGCATAGCTGTTTCTGTCAAGTGCATGTCACACACAAGGAGTGACATTTGACATCCGGTGCTACTGATATGGTGAGCTGGCACTGCCTTGTCCCCAGCGAATGCTGCCTTGTCGCTTGGCAGGGGCAGGCTCCCCATCAGAGTGAACTAGTCAAATGTCCAGGGGACAGGCCCTGCCCCAGGTCTGTGGGCAGAAAGGCAAAATTAATTAATGAAAATGAATTCTGAACAGATGCCTGCATGGTCATTCAGTCACTGAGGAAGGAATAGAGGGACTAAGCTGAGGTAATTTAGGAAACTCCAGCTTGCTCTTCATGTTTTCGGTTGGAAGCTGTCACTTGGGATTAATCCTGTTTCTGTGCTGTAGATTCTTAGAGTTTTCTCAGCCACGGCAACACAGTGAGGAAGGGCGTTGGTAACACTGAGTAGTGTAGGTCACAGTGACACAGATGACCTCAAAGAAGGTCAGTCAGTGCAGCTCTTTGGGAATATGGAAGGGATGCAGAATTGGAGGGCTGCAGATTCAGGAATTTTTTGATGACTGACTGTGATCCACAGACTGAATGCTCCTGGAGATTACCCCTGGAACACTTTTTGTTTGCAGAGCATTGTAAGCAAGTTTCTGGTGGGGCTCCACATGGTGCTGAGCGCCAGCTTTCCAACCTGCGCCCTTGCTCGGTCGTTCCCTCCAGGTCCCCCTGTTGATGATTTCCTTGTGTTCCTTTCCTCTTCTCACCCTGCTCTTCATCTGTTTATGCCTCTTTCCCCTGATCCTCATGGCATCTTATGCTGATCTGAAACATCAAAATGCAGAAGGTTGTCTTCTGCTGATCAAATATTCCAGTTAATAACCTGTAGAGGCACAGTTTGTGCCTCTTATTAGCTAGGAAATGTAAAAAATACCAAGATGTTGGCACAATGCCTGTAATGTGGAACATGTCTGAGTCTGTGGAATGGGAATAGGCTCTCCTGAAACTGGTTTGTGTATCTTCACTGTTGTTCTCATGCTTTCTTTATGATCACTTACATGAGATCTGAAAAGATCCTATTTTTTCCGTTCTCGATGATTCTAGACTTGTTAGCCCTGACAGTTATTTATTTGTCCTTAGTTGTAGGTTGAGGCAGCTTTATAGAGGATGTGGGAAGCACGTCTTTTCTAATTAGACCACAGTCTGTTGTCTGTCTACCTCATGGGCAGGACACAGCATGCTGTTTTGCAGAGTTTATAATAGCAGAAAACCCTGGGTGCAGCAGGATGTCATACCAAAATTGTGGGTTTTACAGCAACAGCCCACAACATTGGTGTTCCTAAGGCAAAACTGGAAACAAAATCCATGGCCTTTATTGTCCTCCTACTTCCCACAATACAGTAACTATTGAAGTCGTACGGGGGCAGGATGCAGTGCTGGAAGTACTGAGTGCAACTGGCCCAGCTCGGGCAGACTGCAAGCTGGTTTTGCAGGAGCTTCTTCCAACTTATGTTCCGTATCTCCTAGGAAGGAGCCTTTCCAGCATGCGTGTAGCATCCCTGCTCTAGCAGGACTTGTCCTCAGAGAGAATGCAGCAACTAATGAGGTAGGCACATGGGCTGCATGGAAGCTCAACCTTTTCTTTTCCCAGCATGACCCCCCTGAAGAGTATGTGTTATTTCACAATTATGAGACCGGTAGCTTTGTGTAGCCTGGTAGCTTGATCTGAAAGGTGCTGGGTGTTTTGCTCTCTGAATTCACCAGATTAATCTTACGTGTTCCTTGACAGCAAGAGACGGGAAAGGTACCTTGTGCCTGCGCTGTTCCTGGTCCTCTCCTAGCGACAGTAAAGGTTGTTCTTGTTCCACCAAGGCAGTGGGCTGGAGAGCTGGTGGTCAGACACTCATCACGGGGCTTCCTGCTCTGAGCGTGGTGGAGGCAGAGCGCTCTGCAGAGCTCTCACCGCTGCCTGCTTCATTTGCCCCTGGTTTTAGCAAAGGCGGACTGTAACAAGTCATGCTCATTACCAAACCTTGCAATTCAAAATGACTCCCTAAATAGCAACTTTCTTCATTCTTCAGTCACTGGCTCAATGCCCAGAGAAAATAGTGGGTTGAAAATATGAAACAACATTTTTTTTCTCTGTAATGGTACTTTTAAAGTGTTTGTCTGTTTAGAAACATTAATCATTGTAACCACTGGGTAAAAATCTCCTGCTTGCCTTTGCTCTTACCTGTGCAATAAGAGGGCAACAGTGAGCTGTTACTTTCCATGGATAATTAAGAGGAAGGGAAGGAAGAGGAAGCTTCAAACAGCTCGCTGTATCTTTTTCTCCATTTGTTTTTCCATCGCTTTAAATTAGAGGTGATCTCACCTCTCTGCAGGGTTAGCCCTGCTGTGAAGAACCTGAAGTAAAAGTCCAGGAGGGCATGTCAGAAGTTTGTTCTCTGAAGGATCTTTCTGCAAGCCAACCATGGGCAAAGCATGCTCTAAGAGATGTTACAAAAATTGTTGCATGTGGATTTTGCAAATATTCATATAATTGCACTGTACCTACTGAAAGTCCCTCTCCCCACTGTGTTTAACAAAATTCATTTGGGTCTTGTATCTCCTTTCCAGCCCGTCGCAGTGTCATTAAGTGGCGTTGAATGGGGCTATGTGATTAATAGCATAAAAGTGATACTTCAAAGTGTTTTCTAGACAATAACTAGCTAATCCAGTTTGCTGTTTATGAGGGGAAAGTGATCCAGCTGTATTCTTTGTATCATTTAAAGTTTCCAAATCCCTCTAGAATCTCTGAGAGGAAAAACCAATCCCATATGTGCCATAACTATGTTATAAAAAGCTGCAAGGTGCCAGCCAGCCTGCCCCCGTGTCTTGGGTGCCTTCTGGCACTTGCTGTGATCCCGGCTGCCTCCCAAGAGCCAGATGTGCCAGTTCATGGTGGCAAAGGCATCGTGTCTGCGCTGGGTGGAGGCATCTCGGGTCCTGCAAAGAGCGTGCCGGGGAGCTGGGGGCCCTTTGCACCATAAGGCTCCCGAGCAGATGATGGAAGGCCAGTGAGCGCTGTGGATTACCTGAAGCACTCGGGAACATCTGGTCCTGATTTCAAAAAGAGGATTGCATGGATCATTGAGCTAACAGAAGAGGTTCTGACTGGTGCAATAACTTGCTCCGGGATGAGCTGTCACATAAACGAGGTACACCGGGGGTGAAATTCTTGTCCACGTGCTGCCCTTGTGTTGCTCAGTGTGGTGGGGGATATACTGTCTTTCACATTCCCAACTTCTTACTCGTAAGAGACGATGCATCTGATCAGTGTGTCATCTTCACTAAGCTTTGACTCCGCCTTATGCTGATTTTTGCAGCATCTGCTTCCAGATCTGCTCCCTCAAAGCCCCATAATATCTTCTAGAGAGCTTTCTGAGGGGCAGGAGTGGATGAAGGAGGAGATCTTTGACCCTTTCACTTACATTTGCATAGGTCGTGTCCCATGCCTTGCTCTTCAGGTCTGCTGCCTGCTGTTTTATTGCCAGGACAGTCAGAGGTGACTATGTGGGTGATAGTTCTCTCATGTCACCACAACTCATGGTGCATCTGTATGCTACCATTTTCTAATACTGCAGGAGTGGCTTCCTTAGGTTTTTCTTTATTTTTTTTTGTCCTAAAGAAGGGAATTAAATATGCAAGGTTTGGTCCTTTGCAAACACTGCAAATGCTGCTGTCCCTCAATCCATCACCTCCCCTGTTGTGTTTAGCTGTCCATAAGCTTTGAATAAAGCCACAGTGGCAAGAAAGAGCCATCAAGACAATGTCCAAAGGCAGAGAAATTGGAAAGGGATCCCAACAAATAGAGAAAAAATGGTTTTAAGAGAAGCAGAGGGGAGGGCAGAATGAGCACGCAGAGCAGGAAGGGAACAAAAAGCCAGTGGCAAGAACTGGGCAAAGCAGTCAGGACGAATCAACAGCCAGACGGCAGCTTCCGTGGGCACGTCTGGGTTGTTCCTCCCTTCCGAGCGGCTTAGCCACGGCCCGCGGCTCGCCAGGGAACTTCCCTTTGGTTTCGGAGCAGTGCGGCGCCAGGAGGGCAGCGGCGAGGAGCGGTGGTGGCTCCGGTGCGCTGGCGGGGACCGCACTGTCCCTGCTCCCGCTGCGCAGCCGCGCGCAGAGGAGGCCGCGTGGGGAGCAGGCCCGGGCGGGCGCCGTTGCCATGGCAAACCTGCGCTCTGCCCGTCATGGCTGCTCAGCAGCTGCTTCCAGCTGCCATCTGGAGGAACGTGCACGAGTTCTGGGCGTGAAGGATCCCTCGGCGCGGCCTGGCTCTCACTAGGAGCGAGCTGTGGCGAGAGACACGTGCTAGCTTCCCAACCGGAGCGTACTTTGCTGGAAGTTGAGACTTTAGGGCTGGGGAAGGAAGGTGGAGGGGAAAGTGGCAACTTTAAAATCAATATTGCAAATGCAATGCAAAAGAGTGTAATTAGCATGTTTTGCAGGGCCTATTAATTCCTCTGAAATGCTGTTTATTAGGCAGAAGAACTTGGGAGCCCATCAGTGGATTAAACAGGTTCTGTAATGAAATGTAAATGGTGTAATTGGGCTTGTTCTGAAAGTATTTATTCTTCACCTGTGACCCGCTTGATTGCGGTTTGACAACACGAAGGAGTGTGCATCTCTTCGTTAATGACAGCTAATTCCCTGGAGCTAATGGAGTGGGACGCCCAGGCGCACGGTGCTGGGAACGGCAGGTCGTGCCTGCAGCTCTGCAGTGATTGGCACCAATCCGAGCACAATGTAACTTTAATTACAGTAATTCCAAATCTAAAGCAAGCATTTAGCTGCAGAGAGAGGCTCTTAATTTTGCAAATAGATGCCATAAAGGGCTGACCTTTTATTAGACAAATATTGGGATGGGTGGGAAGGCTGTCCTCCAAGGTGCAGGTAACGTTATGGGCTCCCATTAGCTCAGTGAAATTCATGGAGGCTCCTTCTTGCTGCCAAGTTACCCATATGGATTTCTTTCAAAGTGCAAGGTGGTGAAGCCAGGAGGGAAATGTGGTGGTGTGCGTTATTTAGATGCAGTCTTTGCATCAAGGCCTGAAGTTCATCTGCTGCTCCCTTGCCTTGTGTGTGTGTTTTTGTCTGTGCAGACCACAGGGAGCTTTTTTGTTTTTCTTTTCCCCTTGTATAGACCCCCTTTATCCAAGCTCCGTGACACTGGATATCTCCAGGCACACGAGAGAGGTCGCACTGCTCTCTTGGAGCAGAAAAGCTGAACACTGTTTTGTCTGCCATTAGGTGTACTGCATTAAGGGCTCACATCAGTGCCTGTTGCAGCCTCCCTTCCATACGACTGAGATGCACATGCAGAGCTGCACATACATCGTATCGGAGAGGACCTGCCAGCACAGAGGCCACTGTCCTCCCGGGATCAGAGGACTGTGTGCTGGGAGGAAGCTTGCACATCCGTGGGGACTGCCCGTGTCCTGGCTCCCTTCCTGAATGCTTTAAGCCATGAAACCTCTGACCTTGCCTTCTGTGAGTTCAGACTCCCTCTTAAGCACGGGTCTCATTAGAGTTGTAGTGGACCAAGGCAGGGGAGATTTTGTTCAAGAAATGCCCAGATCTCTGTGTCTGCTTCTGGAACAGGCCCCAGGGAAGTGCTGTGGATTGTAGGCTGGGGTGTTTGGAGAGAAGCGATACAGTTTCTTCAGGTTATTCCTTCTTTCCTGTTCCATTATTCTTCTGCTGGCTCTTTCCATCGATGAGCTGTGTAGCAGAGTGGTCTGAGAGAAGCACGGTCACAGATCCCTACGCTGATGATCCCCAGCTTGTCACACGTGTCACCGAGTGACAGCACAGCTGTACTCCGGGTGAAGCACAGCGTGACTGGTAGGCATTTGGCCACCTGAGCACGTGAATGAGGATCCTCAGCAGAGCATGCAGGAAGAATGCTGGAGAGAACTACAGATGAGGGGTTTGGGCGCTATGGAGCAGCAGCCAGTGCTAGGCAGTTGTCTGAAACTAGTCCAGCACAGAGATGAGAACAGCAAGGGGATGAGAAGAGCTGCAAACAGGAGGCTTGCCACGCACGTTGCCTAATCCCGGCAGAAACGGCACCTTCTCCGGATGAGCTCAGTTCAGCAGCCGGTGCTTGCTGGAGGCTGCGCTCACCGGCGCGTGCCAGGAGCGGCAGAGGCAGGAGAGCTGCTGGGCCAGCACCGCTGTGTTAACCAGGGTCCCTCCTGTGTCAAACGTGTCCTCGGAAAGCAGCCAATTCCCTAAAGCGCAGAAGTTGCTCCTCTCAGGAGAGAAAGGTTTCCAGGAGGTGAAGGAGAGCAAGGACCTTGCTAACACTGCGAAGAGCAGATTTCCATGCTATAAAAAGCAGTAGTTCTTCCAGTGTGGTTAGAAAAATCAAAAACCCTCGTGTTTATCTGCCCCTTTCTGCCAGGCTTTGCTAATGGGGCTGTCTGCACCATGGCAGTGTTTTCTCTTGCTTCTGACCCCTCAGGTCCTGTGGCCTGTCCCAGCCCTTCCTACTCTCAGCCAGCACTCACCAAGCCTTCAGTGCACTAAATATTTTCTAAAGTAGTTTTAACGGGCAGCACTAGACCACAGGTGAAAACAGGGCAGCTTGCTTGTGGCCTGTAATGCTGTCAATAAACCCCAAATAGAAATAGTGCCTATCTCCTTTATGGAAGCCCGTTTTTTGGAGTTATTTCGTCTCACAGTTTCCAGATAAGTGCTTCTAGCTGCTGGGAAAGCCCAATCTGGCTTTCTAAATGGAGACACTTTTCTTTTTAGCACAGACAGAGCTTGTATTTACCTGAATGGTCCATGTAAACACTCAAGCGTTCAGATGACTGGCACAGAAGATAGTTGCCTAAGAGACAGTGATAAATGTTGATTTTCTTGGTGGCAGCGTAACCTGCCTGCGCCCTGCTAAGGTGCAGACTGGGTGCATGTCGCCCGGGGACGCAATTCCTGTGTGTCGCTGCAGAGTGGAGCAGGGCTGCCCAGGGGCTTGTCCTGCTTCCCATTTGTGGCTCCTCTCCGAGCTTGGGAATCGTGTGATGTAACCTGCGTGAGTTGTTTGCAGCTCACGGATGTCTAAATATTTCCTGATGGAGACATGAACGCGGTCTCATGGATGTAAACTGACAGTGACAACCGCTTTGCTTTTCTTAGCCACCTCGTGTTAAATCTATGTAAGTTGTCTGTTGAGCTTTAGATTGAAGACCACTGTCCTGTGTAAAATAGAGATGGATGCTCCTGAGCTTCCTTTGAAGCATTTTTCAGCACTTAAATGTAGGGAAAAAAGTTCTTGAGAGCTTTGAAGCTCATCTTCATGTTTGTGGAGTCCCAAAACATACAGTCCTCTCTTTGGAATTTGTGCCAGTTTTATAGTTCTCTAGCTGACTTTCTTCATTCTTTTATCATTGTAACAGAGGAGAGCAGGAGAGAGAGAGTGTAATTCCTGCAGAAGTTGGAAGAGAACTGCCAAATTTTTGACATCCATCAGTCAAAAACAAAGCCAGGAGACAGGAGCATTCTGGTTCAGCTTGAAGAATCATGGTTCCAGAGGTTTGGACACTGTTAGTGTGGTCAAACATCTCCAGGTCCTCATGCTTCCTTCCTGCCTCTGTAGCTGTTCTCCCTTTTTCCTGCCATCTTTCTTTCCTTCTCTATCCTGTTCCACATCCGAGTAAAGGAACCACCTCGGTGCATGTGTTACGTGCAATAGCAAGTGGTGTAAAGTACTATTGCGGAGAGGAAAGTAGTGAGAAGCAATTGAATTCTTTATCTATCCAAACCCATCCTGCATGTCAAGGCAGTCCTCATTCATCTTCTCTCAGGGATTTTTCTATTATTAGCCTGGAAGCTTTCCAGGGAAGTGACTCTGCCTCCATCATGTCCTCCCAAATACCTGTTGCATTTTGGGCACTAAACAAATAGTAAATAATGACCGTATCGGGAAGCTGCTGTCTGGATTAATGCTGTTGCTATAAACAAAGGAGACGTTTGGCTGGGGAGAGGCAGCAAGTTTCTCAGGAGGTCTGCGCCAGGGTGAGCAGCTCTGCCCGATCATTAATACAGAACTTTGATCTCTGAAGTAGGAGATTATTCCCCTGTGGCCCTTTGGCATGAGGAACCCGTGATAGACTGACAGCAGTAAAACATGGCCATTTGAGAGGCTCCTCCAGCATTTTACTGAGATTAGATCTCCGGGAGGAGCCATTAGAAAGGAAGAAATGATGGAACGGTGGGTTATGTGGCCGCTGTGACTCATTAATATAACAAAATTTATGTCCAGAGTACTCACACCACTGGTGAGAACCAACCCTTAGAGCTCATTTCTTACTATTGCCTAAAGGCCTCCATGGGAAAGGCGCTGACTTCCTTAACAGCCTCCCGCATTTACCACGACTCCCTGGGCTCCGCCAGCGAGTTCCAGCCATGCCCGCAAAGTTTCGGCGTTCCTCTGCGCCTGGAAGGATCTCTGTGTGCGCAGCCGCGTGTGACACTGGCAGCTTCGTGGTCTGACAGCTCATTACAGAAAGTAATCGCATGGAAGTGTGTATGTGACAGTCTCTAATCACACCAGGTTTGGGCTTTGCCTCTATTTTCGAGGTTGCCTAAATGAAATTATCAGGGCATTGAGAGGAAGTCACAGAGAGCCTGCCTCACCTCAAGATCTAATGACAATGAGAGGCTGAAGATGGAGATGCTGGTTTCACTGAATTTCAACCCCTTTTCATTAAGTCACAGACCAAACTGGTGGGAAAAAGTGTTCTTTCACAGTGTTGGCATTGCCAGAGGACCAGTTGATAGAGACCAGACCTTTTTACCTAAAGGGTCTGGATGCTGGTCGGTAGTGACAGAATATCATTGGTACTGAGCAGTAGTTTCTCTCTCCAGAAAGAGTTTTTCCCCTCTATCTAGTGTAGCAGGGCTGATCAGGAGGACAGCAATGTTGGGAATGGCTGGAAAAGAGGAGTTTATGCTGAGCCTGGGTGTTTCAGATAGGAGAAGAGGGATCTCGTGGGCTGAGATGGCACGCTGAGGAGGACACCAGCCCCATAGTCCTCCCACAAAGACACTGAGTGAAGCGTGGAAAGGAGGGGAGAAGATGCTCTTCAAGGCAACTTGGCAAGGAAGAGGGTGAAGAAAAGGCACGTGTGTGAGGGGAGTGGGAGGAGAGAGGAGAAGTGATCCAAGAGCTCCAGTTAGTGCTAGGGGGAGAGATGACTGTGTAGGTAACTCGCCATGCGGGCAGGAGAAAGCAGAGCAGCTTTGGGAGGAAAGAACAGCTGGCAAAGAGCCTTGGTGCCAGCTTAGCACACAGGCTCTTGATAAGCAATACTGAGCCCTTGGTGGCTTTTCCAGCAGAATCTCCGAGGACGCCAGAAGTTGCCTTCGTCCTGTTCTGTCTCTGTTGAGATAGGGTCACCTGCAAGGAGATGCACAAAGTCAGCCTGAAACCAGCTTCCAACATTGCTGCCAATATTGGCTATATGGGACGAGAGGAGTCAGGACAAGCTAGCACAGAGACTTGGCTGATAGTAGAAGGTGAACAGCACATGCATTTCTGTTTTAATACATTATTAGTTTAGCCCACTTTTCACCAAAAAGCAGTGAACTCCTTTCTGGGCAGTATCTACTTCTCCTGCCTCACCTCAAGATCTAATGACAATGAGAGGCTGAAGAAATTCCTTCTAATTAACTTAACAAAGAGTAGGTTAATACACAGCTTGATCGTATAGTCAGAGTTCATATTTGGGAAGGAGATTTTGGCTAGTAAAGAGCTCTTTAATCTGTTGGACAAAAGCATAACAAGATCAAATGCCTGGAAGTAGAAACCAGGAAAGATTAGAAATAAGGAAATGCTTTTGTTACAACAGGGGTAATTAACCATTGGAACTATTTATCTCAGTACATGGGGGATTCACCATCACTTTGAAGTGTCTAAATGAAGATGGGATATTCTTGTACAAGAAATGTTCTAACTCAGCTAGCAATTATGAGCCTGATGCAGGAATTGCTTTGCTTAATTCACTAGCTTGTGCTTTTCATCAGCTTAGATTGGCTGATTCTTACGGTTCTTTTGAGCTTCACAATTTGTGAACCTATGAGAAATCAAGGATACTGCTGATGAGCAGAGCGCCTGATGGTGCAAATATTGGTTCTGGGAAACAGCAGAAGAACATATAAGGCTCTACTGAAGTAGGAAAGAGAAAGCTGTGGCAGCCTTTGCTAACAACTAGGTAATTCTGCTGAGAAGAAAATGGCTTTTCTGTGCTGCAATAGTAATTGGGCTGCAAACCTACCTTACATTGGAGGCAGTCGTCGCATCAGCCTAGGTGCACCTCATGTGCTGTCACAGGATTGAAAACGCAATAGCTTTGTTTGTCCCAGCTTGCAGCATTTGTGTTTCAAGCAATTCCCTAACATAATTAATTCACTTGCTGGCATACCTTCCTGGCTGGTTGTTATCATTGCTTGTTTTATGGACAGGGACAGTTGGGGTAGGATGGAGATTTTCTTCAGGCCGTTAGGGAAAGGAGTTGTCAGAGCTGTGATTAGTACTTGGGGCTCCAGAGCATCATCTCATTTTAAAATTACTATTGGAGCACTAGGAAAATACATCTGCTGTTGGTGTAAATGTAATCTTACTTTCTTAAATAATAGTAATAACAAATGGAAAGGGAGTTGGAGGAATGCAGAAGTGCCAAGTGAATTCCTTTGGGAGGCCTAGTGAACGCTAGAGGCTTCAGGGCTAATTTGTGTCTCCAGCAGCCTGACCTTGTGGTAAGGATAATCAAGTTGAAAATTAAATCTAAATACAAATGTTAAACCAGCCAATTTAAAAAGCAATCACTTCAAAACATGCATTTTTAAAAAGTTTTTGCTTACTCTGTCATAATTATTTTATTTAGCAAGAAAACTTTTGTTTGTACAAAATACTTGTTAAATTGGTCATGAGCAGTTGAAGCAGTGGAGAAGCAGCTGCCCAGAGGTACAGCAGAGCAACGGTTAACCAAAAGGTCACCTGAATTTCCCTTAAGATCTGGCCGAATAAGTTTTATGGGGAAGGTTGTTTTCCTTTATGGGGAAGGTCTTTTGCTACCATGAACCAAACATGATGTCTCTCCTTTTTAGCCTGCATGACTGGAGATGTGATTGCTGTTTGTGGCCTGTCCGTTAACCTGAAAAGTGTCTTTGATCAAATAACTTGCCACCTCTTTGCTTTGATTTCCCTCAGTACCTTAGAAGACTGAATACTGTGGTGAGTTGGATACTTGGCTCTTCGGAAGTTATCCCTTCCATGTAGGCTCTTCACATCAGTTGACAGCGTGGGAATGACTTCTCGGGTACCTGCACTTCAGAATCTTTCCTATATGTTTATGCATGTTGGCATTTATTTTGCCTGTGGCCTATTACGTAGGTTCACTTATTTAGGAAGATTTTTTTTCTTGATGTAAACATTGTCTTTTCCTTGCCATTTCATCAGGTTCATTTGGGGATTTTACTGTTTGAATGGTCATCTTACATTAGTGAAGGAAGGTGGGTTCCAGGTGTGACTTTCTCCTTGCCTTTTACTGTATGAAATGTGGGAAGACAAGTTTCAGTGTATCAGGAGCTTCTGAAAGCATCTTTCTTCCAACTGGCACCACTTTCAGCCTCTTTCTCCTCCCATCTTCCCCTTCATCCAAAAATAATAAATTTAACAAAGGCCGAAATCAGGAGCCATCACCTGTTTCGAAGGTTTCCAAAGTGCAGCTCCTCCATACTGCAGCATAGCAGTAAGACGTGCTCAGCTGAGGCTGACACATGGATTTGGGTTATTCTGCCGCTTTTGAGATTTCCTTTGAGGAATGACAAGTCAAATTGCTAAAACGAAAGCGATAAGGAGGGAGCTGCTCCCTAAGCAGCCTTACGAGGACTTGGATCTGAGTGTGTGAGGACCTGAAGAGTCCGATCAGTGTCCGATCAGCCGAACAGTGGCTGAGAGAAGCAGAGCTTGGGTCCCTGCTCCGAGGACGGATGATGTGCTGCTTGACTCTGCTTTATAGAGTCCCAAACAAGGTGGCAGTGACACAATTCTTGGCCATGTTTTGAGGAATGACACAAGGACGCTGCCCAGACCAACCCTCTGGAGAGTTGCTTGTTCACAGTTTGTGATTAATGGAGTAGCTGGATTCAGTCTTGGAAGAAATTGGTTGGAAAGGGCTAAGGTGAATGTCTCCAGAGTGAGTTTGCTTTCCATCATCCAGCAGCAGTTAGTTCAGGGAAAGAAGGGAATTTGATGTTCGAAGACTTGGATTCCTGATGTTTCCCTCATCATCTTTTTGCTTAGCAGTGACTAGAAGCAGCCACTGCAGCTTCACAGTTGCCTGAACTTTTCTTTATTAATTAATCCCATATTTATTCACACAGCACTCCCTTTACTTCAGACAGTGGGTAGTAAACACAGATCAAGCAGGCTGCGATGATAAATTATCTATTTAATAATTAACAAATTAGTCCTAACAGATGGAACCAAAACGAAGTTGTCTGTACGTGCAAACAGCGCTGGGCTGCCCTCCCTTGTCTGTGGAACACAGAAACCAGCAGAGATTTTGGCAAGTCTCCCCTGACCTCAGGTTAGTGACCCTCACCCAACACGTGAGCCTGACCCGAGTTTATCTCTGGGTCAGCCATGGCTCTTTCCAAACCTTGTGTTTGCCACATGCTGGCAATAAAAGCAAATGAGGGGACCCATGGAGATCTTAAGATCTCATGGAGGAAGAACAGTGATGGAGAAGGGAAGGGGGATCCCTGGGTTTTAGTCTACGCTATTCTCCCTGCAGAAGGTTCAGCTGTTCGCTGTGATCTGTTACACTGAATTAATAGAGATTGTAGTGGCTGCAATTCTTGCTGCTATTATCCAACAAAGAATAAAAAGTCAGTGCGTGGCCAGGTTAAATAAACATGAAGCACTACAGTCGCATGAGCATGGGATCCCGTAAGCTCACTGTGCATATATTATTCATCTCCAGTTATTATTCATGACCTTTCCCTCACACTGTCATGGCTCCATCACTTGTGAATTTATAAGCTCATTAATAATGAGTGAAAAATTAATAATGTATTTTCATTATATCCATTGAGTATATTTACAGCATTCATAATGCATTCAAATAACTGGTGTTGGAGGTGTAAAAATAAAATCATAGCTCTTCTGTGGGCCTTCACCTTTTTGATTTTGAAGAGTTGCTATTTTTGTTAATAATCCTTCCTGCTCCCATCGCAGTATGGCCATGCTGTGTAATAGCCTGCCATCTGCCACCATCATGCTTAAAAAGGCCTGAATCAAAGCAGGAAGTATCATTATTGTGTGAAATTAGGAGTAGATGATCCACAAATTAATCATTATTGAAAGCAGCACCAAAATTTTGGGAGTGTGAGAAAGGTTTGAAGTTTCAGCTGTTTCCTTGCCTTCTCTCCTACCAGTTGCATTTGTTAAGCACTTGAAGAGAACAGTCATGTGGAAGGAGGAACATCTGATCCTTCCAGGCTTCTGGGAGCACTATTACACTTCTAAAAGCACACAGATTTATTCCAAATGTTGCTTTGGTGTGTGCACAGGGCAAACGTGCCATGGCAGGTTACACCATAGTGCTTTATTTTAATTGGAAGATGCCTAACTAGTTTCCTTTCTCATCCCCAGAAGAACAGTACTGTGTTATTTAGAACTTATAACATTTTTGCCAGCTCTACTTTTCCTTCTGCATATCTTTTTCTTATGAAAAAAGTACCCTCAAAACTCCTTTTCTTTTTCAACGCGCCTTTGTCCTACCTCTGTCTAGGAATCCACTGGGCAAGGGAAGTTGCTGGAGTGCAGATTGTTCATTGGCTTTACGCTGTTACTGAGATCCCCTCGGGGGAAGAAAGAAAAGGCAGATGTGTCTGGGGATCTTTTGGTGTAGGCGGCAGTCGAAGATGCAGGTTATTCCAGCACATGGACTGGAGCTCTGACGTTATCTTAGCCTAGAAGAAGCTCCACTTTTTACTTGGAATTTTGAAGGATGCTAAGGGTCCGAACCACAGGTGGAAGGTCTATGAGGGACAACACTGTATTCTAAAAGTTGGGAACACTCCAATGGATAAGCAGTTAACAAAATGAATCCTGTTTGTTTTGGTTCACCTCTCTTCAAGTATTGTGATTATTCTGATGTTACATTTTCACAAGTATTGTGAGTTGTGTTTCTCTGGCTTTTATTATTTTGTTCCTGGTCAAATGATAACACTGAACTGTAAATAAAGTTCAGATTTTATCTATTTCCTATCATAAGCATAGGCCGCTGCTGCCAGAGTATGGAGCGTGATGAAGGTGATGCCTTCAAAGAGCAACATTCAGAGAGGAGAGCAACGACTGCCTCTGGCTCAGTGGAATCTGAAGCACTTAACGAAAGAGTTGGTTGGACATCAGTCAGAGTGTGTATTATTTTCACCTGCAAGTAATAGGATCTTTAAGTAAAGCTGAAGCTGGTAGATACCTGGCTGAGTCCCTGTCCTTTGTGAGTTTCTGTTTTGCCAAATGAGAAGGAATTGAATGGTGTGAGTGCTTGGTATCCTGATGCTTGCTGGGGAATGGCTGCAGGAAAGTGTCAAAAGGAGGAGAAGAAGAAAGCCACAAGCCAGGGACAGTAAGTGAGCTTTTTATTGGCTTTAGTGAAAACATAATGGCAAGAGTTAAAGCATAAAGCAAACGAGGGATTTTGCTTGTGTCAGCCTGGAGGAGGGAGCCATTCATTTCACTCGATCATTCTGAATTGCTTTCCAGAGCGTTTACTCATCCATCTTCTCCAGCCAGACACTTCACTCTGCCTATCACTGTTCTTTTCTTTGGATTTAAATTATGACTCTGTATTAAATTAAGTATCTCTCTTTGCTTCTTGTTTTTGTGTGCGCTCATTGAGCCCGTTTTCAAACCACAGAGCAGTTCTACACTCTGCTTAAGTGGCCTGTGTTAGCTGGGAGCCTTTGCAGACACTTTTTCCATTGGGCAACATTGTCAGAACAAGCCTGCCAGTGACTGATGTGATCTGGAGTCAGCGAGTGTGTACAGTGGATAAATGTGCCTGACGCTTTGTGATAGAGCTGGTAATTACATTTCACAGTGAGTGGTATTAATAGTGAAAGGAGGCTCCGGCACGCTGCATGAGAATTGGTAATAGGAGAGGCTGTAGGGAGAAGAGGGAGTCATTTATTAACCTGACGAGTTATGGAAAAGTGGACTTTTCCTTCGAATACA
This sequence comes from Tinamus guttatus, assembly GCF_059628265.1. Classification (NCBI taxonomy): domain Eukaryota; kingdom Metazoa; phylum Chordata; class Aves; order Tinamiformes; family Tinamidae; genus Tinamus; species Tinamus guttatus. Next base: position 2,906,560 of record NW_028288864.1, on the reverse strand, counting down.
GAGGAGCACTCATAGATGGAATGCCCTCCGAGGTATCGCGGGGCCTTTCAGAAGTGCTGGTGACATTGAAAAGTCCCTACTTCCTTTTCACCCCATCATGCCACCCCATCTCTGTCCTTTAAATCAACCACTACGGCACATGGCTTTTGGTACTTTTCTAAGCAGTGCTGGTAGAGGTGGTCTTTGGCTACGAGGGGACCCTGAAACTGGAAGATCAAAAGTTTTAGAAAGTTTGTAGAACCTGTAGAAGGAAGGTGACGAATCATGGAAAGGAAAAGGAGTCTGCTGCTGGACCTGTGCCAGGTGAATGGCAGGTATGGGGGGCAAAAGTCCTGCAAAGGAGGATTCTAGGTCAGTGGGGCCTTGGGGACAGATACGGTCCTATGCAGGAGACATTCCCATTCCAGGAGTGTTACTGAGAAGAGCAAAAAAGCTTTTGTACTTCAGCCTTGTCATAGACAACCTCTTATCCGTGCATTTTCTGTAAAAACTGGGTCTGCAGGAGAAAGCAAATCTCTCCCAGACCATCCCATTTCCTTGGCCTCTATTTGCTCTTCCCCTTATGTATCTTTTACATTCCAGCTGCTCTCTTGTTTCTGCTGAGTCCTCGCCGCGTACCCCAGTGCTGGCTCTTCGCTTTCGACTACTGCTTCCCTAGCCCAGCAGGAGCGTGGAGGGGATGGTGCTGTTCCAGCTGCTCCATTAGCGCTCCGAAGGGATCCAGCTGCCTCCGAGCAAAGGTGTAGCTGTTGACACAGCCGATGCACAGAGCCCTGAGGCTGCTGCACACACTGCCGGCCTCTGCAGAGCTCTCGCGGGGTTCTTAAAAGGGAAAACCTGCCAGCTCCAAGGAGGAGGAAAACAGAACAATGGAAATGAGCCCGAGCTTGAGAGAATTGCCAAGATTTGAAGTTATTAGAAGTGCTCCAGAACCAGAATGATTTAACAGCGTGATTACTTCTTAATGCAACACTCACAAGGTTTTTTATTAGATTTTTCCTCCTATTCGTTCCTTCTAAATGCTGTAGAAACTGGCTAGCTTGAAATAAACACCTGGGGCTGTTATACTATATCACTCAGTTTAATTAACTTTTAAATCATATAGTGTCACCTGGATACCTTTCTAAATTTTAAATTGGGTGAGCCTCGAAGACAGCAAGAGCTGTAGCTCTATTCAGTTAGTGCCCCCGATAAAATCACCTTCTGGAGACGACGGCGTTCTCCTCCTCCGTTCCCTCGCTGTCAGCGCGCTCGTTCGGAGCGAATTGGCTGCAAACAAATGAGCAGCCGTGTAAGGGCTTGAAAACGTGGTCTATTGGGTCGGTGTCAGGCAGCACGCGGGTGACTTTGAGTCAGTGCTACAGCTCTCCGATACCCAGGACTGTCGTGTCTGCTTCAGAGGCTCTGTGTCTATACGGTGGTTTTATGCTCGATTGTGGACTGTTCTTGCAGGTAGCAAACAGAGGGGACCCTGCATAGGAAGAGAAGAAATGTGTCCCGTGGTGGTTAAAGCTGCTTGACGGGAGAGTCTCCGATATTAATTTGTGTTGCTCTGTGATACTCACTGCCTGTGCATGGATGTTTCTCCTTGCATAAGAAAGCAGCAGCTGTGCATATTCCTCATGTTTGGAGGCTTTCAGACCCATCCATTCGTATGGCATTTTGTAGCCATTTAAACTGAATAACAGGGAGAAGAGCTAGATCACAAGAGGTTATTCAGTCCCTTCCTCTGCCCCAAGGAGGGAGCGACCCCAATGGGTCACCTCACCACTGAGCTCTTAGCACCGAGCCGAGGCTGCCCTGGGTGTAGGAAGCTTCAGAGGAGTCATAAATTAACGGTTAGGGCTAATCCTCTAGGATATTGATTATTCCAAAAGCAGAGTGCAGTTATCAGCACTGGTGGCAAAGAGGAGCACAAAGGGATTAGGAGGGAAAAAAAAAAGATGAAGGTGTTGGGATTTGCTGAGCACTTTCAAACTCAAAATGGCAGAGGAGCATTAAGTAGAATCCAGACTAAAAGAAAATGTTTAAGAGATGTTTTTGAAGTATCTCAGCAGAGAGCCAAGAGGAACAACAGGAAAGGTGGGGAGCCGGCCTGAAAGTCATTTGCACACAAGCGACGGGTGACCATGGGAGAGGGAAAACCTCTCTGGAAGGAGCAGAGTGACGGATCTGGACGTCGAGGACTGTATCCTGGCACAGGCGTGACAGAGAGGAAGAAGCAGAGAGGTCTGCATTGGGTTAAGGGAATGTGTGAACATACCAAAAGGTGAGGAAAGAAGTGGAAAACTTTGAAGGATTCATAGTCCATATCCTCATTCATGAAAAGACCTGCTGGTGAGAAATGGAGGGGTTGGGAAAGGCCACTGCAAAGGTCTCGCTTCAGGTAACCTCTGAGGTGGAGACTGAATGGAGGGGCCTCACAGCGATGTAGCTGCATCCACTTCATCTTTATTTAAACTTCTTCCTTTTGTGCAGCAGCCCTTTCCGTCGCCTCAGCATGGAACACGGTGCCACTTGCCCTGCTGTTCCACTGCCCCTCCGCTGAGCTGCCCTCGACTCTGCCGATTCCCAGAAAAACAACCGATTCTCAAGCTCTTTCATTTCTTTTCCCCACCGAGCTCTGCAAAACCCAGCTGTAGATTCACCTCGCCTTAGAAACAGAAAGCCCTCATAGCGGCGAATCGAACCAAAAGGTTTCCGAGACCATTAGCGTGTAGCCAACGTCATCCTTGCAAGAGGACGTGGGATGGTTGTTACAAGGCTCTTGGCAGCTCCAGTGATGATGAATTTGCAGGATGTCATTAAGCTCCCCGGGTTTCTCCTTGCTAGTCAATATGCAGGTTAAAAAGCTCCGGCATCTCCATACAATAGGGAAGGAAGTGCGGTGGGGCATGGCAAGTGCTCAGAGCGTGCTGCACATCCGCGATGCGAGGCCGTGCCGGCAGGAGCCGTTAAGCGAGAACGCTGCATTTTGATTTCTCTCCTCTGCAGCTTTTCCGACGGAGTTTTCTATCTTTTTCCCCTCTGTCTGTGAAATAGGAGCGAGCCGACGCGGCTGGTGCTGAGGTCCCCTGACATTGTGGCTCCGTTTCCATCCCAGGGAAGGTCGGACATAGCGCTGGGGGATCAGGAGCTCCGCGGAAATAATCGATAGGGGGAACGTGGGGGCCGAGAAAGCCGGCCTGAGCGATACCATCGAGCCCGTGTTGAATAAGAAGTGTGGGGAAGGCGGTGAGAAAGCCAAGGCCTGCAGAGGAGCTGCATGCTAATGAGGCCTAGGTGATAGCAAAATGATACGTCAGCAGAGTCGGCCTGCGTGGCGATGTCCGGCTTTGCAATTCCAGGCAGGTTCTGCTGCGTTTGCAGCTGTGGCTTCCCGGGAGCAGGAGGGATGTGTGTGTGAATGTGGAAACCCAGAGCAAGGGGACAGGGAGACAAGGAGGAGGGAGCAGGAATGGTGTGGAGACGCGTGGCTGGAGCAGGACGCCTGGGCCCCGGCCCGGCGCGGCGGTGGAGGGAGCGTTTGCTCCTCCAGCCCTTTGGCTGACAGACCAGGGGCTCCTGGACAGCAGCGTCCCGTATCGCGCCGCATCACGCTGAGAACTTAGTGCAATTACCCTGTTTCCAAAATACACCACTTGGCTGTGGTACAGGTGCTCTGCGGGCTGGTTATGGATGGGCCTGTAATAGAACTGTACTTACAAAGCCAAAAATTAATGGCCTCCTGAGAAAGAGCTGAATCAGACGTGTATGCCCGCGGTGAGGCCGCTCGGAGAGAGGGACAGGGAACTCTGCATATTTTTTATTTTGAGTTCACAAGTCCCTGGCCTCTGAAACCATAATCTGCTGATAACGGCCTAGCTGGGTTGAGGATTTTCTGTAAATATGAGTGACACAAAGCTGTTTCTCCTGGATCTGCAGGTCTTTTGTGTCTCTGAGTTTTGCACAGGCTCTTAGGCTGTCTAAGGTTCGTCTCTAGGCATCTATTTTTTTCTTCTTTAATCAAAAGGATAGGAGGAATCGCTTGTGTGACTGCCAGTTGAATCAGCTATTTACAGTAGAGTAGGAAATATGTGTGTGTGGTTGTGTTTATCCACATGCTGCAATCACACTGATCTGTAGGTAAAACAGCTACAACAAATGCCTGTTTTTTTGCCAGAGATGGGGGAGTTAGGTTGGTTCCACCTGTGTGAATGTACGAATGAGAAGGTTGCATCCCGGTGGTTCTTGTGCGAGTTGGTGGTTCTCCTTCGTTCTCTCCCTCTGGACTCAGGCTAATGGTCCAAATACTCAAGCTTTCACACACAGATGCCATTTTAAAAAGAAAAGTTGCCCGGCTTAACATATTTCACTTCATCTATCCTTCCAGCCTCCGTCCCTGCAAAATAATTTTGACTGCTCGGGACTCACAATAGGCAAGCTTGCTATTTCACACTGATTTAAAATCTTCCCCTTAGCGTCATGCAGGCAAGAAACAGAAATTCATCCTGCTGGGAAAGGAAGATGCATTGCTTCCCAGTGGCCCTGGAACTTGCACTGAGCTTGGAAAGTCCTAAATTTAATGCCCTATAATTTAGTGACATGTTTATCTACAGAAACTCTACTTTCAGTCATTTTTAAAGGTCTCTGAACTGAAAAAAGGAACTTGGCTTGACATGCAGAGAGGTTATATATACGTATATACGTACGTATATATATATTGTATTATATATGGAATAAAAATGGGCCCAATCTTAAAAGTATTTATAAGCTCAACTTTGGAATATCCAGTCTGTTTTGAGGCTCATTTCCCTTTTTCTTTCTAACTCGCTGCCGTATCTCACAGTCAGGACACGACGATGAGCTGGTTGGGCCAGTGGCTCCCTTGGTGCCCCTGGGAGCAGCCCGTTGTGCCGCTGCCCTGGAAATCCACCCAATCCCAGCTGGGAAGCCGTGGGGAAAGGTGATGGGTAGCGTTGCATTACCCTGACTTGAGTGTGTTTTATCATCATGGTCAACACAGCTAGATGTGTAGATTCTGGGACAACCAAACAGTACCATTTTTAGTGCAGTGTATTCTGAGGGTCTCTTGATGCTGCAAGGCAGAATCTCTTGAATTGTCTTTTTTTTTTTTTTTTTCTGAACAAGCTGTTTAATATTAAAGCTGATTACTCAATTGCTCAAGAAGAGCAATATAAACTTTAAAGAGCTTTGGGAACTTAATTTTCTCCTGGATTTATGGGCAGTCACCCAGATTTCTCTGGTTTGGTCTCTTTTCTCCATCATCTGTATTTTTCCAGAGAAGGCTTTAAATACATCCCAGTGGTAGCTATTCCATATGGGTCCTTGGCTCTTCCCATCTTCTTGACCATATTGGTGTGTTTAAGTTTTAAGTTTTCTACACTTTTAAGTTCTCTAGAGAAGATAAAGGCAGCAAGGAAGCAGTTAGCAGCATGCTGGGGAGGCCTGTGTTTGATACACCTGTGACCCTTCATCATCTAGGGGGTGGCAGTGGATAAGGTAGGCGAGAGCAGCCAGAAGAACATTTTGGGAAGGAGAATGAGAGAAAGATGGGCTCTTCCAAGGCATTTTCTGAGTTGGGTCTCCTGCAGATTCCCAAGAGAGAGCCTGTTTTACTGTCTCTGAAGACCTCTAAATGAATTTTATTTGAGTTTGAAGTGGAGCTTGTACTGCTAGTCACTCCACCATTTCTTGCAGACATTCCTCTGATCCCGCTAGCTCCGCACATGGACTGAGTATGCATTCGAGAGTGTCTTAGTGCCTCATTAAAGCATTAATGCTTGGAGAAATTGCTAACCCCTGACGGCTTTCAGACAAACATCCCCCTGGGACGAGGGAGAAGTGTCACAAAGCACTAAGTCAACAGGGCCCGCGTAGCCGGCGTCTCTCGTGCCGTACATCATTTCTTACCGCACACATCCACTACTGCTCTTCTCGCTGCTAGGATGAGAGACGAGCGAATCAATCATGCTGTCTGCTCCAGCTCCTATAAATTAGAGGAAGATGCAGCTGGTTTGCCTTTTGGTTTTCTGTGGTCTTTAATTGCCTCCCCATTATATCGTCTCGTATCCTGTTCCTCAGACTCTTTCATATCCATCTTGGAGAATGATGAGCAGTCGAGCCCGAACGCATCAAAGGTGACTGCCAAAACACATCAAATTATGCAGCGGTCTTGCGTTCCCTTACTCCTCTTTCTTTCTCCTTTGATTACTGCTGCAAAAAAACACAGCATCGTTTGATTGGGAGGTCAGGATTGCTTTTGAGATTAGGTATGATAGTGGATTTTGTGTGATTTAAAATGTAAACCTTGGCAGGCATTTCTACACATGAGTCTCTGCATGTTGCAGAACCCTCCTGGGGCTCTGTGGGTTGCTTTGTCCATCCCACAGTGAGCTCAGGGTTGTTCCTTGCACGGTATTCCCATGGTTTTTGGTTTCAAACAACTTATTTAGCCTTCTGACAATCAGCTATTTTTGTGTAATGAAGTTTTCCTAGTGATTAATTAGATTTTTTTTCCTGCTTAATTTAAGGCCCTCGGAATTAGCATTGGGCTGACTTATGCAATTCCCAGCTCTTCTTGTTTATCACTACCATAAAACAGCGGTTGAAGAAATCTCTCACCCTCGTGTCAAAATGCCGAGAGGTCCGTGCGGGCTCTGGTGACGGGATCTTGGTGGCTGTGCCAGAGCGCCGCAGCCGCAGGGCCCTGGTGCCTTCGTCCAGGCGTCTCCATCCTCAGTTTGGAGCCCCGGGGAGCCAGAGCTCCCTCCTGTCCGTGTATCCTGTCCGGAGAACCGGCTGCTTCATTCCAGGCCGGGGAGGAAGGGCAGGAGGGCCGGCAGTGCGGACGTGTCCTACATCAACAGTACTGAGGTGCCACCACCTTCTGCACGTTACTCTCTATCCGAACCTCAGGCATGGCTTGGTGGCACCAGAGCCCTAACAGCAGAACCATAACACTTTGGGGACAGAGTTTATCCTAGGCCTAGCGTTTTTAAAGCATGGTGCAATGACAAGATACTAACTGATGTGCTTTACAGTCTTAAATGCAAAATACAGCCTGGGAAGGAGGAGGGCCTTTTAGGCTCCTTTATGTTATCAAGGGCTTTATATATGGTAAAAATAACAATTATTTGTCTAAAACCTACACAAAATCATTGATGTTTGCCTTTGTCATCCGCCTAATGTGCATTTTGCTGATGCCCAACTTCTGTTTGATATTGTTGCATAAATAAAGTAAGCAGAGTTAACTTCAAACTCCTTGAGAAACATACGCATGCAAAAATGTAAGGCTTACTCATGGAAAAAGGGCAAAATCAGCAGGAAAGAAAGAGATTATTTTCAACAGTGTCCTTTTAATTAGGGCAATAATTAATTCTTTTCCCTGACATGCATATACAGATTATTCTTTCAAAATATTCCTCCTTGAAAGAAAATGACTTAAAGCTAAATACCAGAGGAGCAGATCATAAATCTAAAGGAGAAAATCCAGGACTGGGTGCATTTTGAACGCTCCTTTTGAATAAGAAACAGTCACTGGAAAGCAAGCCATAAAAGCCAACTGCAAAGGGAACAAAATGCTGGATGTGAGGGTTGGAATCTCCATTCCGGGGATGGAGAAGTGGCCGGGAATGGCAGAGAGAGGAGGGCAAGGTCTGAAGAGCCAGTGCAGAAGCCCAAGATGGCAGGAGGGGAGGGAAGAGACCCCGTTTGGGAGGAATCCCAACACCCGTTGCCGTTACCACTGTCATTAAACCATCTCACAAGGTGTTTTGTAACTCCCTCCACAGCGCGGCAGGACCCCGCTCCGCTGTGCGCCAGCTCCGCGCGCAGCCGTTCGCTCCGTCCCGGCGCCGCCCTGAGCCCGCGGCAGCGCTCGGAGAGGAGCTCCCACCGCCAGCACCAGCGCGGAGCGGGGTCGGAGCAGCCGGGAAGCCTCCCACCCGCTCCCGGTAGCTGCCTCTGTGGAAACGCCTCCGTGGGGAGGACAAGCCTGGAGGGCTGCTCCTCAGGGGAGCGCCGAGCTCCCCTGCTCCGAGCTCCCCTGCTCCGAGCTCGGTGCCGTGGGGCTGTGCTGCCCAGGCGGCCTGCGCTTTCCCATGGCGGTGATTAAAACTCCTCATTTAGGGACATAAAAGCGGTTGACTCTCTAATTGCAAATACAGCTGTTTGCAGGCATAAACCAGAACGATGCGGGGAGGCTGCAACGTCCTGCTCGCAGTTCCGTACGGGGAGGCCAGTGCCAAAAAGCAAGGAATTAAAAGGACGGGAACAAAAATAAACATAAGGAGCTTTTCTTCACCCCTAAAGGAGATAATACTGGAATGGTCATGAGAGCCAAGGCGCAGAGAAAACAGAGAAAACGCGGGTGCAGGAAGACAGAGTTCGTGTTGTCCTTGCTGTGTTACATAATTCCGCTGCTCCCAGAGACTCAGTCAGCAGCTCGGCCTTCCCAGGCCAATCTCCCATGGCGCTAATTAAAAAGAGCTGCCTCCTCTTCCCTTTCCACAAAGGGATTTCCACGCCTTGCTGTATTCGGTTTCTTTTCCCCAGGGAGTTTGCTGCCTTCACTGGGCACCGTTGCTTAAGCTGGGTCTGAAGCACCTCGGTGTACATCAGGTGCCTCTCAGTGTTCAGAGAAGAATTCTTGTACTAATACCTGCTAGAGTGGTCTAAAATAAATGACTTTGTGTGTCTGTGTGCCTTCAGAGGACCCTGAGCTCTGTTCTGTTAAGCTCAAGGCAAAGAACACCTTGCTTGGCAGAGGCCGCAGGGATGATTCCTGAGAGCATCCTGCCCCGTGTTCCCTTTGCTGATCCGTACACTGTGGCTGCCTCTGTCCTGCCGCCCTCGGGATCGTTGGGTTCCTGTTTGATGGTTTAGCCATCGACAGTCACCATGGCTGCTTTGGAGCATAGAGGTCTCTTCAGCTTTGGAGAAAATGAGGGGTTTATGTGACCTCTCTCTGCCTGCAGCAGCAAAAAGGATGTTTCCTTCACGCTGCCAGTTGGCCTCCTCTCCTGAACGGTGGTGGTGGTGGACCCACACCCATGCAGGCAAGTGTATCCTGTCCTAGCCGAGGCCATATGTCAGCCCTAGGTTCCAGCAACTGCTTCTCTGGGTACCCGAGGGTGCAGCGCCCTATGCCGGGCCCTGGCCCTCCGCCACTCTCCTCCTTCCCTTGCTGAACACGGTTTTGACATTCGTTCCTTGCTCACCCTTGCTCAGCACTGGGCACACAACTCGAGGTAAATGGTTAAATATCTCTCAGCTTCAGCTCAAAGCACTGATTCTTTTTTATTTGTTTGTTCTGTTTCTGTTTCATGGCACACTCAAGTTTCCAGGACAGCCGAAGGTGATGGAGATGGCACCTTAATTGAAAAGGGTCAGGGAGCTGCATGTTTCTCTTGCATTAACATTCTGTGCATATTCCTTTTTAAACCCGAAAGCTCTGTCCACTCTTCTTGCTGGCCTTCACACAGCGAGCTCCCAGCAAAGAGCTTAAAAGCCAATATTGAAAGGTGAGAGAAAGAACTGAAAGGGGGATTACAAATCCAATAAAAATTGCTCTCAAGAGCAGACAGTATCAGCCGGACAGGAAATATATTTGAGTTTGTGACTTGCTGCGAAATACCTCAGCCAGGAATAGTCCTGAGCAGAGTTTAAGCCCTTTGCTCAGTTAATCATCGCAGACAAGCAGAGGACGCAGCTTGCCAGAAGATCGAGGCCTTGTGCCTATTGCAGCAGCTCCGGATGCTGATGGAGCAGCCACCATGGGGAAGCTGGTTGCCAGTGGCTACTTGTACGCAGCCCGCGGCTCGGGCAGGGATCCGCTCCCTTCGGGAAGGTCACGGCTGTGAGGTTAGCTCACCTGGAGCTTTGGGTGCGTGGTGGTGGCCGATGACAGGGGCTTTTGAGCTGCGACCGTGGTCCTGTGTCCTGGTCAACACCGCAGTGATAGCCCAGGAGCTCCAGCATGGAGTGGGTTCCTTTGGAGGAGTCCATAGGGAATGTTGCTTTTAGCATCCGCTCATTAGGATTCCCCAGGAAATTCATCACAGGCAGATTGTTCCAAGGGTAATGTAGGATTTTCCAGTAGCATTTGTCCCACAGCGCCTAGAGAAGCACACTTGGGGCCATCACCAGGGAGCAGAGAAGCTGCTCTTGGTTGTGACACTGCAGTTGTGCTCCCTTCCCTGAGCGCTTGGTGTTACCGGCTGGAAATGCCTCCTTTGGACCTGTTCTTTCCGCAGATGTCCCTCATTCCCACGCGGAGCGAGCCGGGCTGGCAGGGCAGGATGCGCCCGGGTGAAGCGGCTGGTGCAGCCGTTGCTGGAGTCTTTCTAGGAGCATCTGCCTCCAGTTGGGGTAATTGCTGCTCTCGAGCTGTAGTAGTGAGGCTCCCGTTGACGGAATATGAAAGCGAGCAAAGTGTCAGTTCAGCACTGCGTGGAGGCCGCGCTGACACACAGGCTGCCTCTGCAATTGCTGGCGTGTGGGGTTTTTTTCCTTCAGTTAATTGCCGTTTTAATCATAGTGAAATTGCTCCTATTTGCATGAATATTCCAACAGCAGGATCAGTTTGCTGTTGTCACAGATCCTCAGCACTCTCATATTCAGAGTTTTGCTTAATAGGCCTCGTTTTAGAGGATCAAACTTTTTTTTTTCCCCTCCCAGTTCTCTTTCGTGCTAGCGCATCTGAGAGCGAATGTTCTTTTATTCATGGCAGTGAATCTTCTCTCCTGCCCTTACCTGCCTGCTTCCTGGAGGGCACCTTCGAAATTAGAGAACAGAATTGTCTTAAAAGCAGCAAAACGAAAGAAAAACGCAGGTGGCTTGGGAAGGAAACGAGCCACGTGGCTGCAGCATCTGATGAGCACCAGCCGCGTGGTCAGCGAATGTGTGCACGTGGGAGAGGACAACCTGGGACGTTCCCAAGCTCGGCTTTTCCCTGGAGCTCCTTCTTCCCGGCCAGGAGGAAGGATATGGGATACGGCACCGACCCACTCAGGAGAGCGACCATTTTCCTCGCTGGCTGCTTAAGGGAAGGAGGATCCGTGTCCCCCAGGTGTTGGATGCAGCAGCCTGTGCTGTTGGATGCACACGTGTGTTACCAAGGGGCACTTCACCCGTCTTAGCATCGAAGCACCCCGGTTTTTAGGTGCAGTGAAAGCGTTGGTCAGACTTAGCAGCACTCCAGCATCAACCTCTCCAGTTCCCAGGCCTTCAAGCAATCGCAAATAGGCCAGACAATCACTCATATTAAACTGTCAAGTTTTAAGCAGAAAACATTGATTTTAATGGTAAGTTTGGTGTAAAAATTAATGGTGCAATAAAATCTTAATTTGGAGTTTCAGAACAAATAATGTATTAGTAAAACACAGCATCCTGGAGTAATTTGAAAATGAATTAGGCCAGCGGAATCAAACTCTCCCCACTGAGATGTCTTTAATTGATCATCCCCATAACAGCTAGTTTACAAACATATCGTTAGAGCGCTTGCTGCCCTGCTCCCTTCCTGGCAGCTCATCCAGCATCAGTTTGGAGAACAGGAGGTCCCCCCACGTTCCTTCTGGGGTCCCAGGGAGGAGATGGTGGAGAGGAAATAAATCGAACCCGGGCACGTGGTTGCTTCAAAGCGAGTCTTGGAGGTTTGAGCCTATGAACGGGGGAAAAACAGGCTCCCGCAAGAAGCAGAACCTGCGAGTCTAAAATTAACTGAACTCTTCGGATTGGCAATAGGCAAATGGTGAATCCCTGTGGATCCTTTGTGCTGACAGAGCTATTAATACATCAGCAGAGTGCTTGGATGAGATTGGGGAGTGTTGTGCGTACGTCGAGAGGAATGTGTTCCCAGCGTCTGGTCTCATCCGGCAAAGTGCTACCAGGGGCTGAGCTGCGATGCAGGGCAGGAGCGCCAGAGACGACTTCTGAAATGTAGGAATTTGCTGCTTCTTACTTAATTACAGTCGTGGCAGTTGCTATGTTGAAATGCTGCTTTAAAAGCCTTTGTGAGTAATTAGTGTCAAAAATATAAGATCTACAAAGCCATAAACTCACAGCTTGGTAATATTACCAAGTACTAATTAAAAAAAGAAAAAAGAAAAGTCTCTCTTTCATGATAAGATTTCCAGCATAGCAAATGATAAAAATGATGCAATTTGCAGATGATAGAAAAAAAAAAGCTGAAACCTGAGGGAAGAACTGGGGAGAGACGAAAGTCAATATAAACAAGGCTATAGATTTCAGAGTGATTTGGTAATGGTAAGGGTAAGGGAAGTGAAATACTGGAGGCTAAAGACAGAAATGTAGTGAGGAATATATCCTGGGAATATCCTGCGCTGCGATCGAGAGATAAGGTTGGAGATCAAGCATTTTGGATGAGAGGGATAAAAATATTGCTGTATTTGGGCCTAAATATTCTGGCAAAACTCTCAGGGGCAGGGAAATGTTTCAGGGACGTTCTTACTGGCAGAAGCAGGGATATTGCGTGCACATCTGAGGGAACCAGAAGGGATGAGTGTGATCCCATTTGTGTTCCTCCTGACCCCTCTGGGCCCCTTATCAGGCTCATGCTGCAGAAACAGAAGCAGTCGGGCGACCAGAGCGATGTGCAGCAGCTCCCAGAACCTGCTTCCACCGACGTGAGGTGCTTATCCTTTGGAAAAGAGATTACGAAGAGACCTCATTAACGTAAAAACAAAACCCTGCTGGGAATAAAAGATCAAGGCTGTTTGGGTTACTGTCAAATACGTGTGTCAAGGGACGTAAAGCCCGTCTGAGGAAGGACCTGAATTCTGTGAAACCTAAGCTGAATTTTTTTCACATCACATAATAATGCAATTATAATAACTGCTTGTGCTTTCTTGTGCCTTCCAATTTAAGATCTGAAAGCACTTCATAAACATGAATTAAGCCTTCCAGGACCATTGTGAGGTACAGCAACTATTACTCTATTTTACAACCCAAAAAGCCACGGAGCAGCGTGTGTACAAGGCAGCCCAGCGAGCTCTGAACACGCTTTGCTTTAATCATGTTGAGCCTTGCCCTGCGCCTTGCCCGTTAACGGGGAGCGTGGCTGGTGCACAAGCTGCTTCCTGACATTCTCGGCCCGGCTCTCCACGTGGGGTCCTTCCAGTTGGCGATACCTTGATCTGTGTGGAGACAGTGAGGTGTTCAGCAGTTATTAAGGGGGACTGATTGGCAGATACTTACGGAAAAAAGAGAGAGGTAGAGGATGGTCGGACACCCTCTGATGGGTGCATTGACGGGAGGAACTCAATGGATGGGAGGAACTCCACAGAGGGAGGCCCTGAGCACTGGCATGCTTCATTTTTGTGTCTTTGGTCTTGCTAGCGTTACGGTATGTTCCAGCAGCATCTGAGGAACGGTGGACAAAGGAGGACTTCTAGGTCATTTTGGTCAGGTGTGCCTCACAAATACATGGATTCCCACTGATGCACACCATTTGTGGGGAGCCCTTTCCTGTGGTGTCCATCGTTCCTGTGAGGTGGAGGGGAGCTGGGGGCCCATCTTTTGATGTAGCCCATCTTTTTCTGATGTTTCTATTCTCATTTCTGACCTAACAGAAGCTTCTGTAGACGAGGGGGGACCGTTTGGGTTGGGGCTGTGCTATTACAACTGTATCAGCTTCTTGTGAGCAAAGGTTTTGTCACACGTCACAGGCCAGGACGCTGTTTGGAGGCTGGAGTTGTGTGCTGCTGTTTTCACCTCGACAGCGCTCTTGGAGAGGGACCATTAGTATGGGTGGCAAGTCAGCAGAAAGTAGAATTCTCCTGCCCTTAGAAAGCTGCCCCCGCCTGACCCTGAGGACATTATTTTGTTTCCTGGGTGTTTTAAATTAAGTGGTGTTTGGACTAAGGTGGTTACATATAAAGTGATCGGGTTATTGCTTGCTTGAGCTGAACATGTCCAGTCAGTGCCTATTAACTCACCGATGCAGCATCGCATTGATGCCCGTTTCCAGTGTTTACCAATGCAGGTTTGAAGCTCTCCTGCTGATACTGCGTTTTCTCCTTGTTCTTCTCCCTTGCATCTCTGCCCCTCGTGAAGATGGGAGTCCAGGCCAGCACACACGAAGCAGCTGCTGTCGGGGTCCTGGGTTTGGTCTGTTTTCACAGTACGTGGGTGAACAGGACCCAGGGCAGGAACTGACAGCAGCGAGTTCTGCTGAAGGCAGGAGAGGCCCTGAGGAGGCCCCGTCTCGATGGCTGCACAGACCCTCCGCGGGACACGGCGGCTGTTGTTTTCTTTCCCTGCCTTGAGTTCCTGCTCTAACTGCAACTCTGAGGCTACATCCAGGAAATTTCCATAAAAAGAGCTGACTTGTGTTTTCTTTCTCTGTAAACACACCTGGGGTGTTACTGGGTTTTTTTCTCAAGGCCCCTTTGCTGGAAGGCAACCACAGAAAAATTACCTATCTCACTGTTACTTATGCCCAAATATTGGAACACCCTTACTTTTCTCCCGAGTGGCTGTGCCTGCAGCTTTAACAGCTCCCTGTTTGTTAAGGATTAAAAAAATAACAACGGCAGCCTGTATCTTGTCAAACCAAAGACCCTCAAATCAGAGGCCCACATGTCTCGCCAAGGGAACAAACCCAAGCACAGCGGCACAGCGACGCTCCCAGTGCTGCTCTGATCCCATCAGCGACACGAGCGACATCAGGCTGCTGCATCCTCCGGTCCGTCCCGTGCACGGCTGGGTACTGAGCACTTCAGTGCAGCTACAGGAGACCAGGCAGGTGGATGTTCAGAGGCACTTCAGGCTTTGGGGTAGGTTTTGTTTGCAAGAAACAAAAATCTAACTGAAATCAATGGCACCGTATCTGGTACTTAATGGCAAGCCAATACAAAAGGGCACGCGGGTACAGAGTGTTCTCACCTGCCTCTGTGTTAAGTGGATGGGCTGCTGTGAGCCAGTCCAGCTGAAAAGTGTGAATTATACAGTCAGGAGGAGAGGCAGGGACCCCACCAGCTACTCCTACATCCGATGGAACGGGCTGCAGCCTCCTGGCTTGTTGGGAACGGGGAAGAAGCATTTGCAGCCACTTCTGGTACGTATCAGTAGCAGCAGTTTGTGTAAAAGGAAATAAAGGCAATCCATCTCCCAGATAGATAAGGTGCTTCCGTGGGAGATGGGGTTGAATTTTCTGGCAGATCTTCTCCCTGCCAGCAGCACCTCTGTGATGTCTGCACGGAGCTGGAGCCAGCTGTTTCTCATCCAAGCACTTATCTTACTCGGGTGCTCAGATGTTTGAGTGATGGTCATGCTCATCTCTAATGTGGATGTCAGGCTGAGTGTCAACATACTGTTGAGAGTGAGTTGTGGGCATGTCACAGACTCCTGAGGTCTGACATTACTGCTGTATTAAGAAGGAAAAAGGATAAAAATCTGCAGCAGCCCTGGCAGCTGAACCCTTCGGTAAAGGAGCAACTCTCCATCGCAAGCTGGTTACCTGCCTGAGTATGGAGTGGGTTTAATGCCACTTTCATTCCTGCTGCATCCAGTGATGGAGGTAGCAGATAGAGATGTTCCAGATTAGATGGTGTCCTTGCTCCGGTGGCTGCTCAGCACCGGTGCTATCTCTACGTGATAGCCTGAATTAGAGGGGAGGCACAGGGTGACAGCAGGGGTGAGACAGTGCCACAACCTGTTATGGACCATCCTGCACGAGGAAAGATTAGAAATGGGCTGGTGGTGAGAATGGTTATGAGGAGAGCTGGGGGTTTCTGCGGCAGCAGGACTGTTGCAGTGTAGGGTAGCTGCTCAGGATGGGGGTCTGTGGACGTGTTCAGGCAATAGTTCAGGCAATTTGAGCTACCTTCAGGTACAGCCGCTGCTTTGAGAACATCTGTATGCTGAGCTGGGCCAAATTCTGGTAAGATGATCACTAAATTTACCACTGACACAGGCAGCTCTTTCTAGAGATTTGGATCTTTCAGATCTCATCTTTCATCTTTTAGAGCCCTTTCAAGATATGGATCTTGAAAAATTGTCCAGGGTTTTTGTGTTTTTTGCTTCTGTAATGCTTGCCGGCAAGCAGTGACAGGAGAAGGTGCTTGAATCCAGGATGAACTCTCTGAATGAATTGATGAGTCGATTTGCTCTCCTGTCTCGTCCGTACCGTAGAGATTTTGCAGATCCCACAGCCAAATGAGAGGTCGGCGCAGTGATGGTTAGGGATAAGCCAGGACACCGTGTTGCCTTTGTTAGTATTCAGTTGGAGTCGTGCGAGATCAGAACTCTAATCTCTTGCTCGCGCGATTCAACTGTTGTAGGTTATCAGTGAATCAAGGTGACCTCTAAAGCAGAGGGGCCCCGTGGGACTCTCTGCCGCTCCAGAGACGCGGCGCGTTGTGCAGCGGAGCTGATGCCAGCGTGTCCGTCTTGCAGCTGGACCTCAGCAGGGTTGGGAGGGTCGGTGACTCCACAAGTCTCTTGGGAGAAGGGGGACACTCTGAGTTCCCTGTGACACAAGAGGAAATCTTGATATCGTTTGTGCGCTTGCCCCGTTGATCTGCTCTATGTGGGTCCTCTGGGCTTGCTGATGGACTGCAGGACTTGGCCTACGAGCAGGAGCTCCTTTTTGGCTGCTCCCCTTGCACGTGGCCATCGTTGCTGTTTGTCTTCTCGTCCTGAAATGGACTTGAAACTGTTGCACCGAATTTCCCTAGGAGAAATTCCCTGTACCTCTCCTCATGCTCAACAGGAGTGTCAGCATCCCCACGATTTCTCGTGGCTCGGAGACTGCCTTCCACCGGGAACCTGCCCGCACCAAAGTCCCCGGCACTGTTTGAGCTGCAGTTTTGTCTGATCCTTTTAAGAGTTGGGAATGGCTGTTTTGATGTCTCGTATCTATGAACATGAAAGGCTCCTTTCCTTCTAACTGTGCATAGGGCAGGGCCATGCCTGTCTCTCCTAATCAAAAATGTAATCAAAGTTCTCACTTCTCGTAAAAAATGTATTAAAAAGAAGAAACGATGCAGCATATTTCTATTGGCTTCGCTGCTGGCTTGCTCTGGTTTCTACTTCTGAGCTACTCCCTCCTGGCTTTCACAAGAAGCATTCCCCCCCTCCCCCCGCCTAATTTCTCTATGTCTTGAGACATTTAATTACAAAACGTTGGGCTTTGAAAACAAAAAAAAAATCATTGTATTTGATTCAAGTGAAATATTGATTGTCCTTGAGTTCCTGCACCGCAGATATTGGCAACATTTTGTCCGCGCAAGAAGCAAGTAGAAAGATCACAGCAAAGAAATACAAATTCCAACTGGAAGGGAAAGAAGCTTTGCCAGGAAAATAGCTACACTCCATCTCTCCGTGTCCCACCGCTGCTTCTTAATAAACGGTCTGTTGACCTGATGTTAACGTTTCTAGTTTACAGTAAGCAGCATTTCCCTTAAACAAGATACTGATAAAGTGGAACTAGGGAATAGAGGGGGTGGAGAGCAGATTTGCAAAACATGCTGGCCTGAAAAAATCTGAACATACCGTGTGTGTCTCAGGAGTGCGAACATGCCTCAGCGTGTGAATAAATATATAATGTATAGACATATGCTCTCCTCTCTCAGAAAGAGTGTTTTCCGAGTGGTCCCAAATTGTGCTGCTTTGGTTGCAAAGCAGAAGGAAATGCGCCTGCGTGGAGGAGAACAGAGGCAGCGATTGAGGCTTCGGGACCGTGGAGCATCCTCGCTTGGCAGAAAGGAGACCAGGCCCTGGGAGGGGACCCAGGGCTCCCCGGGTCGCTGTGCAGGTACCGAGTGGTCTGGAGAGAGGCGATACCTTTGGGTTTGCTCACTTTCATCCCACAGAAGAAGGCTAATTCCTAACTAATGGAGATCAGATTTTTCATACCGATTCAGTTGCGAAGGAAGAGCAAGTGAAGAGGAATCAGATAAGCGTTAGCACAAAGTGGTTTGTTAAATGGATTTTTTATTCTTTTCCATGAGGCTTATGCAGGGCCTTTGTCCTCCTTTTAATTCCCCATCTAGCATTTGTTCCTTTTTTCACTGTCTCCACAATTCTCCCATTCAAGCAGAAAAAGCCACCTCCAGAAGACCAGTGTAACTTTAGCAGAAATTATTAGCAGCAGCAATTTCAATATTCAAATGGACATAATATTTAGTAATAGCCTGGGAGTTGTATAAATAGAGTATGAATGCCTGGTAATGAATCATATCAATAGTTTTCACATACAGACTGTGCCTTACACTTCTCAAAGGCCTTTGCAAATACCAATTGATTCTCACAGCATGCCTGCTTGGTGGAGGAGTTGTTATTAGTTCTAGTGGAAGGTGAAGATATTGCAATGCAGGGAAACAATGCTTCATGTATAGTTCATGCTGGGACCCAAAATAAGGAATAAAGTTGGAAGGCCCTGAAGTATGAGGTTGAAGGGAATAGGTTAAAGCAGGGAGTAATCCCCATGACTCTTCTTTTGGATGCTGTGCTCTTAGCTTGCAGTCAGCAGTAGCACCTGTGGCCGTGCCTCGCGTGGGTCTGGTGGGCTTTTGACCTAGGGAAATGTGGTTTTCCATGCAGGAAAGGGGCAGCCAGCGCAGGCACATTCCTGAAGTGGAAAGGCATCTTGAATCCAATGCTGTGCCCCTCGTTCGTCTCAGTCAATAGAGTAAGAGCTGAAGAGCATCTAAAATACAGGAACAGAGTCTTTACTACATCCTATTCAGCATTCACTGCAGTATTCAATCCTATTTTACTACTGTTCTTCTTAATTCTGCAGTAAATTGTTCCAGCCTTTAATGTCTCTCCTGGTGACCCAGGGATGCAGTCGGTGATGGAGATCATCTTCTGAGAAGAAAGGCAGGTTACACAGCACATGCCTCAACCGAGAGAAACCTAATTTATCTTCCTTCCTCATTTTGTAATGAATGCACTGAAGCTGACTCACAGCCCAGGAGAATAGGACAACGCTATCAACTTGTATAAAAACATGACATGGTACTTCTAGCCTTTTTAAGCATATTTTACTTTGACATCTTATTTGCTGTTTTGAATGACACTATACACTGAGAAGTTGACTTTAAGCTGACCACAGTGGCACTTGGCTTTTTATGCAGAGAGGTTACATAATTTCAGAACCCATCAGCGTGTTAAGAGTCCTTTAAATTGGCAGAACAACATGCACTACACTGCACTTGTCTGTATCGAATTGCTTCTGCCACCACGTTGCCCAATGACCTGAATTTAACGGGTCCTCCCGGAGAGCCTCACAGTTCCCTGCCAACCTGAGCCACCTCCGTCGTGTTGCCGTCTCACGTTCTTTTTGTCTTCCAAGCCATCCATCGTTGCGTTGAAACTATTGATCCTTGTCGTTGTCTTGCTGATGTCCTCCCCGTGGCTCCACGGACGGTGGCAGGGGGCTGGTGTCGAAGCATCATCCAGACTCTGAGGAGCAGGAAGGCAGCAGAGGCTTGAGGAACCCAGAGCGATTTTTTTTCTGTCAAGCTTTAGGGACTCTTCCAACATGTTTACTGAGCAACCCTGTTGACTTATTTTCAAGGTAGGATTGGGCATTTATTTTTTTTACTCTTCTTTGTCCCACCTTCTTATCTACTTTTAATTCAACATGTATCTTCACCTGTTACTGCCCAGTGTCTAAGATACTTGAATACTCTTTTTTGGAGGATCTTTTATCTGAATCTCGCTCATAGTCTATCCAAATTGCATTCACAGTTTCATTAACTTGTGCAGAGATGTGCATGTATATTAGTGTCTAGAAGAACTTACCCCCATGCATAAGCAATGCTCTCCTGGCATTTTTATATCATATTTCTCTAAGCTCTGCCTCAGGTATTTTCTTCTATGAACTGAGCCTAGCATGTTTAGGGAATAGATTTTTTCCCTGTAAAAAAAAAGGAAAGAAGAAAAAAGGAACAGGAAAAGATAGCAACGCCAGCATGGCAACAGCAGCTGCTGCACAAAAGAAAAACAGGCAAATAGACTTCCGAAACATGTATTCACTGTTAAGCTATTTTTACTGGTTGGTGAGTATGTGGGAGTATTATAACAAAATAAGTGAGAAAATAGGTTACAAATAATTCATAAGGAACTTTAGATGAGAACATATCTTAATGACTTCAGCCTCCTAGCCAGCCCTCATGCCATATGAATCTCCACATGCACAAACACAAAGGTCACCTCTGATCTGCTCTATTTGTATATTGCAAATTCATACATAGGCACGTATATAATATTCCATAGAAGAAATAACATCAGCAGAGCATTAAAGTTAAGTAACCAGACACGAAATAGTAAAGAACTATTTCTGCATTTCTGCATAGCAACTTATGAATAAACCCATCCCGTCACATCCACTTGGGTTTGCACCTTAATGACAGAGGTCCATGAGCTGTGTTTGTAGCATGGACCAACAGCTTGGAGAGGTCCTGGGGGTTATAGTTGCTGTATCTGGCTCCCAGCCCTGCAATGTAACCGTGGGCTTTTTGCATCACCTCTCTGGGGACTCTTTCCCTCTTTGCCTTTTGTCTGGCTTGGGTTCGTAGGTATGAAAGTCTCCAGTGCAGAAGCACGTGGATTACATCTTTGAACAGTGCTCAGCCAAAGATGGGGCATTGGTGTGCAAAAGCGACCGGAGGGGAGTTAGTATCATCTACTTGGTTAGCCTGAGCACTGCTTTTGTTCATAAAACCCTTCCCAGGATCATCTAGTCTCTCACACAGGTAAACCACAGAAAGCCTTTATAGTAAAAATAACTCATCAAGAATTTGGGAAAAGCACACTCAAAACTGCTGAGGTTCCTTACAGTTAAAACCCCGACCATTTTTACTGTGGGAGCCTGTTTTTGTGATCAGGTGTGCTCCATGAG
This sequence comes from Tinamus guttatus, assembly GCF_059628265.1. NCBI lineage: Eukaryota > Metazoa > Chordata > Aves > Tinamiformes > Tinamidae > Tinamus > Tinamus guttatus. The sequence continues at coordinate 2,885,688 of NW_028288864.1, read as the reverse complement.
AGACCCAACAAGGCCAATTCAGTGTCCTGAATCTCTTCCAGCTGAGGATCCTGGTGCTTTTAGTGGCACAACGACAAGCGCAGCTCAGAAATTATGCCATGCAAGCGAGATTCATTTGCCTTTAGAAACAACACAAATCTGTTTTGCGGGTTAAATAAAGTCATTTGCGGGGTTCTGTTGTGGGAACAGTGTGTCAGCGTGTCCTGAATGCAGCAGTCATTCGGATGAATAGCTTGGTTGTTGGGCTTTAATGACCCTCTGCACACTTAAGTGCCCTTTATTGACACAGCCTGCGCTGCAGCCGCAATCAGCTGCAGGTGCTTCTGTATTTACAGCATAACCCCGGGATAATCACTGCAGGATTTATTGTGGGCATCCCCACAGTGCTATGTGGGGCTTATTTATTTCCTGCAAAATGTTCCTAATCCCCTGTGTTGTGCATTTCTCTCTGGCTCTGTGGTTTGAGGAAAGCTCTGCTCTTTCCAGCAAAGGAGGCAGTTGGACTTGGGCACCAACCCCTCTACACACTTGGGCATTGAGGACATGGAAAGCCCATTTCCTCTAGTCTCTGTGGCTCAGGTCAGTGGTAGGAGGAAGGATGATGAGCTAATGTTAGCAAGGAAGTTTCTGAGATCTTAAGGAATTAAAGTAGCTGAAATGCGCAAATGGGGTTTATAATTGTCCTTGTTATTGTAGATGTGTTCTTGAAAGTTTGGAGGATAACATGAAGTTGGTGAAGTTCTCCAGGGAACGTCAGAAATGAGGAAACAGCAGCTAAAGTGTTTTGGTTCCCTCTGAGGCTTTCTTCAAATTAAGTTGAAAACAAGCAAGTGAAACGCGACACTTAAAAGCACTTTGTTTGTAAGATTCTTTCTGTTTCTAAATTACTTCATTTAAACATCTTTGTCTACAAAACCTCCAAGGAAGCTCATCCTCTTGTTTTCTCATCTGCATCCTCTGTATGCATTTTCTACAGAAGAAAGAGTGTGAGTATCTCGTGGACATTTATGTATGCAAAAACACATGCTAGGAGTTGTAGACTGCAGCCTGCTTGAGCAGATAGAGGTTTGTGATCTAAAAGAAACCTGCTGACTTAGTATGTGCTCTGTACTGAGGTACCCACTGTTTGCTGAGATCTTTTGCTGTGGCCTTCTGTAATACCTGAATATATATTTACACTGTTTCTACAATGCATTTAGAGCACAAATAGCCTAGATTCAAGGTACTTGAAGAAATACTTCTTGACTCTTTTGCTGTTTTGTTAGTGTTTTTTGTTTGTGAAAACAATTCTCAAGAGTATTGTTAGCTGTGTGGTAGCAGGAACACCTCTGGGCGAGCTTGGGAATGTGTCAAAGCAGGTTTTGAGCGCTTTTATTTTCACACCATGTTTCGGTTCTGTAGCGATAAATGTTTTCTGGATAGAAACCTGCAGCCCTTCCTCTTGCAGGTCTCACTCTTTGGAATGAAAAAAGTTGTGGGGTTTTTTTGTTTGTTTTTTTGGGGTTTTTTTTAAGTTTCAGGGCTTTGTTTGCAGTTCACAGCCAGTAACAAGACCGATCAGCTCCGTGGCAAGGAGCACAAAGCGGAAAACTGCTGTTGAGCACGGCAGCTTAGTGCCACTGGGCAGGTAGGCTTAGTTTAGGACGTATTGCAGAGAGGGAAGGTAGGGGCAGCATGGAATAAAGGAGAGAAGAGCGAGTCTTTTAGGAAATTCACCACTGGCAGGTTCACCTGCAAGTCAAGACAGCCAGATATCCTCTACTAGAATTTTTCTCAGCTCTTTCTGGTCTGTGTGCTGGGCACTTACCTTTCAGCAGGGGAAGCATCGCTGGGCGCCTCTGCAAATGTCCTCGATTCAGCACAGTGTTTGGACCTTCTAGGGGGAAGAGAAGCATGTTCACCCTGACTGCATGCAGCATCCTGGGTCTGCCTCTGCCCCTGTGGTAGAACGAGGCTGTGCAGGCCGTGTATCACATCTAGCTTTTACTGCCCTGCTTCGTTTTGTGCCAGACTAGTATGTGCTCCTATCAGCCCAACCAAGAGCATCCTGCAGAATGAATGAATGCCAGGCAGTGGCTTTATTTCTGCAGCAGCATAACCACCGACAGCCCAATTATTTCAAATGGATCTCAGTCAATATGTTCAGATATGATAAAGAACTTTTTTTGAAAAAATAAGAAGCCTTTAAAGCTAAGGGTTGGCTTCAGCTTTAGTTATTTACATTAGGGTGGGGAGGTAATTTTTTTTTATTAGTGTCACTGTTTAAATATTTTGGCTCTATCTTCCAATATTGTGGCAAGAGGGAACCATATGTGTTCCTAGAAAGAGAGCCTGGTACAGCCGTTAATCAGGAGAGGATCTATTAATGTATTAACATTCAGAATAATGAGCAGGAACAGCATGCACTGGAGAGGCTAACACGCATCTTCAGTCTGTGGCTTTCAAGTGTTTGGAAAACGTTATATTCCTCCATCTTTCCAACGCTGAATTGCTGCCAAAGGAAGTTCTGTTCTGCTCTTAATTTTAGAAAGGTTAAATCTATTTGCAAAAGTAAACATAAGCACGGAGGGATGGAAAGCAGGAGGATGCGGGGAATAACAGGCTCCCAGTGCGCAGAGGTCACTGTGGGAGCTGCGGTGACAGAAGCACGATGGCATTTCCTTGGAGTGGTGCAGGGAAGGGGACGTGCCTGGAGAGGGGAAGAACGTGGAGTTCTCCTCAAATGGCTGCGTCACCTTTGCTGCGCGCGCCCCCGTCTCCAGAAGGCAACGGACTGGAGATGTGCCTGTTTGCAGATTGCAATTGGGCTGCAGGGAAGATTGCGGAGAGACTTGGCACAGGGAAAGGGCAAATTTTAAAGAGCTCCATGTGCGGGAGAGATTGCTGGTTGAGCAGCTTGGTTGCCTCGAGGTCATTGCTAATTAGCTGCATCTTCCCTAAAGAAGTGAACATTACATTTTAATGCCGCTATGAAAGCGAATCGTGCTGTCTCCCCTTTGCATCCCGTGCTGCTGCCTGCTTTGCTGTGGCATCTGGAGCAAGCTGCACCAGGGAAGGGAAGAAAGCATCTTACAGGCTGTGGAGGGATGCTGGAGCGATAGCAGGCTTGAGATGAGAGAGGCTGGAGTATGACAGCTGTTAGTGGATCATGCAAAAAGCCTGCCAGCAAAAATGCATCAATTTGTGTGATATCCGGGTGTCTTGTCTTCTGTTTTCATAATTGCATACATGGTGTCTGCATAAACCCTCCTCCCGCTGCCGCAGCTCCAGCGGAAGGAGCCTGTCACGGGGAAACACCAGCAAGAAGAGACAGTCGGCAGATGGGTGTCACGTGGGGAGGGCGAAGGCCCCAGGCACGTTCCTCCAAGGTGCCTCGAACATGGTATGTTCGCTAAATGGAAAAGCTCTCCTTTTCCCCAGGGGAAGAGTAGCATGTTCATGCAGACATGAGAACCAGCAGTGCTGTCTTCCCATGTTCTTCAAGAGTTTAGAGCCAAATGACAGCACAAGCGACAACAGCAGAAGCTTTCAGCAAATGCGTTGCAGCCTAGAGGTCTGAGTGTCCCCCCGAGGGAAACAGAGGAATTTCTTCTCCATTTTCATTGAATACGGAAATCTTCCTGTTTATTCCTTCACTCTTTAGCTCCAACGTCTGCTCAGCTGTGGGCTTCCTCCTTCCACAGTGGTCAGAGCTATCTGCTTGAGTGGAGAGGAGTTTTTTTGTGATTCTGTGTTTGACATCATGTTTACCACTACAGCTCTGTTCCCTGAGAACAAAACATATTTCACCTGTGCAGGCCAGTTAATTGGTTTCCTCAGTATCTCAGTCTCCAACCTTCACTGCCCACAGGCAACTAGTTTTGTTGAGTCATTCCACAAATTCAGTTATAGATATCACCAGTTCCATGGACTCAGAAGTCTTGAAGTTGAGGTACAAATGGTGAGATGTTTTTGAAATAATATCCTCTCTCCTAGAAATAAATGTTGACCTCTGGATATTGATGCACTCCAAGAAATCTGCTTCCATACAGTGGGGAAGCTTTTAAGGATCAGAACCCAATCCTGAACATGAGAAAGTGTCTTTCCTATTTTGTGCTCAAAGGGAACCACCTTCCTTTCCTTCTCTGACCCCCAGGGAGCAACAACTGTCTTGCTCATGTTAGTCCTCTTGACAGTTGTGCAGATGACAGCCATTTTGAATGGAGAGAGGCGAGGAGAGGAAAAAAAAAAAGGAAATTGTGAGTCAAGGGAGATGTTTTTATTGGTTTTGCTGGCTCACAATAAGACTGTGAATTTTGGTGTATGAGTTATTGATGTTGCAAGAGCAACTGAAGTTATTTCCGAAGCCAATACTAAGATTTTGCTTTGGCAGCTCATAATTGTGAGTATGTCACACAGCTGCATAAGAAGAGGCAGTTGTTGACTAGTAGGAGTCTAGTGGTTTCTTTAAAAAGGGTCATACCAGACTTTTTCCCTATATCTTGTTGCTATGCTCTTTTTGTTCCTATATGAACAGTGGCCTTAGTTTCCAGTGTTTAAGGTAATGCAGTGCATTGATCTATGTCTAGGTGACTATGCTATTGCTTTCCTTGGTGTAGGGTTTAAACCTGCATTTTCTGCCTGGGGTGCCAGACTATGACACATAAGAACTAGAAGACAGTAATGAATAAATACGGTGAGAACTTCAGCTGTAATCTGCCACCAAGTCCATCTGTTACTTCTTCCCCCACAAGCCTTGCAGACTCCATGAGCTATGTACAGACATGCTCCATATACTGTCCCACCCTGCAGTTGTGTATCCAAGGTCTAATTGGCTGGTTGTAATTAGAGTTGATTGTAAAGGCTAAAGAACTGAACTTTCTCATTCAGTTCTTTAGCCTTTCATTCTTCCTGCTCAATGATGAAACCATGAGCAAGGATACCAATGCCATGAGGAGGATAAACATCTTAGTCCCACGCTGGTGTGCACTGTGTCACAGAACATTTTCTGCATTGAGATGTGCCTCATGGTATCACATGTAATCTGTTCATTTAGCCATTCCCAGCCTGTCTCCCACAGTTTGCACTCAGTGCCCATGTCTTGCAAAACTACCCACCTGGCTTTCCAAAGATGGGAGTTATTTTCCAGTCAGCAGCTAGAGAGTGTTGAAGTCTCGGTGACCCATTTGCACCCTGAGTCATACAAAGTTAGTGTTGCTTTTCTCTGCTTATTTCTTCTGATCTAGAGAAGTGAAAACAGAAGCTCCTGGCAGGAGCATGATGCAGAAGCAACTAAGCAGAAGAGCGGCGCGTGTCGGAGATGACTCAGTGTGCAGTGAAGGCTGCAGCAAGTCTTGCTGTTGGTGAGCAGCAGCAGGCTCTGGAAGAGCCGTTCCTTATCTCCCAGGCAACCCAGCAGCTTGCAGGAGCTGCCATCAGCATCCCCACGCTCCCATCCACCTCTTGTCGATGCGTGATCTTCTCTGATCTTGTGTTCACGGCTGCAGTCCACAAGTGGACTGTCTCCTCACTTCGGGAACGAAGCCATCTTAATTAAAGCCCACACAGGAATCTTATCCCGTTTCTCCTGTAGCTACTTCCTTAATCATGTTCCAGAAGCCCATATCCTCAGTTCTCTGCTCTTCCTCTTGCTTCCAGCTCTCTTTCCAGCAAGAGAGAGGGAAAGGAATTTATTAAGGAAGTTTACTGATCAGTGAAATAAATTCCATTTCTAAATTAGGGATTTTTTCTGCTCAGAGTTCTTTGCCAGTCCCTAATGTCTCCTTCACATTGTTTATCTACTTCTGACTCCCCTGAGCGAGTGGTTTGAGACCTGGCTTGAGGGTGCTTCCCTCTGCTTCGAGTTATGATGCTCAACAGATGCCAGGGCAGACCAGAATCATAACACCTGCCTCTGGGTGGCAGGGCCATAAAGAAATATAGAGCTGTTATTTAGCTGGGAAAACAACACTTTAACCCAGTCCCTGGCATTGTGGGCTACAACTGCAGAGTCATTTTAGAGCAAGGAAGAGATTTTTCTCTTCTAATTTATGCCTATCCTGCATATGGCTTCTGCGGAGTCACTAATGTTGCAGACAGATGGGTTGGCGTTTTACTAGAGAGAACACATGGGCTGGATGTTGTTAATGCTTGTTAGCTCCTCGCTCCGTAGCTTGCCCGGTCCGGTGTGGTCACCCCGCAGATGGCTGCAAAGCTGCAGCCCTTGGTTGTGAGAGCAGTTGTGAGAGCGGCCGCTCGGCTGCTGCTTCCGAAGGGCTTGTTGTAGCTCAGGGAGGCTGTACCCGTGGTTGGGGGATCGGTGCATCCCTGCATGTACCAGGAAGATATTGATCGGTAAAATTCTTGAGCTATTTAACAAGATATTTGGTATAAGGACTTAATTTTGTGTTCTGAAATTTTATAATATGGCGTCAGAAAAATTCTGCAAAGCCTGGCACCTTGTTCTTCCCTACATTCCTTTTGGTTGATGTTTATAAAGGCCCTACATTTGGCTTTAGTTGTCTTTGGTTTCGTGTGGACATCTCATGCCATTTCCCCTTCTCTGCTGCGATTTCCTCTCACCAGTCTTGTATCCAGCTGAGCCATTTCTAGGTATCACCTCAGCAAATCCTTGCAGGGTGAAGCCTCCTTGATGTTTGAATTCAAGATCCCAGCAGAACCTGCAGAAGCAGAAGTTGGAGGTGAATCAAGTGTGTTACCCTCCTCCCTCTTTGTCAATATTGATGTACTATTTACAGCATAATGACAAGAGGTGCGGGCTGCGTCCTGCAGATGAGGCAGGGAATTTTTGTTTCAACACTAGTCCTTTAAAACTCTGAAAGCACTTTTGGAAAATACATGGGTATTAATCCAGACTGAGCAATAGTTCTTCCACCCTGTGATTTAAATTGGATATATTTGTCTCTCTCTGTCCTGAACTGTTGAGCAGCATTAATGCACCCTGATTATAGCTGTCACATTCTACCCCAGGGGTTGCTCCTCAGTGATAGGTGAAGTCACAGCAGTTCAAAGACCTGTCGTTCAGGAAGAAAAGCTATATAGGAATATTCAGATATAAAATAGTAATAGTATGAATCAAAAATATGCTTCCTTTATTTTAAAGCCTTTGATCTTTCTTTTATGGCATTGCATTTGACAGTGTAAAGGGCAGTAACCTGTAGAAGAAGCCTCGTGCGAGACGCCGCTGACTTGCCCTCCAGTGCTCACAGCACTCTCCCCTGCGATTAAAACCAACTGCATGGAGAGAGGTGGAGGTGCAGCACTTGCCAGTGCTTTCTTTTACATTTTCTGTTGTCTGCATCCCTTGGGGCTGGTGCAGAAGAGCTCACATACATCAAAACATGTAGCTGTATGGAGAAACTCGCTGTTCATTGCTCCGCATTGCTTTGGTACATGGTTGATGCAATAGCCAGGACCCTGCTGCTTTTAGCACTCGTGTAGAGTGCATGTGTCATGTTTTGCATTGAGAGGGAAGTATATGAGCTGACCTCTTTTGCTGAAGACATTACGGGGTTGTGTTTCATCTCAGTGTTGAATAATAAGAAAGAGAAAGGAGGTGTTTGCTGTAAATCCTAGTGCACGCAGGGCTGTTTCTCACCTATCCCACCCCACCTTTCAATTTTCTTCTTGGCCTTGCCAGGCACTCTCTTTTCTTTGCTCAGCAGCTAAAAGCAGCTTTTTCATTACATTTCCTGGAAGACCCTTTACAGGCATCCATCCCTCCCTGCCTCATAAATTCAGTTTATACAGCAAGCTGGCAACACGGAGGTCGGAGGTCTTGGCAAGAAGCAATTATTATAAAGAAGTACTCTTCCTTCTTTGAGTTACAAAGAGGATATTATAGGGGGGAAAAAATTTAGCTGGAGGCAAGCGATGGTCATTTCTGAAAGGTAGGTTGCTTGATTGATGAAGAACTGCACATCCCGTTAGAGCTGTGTTGGGAAGGTGTCAGGTTGTGCAGCGTGGTATCACTGGCTAGCAGAAACCTGCCAGCTACCACAAAAACAGGAGAAGAAAACCAGTAAACAGTCTGTTAAATAACCTCATAAATATTGCCAGCCGTAAGCACATCTTGTGGTGCAATTTGTTTTTTTGTTTTTTTAATATTTCTCTAATTTTAAATGAACAGCCTCTAATTAAAGTGATTTAGTGGCTACCTGGGGACCTGATATTTGAGCAGCGAATGATACTTAGGAGAGATTGATTGGTGAGGCATAATTCAATTGGGGGATTTTGATAATGATATCATCACCCGAGAGAGCCAAGTTGGAGCAATTACACAGATCTCGGGGCCTCCAGGATGGATCGTTGTAACTTCAGCAGGCAGTTTTGGTGTGTGTGCGCGCACATACACACGTAGGCACAAAACTTTCCTGTTTGCCCATTGTAAATGTGAGGCCGTGCTGCATAGCACACTGCATGTGGTGGAGCAGTGAAGAAGACAGATGCTTCTTCTGGGCAGGTAATGATACACATTAATGCCAGCCTGGCGATAGCTGTTAGGAAGTGGTAGCACATATGGATCATCAGACTTCTCCTCCTGCTTCCACCTTGCTGCTGATTGCCTGAGAGAAAATGCCTGGTGGGGCCGTTCTGGGTGCTCTTTGGTGGAGTTTTGGGTTGGTGGTGTGTTCAGGGGCTCCCTTGGGTGGGAGGTTGCTCTGAGTGGCCCGTTGGGTGCACGTGAGCGTGCTGATTTATCAGCCTTGCTCTGGGTACTGTTCCCTTCGCTGCACAGCAGATCCCTGAAGAGGCTCCAGGCCCTCGCTGTGTTTTGGCTCTCCTCTGCTGACAGCCGCGTGTGGACGAGAAGGCCTTTGACATTTAGAAAAATCTCAGTGTCTAAAGCAAGAGGCAGAAACAAAAAGATTTTCTTTTTAAAGGTCAGAGCAAGCGGCTTCTTCAAAAATATTTTCAAATTGGTTTGTTGGGCTATGACAGGATTTACACCCAGTAATGGGTGGTGAGGCAAGTGCAGTGGGCATGCTGGGGAAGCGTCAGGGAGGCCAGGGAACGTGAGCGTGCCCAGCTTGTTGGGTGGGAGATGCTTTGTGGCTCACAGGGTGATTGCCCTGCAGAGTTTTGGAGAGATGATTTGGTGTAGCAGACCCTGAGGACTTCTCCTGATGGGGAAAAGCTTAGGGAAAGAGGGAGTGACTGTCATTTATGAAGAGTAGCTCTGAGGGCCTTGGTTGGTGAAAGCAAATTGCAGAAAGGATCCTAGCAGGCAGCAGAGATGGCTTTGAGGAGGGCCTGGAAACACCAAGAGGACAAGGGAAATGTCAGGAAGAGACCCGAGGTATGGAGAGGTGAGTGCAACCACAGCAGTCATAACACCAGAGGAGGCCAGTGAGCTGAACGGAGCAGAGAGAAGATTGTCCTGGGGTCTCAGCCCTACACCCCGTCCCTCGGCACGCGCAGGGTTATTTCCCTAGTGTATTCAGAGCAGTTGGGTGTACAGACATCACAGAGAAAGTGATTTATGGAATAAGTAGAGCAGAGCCTCTCCGCAGACAACATGGAGCCTCCACAATACCTTCGCTGGGTAAATGTCACTGTGCAGTGATTCACTTGCTTGTTTTGACCCCTAATACATCATAGCCTTGAAAACTGTTTTCTACCACAGAGTGTGCCTGAGTTTCACCTGCAAAGCAAAAGCTTCTGAGTGCCAAGGAGAAGAAAGGCACATTGGTACAACCCTGCCAAAGGCTCAGGCTTAACCCTGCGTCCCTGTGAGAAGATGCTCGAAATGAGGTTCCTGAGTTGTGCCCGCTGCTGTAAAGAGACACTTGGCCTGGTGCAAAGCACGGCTGTCACTTTAATCACCTTACCAGAAAATTGTATGGGAAGTCCAATTCCAGCGCTTGGATATGTGTGTGTGAATATGCAGGAGAAAGCCTGTATATCCTAGGTGGATCACACCCCTAAATTCAGCAGTGCTTTTTCCTTGTGGAAAAGCAAGGTGGAATATTCCCTCTTAATGGTGAAATCTCAAAATCCTATTGAATGCTGAAGCCCTCTTTTTCCTTTTTCCATGTTTTTCCCCATATTTTTACAACGACAGCCTTCTCTTTGGAGCACCCAGGCACCCTCTTTTCACTCTTCTTCCAGAGACTGAAGATCTACGAGACACTGGTTCATGTGCTCAAATAGCGTCTTAAAAGAAGGCTCTTAAAAGCTCAGGCTGACTAACTTCACTCTCGTTCACCCCATTAAATTCTTTCCAGTTTGTAGCTGATGGCATTTTTGGAGACAGTGAGGTTGTTGGTGGGTTTTGTTTGTTTGTTTTCTACACACTAAAATACATCAGAAGAGGGAAAGGGTGTACACAAAACTGTAAGAATTGATCAGTCCTACATCCCACCCTTCATCTGCCACATGGATGGATACTTAGAGTAGAGGAAACGGCAGGAGCAGCCCAGTTCCTAGCTACCTGGCTGGCCACAAACTGCATGCACACATACAACTTCAGCAGTAACGTAAATCTTTGCCTGTCAAAAAGAAACATATACATATGTGTATGTAAAATCTATAGTTTTGAATGATTTACCAATTTCCTGAGTTAAAAGGATTTTTTTTTTCATATTTTCCCCTGTCAGGCAGCAGCTGGTCTTGATTCTTGCGAAAAAGCAATTGGCTCCAAAAGGCTCCTTGCACTGAGCAGGTCTAGAAGGAAAATGCTGCAAGTTTATGTTGCCCCATGGTAAATAGACCTGTCTTGTTCGTGTTGCACAACACAGAAATGAGCTCACCGGTGTGATAGTTCTCTAAGGTAGCACAGCGTATGAGCAGAAAACAGGGTGTCACCCTTGAAATCCATAGCAGGATTCACATACACCCAGCTGCACAAGCAGACACGTGGTGACACCGGGCAAAGATTGATTCCCACTGCTCTCCCAGGAAAGGTCTCAACAGGCCTTAAATCAGACTGGGCTGGCAACAGAGCTCAGCCAAAGCCAGGATCTCGTTCCTTTTGTGACTGTTGGAGGACTCGATTAAAATTACTGAGACTTGAGTCTCAGTAATTGAGCTTGCCGGCCTGATTCTTCCGTGAATGAGGAGATCCAGATCTGTGAGACAATATCTTCACCCTGCCTAACTTCAGGATGGGGTATCTGCATCTTGCCTTAATCACCATGCTTAGCTGGTGAGCTTAGCTGGACGAGGAACCAAGTGTGATGTTGGTCCCCGAGCTGCCTCTTGGGGCAGCCCTGTGTGCACTGCCTGCAGGGAGGATCCCGGCCTCAGCCTTGCCTTGACCCTGTGCATTCAGTGCACCTCCAGATCTTGCCTTTTTTTTTTTTTCCCCCTTTGGCCGTTACCTTTGAAAGCAACAACACACGATAGCCATGTAGGTGTGAGTAAGACATTTTAATAATGTGGACTCAGAGTAGTTAGAAGTGGTTTGGAATAGACTCTTGTCTTTCTTGCCCTCTTTGTGCTCACCTGTGGGCCTGCGTGATGCTGACTGGGGTCTTTCACTGGGTGTTTTGTACCCAAATGAGCTCGGAGCGGGTTCAGCTTTGTCCAGACTTCAGTTCCTGGGGTGCATTGCTGGAGTGATGAGTGCCTTGGAGAGAGGGTGTTCCTGTGAGTAGCTGGCTCTCAGAAGTAACTTCTTTCGGGTAGAGGTCGTGCCTAGGAATTTTCTTTGAGGGTTGGGATTTATATTTTTTATTAAAAAAAATGATTTAAAAATTGGAGGGAGTCCTAGGTATGAGTAGGGAAGAGGATGACTTGAAGGCCCTAATAGGTGTAACACAATGGAAATTTCAGCTTTGTGTCTTCCATAATTGCAGTTTTTAAAGCTGGCATCACTGGTAGGCCCTGCAGTGATCCCGAGTGTCATGGAATGAGAATACCCCGAGCAGATTTCATTTGGCAGAGCAGCCCCTCTACCGTCCCCTCCTCCTCTGTCCTGCGCACCTGTGCGCGTCGCCTCCCATCGCGCTCCCAGCTCCGTCCCCGCTCCGTCCCAGCTCCGTCCCCTCTCCATCCCCGCTCCGTCCAGCTCCCGCAGCTCCTCACCTAGTGTCCCTGCTATGGTGCAGACTTGCTCCTGCAAAGAAGCCATGCGGATTAATGGGAATGTATTGCTGCTCCTATAATCACTTTATTTGTAAAGCACAGGCTGCAGAGGTACTTCTGCTGTTGAACTCGACAACAGCAATAAATCTGTCTGTCTGTCTCTATCCCCGTCTATTCTGTGTTATGAACAGACGGGTGAAAAAGAAAAAGCAATAAAAAAAAACAATAAGAACAGTAACAATGGTAGCAATTTTAAAACACTCCCAAAGAAGCAAGTTTCTAAATTTTTTTAAGCAATGTGAGATGGAGCGAGCTGAACTGCCAGCACATCCATCCTCGGATCAACGTATCAGCGTTCCTCGGCAGGGAGAGCTTTCCCTGCTCTCCCTGGTCTGCTTAGGGAGGAGACACCCGGGTGAGATGCTCTCTGTGGATGAGCTGTTCCTGGTGAGAGGGAGCCCAGGGGGAAGATGTTGCCCCTGTTGCTTGTCAGACAGCAAAAAAAACCACTGCTGAATGCAAGGAGAGGTAACAATCCTCTCAAAAGCCCATATTTCCTCACATAACTTCACCAATCATAATTATTCTGCCTCTGCTGAAGAATGTAAGTACAGTTAAGAAGAATAGTCAAGAGAAATGGCCATTAATCTCACAAAGAAATTATTCAAATGTTACCTTCACCCAAGACAGCCGTGAGCTCAAATTAGACAGGAAGTTTAAAACATTTCAAGTTATTCTGCTTCTGAGATCATAAGACCCAAGCAAACAGTCTGGCAGTGGATGCTAAATTTCCTAAGGAACTTACTTTAATTAATTAAACTAGTAAAGCAATTAATGGATTTACTTCTAAAATTCTTAGAAAATTAGTTTTGTGCCCAAGGAGTGTTTTAATTCTAAGAAGGAGGCAGTATCTTTCATACAGAGATTGAATTCCTGTTTCAGGTGAGTTCAGTTGAGCGTTGACTTTGAAGACACAAGTGATGCATTCCTAATACTTGGACCTTCATCCTAAACTCATGTTTCTCATCAGCTGAATCCGGGGTGGATTGGCAAAACAAAACCTGTGTTTCCTTGACAGCGCCCAGCCCATGTACTAATTCGTAGCTCTGCTAGATCTTCGCATTGTGCCTAGCCTTTAGGACAGATTTCAGAGGAGCACTCCTTGCTGTGGCAGCAAACGGGTTTCCTCATGATCTGCCATTTGTTCCCTCTTCTTAGTCAGACTCTTAATCTGAGCCTGTGGCTCCACTACAGAACTGTTTATGGCACCAAATATCTTTGGAGTTGCTGAAAGAACCAGGCTGAAGCAGAGGAGAATCTAAAAACAATGTTAATTTACTTTTCCTCTCTAAAATCTTGTTTAGATTTTTCTCCCTGGCTCGGAGGTGACAGGGACATCCTCAGTACCTTGCACTCTCTGCAATCAGAAGTGACACGTACATGAAAAGTTCATAATCGGATGTGTGCAGGTTCCTATAAACATGCAATAGAAGCAAGCAAGTTCCCTGGGGCCGTTGGCGAGTGGCACTTCCCTTCTCTCCGAGCAGGTCCAGGCCTGTCTCCCTTTCCCGAAGGAATCATCAGCTCTGGGTCTCTGGGTGGGCTGGGAGTCTGCCCCGCTTCCTGCTGGAGCCCTCATGGTTCCCAGCCGCGCTCCAGGGAGCAGCAGGGTACAGAGCAATTAGGAGCGGGAGCATTTTGAAGGGGAAAATGGCAGGGGAAAGAATTAGCATTTCCGCTGTGATGTTTTTGATGTTTATTAATAAATGAGCAGCTTTCGTGCCTCCAGGGCCAAGAAAAGCTCCAAGCGTTCCTTACATCTCTTGCATTTAGCTTTCTTTTTTTTTTTTTTTGCTTGTTTTATATGTTACAGGAGATTTGTAATGTCTTCCCACATGTTGAGTTTCCTTATTTTCGTGTTAGCATCTCTGGAATAATTCCTCTGGAGCTCTTGGGTATGCACTGCCAGGCTGATTCAAACATCTTGAAACACTTCAGAGATGTGGGGTGAATCAGCCTCATTGAAAAGGAGTTGTGTCAGTTGGGAATATGTCCACTCCTTCCTTCAGGAACAGGAAGGATTTCAAGGATAAGTGCTCCGTAGTGTCATAGGAGGAAAGCTCCTTGGTGTAGGTCAGGCCACACAGGCCCTGGTGGAGGATGGAGCCCCCCACGTGGGCACCCTGGCTCTGTGGCACGTGGTGGGAGCCTGGCCCTCGTGCAGGCCATTTCCAAGATGCTCAGACTGCTCTTTCCCCTGCTGTGCCACTTGTTATGCAGGGAAGGGTCCTGTGCAGAGATTTTGGAAATGCAGAACTCAATAATGGCCCAATTAAGTGGTGTGTCGAACACCTGCTCTGCAGCAGATAACATTTCCTTGATTACAGGCAGATCCCCACCGAAGAAGGCTTCAGATCTCCCTCTCCTCTGCATTGTGGGAGGTGAATTAAAACCCTGCTGTATTAATGGGCTTATTCTTCTTTCCCCTCAGGCTTCCAGCTCCTCTGGTGGAAAAATGCAACTTCTGGAAACGGAGTTTTCTCGAACCATCCGGGAGCTCATCGAACTCCACCTGCTTCGCCAGGACAGCATCCCAGCCTTCCTCAGCGCCCTCACCCTCGACCTCTTCAGCCGCCAAACCATCACTTAGTCCATATCGGTCCTACCAACACCCACCAGCCAGGTGAGGAGCACCCCTGCACAGGACAGGGATTCACCCAAGGTGTTCACAAGATAGTGAGGACAAACTTCCCTCTCCCATCCTTAAGCTATGGCAATGAGTGGTTTATGGTTTGGGGGGATTTTTTTTTTCACTCTCTTCTATGCTGATTTTGTAACCTGCTTCCTCCTGCTCCTGTGAACTCCTGTGAGTTCTCCTGTGCCAAACCCCACACGTGGACTGTAAAATACATTTAAACTACCCAAACTGTCTTAGCATCTCTCTGCGAAGCAGGTGGGAACTGCTGTTTTGAGGAGCCACAGCACTGCTGTTCACAGCTTTTCCCAAGAAGATCTCCCAAACTGGGGCCTCAGCCAACAGACAAATATGGATGTAGAGGAAAACTTGGACTGAATAGTCCTTCCAATGGGAGCCAAGAGCTTAGTCCCTGATGCAGGACATTGGTGAAGGATCAGAGTCATGAATTAGCAGGCTCATTTTAAATGCTTTCTGCTCTTGCAAGTAGCTCATCACTCAGCAGGGTTGAAGTTATTTTCAAGTTGTCTAATTAAGTGAGTCTCAGTCCCAGAAAGCCAGCCCCTAGTCTGCCATTACTCAGCAGCCAAGTGTAAGTACAAATGGACTTTTGAAGACCCTCTACCCTTACTGCCTCTTCACTGTCATGGGGTGTTCTCTGATGTCACTGACCTGCTTTTCGTTTCTTGTCAAGACTCTTGGTTGTCTCAGGATTGCAGATGATGGGAGGGATCTCCTCCAGGGGTCTTCATTGTACTGCTGGTTTTAGCCTGCTGCTTGTGACCAGGCTGTGGATAACTGCCCACCTTGTTGGGGGTGTCCCCCTTCCCTTGGAAGTGTCTCCTCCATCGAGGATGGAGCACCCCCTGAAGTCTGACATTCTCTGTTGCAATGGAGATTCCTCTTTTATCCTAAGAATAAAGTGTCACTTCTCCACCTGAGCCTATGACTTCTTTATTTGGGATATGACTTATTTGGGACGTACACTGTGCTGCCTCTATGCTGTGCTGTGTATAAAGTGTGGTAGCAAATCACCCACCAGTGGTCTGAGGCTAGTAGTGTACAGGAGGACATCATCACTTTATTTCTTCCAGGAATATCTTGTTCATACTGTAAACCAGACTAGTTTATGAACTTTTGTGTATATTGTTTTCCTGTTGATATGACCAAGGTCCAACTTCCAAGCTTGCAGAGAAGGCAGCAGTAAGCAGGCTCATCGGTGTATCTATGGGCATGGAAAACAGCTACGAGAGACCCAACCGATGAGAAGCGGTGGGACAAGCACGAGCTCAGGGGAGGCTGTAGACCCCATCTCCCCAGCCCCTTCTCTCTGCAGCCGCAGCAAAGTTTGGCATTTTCCCTTCTGCTTGAAGAAGTCCTGGTGGAAGACGAATTGCCTGGCATGCTGTGCCAGGGGAATGCTGCCTGATTCATATGCGCAACATGGCACTGCGAGTCGCCTTCCTCACTCATGGAGAAAATGAATCGTGACGTCAGCCGCACTCCGCTCCTCCGCCAACACAATAGCAGATCCTGGCTGCTGCTGGAAATTTTTCTCCTGGCTCCTCGCAGGAGAAATGAAGTAATTAATAAGTTTACAATAAACCCTCTATCTTAGCAAAACACGGGTGAGGCGAGAAGTGATGCTGGGAAGTGACAAGGGAAAAAACATTCTGCCCGCTGGAATGTTGCCTCCCAGCAGTGAATGGATAATAGGTTGGTGCAGAAAAAGCACTAGTCTTCCGAGGCTCCTTCAGTGTGGAGGAGAGACACAGATGAATTACCCTGCTGCACCCTGTTCTCCCAGCAAAACTGGTTTCTTCAACAAAGTTTAATAAGAGAACGCTCCTGGAAGAGGCGTTTTCCAGAAGCTGGGTGCCTGGTCTGACCTCTCCACGTGGTGCTGAGCCCGGTCTTGCCGAACGGTCGGGGCGGGTGCCAGGCTGGCTCTGCTGCACTGCGTGACAGCAATGCTGCTGGGCAGTGAGCAGACGTGGGCACTCCGTTAAACCAGGGCTTTGGGGGAGCTTGGCTACTCGAAGACTCCCTCACGGCGGCCTGGGAGCGTTTGCAAGAATTTGTGACCGTCTCAAAGCTGCCCACACTGCTGGTGAGACACGGCGTTGGGGAGAGTTGTGCATCCCCAAGTTTCCCGTTCGGCCTCTGATGCCAAATTCAGGATAAAGCCCCAAACAGGTGGCTGAACCTTGCTGCCGTAGCAGCTCCTGTCTGCTATAGTGCTCCTCTCTCCCTTGAGGGAGCTGTGAATAATAACTGCAATGCTGAAGTTTGCAGTGAGTATTCCTTCTGCACTGAGCTACCCAGGGCTCAGCAGATCATCGCAGCACCTCGCTGCAACGCTCACCACCCACCTTGCACTCCCCCATCGCAGAGGACCAGCAACAGCCCCTGTGGGGCACCACAAACAGCAACACTGGTTGCCACGGGTGCTACAGCAGTTTCAAACACTCCAGGTGCTGGGGGTACAAGTCCCATCTGTCTTCAGTTTGCCACTTGCAAAGCTGCAGCCCTGTTTGCAAAAAAATCGTCTTGGAAAATCTTAGGAGATCAGTAATAAATTTGCAGTTGGTTGGAGGGGAGAGGCAAGAGTGTTAACAAGTGTGCGTATGCTTGCTGGGTCTCAGTGCATGCTAGCTGGGTTTATGTGCTATAAGCTGTAAAATATGATTTATTAATGCACGGCTGGGGGACTGTGTGTTCTGGAGCACTGTCTTGTTTGCAGCGTTGCCTGAAGCTTCCCTTCACTCAAACTGCTTCTGAGTCCCTGCTCCTCCACTGATCAACCCTTTTCATCTATGTGCGTATATAAATATCTAACAGGGGCAAAGAGTTGTTAAGTACTGCCATATGGTCTTTAAAAGCAACGGAGCTCTTTGGGAAGGTAGATACTTCCAAGGTTTGTGCTTCTCCTCTGAGTTTGCAGCTATGAACCTGGAGCTTTTTGCTCCTGCTTCAGTCCCTGACTCCTTTGGCATTGATGTTTTTCCCATGTATGAGCTCCAAGGAGTTGTCCTGGAAGTAAGCCTGGACCTGAGGAGAGACTAAGGAAGCCCTTGTGGAATGATCTGTGGAAAAGCTTGGGGCATGGCTCAGTGGTTTGTGTTTATCACGGATCTCCTTCAGGTAATGCTGTGGGGAGAGGGGAGGAGCGTGAAGCTGAGGCGAGGGTTGGAGGTAGGAGCAAGGGAAGGAAGGGGAAGGGAAGAAACGGGATGTGGCAAGGAAAGGGAAGCTTTTCCCAGCTGACATCCTTGCTGGATGTTGGGCAGCAGCCTGGATCCGGGCTTGTCCTGCCTCGGGACTGGGAAAGCCTCTGTTTTTCCTGCGTGTCGCCACACAGCGCAGTGCAGGCCGCCCCTCTGAAGGCAGGAGGGCAGAAAGCTGCCTTCACCAGAGCCCTTAGCGCTGGGGCAGGGAGCGGGCGGCCCTCGGTGTGATCCAGGGCAGGCAGGGGCCCTTTGCAGGCACAGGCTGCTCTGCCGGTTGGAGCAGTGGTCACAGCCCTCGCAAGAATTCCCGGCGAAACTCTGTCCCCATCCTCTTCCCAAGGAGGCATCCCCAGAGCGAGGAGCCTGAGTGAGGGCAGCGAGGTCCGTGGCGTTACCCCTGCAGAGCCCCTCTTTGCCCCACGTGCTGCCCCACAGCCAAGCGGGTGGATCGAAGGAGGCCCGAGCTGGCGCGGCCTGCGCTGGCGCAGTTGAGCACCCCACAATTGCCGTTGGGTTCCCAACGTTTCCCTTCCCCACATCCAACCTCCCACTGGAACACGGAGCGACGAGGGCACTTCCCAACCCCGCCAGTGGGCTGAGAGATGGCCAAAAATGGTGGAATTTGGGAGAACAGCCTGTTAGAAAAGATCTCGGGGGAGAGGGGAGAAGCCTTCCCAGGACACCACCAAGGTGATGCTGGGCCCTGGCAGCCAGCGGTGCCGGATGCGGGCGATGGCGCGGGCGAGTTTGGCTCTGTTGTGGCTTTCCACTGTTAGCCGTGGTGACGTGGTGACGGTGTCAGATGCCAGGTGATGGGCACTAGCGACCACGGGTTCCTGGCGCAGCGCAGTCGCTGGGGAGGACGGAAGATGGAACGCGCGCTCTCCGCGACGGTGTAAATCGCATCCGTGCTGCCTGCTGTGACAGCAGATTCGAATTGAATAGCAACGGTGCTAAAAGTTGCATGATATTTAAAAGCTACAAAATGCACCCACTCTGATCAGGGGAGGGATATTAAAAAAAAAAAAAAAAAAGGAAAAAATCAGCAAAGCTTTTTCTCAGAATCTTTTTAAAATATTAAAATCCCATCCTTCCCAACAGGAAAGCTTTTTCAGGCTAAGAGGAGCGACTGAACGGCATCTGATGATATCGCATTGACACAAGTGTCTAGAAAAATAGGGTAGGAATGTATGATCTGTTCTGAAAAAGGAACCCTAGCTAATAGGAAATATGCTGATGCTACTTTTAATTTCATGACTCAGGTTTGCTGCAAAATTGATAGGAATCTGTGTTTGAACTTGGTTACATTAAAACAGTTCTTTGCTTCTTGCTTTTTTTTCCCATTTGTTGCTTTTCTTTGCGGGGGTATTCTTGGTACTCTGGGGGCTCTTAGATGTTATTTGAAAGGACAGCGGAGCGGTCTTCCCTTAGAAAGTCTGGTAACTAGAAGAAATAAGAGGTTTTGCTTCAGAAATGTTGTGTACAGAAACCAATGGCTGAGCCCTTTGCTAAATGGGACGGTGCCAGCCCGCTGGCTGCCTCTCCGAGTTGCTGGACCAGGCTCATGTGTGTGTGTTTTTTCCTCACAAAGCAAATAAAGGGACAAAACGGAAGCTCGGGCTTGTCCTAGACTTGAAGGTGGTGGCTCAGGTGAGGAGGAGCAGGAGGGAAAGGCAGGGAGGTGTGAGATGAGGCGGTTCTGGGTCAGGGAAGGCCTGGAGGCCGCCGCCATCCCTCGCTCCTCTTGCCAGAAGGCTCTTGCTGGCACTGAGGAGAAAGGCGAATGCTAGGAAGTCCCTTCCTGAGAGGTAAATACCACTGAAGAGAAGGCTGCCCTGTAGGTTAGGGAGCACAAAGCCAGTTCTTGAAAGCTGGAGGCCCTAGGTGTAGCCCATGTCTTTGGTTCCTACCTAAACCATCACTAAAGCAAGGCTCACAGTTCCTTCAGGCTGTGTCAGTTCCCTCTCCTGTTTCCTCTCAATGGGATCAAGCATCTACTGGGCTCCTCTCCTTCCCTGTGCTGTTTCCTGGCCCAGGTTCCAGCTCTGATGAGTTATTAGTGTTGCTAATTTTACCTGATGCTGCTTCCTTCTCTTCTTGACAGGTTGTGTTTTTTGAACTCTTCAGCTGACTGATTGAGCTCTCTTTAATATTCCCTGTTTTACTTTGAATTCTCTTTGTTGGCTCTTGCTTTCGGTTGTTTTTCTTTAATCTTCCCACTGCCTCTTTTTCCTCCATGGTCGCTTCTGATGCCTCTTTAACCTGGAACAAAGCCAGAGACCATCAGGAGGTCATTGAAACACAGACGGTTGTTGGATTTTAAATAAGAACTGGATAATTTTATGACCATTAACAAGACTCACTGCTATGCAATCTAAAATAATAAGGGCAATCATATCTCATGGTTCAGGGAGTGAGCTGATTGCCTGTAGGGACCAAGGAGGTAATTCTCCATCCCTGACTCCCCCCAAAGTATCGCACCATTGACAAGATGTGCTGGAACAGGTCAAAGGCACGGAAGATGCAGATGCATGAGGAAGTATCAGAGTCTTTTTATCTGGGGATCATAGATTTCAGGCATCAATGTGATGGAAAATGTTTTCCAGGCAGGTGAGAGGCTCTCAAGTGTGGCAGATGAACCCTTCCTCAATCCCTGAGCATCGGCTGGGTCGTGTTTCCCTGTACAACTGCAGGCACATCACCTGGGGACGGTGGCTGGTTTGGCTGCCAGTCTGGTCCCCTAAGCACTTCAGAGAAGCAGTGACTCTGGAAAGAAATTCAGAGCGCAAACCTCTCAACTCCTCGTTGCTGCTGTCTGCAGGTGCTTCCCACTCCTGTCTGGCCACAGAATGAGGAAAGGGAGACCAGCTTGATACAGCAACCGGGTGACTCAGATCGCCTTGTCCCTCCTTCACCCCTTCTCCCATCCGAGGCCCTCCTGGCTCGTCCCCGCGCGCGTCTCTCCTCGGCTCGTTTTGGGAGTCACGCTCCAGCCCTTGGGGATGTACGTGATCAGCTCCCGCTCTTATGCCGCCGCTGCCGAGCAGAGCCACGCTTGATTGGCGTGCTCCGAAGTGACAGCTCCTCTTGCTGTGAGTCCTGGGAGGGCTACGAGGAACTCAGGAAGGAGGTGACAGCGGTGAATAAACCAAACCCAACTCAGCCTTCACCCTGGCAGCTGCACTGGAGGACTGTTAAAATCTCACCAGATAACAACTCGCTCCTGGATGGATCTACCCTGCAGAGGAAGACTGTCTTTAGGTAAGTCTTTAGGTAATGCAAGGACTTTGTTTCAATGCTATAGTCAGCTGCCCAGCAGCCCAGTATTCCAGACCTCAAGGTTTGGCCTTGGAGTGGATCCAGCAGCACCCACGTGTGTTTCCAGCCCGTTGCCAGGTCGTGTGATTCATCCCTCCATAAAGACAACCCACCATCATGTGCTGCCATTAGCTAGTTACCAGCTCCAAGGTGATGTTGAGGATTACAGCTTTAAGAAATCTCTTGTTAACTTACTCCAGCTCATTAGAACATGCGAAATATGGAAGAGATCTTAGGCCTGTTAATAACTGATTTTTAAGGAATCACTGCTGCGGTAAACGGTAATTAACAGCCTATAGCACCAGTTTTTGTTTAATTACACACAGGCAGAGCTGGGAGGCAGGCAAAGGTTGATGAGCAAATTCGGAGCCACCTGGCCATGACTCTCTAGCACCCAGTTTGTGACCACAGAGGGACTAGGTGGCTGTGCCATGTTGTCCCACTGGGACAGGGAGGTTTGGCTGACACGTGCTGGCCACTGTCTCCAGCTTCCAGGGGTCACATCTTGTACCCGTGTCCCTTAGGGCTGTGGAGCACTGGAAGGAACCACATGGGGAGGGCACTGGCTAGAAGGTACCTTCTGCAGAGTGGGGGTCATGGGTCTCCTGCAGAGTGCATGGGACATCCTGGCAATATCAGCTGCAGGCCTGCAGGACCCGTCACCTCTAATGGGCTGTCACTGCCAACTGTCCCACTACACCCCAGAAAGGCATTTTTGATGAAATGGAATTGCTGATGCTGGTGGAAATCTGCCTGGCATGGGATGCCCTGGCGCCAGCGATTCCGGCGGATAGGCTGTACCATGGGTTGTCCTGAATCCCCAGCTCCATGTCCACTGCCTTCCGCAACCTCATTCCTTCCGCAACCTCCTCCTGGTGGAGACCTCCCATCTCCCCACGCCGAGGTTGGTTCTGCACCACCTCCCTCTCGCCCTGTCATTGAGACAGTGCCAGGGTAGCCACGCGGTCCCGCTCTACCTGCAGGAGGAGGGCAGCTCGCAGGGATGAAGGAAAGACCTTCCCAGCGTGAGGAAGGCACCAGGTCCCTCCACGAGCACCATCCTCCCTGCGTGTGTCCTGTTTCCACTGCTACGTTTTCCTGACTTCACGGTTAACTCTGGCCTTGCACAGTCCCTGGGCCCTGTAACCAGTGTTAAATGTAATGAATGATCTTGTCCTCCTTGTTTGTCTCCTCTTTAGTGTAACACCGTAATTAGCTTAATTACCAACAGATTCTTTTTTTTTTTTTTTTGGGTGGGAGGGGGGGATAACTTAAAATGGAAATTAAATTTTGCATCAGATTTTACAGGCTGTTAACGGGAATCGAATAATCAAGCCTGACTCCAAGTCCTTGAAAATGAGTATTAAAAAAGGTCTGAATTTGCATATTCATGTTTTTAATAGGGTTCAGAAGGTATATTTGCAACTGATGAAAAGGATTAATTAAGCCTAATTTGCATAGGAAAAGCAGTTTAACCCTTCGCATCCTAACAAGACAGGGACTGACATTTTGACTAGTGTGGTCGTATACTACTTTCAGTAGCAATGCAATGTGTCTGGCCAAGACCAACATCCCACTGAGTATTTTGCTTGTGGTCCATGGTGACAGGACCTAGGGGCTCTCCAGCATCCCAGCGTCGCTGCAGGACAGTGATGGTCACATCCCAGTCCGGGACCCAGTGCCAGCGTGCAGCCTTCCCGCTGCTCCTCGGGCACGAGTGGGACTGCACAGCTTGCAGACAGCTCTTAAGGGATGATTTTAGTAAAGGCAAGTGCATTGCCTGAGCTGAACACATCAGGGGTGCCCGAGGGCTGTGTGCTGCAGGGGATCGGAAGGAGCAGGGATACCCGTACCTGCTATGGACACCCAAGACTTCATCTCCTGGTCTCGCCTCCATCTCCTTTTCTCAGTTAGGCTGGTGATGATCAGGGTTTAAAGGCTCTAAAGTCAGACCACGATGAGGCTCCTTCTGTCCCTGGGTGTTCCCAGCCATCAGGCACAGCTCAGCTTGGAGGGCACTGCACCTGCAGACCAGGAACCCTGGCGACTTCTGGGTAAGAGTTGCAGACTCCTGCCCTGCACATCCCGGCTGGCCCTTCCAGCACTGGGAAAATAGCAGGCTCTGTCCAATGGTGACCTAAGGAAATATATTAAAAACCCAACTCAATCCTAACCGTACCCTTGAAGGCAGAGTGGGGATGTGACACCTCCCAGTGCCCTACAAAGCCCAAAAGAGAACAGTGTTGAGTCAGAGCCTGAATCTCACTAAAAAAGTAGGAAAAAATAAATAAATCAGGCATTCATTTTGCTTCAGCAGGTGGTGTGCCGCGTTCCTCTTGTAATGCTTTGGTGGCGTGTGTTGCTAATTATTTTTCGGGTGGAATTTGCTGTGCACAGCGCATGGGGTTCATTAGACAGAGATGGCTTTGAAGTGGCGTTTGAAATTAATGCTGGCATATGTAAATGTTTCTTGTGCCATGGAAAAGATGGATATAAATGATGCATGAGGTCCAGCGAGAGCGATGCTTTCTTTGTTTATACACACCCATTGGGCTTCGTTATGCCAGGAACTGGCAGAGGAAAATCAGTGGTGTCTCGCACGGTCCATATATCTGCTGCCCGGCTGTACGTGACATTTAGCAGAAGGTAGCGACGTTAGCACGTTGCATCCCAAAACTCCCCTGCTCAGAAGTCTGTGCTAGAGATCGGCTGCCATCTCTGCATTGAGCGTCCTCCCCAAGTCCCTCGGACGCCCGGGAAGATGCATCCTGCACTGTAAATCATCGAGGTCCCGACCTCCTCTGCCTCGCGCAGGCAGAACTCCTCTCTGGGGAGACACGCTTAGTGGTAACACTGGTTTAAAGAGTCCCTGCTCACATGCTCTTGTTCTCACCCCTGACTCATCCTCCCAGAACAGGGGTTATGGGGCCGTGCTAGGAACTGAGACAGAAAACACTTCACTTTTAACATGAAGGAAACCTGAAATAGAAAGGAAAGGTGAACACAGGCACAGCTGAGAGGGCAAGAGGCTGGGGGAAAAAGACAGGAGAACATTAATTCCTCCAAACTCCGTCTTCTGGTTGCGGCACTGCTGCTGGTTAATGTGTCCCAGGAGAGTCAAGCCCAGCTTAAGGTGCTGCTCTGCTCTCAGAGCTGTATTTCAACTCCAAGAGTGCTTTCAGAGACACATATTGTGCACCCCT
The DNA here is from genome assembly GCF_059628265.1 of Tinamus guttatus. Lineage (NCBI taxonomy): Eukaryota > Metazoa > Chordata > Aves > Tinamiformes > Tinamidae > Tinamus > Tinamus guttatus. Next base: position 2,861,215 of record NW_028288864.1, on the reverse strand, counting down.
TCCACAAAAAGGCAGGGCCCCGATCTGAAACCCAACAGTGAGGTGGAGGAATACCTCCCCAATAGCTTCTTGGAGCTATTTGCTGCAGCAGGGAGTTTGCCAGGCTGTGTGTGGGGCATTACCCTCTCCCATCACTGCCTGAACACCTCACTGGTGTGCTGGAGGCCTTGCATGGGCCATGGAGGAGCCATGGGCCTTGCATGGGACCAGCTGTGGAGCCAGTGTGGCTCCTTTCATGGAGATGCTCCACCAGCACAGAGCTGGGAGACCTGGTGCAGGGTCCCTGGGCAGCCCTTGGCCTTGCGGAGCAGTGCCTGGAATTTCAGTACACCAGGAAAGGACACCTGCAATGGAGTGACAGGAGCATCAGTTCTCAAGCCATGAGGCTGTTGAGGCCTCTGCATTTGTGGGTGTCTAAACTGCGAAGGGCAAGAACATCATAAAGTGGGTGTTGCAGGAGAAATTGTGTCAGAAATTGTGGCTACATCCATCAGGACATGATGCAGCCGAAGAACAAGCTGAGGGCCATTTACCAACCACCGAGGTGCCGTGTTGGCCACTTCAGAGTAGGCAGAAATGGACTTTGGGGTTTCCAGCCCCATGGCTGTGTGGTGGGCAGCGCGGGGAGGTGTCGTGGGTTTGGGCAGGCTGCTCTGGGTGTTGTTAGATGGTTGATGCTGGACACAGGGGACCATACCAAAACTCTGGCAGTTCCTGGTCTTCACAGGATTTACTGCTTGCCCTTGTGGCTGGACACGTGCTGGGCCGAAAGCTCCATTTTGATCAGAATTTCCTCATCCCAAACAATTTTACACAGCTTGCTGTTGCCAGAGCCCTTTGGCCTGGACAGGAAGAGCTTCCAGCCTTCAGTTACCCACAGCTAATCGGGGAGTGTGTGTGACACAGCTCTTATCTGCTCCTCTTCTGCTGCTGCCGTGAAAACAAGCTGGAAATTACTGAGGTGCAACGGCGTAGTCTGTTTTCTCTGCAGTGTTTACAAAATCGCTTGCTCATCAAACAAAAAGAATTGTTTGCTTTTTAAGTAAAACAAACCTAAAATACCTCCGTTCTTACTGCAGGTGGAAAAGCTGCCTGGTCCCTCGCTTCGTGCCTGGGTACTCGGTGCATCCCAGGGCATGAAGCGCTTGCTCCATCCATCAGGGCCTGTGCAGCATGTGCTGGTGTCCCCCTGGCATCACCGTCCTGGATCTGCTCCAGACAAATGCTAGCAGAGGAAGGAAGAAGCTGACCGAGAAGCTCTGACTGAATGTGCTGGAATTTTGTTGTATTTTCCTTCTTCCAACTGTTTATTTGCTAGCATGTCAGAGAGCAGCATTCGCTTCCTTGTTTCTTATTGAGAAGCTCAGCTGTGAAATAACTAAATGAACCATCCCTTCTTATTAGCCTTTGGACTTAGCAGAGAAGCAATCAGTTAATGGCTGACCAGGTTTTGAAGATGCTAAGCACATTAGAAGTGCTAAGTATTATTATTTTCCCTGCAATGTTTTATTTTTCCCTCTGAATACTCAATTTAAATAACCTTTCCAATTACATTATCCCGTTTCATGCATTCTGCTCCAATTAAATGCAGTGCCACTTACAATTCAGTCACCTCCTTGGTTTCCAGGTCTCTGCAAGCTCTGTCCTAACCTTTGCCTCAGTCCTGGGCTGAAACCACTTGTTCTGGATCCAGCATCTGTCTCAGCCCTGCTTTTGCTTCTCAAAATCAATCTCATCCACATCTGTTCCCCACAGGCACTTCGACCTCTGGCTTCTTCTTGCTCTTGCATATTTTTCTTTCTTAAGGGAAAAAACCTCTTGCAACCTTTCCCTTTTGCTCCCACTTGCTGCCACCTTCCAATGATGCTTTGGACTGTTTTTATTTCTTCTTCTTTGGGAAAGGGCAAAGATCATCTACCCAAAGGGAGACTTTGTGGCCCAGTGCCCCACCTGAAGTACCCTTTCTCATCTGAAAATCCCCAGCCACCTGTATCCGTGGCTTTGCAAAGCTGGCAAAGCCCCTCTGAGCTAAAGGATGGGTGGGACTGGCTCAGACCTTGTGCCCAAAGGTGCATTCAGCCTTTCTGATGGCTCTGGAGTAGAAATAGGCTTGGGGCAGCCGTGCATGCTGCTCTCTCCTGCCTTCCTTCTCCAGTGCATCTTAGAGCCTTGGCGACTGCATGTGATTGCCATTTAGGAGCAGGGATCACCCTGTAAGGCTGGAGAAGGCTGTGGAGCAGCTCTGGGGCTCGTCAGCTGTCAGCACTTGAAGGATTTCTCGTGTTTAGGGTTGCCACATTTCTGCTGGGATTTCCCAGGCAGAGACTTATGTGTGTGAACTCTGTAGTGGGTGGTAGTGTTGTCACAGCCAGAATGATCTAAGAGTATAATAGAGATAAGATTTGTATGGAGGGATAATGTCTCTTATTGCAACACCTGAGACGGCTGGATAAAGAACAGGGGAGCTTTTGGGCAAGCAAGGTCTTGTCAGCCTGAACGGAGACTGTTGCATCCAGGATACTTCAGACTGACAGCAGTGGATGGTTCACCCAGGACTACACCCTGGCTGCTCAGCCAGGGGTTTGCCATGTCTGCAGCCCCCTGAAGCTGCTCTTCCAATGCTGCCTGCCCTGCTCCAGCTCCTCAAATCTCACTGCTATGCAGCTTCTAGGTGGGAAAGAGGGACACTTTGGGAGAGGCAGATTTTTAGTCCTAACTGCCGGGAATGGGAGTCTTTGTGGCACAGCTATGAGTGATGTGGAGGAGATTAATTAATCTGGCTGCATTTTGTGACGAGCACCACAGTTTACTTGTGAGATCACAGCTTTTGTGGTACCCACAGAGGCCTCCCGCCGGTCAGATGGGCTGCGTAGCGCTTGATTGCAAGGGCACGTGATGCCCAAGGAGAGTTCTGCTGCATAAAAGCAATGCTGAGAGAAAGAAAAGTATTCAAGAGGCCACCAGCAGAGACAAGCTGTAGAGACAGTGCAGAAACTTCGAGGAGTCTCCTTCTCTGGAGATCTTCAAAACCCGCTTGGACGCAGTCCTGTGCCACGTGCTCTAGGTGCCCCTGCGTGTGCAGGGGTTGGACTAGATGATCTCTAGAGGTCCCTTCCAACCCTAAGCATTCTATGATTCTATGAGTCCCTTTGCTGTTGTGAAGATCAAGGATGGAGGAGGATGTTGAGGTGGACGCTGCAGTGAACCAAAGCTGAGGCCAGCTATAAGGGCAGAGATGTGCAAGGACGGACAGTGAAATGTTGTACAGGGCTTTTCACTTCCTTTAGCAGCGGAGAAATATCACAAACCCAGAGTGACCCCGGGAGATGAGTAAGGCAACACGCTGGACAGCACTTGCGTAGTTTAATGGTGAAGATGGACCAGGAGAGAAGAGCTCATTAGATAAGGGCATTGCACAGTGACAAGAGGAGAGGATATAAACCATGAGAAATATGATAAAGGATAGAAACGGAAATCTTTTAGTCCCCAAGAAAGCAAGATGGAGTGCATTAATGAGCTCTTTAATGGGGAGGCAAGTAAAGGTGAGCAGCAAATGGCTATTTCCAGGCGGCTGAGCGGAATATGAAAAAAACAGATGTTGGTGGGATGTGAGAGGCCATCAGCCCATGCAGGAACATCCGAGCACCCAGTGTCATTAATGTTCCTGTTGAATTATTAAACAGACATACACAAACACAGAGACTTGGCAGGCTCTTTGATTGCTCTGGAAAGATGGAGAAATTCCAGAGGGAGGGAAACAGACACTTAGACCCCCCAGTCTGGACCAAATTAAAGGGCAGCAAAGCTAGTGTAAAGCATGGCATCCTACTTTGCCTCTCTCCACATGGTGAAAATCTGCATCCCTACTATTGTGTGCATACTCATCCCTTACATGGAGGAAACTGTATCTAGAAAATAAGCTTTCCCTCTGGATCAGATCATTTTACTTCAATAAATACTGGAGGGAAAAAGGTAGAAATCAGCATATCTAGTGTTCCTGGGTTTAAGAAAAGGGCAACAGAGTGTCACAGAGAAAGAATTCAGAATTCCTGATAAAATTGCTAGCATGAGCAAACTGTGAATTTGTGTTTCAAAAGGCTAAAGTGAGTTGGAATCAGCCCTGGATTAAGAGACACTCTCTGTTGATTGCTAATGAGCCCATGGAAGAGGTAAAGCTGCCCCTGCAAAGCTCTGAAGGTGACATCCAAATGACCAGCACCGGCTTCTTGGTGGTGCCACTGATCTGTCTTAGAAGAGTGAGACAGAGGATACAGTACAAAGAGATGTGATAAATCAGAGTGGAAGTAAATTCAGATAAAAGCTAAGTCACTGCTACAAGCCACAGGAAAGCCAGGCTGGCTCCTCCTGCACCAGCTGGAGACGCTCACTGCTGATGTAGCTGCCTTGACCAGCCCGGAGTGCCAGCTGGCAGCAGCGATTTGGTGGGGAAGGAGGTGAAAGGGCTGATGTGTTGTTTTGAAGAACAGTTTTGTCTCCAGATATCTTGAGGAAGAACACGTTTGGGATCCATAATGGTAAGCCTGTGGTTTTACATGGGTGAGATGTGGGTATGATGAGCGCTCAGAAATGTAAATAAATTCTGACCTGGGCTCCCAAACGCCCCTCTGCTGCTTCCATCCCACTGTCCCCCGGCTGCACAGGAGCAGAAGAAGAAACAACACACCCCCAACGCACGAATAAGGGGATGGCCACCAGCTCCAGTGCTGGCAGGTCCCTTCTGAAAGTCCCTGTTGCTGTCAGGGTGGCAGCTGAAGTGCTTCCCAGCCTCCTGTGCTGAGGCAGAAGTTTGGCCAGGTGGTACTCACCAACCTTGGAGCAGCCCAGGTTTCCCTCCTGGATTTTGCGCTTTCCGCAGACCATGTTTTGAAATGCACAGAGACAAGTTCAGCTTGTGCACCAAGGCAGGTGGGAGCCATCGGGAATGCTGGCTGTGACGTGGTGTGTGTCTGTAGGGAGATGTGTTTCTGTCCTAACGCATAGACTTAAAAATGTATTTTTATATATTTTTATATATTACAGTCATATCGTATATTTATTTATATATTATATTTATCTATATTATATAGCTGATAGGATACGTGTATATGGGCTCTAGATGTGACACAGGCTTTGCAACCCACAGCAGCCTCCTTGTGGGCTCTGGCCTGGAGCGAATACTGAGCTGAGGATCTGTCTTGCTCTCCCACAAGAGTCTGCCCGTGTTTGATGAGAGATCCTGGGGATGTGATTAGAGGGTGTTTTTTTTTTTTTTTAAGTGATAATTCTTGATTCTTCCTTTGTAGAACAGTTGTTTAGACATCAGCCGTTTTGCAACCCTGAGAAATTCAGCAGGATTTCTATCAACTTTCTGTTAACCTAAGGGTTCTGTGAACCCTTGCCTGTGGTCCCTGCACAGTCCTACCCGGGGAGGGAGGTTTCCAAGCAGTTGCTCCCTGAGGAGCATGGACTGAGCTGGGAAGGGGATGAGGGAGGGTGGTGCTGGGGGGCACTGGTTAAAGGTCCAGGTGTGGGGAGAGGGCCCAAGGAGCGCAGCAGGTAACTGGACAGATGGGCATCTGGGGAGCACAAGCCCTGGGAAGCAGAGGTGGAAGCAGCTGTGTCCCCTCAGCGCTGCGCCCAGTCCCCGTGCAGGTGTCAGGTCTCCTCGTGGCGGCTGCGGCAGCTTCTCCCCAGGAGCCGATACCTCCCGGGAACAGGCAGGACGCCTCCCCACCGGCGTGTTTCTCTCCGCATGGCTCAGGGCAGAAGCGGTGCTGGATCCCTCTGCTCCGTTTCATTGCCGCAGGGAAACAACTGCTTTCTCTTAAACTTGCTCCCGGGGCCGCGCTGCTCACTGCCTCGCTGGCCTCATGGGACACGGCCGCCTGTCCCGCACTTCAGCACAGCTGCTCCTGCTTCTTCCAAGGGCTCACACTATCTCCTCGTCCTTGCTTTTCATTCCCTCTCTCCCTTTCTCGTCCTTCCCTCTCTTTGCTCCCCTCCCTGCTCTCTTGGGGTACACTCGGAGCTGTGGGCAGGTAGGATCAGCCCAGCCGGGTGCAATGTCTTTCCTCTTCGGAGAAGCAGGTTTGGCAGCTGAGTAGGAAACCAAACCAGCCTTGCAGGGAGGATGTGGCCTGGTGTCTCCACACACCCTGGGCTGTTCGACTAAGGGCTCATTTGACCTGAGAGCTCTCTGCACCACGGCCATGGCTTCTCCATGCAAGGATGGAGCACCTGGAAACCCATGAAGATCCCTATGGACAGGGATATGGAGCTACCTCTCCTTGGAGCCAAAAAGGACCAGGGCTTTGCTGCACCTGCTCCTCCACACCTGCAGGGATTTGTGTCTGGAAAAGGTTCAGTTTTGAGAAGCCAGTGCTGCTGTGTCACATCTCCTGCACTGGTTGGTCCCTTACTAGTGAAATCCTGGTGTGAAACCAGAATCGGGCTCTGATATCATCTGCCCCCGCTGTTCAACACCACTAACAACTCGGCATGGCTCTTACCCTTGGAGCTAACAGGGCTTCACAAACAGGCAATTAATTAATGGAGCCTCCCCAACCAGCCTTCCCCCTCAGAGCCGCGGGGAAGTGTTTTGCAGATGAGGAGGCAGGGGCAGCGAGGTGTCTTGCCTCGGGTGCAAAGATGAAGCTGGTAGTGGTGCCCTGATGGACAGATACACTTCCTTCAGGAACCCCCGAGCCTGAATCAGCCTCTTCCCCGCTGCTGTCTGCAGCTCTTCCAGCCCTGGAACCTGTCTCCGATGGCTCTGCTTCCTGCTGGCCAAGGGCCGTGTCTCCAGGAGGCTGCACTGGGAACATGGTTGTGGCTCCATGTTTGCTTCACTGCAGGTACCACAACCAGCTAGGCCACAGGGATTATATGGGGCACTTGGAGGAGAAGAAACCCGCCTTTACCTCATGAATAGTGAGGATTTGGTGGGGAAATAGCCCACCTTTTCTTTTGAAACCCCACTAACGGTCTGTAGTCTGCACAAATAGCTACGGGGAAGGAACAGGCGCGTGGCCCATCCTGCTCCGTGGCTGCCTGGCTCAGCTCCTCTTCAAGGAAACGTAACCTTTTGCAAGGATACCTGTCAAAATCACTTGAAATATTGACATAATGGGATGGGATGAGGCTTGTTCCTGGGCCCTAGTGCTTGTCTGTCTGCGCTAAAGATGTCCATGCAAAGAGACTGAGATGCAGCAGAAACTTTGGTAGCATCAAGGTACCGGCAGGGTGAGCCAGGGCAGTCCTATTTTTTGCATGATATGCATGTGTAATTTGAAGCCTTACTCCTTCCCCACTGTTTTTTTTTTTTTTTCCAGGATTTTTTTGCTTTATCCCAATTTGGCCTGTTCTTCACTACTCTGTTTCATGCCCGAAGCAAACTCTCTCTTGGTGGGAGGTGGGCAGCAGCTTTGCATGGGGGCGTGAAGATGTGTCCTGAAGGTTCCCTGTGCTCCGTGGGGACAATCCCTCCTCCCCACTGTCCCCAGCGACGGGAATTATTTGCATTTCCTGTGGGAATGTGCCTTTTTTCTCAGCACACTTGGAAGCGGCAAGGACTTGGACACAGACAAGTAGTGGAAGCAACCAAACCCAACCCCATAGAAACCCGCCACCACCCCACCACAACCATCCCACCAACCAACAAACCTACAAAAGAAAAGTCCTTCAAACCAAACTCCATCTCTTTCTCTAAAATCCATGATTAAAACCTGATACAAACAGGTGAATATAGATATATATATATATATATATTTTTAGTAGATGTAGTATTGTTTTTTTTTTCTCCTCTCTCTTTCTCATTATACAGCAAACATTGCAAATATAGAAATTTTCTCTGTACAATTGGATGACTTCAGTTTACAATGCAATGTGTCGTAAAACCTCTCAGTGAGTGAAAATGTGAACGAGCCTTCAACTGGGTAAAAGTCTAAACTGGAAGACTCCATTTGCAAAAACAGCCCAAAGGATGGATCTCCTTCTGGTCTTTTTTTTTTTTTTTTTTTTTGGTTTTTGTTGCTGTTTTTGTTGCTGTTGATTTTGGAAGGGAAGGAAGGAAGAACACAAACTGTTCACAAAGAATCCACAAAATCACGGAGTAGGGACTCATGCAATGCAGTACTGGGAAATGCCAGACCTCAGCTCTCTGCCTGCTCTTTCTTTTTATGCTGAATTTTTTCTTTATTTTTCTTTTTTTTTCTAAAAAAAAAAAAAGGAAAGAAAATTTCACTCCACAGTTTGTTTGATTTTTAAAGTCTTTGTGTTCAAATTTGGTGTATGTCTCACCAGTGTGAGGACATTTTAATATTTCATTTTATATATTATATAGAATATTTATAGATTTCATAATTTGTTCTTTTATTTTTATCGATTCATTTATTTTTTGTTTGCTTCAAAGACAGTCTGAATAAAAATAGCTGCTGCAGATTTCTTTTGGTCCAGTTAGTGTGTTAAGTCACGAGTTGTTGTGAGGACTCAGGACTTTTGCTGGGCAGAGACGCCCTTCCAGTAGTCTAAGATGTCGTGAAGATCCTCGTCTTTGGCAAACTGGACCTTTTTGCGTAGGGCATGGCCGGCTGCCATGTACTCCTCCTCGTCTTTGTGCCGCTTGCGGTTGAGTTTGAAGCGCTCCCAGATGCTGTGCGATGGTTTGCAGGTGTACTCGGGGCTGGAGGTGTAGCTCAGGTTGTGATACTGAGGCGAGAGCTGGGAATAGGCCAGGTCTCTGGGACGAGGACGGGTCAGAGGCTCCAGGATGGAGGGTTTTCGCCCTGACATGGTGTCATGCTGCTCCCCTTGGTGCGAGCCAGGATACGAGTGCCGGTGTTCGCTGTACTGCCGGATCTTCTCCGCCTCTGCCCGCAGGATGGCCGCGGCCGGTGTCACAGTGAGGATGGTATCGGTGGTGGGGGACGTCTTCTCTATGTATTTGGCTTCTGATTTGTGGCCTGATCCCTCGGAGCGGTAGGACCTGGGGCTACGAATGGAGCCGCTGGAAGAGGTGCTGGAGCGTTTGGGGGCCGCCTCCATGCTGTGATGTCGCTGGAGTGGGTGGTTGTAGCTTTCCTTGTAGATGGGGGACAGGAATCCGTGCTTGCTGGGGATCTGCTCTGACAAGAGCACCAGCTGAGGCTCCGCAGTAGAGACTGCCCCTGATTTCACCCCTTGGAAGGAGGTGGACTCAGATTTCAAGGCATCGATGCAGTTGTTGATGATCTGATTCACCTTGTCCACCTCCTTGGCAATGGTGGAGATCTCAGCCACAGAGCCCTGGGTGTCCGGCAAGGAGAGCTCGCAGTCTCGCCTCTCGGGCTGCTCGCCTGTCCTCACCTCCATGTAGTTGCCCTTGGTGGCCTTGGGGGTCTCACTGCTGTCGATCAGCTTGTACTGTTCAACCTCTCCAGCAGAAGGGAGGTAGGGAATGCGGGTCACTGTCTCCCCACCCAGCATCTGTCCTTGGGACAGCTGGGTGATGCTGGTGGTCTCCATTTCTGGCCCGTATTTCAGCTCAATGATGGTCTTCTTCATGCTTCCAGGGGCCTTTTTGTGCTTCTCCTCCTGCTGGCGCCTCTTCCGGAGACAGTAGTAGACAACACCTAGGACAATTACCATGCCAAAGAGACATCCCAGGATTGTCATGATATAATGAGTGGCAGTGGAAGGGGTGGGTACTGGCTCCTTGCGGTTGGGCCTGGTGGGCGTGATGGTGACGCAGGTGTGGTTGTACTTGGAGTATTGGTGGACTGAGACCACACAGTAGGTGTAATCTCTTTGTGCTACTAGGTTGCTCACGGTTATGTTCTCCTCCTTCTTCCTGAGCTTGGTGATCATGGAGGAGAAGCCATTTTCAAACTGGGAGAGGATGTACATCTTGCTGAAGGGGTAGGGGATCTGCACGGTGAGGACGGCTGAATTGTGGTTGAGATGCTTCACCTGGATGTTGGGGCGCACCTCTGTCTCCCCAACAGGCGTGAAGAAGGAGAACTGTGGGGTCGTGCCATCGCCAGAGGAGCACTCCTCTTCAGAGCACGGGCTTTCGGAGGGCGCTGTGGTCACTTGGTACCTGGGAGGGATAAAACGAGGGATCACAGTGTAGGAGCCGCCGGTGCACAGGGAAGAGAGCATGCTCAGAGCATTGCGATAGCCAGTCCGGCCTTGGCCTAACAAGTAGTAGCCAGTGTAGTCTGGTGGGGAGTCGCACTGCATCCGGTCATACGTGCGTGTCATGTTGGTGAAAGCCTCCAGCCATTGCAGGAAGCCAAGGAGCTCACAGGAGCAGTAAAAGGGGTTGCTGTAGAGTTCACAGACAGAGAGCTTGTTTAGGCCCCGGAAAGTGTTGCTGTCGAGTCTCTGGATCCTGTTCATGGACAGGTCAATGTTCACTATGTTGGGGCACTCCCAGAAGGCATTGGGGGTGACAGACTCGATGAGGTTGGCCTGGAGATAGAGGTACTCCAGCTTCCCCAGGCCCCGGAGGATCCCCTCGGTGAGGTTCCTCAGGCGGTTGTAACCCAGCTGCAGCACCTGGAGGTTGAACTGTCCTGAAAAGGCACCGTCCTCGATGTAGGAGATCTCGTTCTTTGTCAGGTTGAGGTATGTCAGGTTGCCGAAGCGGCTGAGCGAGGCGTACTGCACGCTCTTGATCTTGTTGTCGTTCAGCCGCAAGTCCACAATGGTGCTGTTGATCTGCTGGGGGATGGACTCGTAGGGGGGCTGGTTTTGGCTGCAGATGGCCAGCCAGACGAAACCCTTGTCCCCCTCGATGAGCCAGCAGTCTGCCCGCACGCCGCCGGTGTGCAGGAGAGAGACGGCTGCCACGCACATGCACAGGGCTGACGTTGCGGCCCACCGGCGACCTGCCATCTGGAAGGGTGGCACAGAGAAGGGCTTCCCTGGTCTGCTGGAAGTGGGGAGCGGGGTGGGGGCTCAGGAGGATGGGGGTTAGTGTTTCTTCGGCAGCTTCCCTCTCCTCTCCCTTCTCCTCATGGCAGGGAAGTGTCTGTGGCAGAAGGGGACCTCGGTGGGCAGCCACGGGCCAGGCGCTCCTACCAAGGCCTGGGTGGCTGAGAGTGGTCCTGCATCACCAGGCCTGTGGCATCTTGCGGGGGAAGTCATGAAGTTAGGTGCTTGTGCTGAGGAGTCTCTCTGGCTCAGAGACAAGCCTTACGCTCGCTTTTTACAGTACATCTCCGTGTTTTCTTTTTGCTGCCCATCGTGACACTGGGCTCCATCTCCATTTGCCTCTGGATCTGGCTGTCCGAGCCTCGTCACTTGGTTTACCTGCACAAAACAAAAGCACAGACTAAATACAAAGGGAAGATAGTTAACATTTAGTGGTATTAGAGATGCTTTGGGGTGCCAAGTTGTGCCCAACTATCCTCTTAATGTTGTGGGATTGTAAATTTGGCTTCAACCTTTCCAGGAGCTTTGGTTAATCTGAGCACAGAAGCTCCTGTTTGACAGCACCCTAGCTGGTCATTGACTGTGGAGGCCATTTTGAGCACTTTGTCCTGTATCATGTTATTGGCAGTTGTGAGGGTAATGCACATCCAGGGCCCAATTTATCTGCCCTATTTAGGTGCCTCCCTTAGGAGGAGACGATTGATGCCCCAGAAGTGTCTGTTCCTCTCCGCTGATGGCAAATGAAGCCTGCAGAATTTGCTCTGATGTTGGTTGGCGCTGCAGAGTTTTGCTGAGGGGAATCCTGTCTTGTGCTGGTGTGCATAGCAATGGTGCCCACAGAAGTGGATGATGGTAAGGACACCATGGAGGTGATTAAGGACTTTCAAACTACATTACTGCATTGCATCTGTGATAAAGCCCAACATCAAGTGCCTATGCAGTGTCTGGAAACCTGGGTAGTAGTTTCAGGACACTGGTTAATCACAAAACATGCAAACTCAATTGTCCAACATCTGATTTCTTATTCTGTCATGAGTGCTAACTTCCTGTCCTCAGGACTAGTTTCTCCCTCCTGGGTGTGCAGGAGCAGGGGCAGGGCGGGCTCCCCCACCAATGGCTTAATGTGAGTGTTTGCAGAAAAGAGGACAATATCTTTTCTCCCCATCCAGAAACAGCCCAGTTTAAAAACCGGGAGGAGTCTTCACCAGACAAAAACCTTCGAGGAAAGAAATTTCTGGGACTGCTAGAAGCCTCGCTTGCTATAGAAAACCACTTTAATTCCTGGTTTATTGTTTCTATTAAACCTTTCAATTTTTTGACTAAATACAAATATTTTTGGACAGCACTTCCACTTTCTCTAATAATATCTGAGGGAAATGGTTGTCTTCCTTGCACCAAGGCAGATCATAGGAAGCCATGCAGATGCCACCATCACTCTTGCAAACACAGTTGGTAAGTACTGGATGTTTCTTGGACATCCATAAATGAATTGGGGTTATGACTTATCTTTGAATTGCCTTTCACTAGAACTATGTAATCTTGTAAATCCAGAACTTGGATTTACAAGTGGTATCCAAACCACTTCCCAGCACCTAGGCAATGAAGGGACCGGGTGGTGCATGCTTGCGTGCAAAGCTCATTGCCAAGAGGCAGCAGACACTACACCCTGGCCCTCATCCTGGAGAAACCAGGTCCTTCTTTTCCACTCACGAACACCAGGATATGGAGCAGGCCATGTTGCACTACAGAGGGACCTGTTAACTGTTCACAGTTTATACCTCTGTAAAGAGGCCAGTAATAATGAGCAGTGACACAGTTCATTTGTTCTTTCTGGGTTGTGAACAATGAGTCCATTCCCTGGTGGCTCAGTTGGGTTTACATTACATGAACAACAAGATCTCATCCCACGTCAGCTCTCTGGCACATGAGGCTCTCCTGCCACTCGATTGTGCAGCCACTGCCCCACCAGCTGCAAGGTAGAAGTGAGATCAATGGAGGAAAGCGCACACCAGACACCCTATGAAGGCAGGATTTGTACTATACCCTTTTTGAGAACTGCTCTGTCTGTGGCAGGTGTGCAGAGGTGTGTGGGCGAGATGTACTAGCTTGACTTCCTAAGGAGATAATGTGTCTGTGAGGGCCCTACTTGCAGGTCTCTGCCCATTGAGTTTGTTCTTTTGCTTCAGCTACATTTAGCAGAAAGCTCAGAGAAATCAGGTTTTTAAGACTTTATTAGAAGAGGGAGTCTGGGTAGAGGAGATGATATTGAGGGCAAGGCAGATGAATCTCAGGGCTTATTCTTCTTCAAGGTAGAAAATTGGTCTTTGGCCTGTTTTTACCCTGCTATTGCAATTTAAACCCTCGTACCACCACACTGGCAATGATGTTGTGAGTAATGCTCATCTCGGGGGCCAGTTATGTGCCACACTGCTAGGAGCACATTTGCAAGGGTATGTTGTCCTTCTGTTGGTGCTCTGCAGATGTGCAGCTGAGTTTTGAAGCCAGTGCAAAAGGGAAGAGGGACCTTGCTCCGGGGGCACTGCTCCTGGGGGTGGCTGCCCCCTTGCTCCTTGCCCAGCTGATAGGCACACGTGTTCTGGCACTGTGCAAAGTAATTAACCTCTCCACTCTGCTCACCAGTGCTGTGAGACAAGGATATGGCTTCCCAGGGGTGTGAGAGACTGAATCAAAGTGTCCCGAGCTCCCCTTGTTGGGGCTGAAAACCCCAGAGGATGTCTTGTGCTACAGGTGGAGTTTCACCCCATGCCATCATGAGGCGGGCTCTGGATTTTCCTGCTCTTCTCTGCCACAGGGACCAGCCAGTCTGCAGCTTCTCTCAGTATCCCAAGGGCATGGAAGAAGGGTAAGCTGGTAGTCCTGGCCTGCAGAGCCGTCAACTGTGGGTTGTCCCACTTGTATTCTTAGCATGGCATGGAAGGTGCTGTCCTTCCCTTCTGTCCTCACAGACCTCTCCCTTAGTGCAAGCACCTCCTTGCTCTCCCCCATGGGCTTGTGCCTTGAGGAGGCCTCCTGCAGGCAGAGAGAGCCACGTTGAACTGAGACATCACAGTGATGCATTTTGGCACCTTCTCATTTGTAGACCATTCCATGAGCCAGGAGTAGAGACAGATCCTCCAGAGACCTTGCAAGGCTAATCCCCTTTCCTAGCACCCACATGCCTCCTGATCTAATTGGAGGAGTCTGGGGTGAGGAAGAGTGACTGTAAATGACTCAAAGATGTTCAATAAGGTTCCTGCTGTGTGTTTTCTCTGCTTTCCTGTATGCTGCCTATCGCTAAAGTCCTCTCCAACAACAGAAAGGAGAATAGGCATTTTATCAGCAGCCTGAGTTTAATTTCAGCTCATTAAAGCAAGCAATTTGCTGGTTTATTTGCTTTGCAAAGTGTGAATAAAATGACAGCATTAAGGAGATGCAAGAGAGGAAAGAGGGGCTAATCTCCCTTTTTATTAGATTGCCAGGACATGACTGGGGAGCGGAGAAGCGGGTCTTGTTGCTTTGCGCGGAAAAGATAATTGTTCATCTTGTTGGCTTCGGAAAGGCTCCTTCCCAGCACACATCAACGCCAGGACACGTGGGTGTGCGCTGCAGCCTCGGCCAGCGCTGAGCGGCCCGCAAGGCAGGAGCGGAGCGGGGGCACTTGCAGAGGTTCCTGGCTAATATCCTCTTAACAACAGAAAACAGAGAGTCAGAATTTTCTCTTCCTTCTCTTTTCTACTTTCCACCTCCCCTCAGACCTTTTCTGCCTGTATCTACTCTGAAATCTTGGGCTTAATTTTTGCAGAGGAGCCTTTTGCTCCCTCCAGTTTTCTGTTTTTGGGATGCCCCCCTGTTAGAAGGTAGGAGCAGCCCTCCTGCCTCTTTCCTGCCGTGGTCAGAGCAGAGATTCTTCTGCCTGGAGAAAATCCAGTAAGAGAAACTAGAATTTTTATCAACTTGCCTAAATAAGTCCTCTTTGCCCAACTGTAGTGGTTTCATTCTTCCTGTAGCCCAGTTACACAGTAGTTTTCCAGTTCTCCAGCCTCCCACAGACCTTCCTAGGAAAACTTGGGAACAAGCCACCTACATCTCTAATGTAAAAAAAAAAAAAAAAAAAAAAAAAGAAAAAAAAAAACACCAGGAAAGTGGAGACTCTGGGTTGTTCTTCGCCGATTTAGAAAGAAGCAAAAGAGAGGCATGGAACCAGTGTGAAATAACAGCAGTGGTTTGACAGAGGGATTTAATCTAGACTGGAGGCATCTTGAACTCTGGCTCAGTGTTGTCAATGACAACATTCCATGTTTGTGAGGGTGCAGTGGTCCCCATCTGACACTGACACCCCCCCAGCTTGCAGGAAATATCCATCCTTGCAAGAGTTGCCTCTGCACTGTGGTTATTTCCCTTTCCTTTTGTTTTACAGGCAAAGAGGAGCCACTGGGATTTTGAGACGTGCCTGAGGCCACAGCCTGGACTGGTTGGAGAGCATCAAATGCATCCTGGCCGAGACCCCAGAGCGATGGGTGTGGAAAGGAAAAGGCAAAGCCAAGGCTCCATAAACCAGTGTGGGATGGCTGTTAAGTTTTTGCTTCCACCTCCTGACTAATGGCATCTCCGTAAATTAAACCAGAGCAGCAGCTGCAAGGAAGAAAACAAAGCAGCCGTGGGGGCTGGGGAGGTAAAGCGAGCCGGGCAGCACATATAATAATATGCCATCCTGGCACTCAATCCCTAATTTTGTTATTCTACTGAACGAGTTATTTCAAATTGTGGATTAGATTTACTGAGTGAAGGCAAGGAGCCAGATTAGCGTGTGTGTTTGTGCATATACACTCAACAGGGCTCCTCTCCCTGGCATTTCTGAATCTCCATACTTTGTTCTTCCCAGTTGCTCCATCTCCATCTGGCCATGTTTCTGCTTCTCTTAGATCCTCTTTCATAGATGCCCGGGTCATTCTATCAATAAGAGAAGGAGCCCAAGTACACAAAGAGGCACCCAGCAAAACGGGAGTGATACATTACAAACGATAAATATTTAATCACACAAAGAGTTGGGGAAGCAAAAATTTGGCTAACAGGCAACAAATGTTAAAATGAACCTTGGCTCTTCATTATGTGTAAAATAATCTGAGGAGACAGCTCTAAGATGGCAGAGAAAACATTCATTAGTGATGAAGTTTCCCCTAAATGGCTTAACGTCCATTCCGTATACGTCAGGTGCGGAAAGAACGCTTCCAGGCAGGTTTTCCTGCTCATTCATATTCCTGGCATTCATTACATGTCTCCTGCTGGGTGATATTGGTTAGCATCCTTACCATGCTGAATAATAAGGATGCCCAGACCCATAAAATTCAAGTTCCTTTTCCATCCAGACACCCCAGCACTAATATTCCCTCCACAGATAGGGTTTAGAGAGCATTTTGCACATGCCAACCTTATCCCCAAGTGCTTTGCAGTGCTAGATAATACAGTTCTCCAGTCAGCTCCCCTCTCTTGCTATTATTATTTAAGAAAAATATGCAAGGGAGAAGAGATAAGTTTTCCATTGCGGTTTGTGGAGAAATGAAGAGGGAATGAATCGGAGAGGTGAAGAGGGGCTGAGAAGGAAGGGCCCAGCATCACATGTAGGGTAGATTTTCCTGAGACCGGGGAGCACACAGACCAGACAAGGTGCAAGTAGCCAAGGATGGGGAAGAGATCAGTTTTATGGGATAACTTTAGAGAAATCGGCATAAATCACGTGCTTGGCCTCTATACAGATACTGGGGAGACTGACGGATGAAGTCACGCTCATGGGTACTATGTGGCCCTAGACCAATGTTTCTCTCCCCAGCTTGTTCCTATCAAGGGATATTTGGGGATTCAGACCTGCAACTTATTATCAAGGTCCTGAGCAGACTACCCCTCCCATGTAAACCTTGGAAGTTTTCCACCAAAATGTTTGATTTTGGACCAGGTTAGCTGTACGCTGCAGGTGCTGTGGTGTCTAACAACTCCAGGTCAAAGGTCTCCATCTTCTCCCGTTGACCAGACTAAGGCCAACACTGCAATCTGGGAATGTGCAAAATTAACCTATTTGCATGAATATTTTGGGAACCTTTTTGTTCTTTGGGAAAGTAAATTCTGAGTTAAAATGACAAGATTTTCAAGACAGGTCGGCTCTGGGGATTTCAGCAAATACAGATATCCTGCTTTTCACTCAGCTGCAGTCTGAAGTCATTTACATCTACCTTAGCCTCCCTGTTTCCAGGATCTATTGAGATGACAGCCCCTATCTCGTACTGCTGTGGGCCACTGAACGAAATCCTCTACTGAGTTTAAGTAAATGCATAAATGATCTTCCTGGTGAACAACCTCATAAGCCCAGCTGGTTACCTGTGCATTAAGCCAGTCTTCTGAAATACCAGCATGGGCAGAGAAAATGTCAGCTCCAGCTTGTGACAGCGCAGCGAGCCCTCAAATAACCACAGAGCACAATTAGAAGGGAAGAGTTAGAGGAAGGTGAGGAGGTAAAAGACTAGTAGACAGAGTACGGAGAGCACTAGTCAGGTAGAACAGTTGCAATAAGAAAGTGTGTTTCCATGGGAGAGAGTTCCTATAATCTTTTCTTAATGGAGTTTTCTTGGAAACAACCAGCCTGAATAACACCTTCATTAGGAGATAGTTATGCTGAAGTTGTACTGGCAGAAGTGGAGTTCTGGTATGGGAGCAGAACTCCCACTTTTCTCCCAGTAAATAAAGTGCTGGAGATCAAAGTGTTCTTTCCCTGTGTTTTTCCAGCACTGATACAATGGACGAGCTAGCCTTGCACTGGGAAGCAAAGCTGCTGGTGTTCCTGCTTACTGACAGAAGCTGAACTGTGCCTCGTCTCTGCATTGTCATCCTTCCTCAGATCTTTGCTGTTATTTGAAAGAGGGCTTTCTTGCTTTCATTTGTTAATTTTTCTTTTTTCCAGGAAGCCAGCATAACCCTTTGTATCCCAGATGAGAAAATCCCCTTAATCAGAATGAAATCCGGTGATGGAGCTATTAAATGGCTAGATGCGTTAGAAACAGCGTTAAGGGGGTCTAAGCAGCACAGCTGCCCTTTATGCTACCGGAGTGTTTTTCTTATTCTAATACTTCTCAAGGTCATATTTTCTAAAGGTCTCTTCACTCTCTGTCCCTCTTTGCCTTTTAAGGGGCTTTGGCCAGTGACTAGCTCAGCCCCAGTGTCCAGATTGACTGGACTGCTGACTGTTGGCAGATGAAGGAGAAAACAGCACATGGAGCAGTTCCTAGTGACAACCTGCCCTGACCCCCGCTAGGGAAAAGGCAGTTATCGATCTTCATTTGCAAGCATCTTTGCAATCTTGCTCTATGGATGTGCTGTAAGCAACCTCTGCTCTTCTACTAACTTATTCACCTTTGGAGTTGGTTCTGCTTCTCCTGTTGCTGCTGGAGATGATCTAGAGAAATATATTCTGATCTAAGTTAATCCATAGTTTTCTGATCTACCTTTTGTGCTCTGGAAAGTCTCTTCTAAAGGGCTTAGCTGAGGGCTGACCCCACAGGCTGCCCGCTTCTGTGACGAGTGTGCCTGGACGTAGTGATAGCTGTCAAGTTCCAGTGCCCCCTGCTCTAATTTTAGCTCAGTGCTGCAGGCTGTCTTGGCACGGGCCAAGAGCAGGTTAATGATCATCTGGGCGGGTTTCCAAAACCAATGTAATGTTTATTCTGGATAAGTGTTGCAGAGGAAATCAAGCACGACCATTTTTCATGCTCAGCTTACCAGGTACGCCCCAGTCCTACACAGGGCGCTACCAGGGCAAACTCAGCTGCTCAGTTCTCAGGGGATGGAGCCTCCTTCTCCTTTGCTAGGTCAAGACAGGTCTGCTAAAACACCCTACCTACGTCCTGATCTCCTGACCCAAACATATGCTATATTCCTAGAGGAAAACACTTAAAAAAAGACTGCAAATCTACATTATTTTAGCTGTGGAAATTTACACTTGCCTTCTTGCCCCAAACTTGCACAGGACGTGCTCTCGAAATGGCCTTTTTGGCCAGAATGACTAGAAGACTGCACATAGATCCTGGACACAATTGCTCTGCAATAGTCCACATCTCCAAAGTACATTTATCAGATATTTGCAATTGAATGTTCATGTGCTCTGGGTCTCATTATAGGCTTGAATCGATGAGGAACGAGAAAGAGTGGAATGGCTCAAAGGCCTGCTGTTGCCAGCCACACAGATGACCCTGTGTGAGATAGCTAAAAGCATTTAGCAAGCTCATCTGTAATGCTGCTGAGGGCAAAGGGTAAACCTTTCTGACTGAAGAGCAGAGTCTTAAGTGTGTAACAGCCCTCCAACTTGTGCTCAACAAAAAGCAACAGCTCCTCCCCACAAGCTCCTTGGTCTGTTGGCCCCATGAAGGGTGTTTGGCCCCACCACGGTCTCCCTGCTGATGATGGGCTTGGTGGATCTCGGTGCTCCTGGTCTGCGTCCAGCTTGGTTAAGGGGTGAGAGGGTGAAGGGTTTGGTTATGAGCCGTAAGGCCCAAAGACCTGGGATATACTATGGATGGGAGATGCCTCCCTCTAGCAATGTACTGGCATGGATGCAGTCAGCAGTAGAGCCCTTGCTGCTTCCCTAGGAATGTGGAAGAAATTGTATGGATAGCAAAGTGTTTTCTGAGCCATACTTGAGATACTGGAGTTGGTTTTGCAGTCAACAGACTCCAAATTGCTGTAACCTGCCAACTTCTCAGACAGGCACTAAGAAACATTGTGAGAACATCTATTTAATAGGTCTTTGGGGAGCACTGGGGATGTTCTTCCTCCTAGCTGGAATGGTCAGGGAGATGTCTGGGTAGCCAGATGGCCATATTCGTGTGGAGCTCATATTAATATTTTATTTGATTGTATTTACAGCATGGTTAATATGGCTCCTACATTCCTGACCAGGTATCTTTATTATGTTAAATCTAAACAGAAAAAAACAGTGGCAGATTTTCCCTAAGGCCAGTCAATTCCCCTGCCCTTCTCCATCCTACTGAGTGCCAAGAGTGCCCGTGTCCTCATGAGGATGTGCAGAGCCTTCCTGTGCTCCCAAAGGACATCCAGCTGCTACAGACGTGTGAGCAACCGATGAGAGTGTCCTGTACGGTGCCATGAGGTCTAAAACCCAACCACCTTCCCCCAAAACATGTGGGTAGAAGCGAAAAAGCTTGGAAAAATGGGTTGTGCCCGTGCCAGGCTCCACGTGGCTGATGCCAAACTGCTGAGGGAAAGGTGGCCACTGGCGGCCATAGGAGCTGCTCTTGCCATGGGCCTCACTGGGCTTCTGTTTTGGTGGCGTGCAGGGACCTTCCTCTCCCTGCATTCCCTGTTCCTCTTTGGTCCAAGCAGCCTCTTCCTCTATGTACATACAGCACCTTGCATGGAGAGGGGTGTAAAAACCCCATGGGACAAGGTGGTGGGGACAGTGTGTGAGACAAGGCTGGTGTCTCCTAACACCTCGTCCTAGGCTGCCTTCTGAGCAACTTTGGTTCCCTGCTAATTCTGTGGCCTCAGAAAAGAACTGGGATGTGGCAAGACTAACTTTGGAGAGTCCAAGACAGTAGAGATGGGGAGATGTGCCAGGACGGGGATTGCCTGGCCCTTTCATAAACATTCCATATGGAGGTTACCCAAGTCGAAAACACAAGTGAACCCAGCACACCCACCCTCTCTGGAGAAATTGAGTTTATCGTTAATAATCTACCGCTAAAAGGGTAACATCTGTTTTGGACAAACTGTAATGAGATTTAAACCCCAGGTGGAGGGAGGACTTCACAGTAATAAATGACTTTCTGTATGTCTAAATAGTTTTAATTTTTTTTCTGGCAGAAATAGCTGCTTTTCACCTCAGGCTTCTTTTTGCCAGCTCTTTTTGTTTAATGATTGCTATTAATTTCCAGGGTGGCAGATGGATTCTAGCCTGGTGTAGTCTGAAATAAGGAAAAACAGCCCGTGAAGGTGTGAGCTTGTCATGAATATGCGCATGGGTCACACGTGTCCCTGTGGGATGCCACGTGTGGGGGTCTGTGTTTTCCGGGGAAATCTTGCTTCTTGGGAGCTACTTCAGGATGCTCGAGTGTCTCTTTGCCTTGGCTAGGAAACACAATCAACTTCCTTGGTCATTCTTAGTAGCTCTGCCAGTTTGGAGCTTGATTCAGCAAAGCTGCTGATTTAAGCAAGGCTTTGGGAGGAATTCAAAGGACCACTTAAATGCTTTGCTAAATCCAAGCTGAAGTAAGCTGGAGAGCAGCTCAGCAGCAGGAGGTTGGTCCAGCATCCGTCCCTGGGGCATGGAAAGGAGCTCCCTGCCTTGGCCAGGTGATGTTGTGCCTTGAGGGCAGGGAGGCCTCCTTGGACTAACATGAAATGCACATTAAGTATTTTTTCCTAACCTTTTTTTTTTCCTAAGATTTTGGAATTTCTGTGTACAAGTGTGAGATGCTCTAAAGAGGCGCTATCCATCTTCTGCACATGGAAACAAGCCGTTGAATCAGGTGGTTCCTGCTCCAAACAACTAGTGCCCCAAAGAGCGGGGTTCCAGGCATGTGTGATGCTGCAGGGTGGCCAGATGAGGAAAGAGGAGTCCAGAAACGAGGCCGCTTGACAGGCGGCCACGTGGCAGCGCCCTGCGGCCAGGCAGGCTGCCCCGGCACTGCAGCGTGCGGGAAGGAGGGCGGATTTCTGCAGCCTGAGACGGGGTGAGCCCGGCACCGAGGGAAGGGGGGTCGAGATAGAAAGTGCAGCATCTCAGGTGATGCAGATAATCTCCTTTAATCTCCCGCTCAAAATAACCCAAAGTCAAGTAAAGGAGGGATTATACGCCCTAAGCCACTGTTATTACCCGGGCGTAACAGACTTAGGTTGCCTCTGAAGAGCTGCTGAGGAGGAAGAGGAGGTGCAGCAGATATTGACCTGCTGAAAATGCCTCCCTCGGGGAGATGGCAAAGGCGTCTGGGTCAGTCTGGGATTGCTCCGGGATGGACCGGGACGGGGGGGGGGACATTCAGCAGGACCCCAGGTGAGGAGCTGGTCTTGAGCACATACAGCAGTAGGAACAAAGCCCTAGACACCCACCCATCACCTTGACATTACATTTATTCTTTTTGCAGAATCCAGGACACTTTATACCAATTACCTTAATGGGGGGGGGGAGGGAGGGGGAGCCACTATCAAAGCCATTTTACAGATGAGAAACTGATCCAGCAAGGAGGATGGACAGGGCTGGAGTGAGGTGGTTGAGCTCCAGGGTGTCCTGCTGCCCCAGCACCTTCCCTCTTCCTGACAGACCTTTTCCCACTGCCTCTCCGTGCAGTCCTGGCAGGGATGGGGGGCGGCTCCTGGCAGGCGTGGGGTCCTTTTGGGCTGAAGGCATGTCCTACCCTTTGCCAAAAAAACCACCCCAAGGCTTGAGCACTGCTCAACTGCCAGAGAAAACCGAGCTGCGGAGCCCTGTTCATCAGCTCGCTGCACTTCTGGCGATGCCCGGGAGATAGCAGCCGCGCGGAGATGCCATGGAGCGGGGATTGCGACGGGAGGGAGCAGAGCGTGTTCATTTTAATGAGCTTGTCCCTGCCTAAAGGAGAGAGAAAGCGAGAGAGGCCAACCCGGTTTAATAAACTCCAGCATGCGGATTTAATCAGATGGATCATTGTTCCCCGGCACAGGGATGAATATATTAAAAAAAATGATTCAAACTTTTCCCCTTTGTTTTTCATTTGTATTATGTGCTCTGGTGTGATAACACATCCCGGGGCCAACACGCAAGGCAATAAAAGAGCCTGTGAAGGCGAGCAAGGTGTTCATCTCCTGCGAGCAAGCCTCGAGCCTCGGCGGAGAGAGGCTGCTCGTTGAGCAGGGCTCAAAGCGAGGGGCTGCAGCGCCCACACTCCCTTCCCAAAGCCCCTGGGAAGACGTGGATGTGGGGCCCTGAGCTGTGGGTCTGCTCCTTTTCAGGCCTTTAGCAGCCCAGCAAGTTTGTAAATCGAGTTATAAACAACAGGGGGTAGAAGTGCAGAGCTACAGATGTCCCAGGTCAAGCCTGGAGGCCCTGGCTTAGCTCTGGGCAAGTCTGTCCTCCCAGTCCATGCCCAGGTTTTGGTGCCAGGAGGATGCATCTGGAGAGGGGGAGCATGCGCAGGTCACCAGGGTGACCTGCTGGTAATAGTTTGGCCTGAGGTTGCTCTTGGCTTCTAGGGAATGGTGTAACAAGATGCATTTTCGCCGATTCCGCCCTTCTGCCTTTGCAGGAATCACTCTCTTACTGACGCTCTAGCACAGTAAAGAGCAAAACGAGTTTGCAGACAACGCGGGAGAGAGGTGGGATGTGTATACAGGCCTCTGGGTGTGCAGACCTGTGTGTGTGTGTGTGTGTGTGTGTGTGTCCGTCTGTCCTTGTGGCGAGTTTGGTGCATGTGTGGGGTCTGTGATGCTGGGCTACAGGACACGCTAGTTCTGCTGGCAAAGCCTTTGGGCACTGAGGACCACAGGGCCACGTGTGCAGACACAGGTCAGCTGGAGCTGCATAGCTCTGGGCTTGCAGATGTCTTGCTACGTGGGTGTGAATAAAGCCAGCTTAGGCTAAATAGTCTTTTGTGTTAAATCCGGGAGAGCCCACCTGGACTTGGAGGAACTCCAAGAAAACTCGCCTGCCTTCCCCTGCCTGGATGTACCAGCTCCTTGGCACAGGCTCAGCCTCTCCAGCCCTTGCCTTTGCCCACTCATCTGTGACCCTGGCAGGGATTGCCACATCCCCACCACAATCCAGCTGAAGGAAATTGGGTTTAACCACTTCATATCTTCCTCTGCTCTTGGAAATGACTTGCCAGGACCTGCCTGGCATCGTTCAGCACCTGCCATTAGCACGTGGGGCGACTGGAGGGCCATGGTGGTGTGCAGGGAAGGGAGGCAATCTCCCTGCTTTGGAAAGACTATTCCAAATTGTGGCATTGACCTGTCCGATAAAAAGTCACTTACGGTATTGGCTATTAAATATTTTAAAGTCTGGCTTCTAACACACCCATATATTACTGCTTCATTGCTTTATCCATTACTGCTCATGAACACTAATAAATAATTGTATTTTCTTTCCTCCTGTTGTTTAAGCAGTCATTAATTGTGGTTTATATGCTGTCTTTGTGTGTGTATGTACAATAGCTTCTTCATATTTCTTTGATTAACTGTGATTGATCACGCATTTTAAAATCAATTAAAATTTTCAACGCTAAAAGGTGGAGTCTTTAGCGGTAATGCTCCAAGACATTGCCATTTATAGCAGAGCTGTTATAGTGCTGGGATCCATTAGTGTGGCATCTTTATTGTCCACATCTCTGCACAAATACGTGCACGTATGAGTGTGCATGTGTCTTTTTTACAGATGAGTTACAGTCTGTGAGACCCTGGAAAAGGGTGTGCACTAGGGAAAGGGACTTGGTACTTGGCCATTGCACTGGGCCGGCTGCCTTCGTGTCCAGCTGGGTGCTGCTGGTGCCCAATGCAGGCACGAAAGCAAATGCTGGGTCCCACGACCTGCAGTTTGCCTGCATTCTGCCTCAATTTCCTAATTGGCAAAGAGGAGCTGACTGCTGGTCTCCTTGACTGAATAGTGCCACAGAGAGGGGTGTTGGCATCTCCACTTTGCTCTTTTGGTGTGCGTGTCCGTGCATAGGTGGGTGGAATTTAGGGGTATGTGGGAGTACAGGGGTTTTGGTGGAGACATATATTTGTTTGTCCATATTAAATCAAGCCGCAGCTCCCATCTCTGCACCTCTTATTGCTGCCGTGCTGGAACGTGTTGCACTATGAGAGCAGGAGGAGAGGAATGTGGAAAGCACCGCTCTTCCTGCGCCCCTGCCTCCCCTCCAGCTGCCCGGGCCTCTTGCAAGCCAGGACCTCTCTGCCTGCCCAACTCTTCCTAGCCTGGACAGTGCATTCGGAGTGCAAGAGATTTTGTGCAGGTGCTCAAGGGAGCAAAAATCACCGAGGAGATAGTGGGAAAGTGGGTCCTTTTAGCTGATCCCCTGCTTGTCCCTCCCAACCATCTGCCTGCTCGGGCAGAGGATTCCTGCGTGTGAAGCTGCTCCAAGACACTTGTTGCCCACCGCTCTGAGCTGCACGAGGCGTTAAAAAGCCTCGATGCCCCCAGCACAGCTGCCGGGAGCTCCCATTTGGGGAAATCACCCGTCTTGTTAAATGATAGGGGGACCATTAGTGCAAGCCCTGGAATGGGATCATTCTGCCATATTAACTCTCCCCCTTGCATCGATGTTAATGAAATAAAGAAATATGATGGTTCCGGACTTTTAAACTTCTTACAGCTTGATTTGCATAATGGCCACTGCTACCCTGAACAGGAACTGATCTGTCGAAAATATTGTTCCAGTCCTCTATCACTGTGCTCAATGGGAGGCACAGATTGGCCCACAGGGGCTGGTTTTTGCTGATGGAATGGCGTTCACCTAGTGCCGAACATAAAAAGCTGAAATTAGGACTCTATCCAATATGGTAAAAAAGAAATTGGTTAAAAGTTATAGATCAATAACTGTTAACATGGCTATTTTTTTTTAGCCTGATGGTGTTTACTGCTGCTGGATTAGATGTTCCCTTGTTATGGGCATGCAGGCTAAAGGGACTCTGCCTCCTCCATCAGAGGAGCGGGTGCTGCCGGTCGTGGCAGGGCTTTCCTGACACAAGGGTGCTCAGAGGAGCAGCTCTATTGTGGAGGTTTGTCCCTCCTCTCTCCAGGGTTGTGTCCAGCACCCAGTGTCACCCGCATCACTGCCCTCCTGCACAACTCAGCTGTGAGCCATGGAGCAAGATCAGTGCTCCAAGAGCACACGCAAGAGGTAGGTAACACCTTGCTCCCCAGTGTCCTAGATTTCTGCTCCTCGATGCTCTAGATCAACACTCCATGATGCCCTGGATCTCCACTCCCTGCCTGCCTAGACTCCACTTCTCCATGCTCTAGATTTCTGCTCCTCCATGCCCTAGATATCCACACCTTGCTTACCTAGATCTCTCCATGCCCTAGATTTCCACTCCACAGTGCTCTAGATCAACCTTCCTTGATAGACTAGATGTCTGCCTGCAGCAAAAACACTGTCCTTCTCAGCAGATTACTGAAGCATTGCTGGCTTTCTGAGAAGAACTGGAGGTTTTCATCCTGGTCCTTGGCATGTGTTCTTCCCATGCACAAAATGAGGGGGAGTATTTCTCCCCTGTTGTGTGTATTTAAACCATGGTGCCATCGGGACTGGGACTGTCTCCGTGTGTTCAGGGAGGGCGATCCCAAACACTTGGTGCTGGGGTTGGGGAGCGAGAGCTCTATTAGCATCGGAGCCAGCCCAACAAGGGCCTTTCTGCCCCCAGGCGACCTTGGACTTGCCTCCAATAGCTCATTACTGTCAGCCTTTGATCACTTGCTTCTCCCCCTCTCTGTACTCGGAAGTGCTGGAGAGCTTTCCTGACCGATATCATCAAAAACGACATTTTTATTTCCAAAATATACAATGTAATTAGAACTGCAAAGGGAGAGAGCAGCCAGTCCATAAAAATACCCTCTCTGCGACAGTCTTTGTCCTGATCTTGCAGGAATTGGGGACAAAAGACTCCAGGATTTCAGTAGGAACAGAGTTTTTTTCCAAGGAATGGGAATACCTCCTCACTTGTAGTCCTTCCACTACATGGGAAGGGTTTAGGGTGGAAATGCTCTCCGTCACAAACTAACTAACTCACTTTTTGTCAAATTGGCCCCCATTTCAAACATGGATTGAAGGGCAGTAACCAGCAACACAAGACCCTCCTTTATCCCATCATATGAATCTACCTGATGATTTAACGGTTAAAGATTCCACTGCTATCCACAGAATTGCTATCACTGGGCCCAATTCTAGCTTTCCTGGGACTTCTCTATGGAATCTGCTGGATGGGTTCGGTACACGGCATGAGGGGAACATGACTCGCTCATCTGCCATCAGTGGACTGTCGATGGGGACTAAGAGAAACCAAGTCCAATTTCTCACACCTTTAGAGCTGCCCTACGAAACAGCTGACCATAAAAATTAATGCGGTTCATTCCCTGCCTCTGTGTATTGAAAGCCTTAGCTCTGGATTACAAGCAGCCAGTCTGTAGTAATCATCACCAGAAACAAAATATCACCTACAAGCTTGGGCTTGTAGCCCAAGCATCTTCAGGTATGATTCATTGCCTGGAGATCTGCATGTCACCCCAGCCAAGGGTCACTGACAAAGTCCCATCAGCAAGGCCTGCGTAGCATCCAAACCAGGCTCAATACGGCAACCCATCAGAATGAGGACCTAGAGGACACCAGGATGGGCTGCTTTCCAGAGAATGCAACCTTCATTCAGGATTCTAGTCCTTGTTCCAGTCCAGGCATAGTCCTGCCTTTTCCTAGTCACCTCAAAAAAAGAAAAAAGAGGAAAAGAGCAATAATCACTGACTATACAAAAGATAGGTAGTAATTCTTCAGAAAAATGCCTAGGAATTATAATGGGTCACTAGCTGAACATGAGTTATCAGTAACACATGAAAAGGCAGCATCCTGGGATACATGAAAAGCAGTGTGGCCTGGCAGATGCAGGAAATAATCCTCATCTGTTCGGGATTGGCAAAGACTCCCTTGTAGTACTGAGTCTGGTATTGGCAACTCAACTCCTACCTAAAAGGAGGTGGTGCCACTGCAGACAGCACAGAGGAGACAGGGAGACTGATCAGAGGTCTACAAGACATGACCTACAAAGAAAGATTGAAAGAACTGGGTTATTTAGCCTAAAAGAGATGATGGAAGAAGAGATGTGATAACAGTCTTCAAGTGCTTAAAAGGCTGCTGCCAAGAGGAAGAGAATAATCTGTTCTTTATGTTCATGGTGGACAGGACAAGAAATAATCGGCTTAAATTACAGCAAGCGAAATCAGGTTACACATCAGGACAGAAAAAAGTGATGCCAGAGCTGGTGGAGCACTTGCATAGGAGATGGCAGGGCTCTGTCACCAGCTGGTTGAGGGACAGACTGGACAACAACTCCTGGGGCTGACAAGGAGCAGGGGGATCTGCTCGGCCTCCCCGTGCCCCTGCTGCACCTTTCATGTAGTGGCTCTGCTACAGGACTATCCCAAGCAAGGGACTCCTTCAGCCATCAGTAGACAAATCTTGAACACCGTGGCCTCGGAGAAATTCCAAGATAGCGAAATTTCATTAATTTTTTTTTCACCAAATGTGGTGGAAGTCAACAAGTTGGGTTATTTTTCTCTCTCCTCCATACAATTAGATGGAGTTGAATCTTCACTTTCTCAGGGAATAGAGATGCCTTGAGATCTTTTTTTCAGCTGACTCGGGGGATTTTTGCTCCTGGAGAGATGGAAAGAAGACACTTCAGACGCGGGCTGGGTGACGTGCCAGCGGCCGGCGCTGCGGTCCACCCCCGTGTCTACAGCAGGCACTGCTCCATCCACTTGCATTTGGCAGGGCCCGTGACTTGCTGCTGAGTGTGCACTGTTGTGCTAACGATGAAGAGATTTTGTGTTCTTGGGAGAAATTATTATTGCCACCCTGGATTCCAAAAGCAATTCTTTATTTTAAAAACCTGCCTCCTAATTCATTTTATATTTATCCATAAAATCTTGGCTGGGGCTTCTGAGAGCTGCGGGCTTTTGAAAGGCCAAGTTTTAAATGGAGCTGACTCAGCAGAAGCGCACTTGATTGCAGCGGTGCCGGGTGAGTTTATGCCACTCCTGGGCATGGATTAAAAGAGCGTGGCTGAAATGGGACCCTCTGCAGGCCCTGTGTTCTCCCTGGGCTCCAGGCCCTTGCTGCTGCCCCGCGTGGCTGCGGAGAGCAGCTGGCAAAGGAAAGCAGAGCACAAGGCAGCAGGCAGACAGCGCTGCTTGTTTTCCCATGCTGTGCATCCCGTACTCTGTTGGTTGAGAGTTTAGTAAAGCTGAGATGCGGAGGGGAGGAGGGAGAAATAAAAAGTGGGAAGAAATAATGAAGAAAAAAAGATGAAAACCCTGTAGGCAAGTAATTCTAGCTTCGCTGCCCATCACCAGCCTTAGAAAAGGTACTAATACTCAGCTTATCAAAATATGACCCCGGTTCACTCCAAGATGCCTTTCAGGTCCCAGGCATCCGATTGCATCATGGTGCACCCTGGCTCCCAGGTACAACCGCAGCAGCAAGTGATGCTCCTTGTCTCTGCAGGGCAGCGCTGTGCTTGGGGCACGAATTGTTGCTTGGGAGAAGAGTCTCTGCTGCGTGTTGTGGCTTAGAGCCCATCTGTCGTTCTTCAGCCTTGCCTGGGTCTTCCTCACCCGATAGCTGGAGTTGGGCAGAGAAGACCGGCCACAGCAGTAACCATCACGTCTGGCTGTGGTGGTACCTGTCCCAGGTGGACCAGGATTCCTTTCAACTTGGAATAAATCATTTTAGGTTCAAGGGGAAAAAACAGAGGCTCACTGAAGGTAGACCACAACCACGTATCTTGGAAAGGGGCTGCCTCGGCTGTCCTCGCTCTTGTGAGGCACTTGAATGGCAGCCAGAACGTGAAATGCGGCCAAGGCTTTTTGAACTTACAGCTCGTTCCATGTACAAGCAAAGCCCGAAAGACAGCCCAGTGCTGCATAACAAGAGCGGGCAAATAGCTACGAACGCAGAGGAAAATCTAATGAGAACACCAGTATCTCCTAACTCCAGCTTCACATTAGAAGGCAAAGAATATGAAAGTGAATCAATTTACGTCCGACGGCCGCAATGAACATGCCAGTGGAGATGCCCAGAAGGCATAATACCATAAATTGGCAAGGTGGCAGCTGCATTCATCAACTCAAACAAGAGCTGGCCATCCACAATCCAGCAGTATCAAGCAACAGTACTTCAGCTCTAATGCTATTTCTACCTTAACGTATGGGCAGGAGCGCTGGAAATTTGCCAGCCGCCCCAAGACGTGTCATTGCTGCTGAAAGCCAACCTGCCAGGCGACCCAGGCGTACGAAATGGAAGTAATTTATTACAGCAAAAGCTGAGAGTCATCAGGGGAGTTAAACTCTTCTCACCTCCCAGGCGCCCTGGAGCAGGTGGCGAGGACACATTTGGGCCACACATCAGTAGTGCTGCTTGATAACCCCCTGAGGTGCTCCAGACCGTGGAAGTCATCACTTGATTTACCCCGAGCAATGGGTGCAAGGAGGTACCATCCCTTGAGGGTCTCATCCTGCCCTCTCTCCAGGTCCAGAGAATAAGCGTTAGGGCTCCCACTTGCCACGTGGCCACGATTCCCTTCACGGGGCAAGGAGGGACGCGCTGTCAGTGGGGAATTTTGCCGCTGCTCTCGGCGGGGTGGCCGGGACACCGTGGGGTGCATCAGCACAGGGTGAGGAGCTGCAGTCCCTGCGCCCAGCTGGGAGGTTCGTGAGGGCAGCAGGGTAACCTGGAGCCCGGGGGCTGCCGCGAGAGGCGCCAAGCTCTTCATGAAACAGCTCATGGAGCTCACTCAATCTATAAAGATTTTAAGTCAGGGGTTTGATGTTAATTATGGACCAAAACATTTAATAGCCCGTTACACTTCCACGAGGCATTTTTTTAATTAAAAAATGATATATTGCACAAAAGGGAAAAGGAATACAGAGGGAAATAATTGAAGATTGTTTTATTCAGGAAGGACCTGAGGCAGAGCAGGCAGTGAGGAATCGGTGCATTGGATGTGACTGCTATGACCTGGCAGTGCAGGAAGTGGGGATGGAGAACATTATCCCCTTGGGAGAAGATCCCCAGAGACAGGGAGAGCCGGTGTAGGCACCTGGCTCTGGATTTTGGCCCCCGAGCTGGCCCTTCCTCACAAATCACTGCCAGGATGAGGCAGCTCAGCTTCAGCTTTATCCTACCTGTTGAATTATTTGCCTGTGCAATGGAAGACCTCGGTTCAAACCCTCGTTCTGAATGCATATCACTTGTCTCGCAGGAAAAATAGCTAAACCCCCAGGGTGGAAATTACTCTGGAGTACGTCAGAGATGAAGAAAATCTGACATGTCTTGCTCTGAAGCTATTCCATTTTTCTTTCAATATTTAAAGATGCATTTAAGCAGGGCCAGGCCTGATGTGCATTCAGATAATCTGTGCAAAAATGGAAGGGTTTCAAGAGAGCAAACCAATGCTTCCCCTCCCCATGAGGACCTGGAGCGGTGCCCATCAACTGGTGGCCCATGGGGACATGCACCATGGGGAGGCACCAAACAGGAGCAGAAGAGACCGCTGCTCCCAGTGGGATTTTTCATCCAATAAACTTGTGGTGGGGAAATAAAGATAAGTGCGATGGAGACATGGCCTGGGGGGTGCCCTGAAGTATGGGGGTACCCTGGAGGTAAGGTGACTGGAGTATGACCCTGTGGACAAGGGAAGGGCAGGGATGAAGCTGGGGCCTCCACCTGGGAGCAGGGCTCATGTAAATGCAGCCCCTGCCTCTCACATTTTGGCTCTCCCCAGGCAGACAGCAGAGCCTGGACTTCAAGGCAGTTCCCTAGAAAGGAGATGGTGCTCAGGTCCTCAGAAGGACAGGGATCTGAGCCTGGGGCTCTCCTGATGACCACCATGGCAATGTTTGGTGGCTCACAGGCCCAGGGCATCTGGCCATGAGCTGGCCTGGGAGACAGAGTGGGCAGAAGAGGAGGGCCTGGTCTGAAACAAAAACGATGGTCAGGACGATCTGGGCTCCAATGCTTAACTCCAGAACTTTGATCCTTTCACACACAGCTGCTGCGGACACGGGCAGGAGCCCCATTCCCCAGCCGTGGACGGAGCTGCCCAAGTCCTCCCACTGCTCTAGCTCGGAGCCTTGCTGTTGCTCGCTTCCCACAACCCTACAATGGGAATTATATTATTCCCTCCTCACAGGGTTTTGAGATGCTCAGTTACTATGGTGATGGGGGACATAAAAGTACCAAAGATAGCAAGAACAATAATAATATCAGACATGGTAGGAGCCAAATAATTGCATTTAGGGCACGCATGCGACACAGAAGGGAGAGCCACCTCCATGCACTCCAGCTCTAAAACCTTGAAGACAACGTGCTACGTCAAGGACAGGAGGAGCACTCACAACCTATTTAAAGGGATGCTTTTCAGTTCCTACTCTATCCCCCCAAACACAAGGAGTAGGCAGACAAAGGCCACAACGTGGTGAGTGATGACCCTCTCCCTAGCAGAAGTGAGGGGAGCAGAGGGAAGGGAAGCCACAGCCAATACCAAAATCCCACGTTTTGCACCTCATGCTGCCGCACAAAGTGCCCACAGATGCCACCCGGGTCGGCTGCTGGCACACTGTGCCTTTGTCTCTGCTGAGTGTAGCGTACACTTTGTTATTTTTTTAATTTATGAGTTTTTAATTGAAAAAATGTCTAACATCTGTGGCAGCTCAATAACACCTGCGTGCGATATGGTGGCTTTTTAACGGTGATTGTCCCAGCGTTCCCATCTGGGCAATGCTGAGCTGGTGACATGTGGCCTCCTCTGAGCTGCTCAGACAGGAATGATCCTTGGAGGGTATGCAATTAATAAGCAGCACAAAACAAGATACAGCTAAAAAAAATAGGTAAGTGACATCCCTTTCAACAAGGGGAGAGCTCAGTGAAGAGCAAGGGATGACTTTGCAATGCCTCTCCCTAAGAAGAGCCTGCTGGTGCTCATGCAGATGGGATCCTGGTGTTACTCCTGGTTGGAGCCCGAAGGAAGCTGAATGTAGCCTCTGCATTGGCACTGGTTTGCACACCATGGGAGCTCCCACCTGGCAGGCAACCACCAGGTAGCTGCTACTAGGAGTAAGTGTGTCTTTAAATCCCTTGCTGATGCTGCCACCCAAACACTGACAATTTTGACAGCCTCGTGTGCTGGGGCAGCCCCTACACATAGCGACCTCTGTGCAGCATCTCCTGGGGCTCGTTGTGCAGGTTTGCCGTGCAGAAAGCACCAGGCAGGCTCTCCAGCCCGGCAGCCTTATCAGTCCCTCTTGCATTTCCACGTGAGCATGACAAAGCTGCTGGTGGCACAAGGAACACGGAGCCAGCGAGCGCTCTGCCGTGCCCGGCCACGCCGCGGGGAGCGGGCAGGTGGAGCGGCCTCCCGTCGGAGAGGTTTCCTACCACGTGCGGAGCAGGGACGTGGTTGAGCTGCTTCTTAAAGAGCTCTTAACTCAGGGCTGCTCAGGTCGGCCTGAAATCCCTCTCCCCACTGTGACTTGGTGAATGAGTAAAATCCCCTTCCCTGCTGTGCGCTGTGGTGCAAACAGGGCTGCCAGCTCTGCAAACAAGCAGCCTTCCCCATCCTGGACTTCGCTGGGCTGGCGGGTAGGGAGCAGGGCTGCTAGAGCCCTTCTTTGTCCCCTTATTTAGGGAAATAAAAGGTGCAGCAGATGGTGTGCAAGACAGCAAATACTCCCAGCCCTTCCTCGCAGCAGTTTTGCACATTCCTTGTGCAACACGGGGCTTTCGAGTGGAACCCTCTTGCACATCCCTCCTGCAGGGCAGCTGGGACCTGCCACTCTCAGCCATGCCACCACCAGAGCTGGCACACGCATTCAGTCTACGAATCCCCCTCACCTTTTGCAGTACACTAAAAATCAGTGTAATTATGCAGCAAACATTAATTATGGTTGAAAATGGTACCGAAGGGGAGGGGTAGAGGAGGGGTAGGCTGCCCCCCAGCAGCCTAAAACTGAATCAGGGAATCTGAGGCCACAGAGCCCATCTAGACAGGCTGGTGCCCTCAAGAACACCCATCTCCGGTTTCCTTTACTGCCTTTTCACTGAAAACTGTAGTCCACAGAGTAGATGAATATAAGGTGTGTGTAGCTGCATGGTGTTGTACTAATGCGGTGCCTTGGTGGCCTGACTACACGCATGTGCACATGCAGCCTTGGCCCAAGCCTGCCTGGTGGCTCTCGTCTGCAGGAACAGCCTCGGGATACGCTGCTAGCACCTTGTCACCACCACATCTGCCCCTAACGGCCTCCCTGGCACCACCAGACTCATTGGCCAAGGTTCAGGAAAGACAACTGCTACAGACATGAGCTGCCTCCAGCCAGGCACCTGCTGGAGGAACCTGAAATGCTCCTATGGTTTCTGCATCCATTTCCTGCCGTACAGTTTTTGACATTGCCACAGAAACATGCTGAATTTAGATCTTTCCCTAAAGCAAGTTCCCAGGTAGGTTCTCTTGGCCAGATCCCACTCAGATGTTGCTGTGAGCCATAGGTCATAGGAACAACTCAGCCTGCCAATTTGCTCACTGCAAAGCCATGCTCATTTCCATCTTCTTCCAAATCTTAGACCCTCAACAGACTCTTTGGGCAGCTCCAGGAAGGACAGACCACATCAGAAGTGTGGCTGAGAGCAGCTCCCCTCACCCAGGAGCACAAGGGGACAGGCAGGGGCCTTGGTGGGGTGGATTGGAGGACACCGGGCACCTCTTTGTGTTGCATGGGAAGGGTTAGCCATGGCAATATAGAGGTAAGAAGTGTCTCCATGAAACAACGCTGCCCAGGAGAGCTGCTTCTTCATCCCCTTCTTAAAGCCCCTGACAGGGTTCCCATCCTCTCTTTGCAGCCTGCACCCGCTCAGCCAGCCTTGCTGCTAGGAAGCTATTTGTGGGTATCTAACCTGACATATCTTGTCTGCAATTTAAGCTCATTACCACCTGTCTTACCCTCAACCAGTTGATCACCATAATCTTTATAACTACTTTTTCCACAGCAGATGAATGCTACACATGCCCCTTTCAGTCTTCTCTGTCCTGGAGCAAACAAACTCAGCGCAGTTTATCTTCCCAGGGCATGTTTTCCAAACTCTTTCAATTTGTCTGTCTCTCTCTTAAAGTTGTGATGCCCAAGCCTGGATATATCTCTCCAACTGACGCCTCACCAGCACTGAATAGAGCCAAATAAATTACTTTGCTGTCTTCTATCTGAAAATCTATTAATACATCTCTTGGCAAGATGTACCTTTTCTTTCCCTTCCTAAAGCATCAGGTTTATTTTCTGCTGCTCAGTTTGAGGGCTACTCTGCTGCTCGGGGCCTCGGCCACTATCCTGCTGGCTTACCCGTTCTTTCCCATTTTATATCCACAATTTTGAGTTTGCCTTCCTAAGCAAAGCACTTTGCACTTGACTTTATTGAATTTCAGTGTATTGATTTCAGGCCATTTCTCCAATTTATCAAGATCATTTTGCTCTGAGGAATCTTGCAGCCGCTTGTCTTGTATCTGCTCTGTTGACAAAAGGTCTTTAGTTCTCAAGGCTATCAATCCCGGACTTCACAGGAGTCCTTAAAATAGTCAGAAGGAACTACTTGGGAGGTGTTGAGGCACTGGACGATGGGGGTACCAGGCTGGCTTTTGCTGAATTGGCCCTCCACTGTCATATCTGGGGACAACACAAGCTGGACTAAGCCAGAAAGCAGACTCCCCGCTGCTGTGCACAGACCAGTTCAGAAAATGAACAGACCAATTCTTTTTGGTTTTGATTACAGCTGCCTATGTGGTGGAGAACTCCACTATTTAAAGCAGAGAAATGAGCATGGGAAACTGCTGCTTCCCAGGGTTGTCCTGTGGTGCAGCCAGCTGCTCCTAACCCTTCTGCTTGGTCACTCTCAATAAGCCTATAAGCATCCAAGAGGCTTCAGAGGAACATGGTGGACCTATACCAGCTCCCACCTCACTTTCTTCCCTCTGCTTCTCTGTTGTCTTAGCAACAGCATCTTCCTCTACTTCCTCTTCCTCCCCTCTAAGCAAGCTGAAGTTCAGGCAACATCTATCCAGGCGCAGGGAGGAATTTCCTAGAAAACTTTGCAGAAGAACCTCCTGCCGAGCTGCCTCCTAATAAGTCCCTGCTGGTCCACGGGGGGCAGGCGAGACGGGAGAGCTTCAGCTGCACGCGCAGCAGGAGGGCTGGGGAGGCACAGGGAGGGAGATGCAAACAAATCTGGGGAGGGGGCAAAGCAGAGGCGTGTGGAGGAGCCAGAACAGCCTGGGAGAGGGCACTGAAAAGCGATTTCCTTGGGAAAGTGCTGACAAGATTCCATTGGAGAAGAGGCAGCAAGGGAGAGGTGGGAAAATCGCTCCTCCAGGTGTGCAGACCTTGGGGAAGGAAGAGGAGGGCAACTGGGGCAGAGCCCATATGAACTCACCCTGGCCTTGCTAAGCTAATGATGCAGAGACAGACACTGATAAGCTCTGCTCCATGCACATTTTCAAATCTAAGTAGCTTATGAATAAGTAATAATCCCTTATTCCCAGTGCCATAATCTATATTTAATTAAGAAAATAACCGAATGGTGGGGGTTAGAGGGGCTGTGTGGGGAGACAGAGACCTTGTGAGCTACAGCAAGCAGGGGAACAGCCAGCAGACACAGCACGGGGGTGGCAGTAGAGTTGGGGCCATGGGCTGGCCAGGAAGGCAGTGCAAGACCTTGTCAGCCCTGCCCAGAGCCAGTGCTCTGCAGCACCCCTGGACTAACGTCCTCCTCACCCCCACCAGAGCACCCATCTGCATGAACTACCCAGTGGGGGTTTTACTAGCGCAGAGCTGGAACTAGACCAAAGACCAGAGCGTGACTTCTTTCCTGGTCTGCATGCTGAGAGCTCAAAATCAGCTCTCACCAACCTTTGCTTTGGACAAGAGAGGAAAAGAGAGTCAGCAGAGTAACCCCAGATGCCTCCAAGTGTCCTGCATCTATATCCAGCCTTCTTCCAGCACCACCAAAACCACATCCCACCTACACCCCCCCAGACCTTTCCCACCCAGCAGCTTCCAAAGCACCTCTGCAGCCACGCTCAGTCTCCCCACAGCAGCGTGCTTAGATTGCTTTCATGCTGGAAGCTGTGTTAACTAGATTTTGCTTCTTGTCACACTAGTGGGGGCTCTGCAGATGACAGTTTTTTTGCCTCTGCTTCCCTGAATTGTCAGTAGCAGAGCTTAGAGCACACCTTAAAGGCTTGGTTAAAGAAAACAAAAATCTCAATCCATATGCTATACATTATAAACAGGCCTTCTGGTTTTTAAATTGAAAAACAACAATAATCACTGCTAAGAGCCTTCTGAACAATAGCAGCCTCATTGCCACTGGGACAGATTCATTTTTACCCAAAGAAATATAAATATTTTTCAAGCTGCTCTTGAACACCTGAAGTTGTGAATGTCCTGCTGCTTCCATTCCAGGGAGCTGCACGAGGCTGGGAGCTGCAGCTGGAGGCATGGGGAGCACAGAGGAGGGCTCAGCCCTCCAGCCATGGGCAAGACAGAAGGAGGTACCTTCAGGGAGTTCATCTATATACGTTTTTAATCTTACTCTGACTCTAACTACGGTGTTATTGCAGAGTAATGGGGTTTGGAGAAACCAGTAGCTTAGCCTGGATGGAGCTGAGGTTCAGAGATGGGGCGGGTGGTGTCACAGAGGTAGCCTTGCCTTTCAATTCCTATCGAGGGGGAG
Organism: Tinamus guttatus; assembly: GCF_059628265.1. Classification (NCBI taxonomy): domain Eukaryota; kingdom Metazoa; phylum Chordata; class Aves; order Tinamiformes; family Tinamidae; genus Tinamus; species Tinamus guttatus. The sequence continues at coordinate 2,823,782 of NW_028288864.1, read as the reverse complement.
AACCATGGCTTCTGGAGAGGATCTGGTGTGTGCAGTCCCTGGGTTCACAGAGGACACCTGCCAGTGTCCAGAGACAGGCAATGAGTTTGCTGAGTGGCCTGAAAATAGAGGGATGGGTAAGATCAAGGTTGCGGATTGCAGAGGAAGTCCCAAAAGGGAAGCCAAGAAGATGCTTTATGGAGCTAAGAGCAGCCCATTAGAGGAGAAGTGAACCACAGCAACTGATTCTCCACTTCCTGATCAGAATAAATGAAAAGAGCAGGGGAAAACGAGGCCACACAAGACTGCCCTGTGAAGAAGTACGAAGTATGGAGCTCATCAGGATGAAGAGCCACCAAGCCTTAGAGCCAGGAGGGAACACAGCAGCCTAGCACAGGAGGAGGAATAGCCATCACCTGGCAGGATGCTACCCCTGCAACAGGACACAGTTCAGGTGACATGTCTGAGACTTAGTCCCTTCAGAACTCCAGGACTGGTGTTCATCCCAGCGTCACAGAGAGGCTGAAGTCTGCCCACAGAGTGCTGAGTAAACTGAATTCTCACACAACCCCAAAATGGAAAATTAAAAAGAAAGCAGCCTCATGCCAAGGTCCTAAGATGTTGTTCTTCCCTTCTTCTCTTCCCAGGCCATAATACGGTGAGCTCACCAGGAGCCAAGTGCTGGCTGCTAAATCTAATCTGTCACATACTTTGGGAACAGCATGACACCATGGAAGTCAGCAACACACTGTGGAAGGGGCCGCCAAGCCAGGCACATGACTTGAGCAGGTGGGAGACTGGAGCCAGTGGAGCTAACATTTTTTTATCCAGGTTTCAATCCCCGAATCAGAGGGCTGGACAGCGTCAGCCGTTACTGACCTGGAACCAGCGTCTGGATGACTGCAGAAGAAGCTCGCCCTTGCTGGATCCCTGCCTGGGCACTGTTTCAGGCACAGCTGCCAGCAGACTCACGCAATTAGCCTGCCTCATGTTATGATCAGAACAAGCAACGTGGTACTGACAGTGTCCCACAGCCCTGGCCACATGAGCGTCTGTCCCAACCACTGCAACAGAGCAGCCATATCCTTGGAGAACAGTCTACAAGGATCTTCTCTTTGCAGGAGTCTGAGTTTAGCATTCCAGGGAGAAAACATGGATTAGCGAAGCTGACTTGGCAAGTGATGCTAGCTGTTCCATGATGGAAGTTGTCTTTCTCAGTGCAAGGTGCTTGTTCAAATGTAACAGAGAGATAAGAAAGGTGAAGCTTTGGAGGTGGAGGAGAAAGGAAAGGAACAAAAACAATTTAATAATGAATATATTATGTAGACATGTCATGCTTCTTGCCCGCTGGCATGGATTAATATCCATAAATCAAAAAGGAAGGGACTGTTTTTAATGCTAGAGATGGAGACTGGTCCTCAGAAAATTGCTAAGGGGGCATTAATAAGGAGAGACATCTGGGAATGGCTCCAGGTGCATTGGCTGCATGCACGGGAAATTCTGCAGAACTGTTGTCAGCTAAAATTTATTCCTGTGCTGTGAATACACATGGACTGTGAGGACAAGAGCAGAGGGACCACAGGTCCCTGTGCACAGGCTTTGGTCAAGCTCAGGAGTTCCCGAGGAGCATGAGGAGGTGGACAAGCACCTTGGTTTTCTCAGCAAGAGGGCCTCTTGTCTTCCTCCTCCCAGCCTAGGACTCATGCACCAGGAAAGCTGGCTCCATGGCTTGACTTCGCACAGCAAGAAGGTCTCTTCTGAATAAGTGACCATCCAATCTCAGCCAAGGAAAGCCAGGAGGAAGGTGGAACATGCTATTATGCCTGTCGTGTTCACCTGCTGGGCAATGCAGTCACTAGTGAGGCTGTGCCAGCTCCTGCACCGGGTCACTTGGTTCAGCCCTTGCTGCTCAGCAGCTCAGCTCTGCTGAGGAGCTGGTCTGCAGGCAACGTCACGAGGAGCCGGCATGCTCGGCCAGCAGCCCCACGAGCTTGGTCAGCGCCTGCTGGGTTCAGTCTGTGTGGGATGCCAGGGCCTCCTGGAGACACCAAAAGGGAATGCGCTCAGCCTGCCCTCTCACTGGGGTTGAGTGTCTAGAACAAACCTCCATCTCCATCGCACCAGTGTAAATCTAGTCAGTGCACTAGCAGAAGAGCAGAGGTGAGCTCGCAGAATCAACATCTTATGAACAGCCATCCAGACCATCTAAGGAGACCAAATCCAGGCAGATGGTGCTCCCTGACCTGCCCCACATGCCTGCCATTAGCTCCCAGCCACCCTGGCTGTCACCAGACTGCAGTAACCCTGAGGATGGGGAGCAGCATGTCTTCTCACAGCGTAAATATGCACCAGAGCAGCCCACAGTGACAGCCCAGTGGTACGAGAAGACACCGTCCACATGTGAAAGAAGTGGCTCTGAAGTTAAAAGGAAGGGATTGAGGACACAGGCTCAGAGCATGGATGATGCTCTACAGCTTTTCTGGAGCATGGTGCCTGGTGAGTGTCAACCTGAAGGTGGCTGGCAGCTCTTTGCGCAAAAGGTAAATGCCCCGCTGAGTGGGTGCAAAACCCAGCGCCTTAATCAGGGCCTGCCCTCCCTGGAGATGGTTCCCTTTCAGTGACACAAGACCTTTGTCAGGATTTCACAGGGACTTTAAACTCTGGTAAGATGACGCAGCTCAACCTTTCATATCCCTGGGCGGGCTTTGTGCAGTGGGGGTGGGTGTCAGCAAGAGGGTCAGTTCTGCTCTCAGTATTTTTGCTAAGGAGAGGATATGGAGTGCCAGGATTTCATTAATCGCATTTTGTGCACATTTGAAAAACCCTTGAAATCTTCATTTTTAAGAACATCTCCCTCGCCTTCTCCTCTCTCTCTCCTGCCCTCCTATCACCAGCCCCATAATCTGTCACTCGCGGCCTCTCACGTTCGCTTCCTCCCTTCCCTGGGCCACCTCCTTCCATACTCACTGACCCACTTTAGCTGTCAGATTTACAGCTGAGCAGTTCACTAGAGGGAAGAGGATGGAGTCACAGAATAAATTTACAGAGCCAGAGAAGAGTGAGTACAAAGTCTCCAAGACAGAGACACCCACTCACGCTCCCATGTCCACACACAGGCAGAGGTGAGAGTCCTGCCAGGGAGCCAGGGATGCTATGAACAGCATCTATTAGCAGTGCAAATGGATTTGAGGAGAAAAGGAAGCAAGGAAGGAAGGGAGAGATGGAGGAGGAGGGAAGGAAGAGCAAGGCAGAGAGGGGCTGGGGTGGGTAGCACATCTGAGCATCTGCAGACCTCTCAGTATCTCAGGGCTTATTGAAGTGAGCGGCAGCTCCTTTGCGGTTCATGCTGTCCCAGGGTCCCAGTAGAGAGATATAAACCCAACCAAGAGATCCAGAAGGCTTCTCACAAGCAAACCCTGTGTGGCGACAGTAGCAAGATGCACCAAGGTTGATTTCACAGGCAGAGACAGGCGCAGCCCTCGGAGAGTGGGGAATTGCTGTCTGTCTGCGTCTCTTTCTGTTTGCCCTGTTTTTATTGTGTTTTGTTTAATTAAATCACACATGCACATGTGCACACAAAGCCTCAACTTGTGGTGTAAGTTCTGTAAGGAAATGTGCAGCAAATTAATGTTCTGGGAGAGGCAGTGGGGGGTGAAAACATGTTACTGGGAATGAGAGGGAAGAAGAAGGGAGTACAGCAAGACGGAGGAGAGAGGAAGGGAGGCAAAACCTACCGAGAGGGACAAGAGCGGGCAGAGGAGGCACTGCTCCAGCTGAGCAATAGGAAACAGTGGGGCAAAAGGAACAGAAAGAGGTAGATGAGGAGAGGAGGAAAGCTTGGGAGAAGAAGGGAGGGAGCAGCCTGAATAGTTGTTACTTCTAAGGCTGTTGCAGGCAAATTCTCCCCAAGCAAAAGGTGAGCTGCAGCCCCTGGGCAGAGTTTGGGTCCCAAGGCAACCAGAGAACTGGAGAAGAGACCTCCAATGGGTGGAGAGAGACAGACAGCCTGCAAAAGCCTTAGCTCCTCTGGAGCTCTCCTTGCAACTTGAGTTCCAAATATGAACAAAACTCCTCCCTGGATCCAGCATCCTGAATCTAGTACAGCTTGCCCTCCATCATGACCTGCTTGCCCTCTCTCACGTGGCCACCCTGTCCACCCCTCAGCCCCCTACCCAGCTAGCCCTGCTCTCCCTGTCTCTTGGTGGGGGGACACTGCTGCTTGGATCACTTGTGGCTCCATGCAAGATGCTCATCCTCAGGAAGGTGCCAAGAAGAAGGCAGCTCTCTGGCCTCGCTCCCCGCTTGAGAGGTGCCAGGCACCAACAGTGCCTCCTCTCCCTTCATTGCTGGTTCCCAGGATTGGACACGGTCTCCAAACTGGGCTGTGAGGAAGGCAAAGGGGAAAGCTGATCAGCCACTGCACGGGCTGAAACGCTCTCCAGACACGGTGCAAGGTGAAAGGACGTGAGCTCCCTGCCCAGGCTCGCTGTGACAGGCTGCACATGCACCGAGTCACATCCAGCGATGAAGCCGCTCGGGTAACCAAGACATTTATTCAAAGGAGCAGCAGCATTGCGTGCACATCTGGCTGTGTGAAGAAGAACTTCAAAAAGGCTGACAGTCACAGAGCCCAGCAGTAACCTTTGGCTAATTAGCTGTCTTGATTTCCTTGCAGCTTGTTTTTACACTTCTCTGGCTCTGAAATGCATTTACTGGGGTGTCAGAAAGGTCTCAGTAAATAAAAAGGTTCCTAGCAATAATGATATCCACCCCACTGGGCTTTAGGACTGATAGCTATGGTTTGGTTTGGGACAAGCAGGCTGATGATCCTTTGCTGAGGTCTTTATCTTGCGTGGGATTTATAGACATGGTGACCGTAACAGTGGCAAAGGCTTCTGGGGCAATGTGGGTATTTTCGTGGGGCATTTAAAAGATCTTTCCATGGGGTTAAATCACAAATGATCAGGAAAGTTGAAGGGGGCAAAGAAGCCTGCAGAAAGCAAAGGCATGAGACATCTCATGAAGGAAAGGTGAGGTCAGGCAAGAAGAAAAGCAGGTGACTAGAAAGCTGGGAGATGGAGGATAGAGATGGGCACGAACAGACAAACCAGAGGAAGAAGCAGAGCAAGGATAGATGACAGTGAAAACTCAGTCATCTGGAGGTAGCTAGAGGACCATGCCAGAGAGGCTGGGCTCGTGCACTGGGGTGGGTTATGGGCTGGAGACATGCTGGAGGACCTGGGAAAGCTCTGAAAATAAATGTGAATGAAGGAGTCAGCAGCATTGGCCTTAGAGGAGCAGGGCAGTTAGGAAAGATGCTGAGGCTTTGGGTAGAGAAGGTCCTGCATGAATGGATGCAAAGTGTGTAAAGAGGAGTCGGTGGAAAGCCTGCTGTTACTCAAACAGGTGGGAAGGGTTAAGAGCCTGGCACAAAGCCTGGCCCCCTTTGCACTAACATCTCTCCCCTACAACTCCAGCCACACAGTGTAATTCCTGTAGTGTGAGTGACACCTGCATTAGCCCTGGGTCTCCATGAGGAGTAACAGCCTAGTGTCTGTAATAACTTATTGCCATGGCCAGAATCTGTAAGCAGGGGAACCGCTGACCCAAGAGCTGGGCCAGCTGATGGACGTTCATGCTGGAGAAGGTTTGTGTGCAGTAATTCACGTGCGTCTCTGCATTAATGAAAGCACCAGCTGGAGCCGTTATCCAGAGAGCCTTCTAGCTCACAGGGCAGAGGAAAGGCGAGCAGGCACGGTAGCTCTTGTTGGATCTTAGTCCAGCAGTGATCTGAGAGCCTCCAATCCTGCTAAGGCCGAGGACGCCTGTGGCTATTGAACACACACAGACCCAAGGAAGGACTGAAAACACCCACTAATCCTCCTCACTCCTTCCCTAGACCTGCATCACACCTGTCACATCTCACATAAACAGTGGGAAATTCACCAAATCAGCATGTGCTCATGAAAATAAGTGCCTGCTTCATGCATCCCTACATGCCCCTTGTCTGAGAGTGGGGACTGCCACCAGACAGGACCTGACCTCCAAGAGTAGCTCTAACAAAGTCCACCCCTTGGTTGAAGGAAGAGCTTCCAGCCCTGCCTGACATCCCTCTGGCCCAGGAGCTGTTGCAGGACTGCCTTGCACTCCAGAGATGAACTTGCCTGGAGGTTTGCAACACAGCACTGACGACTACCTAAAAGCCAAAGCTGCGCCTGCTTTCCTCCTTGCAGCCTGTCCTGACATGCAACTCACAGTGCATTCAGCTGCCACTGCATCCCAGCCCGCACAGCCTCCTGCAGACACCATCCTGATGCTGGACCAGGGACAGCTGGACGGGCAGGGAAGTGAGAAGAACCCGAGCGGCACTATCAGAAACTGCAAAGGGTAAGAAAACAACTTCATTATCACTATGATCTCTAGCACAAGCCTCCCGTGATGTGGAACACCTGCGGATGGGTGGCAGGTACCTGAGCACTGCAAACCTGGCCATCCCTGCCTGTCTGCTGCTCTCTGCCTGCCATCTCCTGTCACTCTTCAGCCCCAGCTACTTGTCACATTATTGGGTGCCCATTAAAATCCAGCTGCTGTTTCCTTTGAACTGCACAGAAACAAAGCCCTCAAATCCAACCTTTGACTTCTTTCTTTAGAGGCAGACCAGTGTGGAGAGCAATTTCCACAGAAAGCTTTGGGCTGTTTCAGCGTACCCTTAACTCCACCGACAGAGGCTGGGGCTGCAGTTCAGAATCCCAGCTGCTTAACTCCAGACCTTTCACTTGAGGGGTCAGATCATGATGGACTGTCTCAGAGAAGTTAATAGGAAGATTACCTGGGCCTCAACCATGTGATAGTAAAAGAAATCCCCAACAATGTTCAGTGATAAAGTTTCCAGTTTTCCATCCCAAGCACCCTTTCCTTCAAAGCAAGTTCTGTTAGTTTTTTGTTAGTTTTTTGTTTTGTTTCAAATGCACTCTTAGAATTAAAGCTGATGCTGACTGGAGTCCTGGATCTACAGCTCACAGATTGTTTTGATCTTGAGTAAAATATCTCAGGTGACTGATAATAAGACAAGGAGCTTGATTCTTGGTCTGACCATGCAAGAGCTCAGATTTGACCTTACCACACACTTTTCCTGCTGCATTTTAGGTCAGTTCAGGACTCTCTGTAGGGTCGAGAGACTTTTGCTGTGCAAGTACCACCCTTGCTGTGTTGAGTCTGCTCTGTGCAACAGGCAGGGCCCTGACTGCACCAGCTAATAAATTTCTTTACATCTCACTCAAGCACAGCAAAAGGTGGTTGCAGCTCCTTGTACCAACAACCTGCATCTTTAAAGGAGTAGAAACATGGGTGCAGTTTCAAAGTATCTTACTGACCGTAAGGCTTGTGAGCAGAACAAGGCACTAAAGCTTGCATAGAGATGTGCGTATACATTAATTTTAACCCTTCCCACACACACACCAGCCGCTAGCTATATCTGCAGAATATCTCAACTGATGCCCCTGTCTGACTCATAACTACGTAAAGCTCTTTGACAGACTCGGGGGATGAAAGACGTGGTAAAATCCCAAACACGAGTACTTCTTCAAAGGTGCAGTGATTATTGGAGCACAGATAAATAACAGCTTCTCCACAATTTTGGAACGGGGGTGGGGTGAACCAGGGCTGTTTAACCATGTCCCTGCAGCTTTCTTTCACCAGGGTGCAGGAATTCATGGTCTGGGTACACGAACACGCATACAGAGCATCCATGTGTGCCCAAGGAGCACCTCTGCCTGTCAGAGCAGAGCCAGCTGCCCCATGCGGATATGTTTTGGACACCACTCGCAGAGAAATCGGGAAGAACTCAGGAAACTCGCAGAGAAACACGTGGGTGGGTGGACTTGAGTGGGATTTCTCCTGTGCTGCGAGCTCCGACGATTCTTCACATATGCCTGGCTGCATAAGTCGCTCTTCATTTGGCTGACACTCAAAAGGAAGCCCCATGGGAGACTTTGGGAGGATGTTGCATCCAAATGGTGGGAAACTGCCCCCATGTATCTGCACGGATGGGCTGTATCATATCTGAGCCTAAGGGGATGTGACATGGAAAGCAAAGAGGGGTCCCTAGGACAGCATGAGCAGCCTGTCAGGCCGTTGCATGCCTCTTCTGCTGATAACTGTCCACCTCTCGTTACCGCCTTCCTCATTTTCTCCAGAAATCAGCCTGCTTTGAAGCCCCCCCACAGCATCAGCTGCTAAAGATACAGGAATAATTATGGGAGCACCCTGATAGAGAGTGAACAGGCCCACCTGGCATACGAGGTAAACGGGACATGACCACCAAACCTGCAGGTTTGCAAACCTGTCCCTCCCTCTGGACATCTTCTCCCCTTTTCCAGGCTGGAGAGGGCAGGTACCTGTGCTGGAACAGGCCAACTGGCCCTGCCACATATTACATTTTATAATGCAAAACCATTTCCATTGAGGATAGGGACACTGAAGCATACAAAAAGAGGAGGAGAACATCTTATCTAGCTTTAATCCCTATCATCCCAAAGGATCCCACTGTCATTCACTTTACTTTCTATATGCACAGGTAATTAGCATTACCACAGAATGGTATCTCTGAGCTTAGGAAAGGAAGTCTCTTGTAATAGTGGGGTAAGCAAATTGTTTCTGTGGTTTCTATTACAGCCAACTTTGATTATCCAGGGTAATGGGATAACAGGAATAAAGCAAAAACATGCCTAACATGAAACCTATGCAAATTAAGCCAGAAGAAGTGATGCTGAGAGTAATGGAGGAAAGAAAGGTCAGCACTACTGATTAAGGAGCATGAAGATCCCCACACTGGTGCTGCCCTAAGCTCATAAGCCCCTACATGCTGGCACCTGGATAAAGCAGTTATTTCTGCTCAGGCCTGGTGCCTCTGTCCTGGGAGGGCCTGGGGAGCCCAAACCCCGCTCGGCTGCTCACAGATAATCCTAGGCTGAAGGTGATGCTGTAGATCTATAGGGGCCTGGCACTGTGCAGGGAGCGCAGACATGTTCCCTGCACAGCAGTGCCAAGTCCAATTGCGTAAGGCTGATTTCAAAGCCTCCACGTGAGGGATTTGTCATTAAAATGAATAAAATTCGGGCATCCCACCCTCCTCCTTCCTACAGGAGCAGGAAGGAGCCCAATTTAAAGGTCAGCATCTTAATAGATTTCACTGTGTATGTGCTGGGATCACTCCTCTCTGAACAGAAATCCGGTGCCCGCTAGATGAGCCACAGCCACTGTTAAAGCAGCACAGCAGGAGCACCCATAGGTGAGGAGGCAAAATGTTATAGCTGTAATATTAGTATAGCTGTTATATCTGTTTCCAGATATGTTATATCTGGAAACATATATGATCTATCTGCTTGCCATATGGCCAAAGTTGAGTAAAGGACCCGTCTAGCAGCACTTAAGTTTCGTTGTCATCCCCCAATTCAGCAAAGCCCGGATTCACTCTGCTCTGCCACAGGAGATTTTCAAAGCTCCCTGGGCATGAATGTGCTGGAGGCAGCTCTGAAAAATCTCTGATGGTGGGTGGATAAAAAGGGCAGAAGTGGAGATGAGACAGAAAGCAGAGAAGGAAGAATCTTAGAGGAAGACTAACCTTCTTAATAGGTTCTATTGATTTAACCCAAAGAGAGAACAGTAGGGGGAAATTTATGCCATTTAAACGCAAACCAGCAATAAAAATAATCATTAGAGTCATAATCTCAATCTGTTAGCATTTCATGTAGAAATGAGCTTAATGGGAAATATTTGCCATGTAAACTATTTTGCATTTAGTTAGTACAAATGTGCCTCTTAAACATAATGTAATCATTAGTGCAGACTTTCTTTGAGAAGCTCTTTTGGTCCTAAACTCTTTCAAGCACTGGATGACTTCAGATCCCCAATTGAGCCTGACTTGGAGAAAGTGCTGGCCCAGCCCAGCCTCTGAAACGCAGCCTCTCTTGGGACACCACCTCACAACTGAGGCAGTGCTTTCGGGTGCCTACATTCCTGTTTTCCTACTGGAAAGACACATGGAGTGTGAAGGTGGTTAGAAAACATCCCTCTTGACTCAAACGGTGCAGTATTTTATGTCTGACCAGCGAGCTGCATCTCTTGATCACATATTGGGGACTTTGAGGAAAAGGGAGTTTAGTGAACATTTCCAGCCCCTTAACCTCCCACAGGAAGTAAGAAAAGCCTGGCAAGAGCTCCTAGCTTCAAATCCTTTTTAAAAAAGGAAGAAAAACTGGAATATTCCCTTTGCAGAGGAGACATAGGGTGCTGAGTGCTGCCTCCCCCACAGTCCCAGGGATCCAGAGTCTGGACAAGGCGCGGGTGTCAGGCTGGGTCTCAGAAGCAGCTTTTCCGGAGAGTCCTTAGTCCCCAGGATCAGCCTGGCAGGACTCATCACTGCCCACGCGCTTGGGGAGGTCACTGGCCCTGGGCTCCCAGGGCCATTCCACCTACGTGTCACCACAAAGAAAGATACCCTCTTCTGCCTGGGAACACCTTAATAAGCTCCTTGCTAGATTTTCATACACCAATTTGCGGTCTCAGCTGGGCCAGCCTTTATCTCCTTTAGTGCCTGCATCACAAGGCTCTGCTTGACTCAAGCTTTCGTTTGGTGCTGATCAACCTCTCTCCATCGCAACCCTTAGGAGGACGGTCCTGCTGGCACAGAGCCGCTTCACTCTTGCGCCACTTGTGATGGTGACCACAGGAGAAACAACCACAGGCCACAAGCCCTGCCTGGAAACCCTACGTTGGAGCCACTGACAGGAGGCCTGTGGCAGCCGCGGTGCCAACACTGCCCAGGAGGCTGCCATGGGCCTCATGCTAATGTCGGCCATTTTGGTGTCGATGTCAGCACCACAGAAGGACACAGCAGGAGGGGGGCAGGAAGGACTTCGATTTCCCGACTTTTAGTTTGTAGCCAGGATAGGCTTGGTGGAGGGAGACCGCAGGTGGGGGTCATGGAGGCCCTGCTGTCTCGGGGGGAGTCGCAGATTAATCCCATCAGCCAAACGTCTCAGCTCTGACGTGATGGCCACTCATTGGGAATTGGCCCATGGCACCCAAAATGCCTCCTGTCCATCACCTTGGAGGTTTCAAAGCATCTTCTCCCTGTTTGACTGCTCTTTGGGAAGGGTCTGCATCTGCCCTGCAAGGCACTCCATGCCTGTCTGCTGTGGGGCTAGAAGTCTAGACCTGACTTTGGAGCAAAAACAAACAACAAAAAAAAGCCAGGTAAATTCAGGATGTGTGGCTACGCAGGCTAAGAAAAGAGTAATCAGAGCTCCAGGCTGTAAGCCGATTCCTTGTGAGTCTCAGGAAGGAATTAGCCCCATCTCCTCTGCTGCTATGCCACGCTTGCCTATGCAGCCACACACATTACAGGAGCCTTCAGTGCTCCATGTGACAGGAGAGTCCTGCTGCTTGCCAGAGGCAGGGTGACAAGGACACGAGGCAGGTAGCATGGAAAGTCCTGTGGGCAACACCCTGGGAAGAAGTGAAAAATCTGCCCTATGATCCTCTACCAGAGCAGATACATCCTACATTCTTGAGCATCCTCATAGTGCCAAACTCCCTCCAAGCCTCGCACCACTAGCCAGATCTGCTCTCCTTCCACTCCCAGTTTGAGTGTTTATTAGCAGCGGGGATTCCTCCACATTGCCTCAGAAATGAATTACAGTCTCTAATAGCTCAACCTTGCTGGAAGCTTTTCCTCCTATGTAAATACTATGTGTATAACAGTGGCCTAATTTCAAACTACAGAAATACCTCACATGCAGATAAGCATACTTTACGTCCACAGCCATGGGTGGCTTAAATCATCTGAATTTAACATGGGGTTATGTAGTCCAAAGATTTTGTTGATATTTTAGGCTGGAAGGCACCATAACAACTCTGCAGTCTGACCTCCTGGCTAGTGAATTTTACCCAGGGATTTAGAGCCTGACTGTAAAGCTCCCATCTTTCTGATACATAAAAATTAGCCCAGTTCATCAGCACAGGGACAGAGCAGCTGCTGGAGGGAGAATGATTACAAGTCACCCAAATTCCGAAGACCACAGTGTTGAAGGGCAGCAGGTCCTGGCTGACAATACTTCCACAATCAGGATTATTTTGCTCTGGATATGCCTCAGTATGCCTGATTTGTAAAATGAAAGTAATGAAGAGTTCTGAGGTCAAAGACATTATTCAAAATTAGTACCGTTATCCCTGATTTCACATACAGAAGTGCTGCTATTCAAAAGTCAATATTACAGGAAAGCAAAACCCTAGTGACTGCCAGCAGGTAGACAGGTTCATGAGATGTCTTAAGAAGATATGACCTCAAAAAATTCTTAATTTCTTGCTCAGCAGCCCAGGAGATGGAGGGAGGGAAGAGGTGCAGCACAGCAGCCCCATGCACAGAACTCATCTCCCTGCCATCCAGCTCCAGCACCTCGTGGGTGGCCCAGGAAGTTATGGAAAAGTGGAAAGCCCCTTCTCCTTGCCAGCCTATGACCAGTGTCCATACCACACGGCAGGTTACCATTCATCTAGGAGAGAGCAACAATTCCTTTTGCCAAGATTTTAATTTATCTAATGAGAAAGAAAATAATCAAGCAGACAGTCACCCAGGTGACTCTGCACATTTCACAACCTCCCTCCGCTTTTTTTTTCCAGCCCATTTTGTAACAGGGTTATAACCTGAGGACACGGTGATAACTCCTGCCATAATCTTTTCTTTACAAAAGTCACTTAGCAGATGGAGTCATTTAGAGGTGCTCACATTCAAATGAGCGACTTGCCCTGAAAGGGACAGAGCTGGGGCTGCTGGCAAGCTTTTCGGGATCGTTAGCCTAGAAAATGCTTAGCAGGGGAAGCAATTGGCAGGCAGATTTCGTGGACATGGCATTGGTATCCTCTGCCAGCAAAATTACAAGGCTGAAATCCTGGAGCTAGATGGGGCCAAACTGTTCGCAGCAAACAATTTAATTGATGAATGGAGTGAATTGCCCAGGAGATGATTTTTATTCCTCTGCTCATTGTGCAAAACCGTTTGGAGAAGGGTTCATGCAACCGGCTATCAGCCAGCTATCTGCCTGCAGAGCCTCCTGCGTCAGCCACGAGCTGGCCAGGACTCACCTCCCTACACTTGTGCAGACCAGCACCAAACTTATACTGGCATGTGCTCCCAGAGCAAGCAACCAAGAGCTGTAAGCACGGCTACCTCCAAGCTTGCCTTTTCCACCTAATCAACGATATTACTCTTCCCAGCAAATCCAACCGCTTGGTGGCTTCTGTAATGCTGCTGCTCCAGTGCAGGAGATTTCAGCACTGCCTGTTCGCAATGGAGCCTACATAACACGAAGAATGGTGCCAAACTAAACAGCAACATCTAATTTTTAGTTCGTGCAATAAACTGAGCAGCAATCTCAGAGGGCTTCTCCTCTCTAGCCCTCTGACCTTCTCACACAATATTACACTCATGCACTCCTTTCAACTGGTCTAATAAAATGTATTACTTCTCCAGTGCTTCCATGAAAATGTATATTGAGATGAATGCTTGCAACCCTTGAAAATACCCTCTTGCTTATGAAAAGGCTTCTGGGCAGTGAACACAAGGGACGATAACTACCATGGAAAGCAGCAATATTTGTGTTGCTGACTTGGCAGCCTTTGACCCAGTCTTGCAGCTTTGCAGGAAAGAAAAAGGAGGAGCTAAGGTGGGGAGCAGAGACCATTTGTTGCAATTACTGTTTGCAGTGTCCAGGGACTCATCCTAAATTATTCATCTCAAAACTTTCTTCTGCTGCTCTGTGGCAGGCATGGGGCTTTCTCTGGAACTCCCATTCTATGTTATTGGTAACTCAACACTAGCTGTTGTAACACTCAGTTGTGAAAACCATGAAGGAGTCTTTGATGTAAGCATCAAATGCAGGGCTTTGATGCAGGGCTGACCAGCTCAGTAACAGAACTCTCAATGACCTAAGCCTGCCATTTTGGCATTCATATTTGTAATTCATTGGCTTTGGATCCATCAGGACATGTGCTGCTGCCTGTCTGCACTGTTGAGATTTCTGTGTGCCTGGAGGAACCCAAGCACTTAAGCTCGACTTACCTTCAGCAATGTCTTTAAACAATCCTAATCAGTTAAAAAAAAAAAAAGTCTCCTCTTAAAGCAGATCCTAGGAGCTCTGGACTTGTGCCTCCTTTTAAAAACATTAGCCCTGGACAAGGCTGTTCATCTTTCCTTCCCACTCTTCAGTGGCCCTTCTGGCCTTCAGAGTGTCCATGACCCTCTGGCACTACCTCTGGTTCATCCCTCCCAGGCTGGCTCAAGCCCTATGGTCCACACAGCCTGTCACTGCACACCTTTCACCTGCACTACATTTACCACCCCCCCCAAAAAAAAACAGGACAAATGAGGCAAAAGAAAAGGTGAAAGCAAGATAATAGCTGTGGGGAAAGGCCACTGCCATAGACTAGACAATTCTGAGGCTCATAGAAAAATTTTTCTCCTGAAATTATTCTCTTCAATCTCAACAGCACACGGAAGGGAAGTTTAAGCACACTTTTTAAACACCTTTTGTACTCAAATTCCGAATTTACCTGTCTACCCGAGCAATAACAGAAGTAATCTTTTTCATCCAGCTGAGCATTTTGCTATAGAAATTTGTTTCCATTAAACCATTTCCTTTTGTCCTCCTAAAAAACATATTTTAAATAATAACAGTACAAAAAAAATAACACACTACCCAAAAAATCCAACCCTGTCGACTGTGCACTTTTATACAAAAGTTATCTCTCCTTCTCAATGGATTGATGAAAACCCTTTTTATAGCATCAAGGTAGAGGTGAGAGAGAGGGGGAATATTTCTTAGAGCCCAGCATAGCTAGTCATTTCAGCAGGAAACACAAGGCAAACTCTGATCTTAGAAAACTAAATTACAGCACCAGTATGAACTTGATGTTCTCTTTCTGCTTTGTAAAACACAATTTTGAAGGAGTTGGTATGGAATTATACATCCCACTTATCCTTCAGAAAAAAAAAAATCTATATTCCTTGAAGTGTAACAGGAGTATATGAATTCTATCTAAAACAAACAAAACAACAAAACACAAAAAAGCAAAAAAAAAAGAACATACCCCACCCTTGCTCTCTCCAAAATCTGCCATGCAGAAGCCAAGCTCCATTCCTTGCTACCACCCTGCAGAGGTGGATGGCCTTGGGAATTCAAGATGTTTAACCATCTCCCATGCTGCCTCTTGCCATCTGTCCAGGCTTTGCTCAGCACAGCCTCTGGGCTCCTTATGGTAAGGAACAACTCATTTACTGAATTTAGATCTCGTCACACATTTCTTTTTTCCCTGCACATGTGGCAGAGTGACAAGCCCTCCTCAAGCACTTTATGGCTAGGCATCACCTGCTGAGCACGCTGAGACACAGATCACTGTAATCATGGATTAGACTTGAGCAGGCATGGTGTAAGTGTTTACGGTTGGACTTGATGATCTTGAAGGTCTTTTCCCACCATAATGATTCTATCATTTTTGGAAGCACGCTACCAAATAACTCTCAGGATTCCTGGACAAGCTGTCCTGATAACCCTGATCATTCCTAAGACAACTGGCCAAATTCCATGGAAAAGACAATTTCACCTGCTGTACCAGCCCCTCCATTCAGGGTTTCACTGGGAAGGTCCACACTTAACCCATACTGAGAGCAGAGACCCTGCAGAAATCACCCCAGGAACAGCAACACGAGAAACATAACCCTGAATCACTGTCTACATCTGCAGCAGCCTTCCCTCTTGGAAATGAATGCTGCACTTCGGGTCTGAAGAAGATATCCACATACTTGAACCCTCCATTGATACAATCATCGTCCGTGCTGCCCTATGCTCATGTTTCACACTAACTTGTGCACAGCAGCCTACCTCTCTCTACAGACACAATCAGAGAGGTTACCTTCGTGCCTGTGTGTTGCTGCTGGTTCCTGCTAAAATCATCGGAGGTGCTTAGCTGTCTGTAGGGGCTGGGAGGCACGCTGGACGCAGCATCGAGGATCCTGGAAGGTGGGTCACCAAGCCCAGTATTTAAACTGCAAGGAAGAAAAAAGAAAATGTAAGAGGGAATTTCATAAAAAACAGCTTTAATTATTGCAATTGCTCCGTTGTCCTAGGGACAGTCAGGTAGTGGATCAGGCTCGGAAAGGTATGGACCAAATGTGAAAGGGAAGAGGAACAAGGGATGGATCAACATCAATAAGGTTGGCTGCTCAACATAGTAACTCAAAGGCAAAAGAAATACACCTATTAGTGGAGGCGGGACTGTATGAGATGTTAGAAGTGGACCTGGGATTAAAGCAAGAAGAATGAGATGAAAGCTAAATGGGAACTGAAGAAAACTACAAGGGAGATGGATAGTTCTGAACATGCACAAGGCAGATGGTACAAAACAAACATCAACGCAGAGCTCATGAGGAGGGAGGAGCCACTACCACCACCACTGAGCTGGGCTGCCATCAAACAGCAACCCAGCATGGACAGAATTTAATAAGTTTAATCATCGTTATACATAGCATTGGTCTTGTAAATGCAGTTTTAAATCTTAATAGATATTTTATTGTCTTCTGTCCCCACTCTTCACCTCCAACCTCCTTTCTGCTTATTCTCTGCTAGTTTTGCTCGTCTGGCCAGGGCTCTCTATCCTCACCACTGCTGTTGAGTTCTTGCTCACCTGTGATGCTAGACAACCCAACTAGGGGGGAGTAGGCAATAATAACTGTAAGAGCATCATGATTATGATATTCAATGTCTTGTTTTATTATCAGCCACATAATAACAATATCAGGGGCAACTATTTTATTATTCCTCCCATTCTTATTATTCAGACTTGACCTAAGAAATATTTCAGAAAGACAACACAAATCCGACACAAGATCCAGCAGAACAGGGAAGTTAATTAAACGTCAGAGTGATGGACAGAGCTGGGATAAGCCTAGGACCGTATCAGAGAGCTGGACAACCTTGACAAATGTGGGGAGATGGATGGATCTGGGACAAGTCCCAGACCTCTCCCCAGCAAGGCAAAACTGTCCTACCTACACACATCCTTAAATGCAACATTGCTCCCCAATCTGTCACTGTTTCATTGATTTATGCAGGTGAAGAATTTTTCCAGAGAGAACTGCCTTCCAAACCATGCTACCAATCAAAGTCTGATGTGGCGACACTTTATTACCTCCAAATGAGGCAAAGAAAATAGAGTCCCGTTGAAAACAGCAGTCACTTAAATGTAATTTTTAACCAGTACATGTCTGAACTGATTGCAGGCAAGATTTTTGTAAAAGATTTCTCCACCATTTTTTTTTTTTTTCCAGAGTAGACTTTTTCAAGTAAGGCAGGTGGAGGACAGTGAATGGGGAGAGAGAACATTAGCCGGAGGGTGTTGCAAAATTCCAAGAATAAATATTACAGAGAAAAAAAGCAATCCTGTGACATATACGAGGCTGTCTGTAAGTCATCAGGAGACTGGAGAACATAATAGACTAATCAATCAGGTAGGCAAGGGTGAGAAGTGTCACAAGGAGGCAATAGGTAGTTGGAGGTCAGTTATGAAATAATGTTTGAATGGAGAGAGAAGGACAGTAGCACAGGAACAATGACAGGTATTTGAGCACAGGTTGGATCAATGATACCCAGGAGAGTGAAGATCACATGAGAATATTATGGGGATGAGAAGGACAAATAACCTGGTATTTGTGAGATAGGTGCATATCCTGGAGAATGAAAGGCTGAACAGGCAAGACTTTAAAGTCTAGCTTCATTTCAGAAAACGGTGATGGAAGATAGATACTGTGGTTCTCTCTTGGTTGTTTCTCTGGATTTCCAGACAAAGTTTGTCGGGTTAAGAGGAAAAAGTGATGCCTTTCCTAAGCACAAGGCCTGCAATTACCACTACAGACTTGAAAGCTAAACTGAATCCTTTTCTAGCTTGTGCCTTCTCATCCGTGATCATGGCATGAGTAATTTCTAATCCAGTTAGCTAAGAGGTAGGGAAGTTGCATAGTGCTATGCATGAGAAGATGGGGATTCTGTGTGTGAATTTAATTATTTCTTCTGCTGAGAATGTGGGAATTGAGGAGGAAAAAAAAACCTCACTCTGCTAGCTATTTGAACATCTGAACTGCACAGTAGCAGTAGGACTGCATATAATGTCATTTACATCTGTTGCTTAACTAAGCAGGTAGATTCCCATTACGCCTAGGGAAAAGCTTGACTTATCATGGAGTCATTCTTACTAGCACTTTCCTGACCTTTACTGCATGTTACAAAGGCATCACACAATCCTCTAACAACAATTAGACCCAAGCAATTAGAGCTGAGTGAACAATTCATAATGAATAATCTGTTTGGCAAACTTCACCTCATTTTATGCTCATGAAACGTTCACACACAGATTGCAAAGTTCTCACATTTATTTGTTAATGGAAATAATTTGCCATTTTTCCCCCGAGCAAATATCACCGTAACAGTTCATTGAAAATAATCTATATTCCTAATGTAGGCTGTGCTTATGAGCTGCACAAGTCACATGGCAATGTCTCAGTTCCCTCATTGGATGAGTCAGCTGGGAGCAGACCGACCCTCAAAATTGCACATTAGGTTTGGTAAATCTTTCACTTGAAATTCCCTTTTGCTGAGTTGGTCAGCAAAAAAAAAAAACAAACAAAACTTTATCTGGACTGCATATTGGGATGCCTATGGGATAACATGGGGAAAGAGCCAGCACTACTGGACTGAACAGCTGAATTTGTCCAGTGCATGTACCCATGCCTGACAGGGACACTCTGAAACAGCATATGAGGGCAGGAATTTTATGTGTGAATTTGGCGCTGAGGTGCTGATATTCGCTCCCCTCTGCCTCCCGTGGCTGGCCACATGGTTCCAGGTAATCCTACAACCTGCTTTAGGGCATCTCCTTAGGAGCTCAAGGGAATCATCTGTTGAGTCACTCCCTGCCAGGATGCAAGATCAGGCCATGAGGTAAAATTCATCCTGCCTCGCTAGCCAGTTAAATAGGAAATCCCATTTCATGGCTAATTGATTGGGGTTCCTCTACGGCTGATGGAGAGAGTTACGTATCTCAAGCCACATCACCATCTTGAGGTGGACACCAAACACACATAAGTCATAACTGGAAAAATAAAATGGTTGACTCCCTTAAAACAGGTGCTTAACCCTCAGAAAACATCTTCAAAAACTCGTCCTGGGTCCACCGCTGCCAGGGGTCAGGGCAGATCCTACAGAGAGAGGGGCAATGCTCGAGTGGAGGAGGCAGCATGCAGCTCATGGGAGGCTGGGCTGAGGGCAAGCAGGCAGACCTTGCGGGCAGCTAATGAAGCCTAGAACAATGTGTTCTCTAAAAGACTGAGACACGCAGAGAGATAAGAGAGCATGGGGCAATAAATCAGGCTTTCAAAGCAGAGCATATTAGGAGATCAATGGGACAGATATTAGACTGAAGGAGCACGGAGTAGACAGGAGCAATTCTGTTCCTTTGCCTTCACCCTTGCCGTTGCTAAGGAATTTTTTTCATTTAATAACATCCTCATTGTTTTTAAATGAGCAGCAAAACCAGTGATTTCCACGTGGCATTAGCAACGCATTTGTGAAAGGGAAAGCTAGCAGCTCCTAGCAGGATTTGATAAAATCCTCTCCAAGCTCCAAGTGATTTACAGCCCGGGAAAACAAACACAGACTGATACAAATGCAGAGAGAGGCGAGGACGACACCAACATCCAGGTACACTCAATTACCAATTCATCAGCCCAAGTAAACTTGAAGGGCTTTTCAAACTCTACATGGCTCTAAATTAAAGGAAACCTTTAGATGGATAACATTTTGCTGTCATCAGGGAAAAGCAGACGGATCTGTTGATCTTGTGAGCTCCTACCTTACGTGGGCAAAGGACCACAGAACAGGGTGGCAGTGAGAGCTTGCTCTCCTCACATCAGGAAGGACGGGTGCCCCACTGCCTTTTGCACTCCGCTGGAAAGCTCTTTCCACGGACACATCCTTTCCTACTCACTCTGCCCCAGTCTCCCAAAGACCTTTTGCTCTTGTTTCTGTTACAAATTCTGCTTTTGTCTGCCCTGAAGGTATTTATGGCAGAGCTGTGAACATAACCAAGTTTTGGGATCAATGTCTGAGCTAAAAATAAAAAAAGTGTAGGGGGAAAAAAAAAAAATCACGGTGACCCAAAATTAGAATCTCCCAAGCTCTCTTCAGCAAAATATACTTACACATGCATATGGTCAACCCAGCTGTTCCAATCAACCTGAAGCTACTTCATGAGAAGTGTCACCTCGCCTACAGCCCCAGCTAGACACACATTTTTTCTAGAGAAGTGACTTGCAGCTGCTCAGCTCCATGCCTGAGCTGCATTGACACTAATATTGTGTTTGATACCTCCCCCCATTGCATTAAATCCCCTCAGCACCTTCAGCAGTGGGGTTAAATCACTATCATAATAAAAGATTGGCAGCAGCTGGGGGTAGCAACAGCTTCACAGGAACAGAGGGAATCCAGCAACTAGGAGGCTGTGGGAAACTCTTTAATTGTTCATGTGGAAGCTGTTTGCGTTTCAGTGTCTAATGAATATCTTGGGGAAATGACATCTTTGCTAAAGAGGGAGCATCCTGCTCCTCAGGCTCCATACATGCTCACAGCATCCATGGGAAGGGGAATTGTCTAAGACTGCCTGTGCCACGGTAGCGACTCCAGGATATGCTCTGCTGCTTTCTGTCAAATACCCCAAAACACCCTTTCCAAGATTTCCCCAGAGAAGTAGTCACTACATTTCTTGCAATGCAGAAGAGCTGCATTTCAAACAAAACCCTCAAAAAGCCCTCAGCAAGAGTCTTGGTTCCTCTGTGAGATCTTGTCATCCATCTCCCTCTTTTTGCCAGCAGGAGCAAGGGCAGGACTGGGGGCAGAGCTTGGTGCCAAGAGATTTTTGGTCCATCAGCGAGGAGAGATGTTTCAGCAGCTGATCTCCTCTCAGTGTATAACACACTACACAAACCCCTGAAGGATCAAGCTGCCAACACCAGCCTTTCACCTCGTGGAAGGCACATCAAGCTCTTCCCACTGGATATCAGTCCTTTTCCCACCTCTTTCCTTAGATATCCTCCACAGACAACTGCAATTGCTCACAACCTAGCAGCCTCCTGCTCACACACTCGGCTCCAAGGTTGCCTCGGAACTATGTAAATGCACAGCAGGCTTTTTAATTATTCACGTCAAGTGCGCCCTGCTTGTCAACAGCTATTTGAAAATGTAGTAGCCGGCATGGGGCTGAGAGGAGCCCTGCCGGGCAGCTCTGCGGAGCCCAGCTCCAGGGCAAAGTTTGTATCTGCAGAACAACCGTGACCACACATTGCCACAGAGGGGCATGCGGGTGAGGAGCACCCAAGGCATCCCAGCAGATCCACCACACCAGCACTCACACCTGCGTGAGTGCACAAGCCAGCGTGTGGCCTCCACCCTGGCCATCGCTGAGGCTGCCATTAGGGCACCTCCTCTTGCGGTTCATTCCTGGAATATCTGCCCAATGTTTTGCTAGTACAGAGAGCTTCCATACTCCATGCCATTAGATGAGCTCTCATAATATTTTAAGGGCATTGGAATTACCAAGATGCAAGGAAATAGATTGGTACTTGGAGAGCACAGCTGGGCAGTTTCCCATGAAGACAATAGCTGAGATGGCATCTTTCCTCGCTGCCTTGAGCTGCTCCCATGGCTGCAAGCAAGCTGCTTTGCAAATGAAGCCTTTTCCTCTCTGCAGTAGAGACCGACATATCTCTACCTACCTCCTACTTCTTGATAGGGCCAAAAATACACACTGCCATAGCATCCTCTCCATGCTCTGCTGATCCACAAAACTGCAAGGTTTTTTTGCAAGGATCCACAAAACTGCAACCTGGCACCAGGGCTGAGCTAGGCTGAGGGCAGAAGGCACTCATCTTTGGAGAGAAGAAATAACTGCAAAAAGAAGGACAGCATCCCACCAAAACATCTAAAAGAAAGGTAGATTACATTAAACTGAGCCATACTTGTCTCAGCCTGTCCAAGGCCATTCCTCAGCTCCACAGCACTGTCTTAAGTGAGGGCTCAGCATGTCCTGTATAACTGAAGGACTGGTGGTCTGGGGTCTTTCACTTTTACCCAATTAAGGCTCAGTTAAATGAGATCTTTCTCTTTCAAACTGCTGCACCTGGTTTGACTTCCTCTCTGAGGTCCCCCCTTTCCCCTGGAGGCTGCTTTTGGCTAATTTTCCTACTTCTAACACTTATTAAATGGCTCTTCTAACCTGCCAGTGCTCAACATTTTTTCCCAATGTTGTTTCAGAGAATTTCTGGGAGCTCCAAATTATTGAGGTCCTGAATTACTTCCTCTGTGTGAGCAAGAGCCTCATCATGGGTATTTCTGAGTTTTAGAGCCCTTTTCTAGGCTTCCAGTCCCCTTCAACACCATGTGGTCAAAGCCTGCAGGCAGGGAGAGCCCCACTAAGGATTATCATGTGGTTGCAGAGCTGAGATCTTTAAACTCACTGAACTGCTAGAGCCCACCCCTCCTCTTTTTAAACCTACATGTTTTTTTAATGCTAATTTCCACTACATGCTCCATTCGCAGCTCTAATAATGAACAACTGCTTTCTTCCTTTCCTTCTGATTTCATATTCATGAGTCAGGGTTTCCTGGCACTAAGCATAAATGCTAAACGGAAATCACTGCACAGTGACATGCCTGTGTAGCTTCACTGTCCATTTATTTGCCTTTTCAAAGAGCTGCTGTGTTAAGCAAACATCTCTGCCTGGATCCTATCTGGAGGAGTTTGTCTGGTACGGCATGGTGCCTGCCGGGGTGGGGGAAGCGGCCCAGTGTGTGATGGTGTCTCTGAGCTCTGTTTTTGCTTCAGGGTATTTCTTGTACAATAGTTTGAGCTCAGTGAATACCTCAACCTTTTCTCGACTATTTGCTTGAGTTTTGGCAGGCTCTGTTCAGAGCTGACACAGCGAGGGCTGAACCAGGGAACTCCCAGAGTCAAACATATCAAATGCTCCAGTTCAAACTCCTCTGAGGGCTGCAGCAGGCAGCAGTGGGCAGATGTCTTGGCAGAGGAGGCAGAAAGACACCTGTAACATTGCTGGGCAAATTATTTTTTCTGGCAACTAGAAAATTTACTCATGCAAAAAAATCCGTTTCAGGACTCATTCAAACTTACGGCCTCCCTTGAAAAAGCAAGGGTAAAAGGAATATTGAAAAAGGGCTTGTTTTGCATCAAGCATAATGGTCAAAACATTTCAGTGTTTTCCCTGGAGATTATGTTTCTATTTTCATTTTATATATGTTAAAATAGGCAAGAGCAATAATAATCTGAAAGCATAAACCAAGTATTTCAAGGTTACTCAAGGATGTTCTTCTCTGCAGGGCTGCTGAGCAGTAGTTACTCCTCCTTGTAACTCACCTTGGTTGGAAGCTTTGGACACAGAAACTCATGTGCTGAAGCTACCACTGCAGCAGGCCGAGCTGCCAGAGGAGCACCACATCTATCTACCTCACCTCATGCCATTCAATCCATCTTCATCTGTGCACTCAACAACCAAAGGTGAGCGGGTATCTGCAGCTGGGGAGCAAGGCCTGGGGAGCTGGTGTTGTGCTTTGCTTGCCTGTTATCACAGTCCACTCCCTTCAGTAAAACACCAGCTGAAAATGGCTTTGCTCTAGGACATTGGGCTGGAAAGAACAACTGATCTCCACTGAGAGCAAAGTTTCCCCTAAGAAGATCTCCAAGACTGATGCTCTGGGCTGCTCTGCTGCTTCTGCTCCTCCTTCTCCAAGGTCCAGGGGATGCACTATAATTCCCTATGCTCTTGATACTCTGCTGCATTCTCACTTTCCTTTTGGGCTCATCCCCGGCCTTTCTTTATGCTGCCTTTACATCTTAAAGCTTAAAATGCTTTAGCAAATGAGCTCATAGGGAGGCAAGTTCAAGGAAATATGATGCTGGAAATGAGGATAAGAGAACCATTTCAGACCATGAGAAATGAACTCACAGAGGTGAACATTTGCAACCAACCATTTGAAGGGTTGCATTCCTGCTCATGGAGAACGTCCTGTGTGATACGCTCAATCAAATAACCAATGGAGATTGAATTTGGAATATTATCTACATGGAACAGACTCTTGTAAGAAGATCATAAAGCAATATTTATTAGTGGCAATGATTCAGTATGCAATAGAAAGAAATATTCCTCCAACTATCATCAACTTCTCATAGACAATTCCCAGGTGGGACGGAAGGTAAAAATTATTTCATTAAAAAGCTATTCGGTTATGGTAAAACTGTCACACTACTTCCTGAGAAAGAAGTCTGATTGTCAGAAGTGGCTTAGTCTTGAAAGCTGCAGGGAAATCTAAGTCACATTTGAATAGGGGTTTCAAATCCTGCCTTCAGAGACTCAAAAGCATAGCTAGATCTCAAACAGCAGAAGATGTCTTGCAGTTGGATGTCTAGATTAAAGTAATTGTCTAAACTTCTTTTATCACCAGTGAACAGAGATGTACACCATCCCCCAGAGAGTGATTCATTCTTCCTGTCTTAGACGTCTATTTTAGGGTGAGATAAATTGCATTCTGGAGGTGTTGAACTTTCTCCACCAGCTACAGAGGAGTCTAGATGATGAACTTAGGCTAAACACTTAACCTTTATATGGCGAAAATTAGGCAGTCTTTGATTCTGGTGAAAGTATGTGAAATTGTGGCACCACAATGTCATAGCAACTGGTAAGTCAGGAGCACTTGGCCAACGCCTACAGCTGACACAAGAGAAGCAGATCTTTCCTGCAGACAACTCCTCCCACAGGAACTCTGTAGGAGAACCAGACGTTGCAATTTCAAAGATCAACATGAGAAAATGACAAAGAAATAGTGGAATAAATAGAAGGAGAGATTACCAGAGCAAGAGCTGTCTGCCATCCATAAATAGTTTTCTAAGGGAGATGTTTGAAATAAGTTCTGAAGGGGCAGTTAAATTACAAAGAGTATGTCAGCACCTTCTCCAAAACCAACAAACATCCAAGAACAGTGGGAATAAAACTTATGAAGCAAAAGACAGAGGTGGAAATTTTTTATTTCCCACAGTAGAAGCCTTTAATTCACAAGAAGAAAGATTTGTACTCCTTCCTGGGCTGTACCCATGTCAGAGATCCAGAATGCAGGTAATGACTAAGAGCCAATGGTCAAAACCCAAGGGGTCCCTTGGGAGCCGGGGATTGCCTTCAAGGCTCCCAGTTCTATATGCCAGCTGGTTTCCCCAAATTTAAAAAAAATAGTGCTTTTTCCTGACTCATCTAGAAAATCAAGATGGATCATACTTTTTTAAGGGAATGTTCCCACTGCTCAAAATATTATAAATAATATTATATTTAAAGTAGTAAAATATTATATTTATGTACTTAAATACACCCTATATGCATACAATATATATGTAAATATATATACATTATATATACATCGTATGTACATATATGCTATATTTATTTGTGCATTTTTTACACATTCATACATATTGCATATATGTGTATATATGCATACATATGTATGTGAAATATGTGAATGTGTATATAAATATGCCCACTCACATATACTATGTTTCTATCAACGTGTGCACACACACTTACTTCTTCAAGGCTAGTGATATAAATTATATTCCTGGAATTGAACAGCTTTCCTTAATAGAATGATGCTGCAGTCTATGAGATATGGCACTAATGACTCTTTCTCTTTTTCTTTCTGATAAAGCCATTGAGTGACCCAGGACACGTATCTGCAGCTGAGCCTCAATTTTCTGCATTTAAAAACAGACTAGTGTTACTGTAAGATGTCGGAGATCTCCTAGGGAAAGGCACAACATGAAAGATATTTTTTAATTTTAAATTCTGAAAAGCAGTAGCCAAATGCTCGTTCTTAAATACAGCTGGTGAGTATATGAGAAAAATTGACTTTTGCAGAAGACTACCTCATTTAACTGAAAAATCAATAATCATCCTCCATAATAGCATTCAAATATATGATAAGAAAGATACAAATAAAGGTACTTTTGAGTTCAGTTTGTTCACTGGAAAGCAGAGGAAACACAACATTAAACTCAGTTTTAAATACTGTATTGATAGAGAACACAAATGTCAGTATGACCATCTTAGAGACGATATTTTAGAATATGTAAAATTAAATGACTCAGGATTACTCATGATGAAATCCCACAAGAAGCAGCAAAGGTTCTTATTTCAGGAAAATTCTGGGAATTACTAACAATGTAAAGAAAATGTAGTTATAAAAACTGCTTCCCTTGGTAAAGAAATACAAAGACTTCAGTCTCTATGGATGAACACTGTAAACCAAAACCAAGATAGAATACTAATAAGAGTAACAGAGATCTCAATATAGAACCAAGGGAAAAGACAAAAATCACAAATAAAATTGGCCGAGATTTCCATGAAAGGGACAGCAAGATAAAAGGGTTTGACTTGTCTTCTTACAAGGGAGTTCATATAGAGAAATATATGTATTAAAATATGGAAATGTTTCAGAACAAACACAAAATTATTTAAATAAGAAGATACAATTCAGGCAGGAAAAAGACAAAAAAAAAAAGAAGAAGAACGAAAAAACCCACATCATGGTATTGAGCAGTACCAATGCTCAAAGAGCTGGAAGACGTTTAATTCTTGGTGAATGCTGTGTCCAGCTGGCGTTACAGCTTAGTGTTCCTGGTCAGATATTAAAACACTCTTCCATCAGAAAGTTGCATTCTAGCAAAACTGGCATTTTTTCCTGACATGTATTAGTTCTGGCAAAATCTCATTTTAAAAGAATTAGAAGTACTTTGATAAGTCAAACATTTCATTTCAAGACTTTCGATTCTATTTTTATCCAATAATAGAATTTTCATACATGCATATCCAAATGACATTTAAATTAACCTGAAATATACTTTAAAATTAACTTAATGTCATTCTATTCAGAATGCAAACAAATGTCAAAATCTTGTAATTTCCTGCAAGTTACAAATTTTTACATCAACCTACTGCTTATCCTTTAGGCTTTTCAGGTGTTCATTCTAGAATTTGTATAAAAATCCAAGAAAAAGGCAGATTCATTTGGGTATGTTATTGTTATTCTCATATGAAACAACTGGACATTTTTAGCCCTAGAATCAGTCTGAAATGTAAACGTTTAGCCTGTAGTCTATTAAATGCATGCAATGGATACAAAGACGATGACTGTCTTCAGACTATCTATAACACATAGTGAACTGCTCCCACTCAACCTAAGTGAAGAAACAGAAATTCATGCACATTTTGGGTACAGGAAAACATCAGACCATGTAGAGTAGCCATTCCTCATGAACATTTCTCTATTTGCCTGGATTTGGTTTTATGTTTAGAAATTCTATAAATATCTTATATTTAATCAAATGAAATAATGTTTTGGTAGATGATTCACTCATTTAATCTCCCCACAAGAAGGGCTGCAGATAAGACTGTGTTTTCACTGCATCTGTTCTTCTTGCAGAAAATAAATAATTCCAATGGAAATGTTGCAAAAACCAACTTTCTAACCAGATGCTCTATTTCCATATTTCTGATGCCACCCTGCCTCCAACCATTTATTTAGATTTACATGAATTAACTAGTGTAGGACAGATACTAGACTACAAAGTAAATATTCAAAAGCATAACGGTTGCCTTTGAAGATGATTTTGGAAGTTCAAAACAAAAGCTGTAATCTCTTGTCCATATACAAAAATAAACACTAGGGGACAGATTTAATTCACTGAATAGCTTCATCCCATAAGGTGCTGTTATACAAGTTTCAGAACAAAATTGCAACCTAGAACAAAATAGACAAGTTTCAACTATGCAGACAATGTATCATTTGTATGGAATTATTTCTTCCTAATTTCTATTCATTCTGCAGGTTATTTCCACCAATATTCAAGATCTCTTTGGCATTTAGAAAAAAAGTGCAACTAAAACTTTACAGGGTTTTTAATAAAAAAAAAACCCTATTAAGTCAAATATGTCAAACATAATTTTCCACAACTGTTTTCAAATTAAACCAGTGTTAAGGTTAGCTATATTAGCACTAGGCAGGAAAGTTATAAACAATAAGGATCTGAGAGAGAAGTTGGAAATACTTCGTACTGAACCCAAAATGGAGACTCTTTCAATCTCCCCAGGTCTTCATGACCAACTGTAAGGAAAATCCATAATGTAAGACAATATTAGGTCCAATTCTGTACTGTCCTGCACCAAATAGAGCTAATTATACCAATGCGGAGTATGTACAAGGTATATAGCAAAGGAAAATTAAGCGCTTTGTACACAGAGAACTGGGCAAAAGATACAAGATAATGCAAGTT
This sequence comes from Tinamus guttatus, assembly GCF_059628265.1. NCBI lineage: Eukaryota > Metazoa > Chordata > Aves > Tinamiformes > Tinamidae > Tinamus > Tinamus guttatus. Next base: position 2,795,310 of record NW_028288864.1, on the reverse strand, counting down.
ATTACAATTATGATTCTCCTGTTTTCTCCTAAAATACTTGATCATCAGGGAAAAAAAAATCTCTAAAAGAAGACATTGCACCAAGTACCTAGGATCTGTATTATAATAATAATAATCATATGCTATAGTCAAGGACATGAATTTTATCTAGTAGCTACTGAACTGAAAAGACAGATCCTGCTCCACAGAAGTTGGACTGTAAATTTACAGTCTGCTGGAGTATCGGAGCAGACAGGAGAGCAAAAGAAGAAAATATTTGAGTTTTTAATGTCTCTGCTTGTCAGCATCTAGTCCTAACTGCTATAAAAGTTTTATAGCCTTCACTTCAAGAAGCAGATAACAAAAGACAAAAATCAGAAAAACAATTAAAATGGGCTACAGTGAGAGGGCACTTTTTTTGTTTATATCCATGCGACTTTGGAACAGCAAAATTTTATTTTACTATGAGTCAGTCAATATAGCTGAGTAGGAGAAATCTGCTCTCATTAGATAAAAATTATAGGTAAAATTCTTGCAAGGTCTGAAATAAAAAATAAGTCATCAACATAAAAGCTATTTTTGTTTTTCAAATGGACAAGCAAAAATGGATTGATATAACAAAATGATGAAGTAGCTAGTGCATGTAATTTGATGGTAAGTCTGTATAAAACTTAATATAGCTTCTATTGTGCCTCTTCCAGATTATGGTCTTGATGTTACTGATTCATGAGCAGAGTTGGAGAAACTGCAAGTGAGGAAAGGAGCTTCCAACATGTAATTTGGTTTTGTCCTAAAATACAGACATATTGTCAGGAAATAGTAACTGTTACCAAAAATACTGCTGGAATGGAAAATATTGAGTTCTCTCCACTGGAAATAATCTCAGGAGAAGATAGCAGACACTAAAACACAAAGTCCCTGAAAGATGAACATGCCGTGATTCAGCAAAACAGGTAAATACGTGTTTACATTAAGTGAGTTCTGCTCAATTGAAATCACTCGTGTGTGTTATGTTTTTAAGCATGTGCTTAGGTCCACCTGAAATCAGTCAGACAAATGAATTCATATGGTTTAGTGCTCTGCTAAATCAGGATGGTATATTCACTTTCCCAAGGCTATGACACAATGCATGGGGAAAAAGGAGACCTGGAATTTAACTCACTTGACAAGTTGAGGATCTCTAAAACTCTGCAGCTTCCTTTTCTCACATCACCTGATCACAACAATGTGTCCTGGACAACAGATGACAAGAGAGTGCAGGAACAGACAGTTTGAGATGGGATTGAGATAACTTGTAGTCTGCTGGGTAGCTGAGTTGATGAACTGTTGAATGGCCTGGGTCATCACTCTAACCTGGTGCCTGTGGAGAGGGACCATCTCTCTCCAGGCCCTCAGCCGTATGGAAAACCCAAGTGTGGGAGCAGGTTTTAAGGGAGCAGTTCCCCTCCAACTCGTTTGCATGTGAAGCCTCAATGCAATTTTAAGCTGAGTGATATTCAGACATAAACTTCCACTGAGGGCCTCCATGAAAGCACCACGGATGGAAGCCAGTTCAGGGTGCAGAGCAACTCATTCACGCCTTGAGGCAGTGACCCTTCCTCACACAAAAGAAGAATTGCTCCCACTGTGGGTCTTAAATCCAAGGATGGGACCGCTGAATATTTACTTCAGAATCTGGGCTTTCATTTGCAGCTGTTTGATCTTTTCTTTTTGTCTCTTTACTCATTCTTGAGTATTTAGCTCCATCCCACAGCTCCTGAGTAGACGTGTTAAAAATAAAATAACAACCAGGGGTGGGATTTTCCAAGGCGTTCAGCAATGCCTGACTCTGTTCTCTTTGAAGTCAGCAGGAGTTTTATCATCATCTTCAATGGGAGCGGTTAAGCCAATGCTACACATAGTGAACGTGCATATTCATGAAGCTAGAAGCATTTGCTAATGGTACATGGATTCAAAGGCTGATAAGATTTCAGTAAAAATGCTACTTGAAAAAAACAAGTAGTTCCATGAACATCAGAACTACAAATCCTGCTTTCCTTGAGCTTGATTGACACAGGCACCAAAGAAGGTGTGTGCTCTGCTTGAAGTTCCTGTGGTTGGTGGGGTGCTGAGATGTGTGCTCTTTCCCAAATGGATTCTCTGGCAGCTAATAAAGGCTCAGCACAACATGGCAGCTTTTCCCGAGCGCAAGTAGGCCATCTCTCTTCTACTTCTGTCTCTCTCCTCAAACCTTGAGGGAACTTGCTATTTTTGAGACTGCTACCCTCTGTCAAATTCAGCCATAACTGGATAATGCACTTAAAAGTTACTTGGGATACACACACACACACATATATATGTACACTCATTCAATGTGATTTCTTGCAAGAAATCAAGTGAAAGGCCTCTTAGAATCAAGATATTAAAGGGTTAAAGAGGTAGTTCCAGACGAGCTAACCAGCAGATAGCCTCACAGGGATGAACTGTGATCCTCTGAGGATCTTGGTTATGGAGAAGGTGCTAAAAGGGGAATCCGTGAGGAAAGAATAAGAAAATAAGAATTTGGTCCTTGGGAGAATTTAGGAAAGCAGCTTCTGAAATAAAAGTGTCTTCCAGATGGAAAACCGCCACATAAAAACATGACAAATTTGCTTAAAGTACCCAGAAATGCCTTAAAATTACAGAAGTTCTTTATTTTAAAGGGCAAAGAGCTTTTGAGGGATGGCTGTGCTGCACTTCAGGAAGCCAGGCCCATGTGACAGCATCTGTGGTTGGGTGAGGAAAATGAAGAGAAGCAGCAGCAGTGACTGGTCCCTTTGGCATCAGGATTAAGCAGACCAAGAGGGAGAGAGAGCTGGTTGGATACAATCCCCAAACTCCTTCCATATGTGAATCCCAACTCCCAGAAACGAAGATGGGCAATGGATTTTCCCTACCAAGAGCAGCCCACTGCCAGGCCAGGTGCTCACACGCAATATTACTGCATTTGGCATGTGAGATGCCCAGGGAAGGGGAACAGTGCTCTTTCCATCCCTCAATTTCCACACCACTGACAACACACACACACATACACACACACACAAAAAAAAAAAAAAAAAAAAAAAGAGAATTCAAGGATTTGTAGAAATTTCAATGAGGAAATCTGAGTGAGCGAGCATATGTAAATAGAAAGAATGAGTAGCACATAATTACATCAAATTGTTACTTAGCAAGGGAAGTAAATAACTCAAAATATGAGAGAGCAAAAAATGGCAATGAATTAGAACTAATTACTTAAGGCTAATTAAAATAAGAATGGCTTGAACTGAAATATGTTAATAGCTTTGAACCTGCCACCTATGAGGGAATTTAAATAGAATGATGTCTCTTCAATCTTCACGTAATGAAGGTGGAAAGTTGGGGTTTAGAGCTCATGGGGCTGTGTGGGTACTGACCAAAGCAATGCAGGATTTCTGATTAATCTTGGAGCTGGAGTTTTCTGGTGGGTGCAGGTCGTCTGGGCACAGAAAAAAAGAGATTATTCTAGATAAAGGATGTGAAGTAGATAGAATATGGAAACAGGCCAAACCTAAAATCCTCAAAGACAAATAGATCCTAAGGTACTTCTTCATGCTGGAAAGTACTACGGCTGAGAGAGAGGCAGAGTAAAGGAAAGAAGCGCAGACATAATGAGATCACAGCGAAAGAAAGAGAAAAACAGGGAATAAGAGAGACTGAGAGAACGACAGGGAATTAAATAGATAGTGAGAGCCTATAGCCATGACAAATCATCACTGTTTTCAATTAAACAAGCCTGCTGGGCTATGAAATCTGCCAAAGGTCACTGAATTCCTGCCTTGCAATTAAGAAACAAGTGGCTTTGCTGGTTCAACCCCATGGCCCAACAGTCTGTGCAAGTGTTCAGGGAGCCAGCAGACTCGCTTGTGGTTCTAGGTACCTGGACCAAGAGCAGGTCACTAACAAGCCAGTGCAGAGAGCAAGAACATCATCATTTAAAAGAAATGTAAGTGCCTGAAGCACTCATCAAATTCTAACATTTAGACTGCCCACCGCAGGGCCAAGTGCTGCTTTACCAGCACCAAATGCTGCACCAAGCAGCAGAGGGGAAGCTTCCAGCCCAGGAAACCAAACACAGGATTTTTCCTGCTGTCCTGTAGCTGTGCAGCAGGACCCGGTTCTTGCTTCACCACTGCTTGTGCAGACTTATACCCATCCTGGGCATGACCAGGCACAGGCACAGCTGAGCTGCAGCCCCCCAGTTCAGATGATCTGAAGTACGTGGCGTTTACTGCCTCTTTCTGCCGAGTTCTTCTGATTCTCCCCAGAGAACCTCTCTGCCTCCCCCTGCTCAGGATCCCCATGAAAAGCACTAGCTCCATGTCGCCCCGTGCCGTGCAGGCAGGAGTCATGAAGGGATGCAGGGTAGGATGCAGGTGGAATGATGCAGCCTTTCCCCTTTCTAATTCCCTGTTTGGTTTCCAAGCCCAGGCAGAGACTCTGAGCAGAAAACTAGTTGCAGGCTTGCTGCCAGCTGGTGAATCCAAGAGGATTCGTCTTGGAGCTGTGCATTCAGGAAAGGTGTTATACCAAGGCATGGTTGGGTTCCTGCGGTGAAACAGCAGCAGAGATGCTGGTGGCTGCAGAGGCCCTGCCTGCAACCATCTTCCCAGCCTGGATCTGCTGGTGAGACTGGACTGCAGAAAGACCCTCAATAGCATCCTCACAGCACTGACTGACCTCCCCACATCCTGCCCCCAAGTGCATTGGTGTCGGTAACAAGCCCAGGACTGATGGCCCGAGTTACAGGCTGTGATATAGCAGTCACTGTCTCAATGCCCTTCTTATCCCAAAATCCTAGCCAAAGGAAGCTGTGCTGGGATGCATCCCGGTAAGGTATTGCTCTGAGCTCCAGCTCTGAGGTTGGATCTGAGCAAGGTGCATAGGGTGGCTCTAACACAGGTTTCCTGCAACCTCCAGAAGGCAAAAATTCACCTCCTCATGATCTGGTGCTGGATTATGGACACGCTACTACCTCCTTGCACAGTGTAGTGCCGGGGCACTGGGATCCGGTCCTCGGGAATCTGCAACCAAGGCTGCCCAACCTGTGTGTCTGAGGAGGGGAAACCCTGCTCCTTGGCAAGGAGGATTCCTCGGCAGACGTAACACAGCCGTCTGAAAGACATTTCCTCTCTACTTCTGTGCTCGGTGTAATGAATCCTACCTCCCACTCAGCCCTGCTAAGTAAGAGAAGTTACTATGAGTAATCTCTGCTTCGGCATCTTCTGCTGTAATCGCCAAGAAATCACATCAGCTTTTTTTTTTTTTTTTTCTTTGAATAAGGAGAAAATCATCAAATTGCAAACTGGGGAGAATGCACGCAAGAAAGCCAAAAACGACGTGCGTGTACCCTGCAAAAATCCCAAAGTTGACATTTACATTTCAAACACTTCTAACAGCTAAACAAATAACAGCAATTATACCATTTGCCCACTTCCTTAAGTAACTGCTTGTTGGCTGAGGGGAGCCTCCATGTCGGCGTGTGCAAGGAGCTGGAGGAGCAGAGGGCAAGGCCGCAGCATCCAGCCATTCCCGAGGACGGGGAGAGCAAGGCAGCAGGAAGGTGGGCTGCTTTCAGCCCCCTGCACTCCTTGCACCCCTCCACCTCACCAGTTTTGGGTCAGCAAATCCCCCAGCTCTGTATGCCCTGCAAAAGCATCATGGCTTTTATCCCTTCCCGCACAGCAGACACCTAATTGCAGGGTTTTCTCCAGCTTCTCATACCAAAAGCCCAGCAAATGCCTTCTAATCTGCCCAGCTTTCCCAGCGATTGGCTCTCTCCTCATCTCTCCGTGCCCGCAGCCTGCTTTGGAGCGATGCGAGCTGGTGGAGAGAGGAGAAGCCGTCTGCCCCTGCTAAAAGGGTGGAACGGAGCCAGAGCCACCGAATCCTTTCACACCTGGTCGGAACCAGGTCAGGCAGCTAATGTGCATCGCGGGCTACTTGTTGGAGACGTGCAGACGCTGCTCAGCCACCTAAGTGCTGGAGGCAGGGCGAAGCGGGACGCGGAGGACGGCAGAAAAGGCCAGGAGAAATGCAGGGCACCTCCGGCACGGGCAGCTCCGGAACGCGCTGCAGATTTAATAAAGTCTTGATGACTTTGAAACTGTCCCTCGTAGACTCAATTAAGACAGCAGACTTCATTAACTGGGAGAGCGAGTGCTCATGCCCTGGAGGGATTCCAGATGTGGGGGTTATAACTATGCACGTGGGGAAGGAAATGGTGCTCTGCTCCAACGGCAGCTCCGTGTCCCCCATCCAGGGATTTGCCTTCCCCGAGCACAGGCAGGGAGGTGGCAGAGGCCTTCCCAAGGAGGTACCGAATGTTGGAAGGCTGCAATTTGTGCAGCTCGCATTTGTATTACAAAACCAAAGGCATCCCATGGGGATGCAAAAAGGTCCAAAATAACCATTTGTGCCTCAGAACATTTTCATGGGAACTGTTTATAATCTTCCCTTCAAGCCAAAATTTTTTCCTGATTTTTTTTCCTCTAAGCAGAAACAAAGTTTTCCAGCTCCACTCTAGTTCTTTCAAACAGCAAGAAAATACATACTGCTGTTCTTTCAAACAGCAGTAGAAATACTCAGTTTTGTTTTCTTTCACAACTCTTTTCTCCTTCCTTCCTATTATCCTCTTTTTACTTAGTGTGGAGGGAAAAGAAAAAAAAAGGAAAAAGAAAAAGGGAAAAGAACGAAGGAAAAACAACAACAACAGAGAGAACTTTCTTCCACTCAATTCAAATCCACTTGGAACAACCTTCTTTTTTTCTTTTCTTTTCTTTTTTTTTTTTAAATGTTTTATGAATTGTTTTGAAGGATGTAAAAGCTTTATGCGAACCCTCTTCGTGTAGGTCAAAACCCTTTTCTCCTTAGGATAAAAAAAAGGAAAAGAAATCTTAATGCATGTGAAACAATGTGGACTGCTCTAAAAATAAACTCCCATCGCAGCGAAAGCTTTACCCCAATTGACGGCGCATCTGTGTCACCTCGCGACTTGAGCACCCTGCGTTCCCCTCCTCTGTTTCAATCTTGCACCTGAAGTGGGTGCAAGGCACCCGTGTGCCCTGGCACAACCAGGGGCTTACCCAGGGTCTGCTACAGCACGCTTGGTCCGCAGAGAAAAGGACCCCACGTACCAGACAGGGGTCCAATTTAGCCAGTCAGGCGAGAGATGCTCATTAAAAAAAGTAATCAGCAGCTAAGGCAATTTGAGCAGGGTCAAGGCAAGAGTCAGAGATGTCCCTGCAGGGTGCAGCAGGGCACGAGAGGCTGGTACGTGTCAGCTAGGGCAGAGCAGGGAGCCTTGAAAAGTATTCTCAGTTAAGGGCAAGATGACAAAAATTCAGACAAATGCCATTCCTGCCTCCCTTATTAAAAAAAAAAATGGGGAAAATGGGCAAATTTTGCTTTTAAAAAAAAATTTAAGAGTTCACTTTGTTCCTTCCCTTTTGAATACTTATTATAGAATACAAAGACTTTAAACAAAAGGTCATTAAGAGATAAAAAATTGAAGCTCTTGCAAGAATGAAAAAGGCATCTTGACATTTTTAACATTTTCTTTCTCTCTTTTCCAAAATGAAAATTAATCAACAATGATTTGATTTCACACACAAAACCCTGTTTCATGGAAGTGGCATTTGCTGATGGAAAGCTGTTTTGACAAGAAAATTCCAGTCCCTTCTACTGGTAGAGCTCACAACGCGCTGCGCACAATTAGGGTACGCATGCTACAAGGACACTGCTCTGCCAGGGTTCACAACAAATCCCAGCCTTTTTTCTGGGTCAAGAAAAACACAACTGTCTGGAGGTTATGCTAGCATTGCTGAGGTTTGGGAAGGGATGTCGAGATCTAAGGAATTCCTGTTGCCTTGAATAGAAACAATGAAATTGTTCCAACGCACCGCTTATTCCCAGGTGCCTGGGAGCTGTCATTTCTGGGGAAGATGAACAATTTGAGAAGATCTAATATCTTCAGAAATAATTCAGAAAGACAGATTTCATTCAGCACCCCGCACAAATAAGAAATGAGAGATGCAGCTCTTGTACATCGACTGTGCAAGCGTGATTCAGGCTGAGGGAACCGAGGGGACCCAACCGCCAGTCACTCTCAAACCAGGCAAAGACAAGGGTTTTGAGCAGATCTCCACAAAAAAACATACTCCATCCATACCTGCTGGGATGGCAACAGGACCACGGGGTTGCTGCAGTTCCCAAGCTAGTCCCAAGCCTTGGGATAACCAGAGGGCAAACATCACGGAAGCAGCGCTCCGGCCTTGTGGCCAAGGAATACAGCAGGTTGACTGAGTGAGGTATTGCTCTGCTCCAGCAGGACAACGTGGCTCGCAGGGACTTGAGACAGGCCCTGGTGCCTCACAGAGCCAAGGCCTGCCCTGGTTTCCCTAACAGCCCGCAGAACTTTTGTCCCTTGTAATGGTTTGACCTCCTAAATTTCACCAGGTCGGAAACAGTCATTGCAAACCCAGCTTCTAGAGAGGGTTCCAATGTCCTTTGACAGACAAGACTTTACACTCACTTAGCCCCACATAGCCCCATTCCTGGATGGAGATGGATGCCAGCATCTCCTGTGGATGCCAAGACACATGTCACATTCAGCCCAGGACTGTGGTGCCTATGGACACAGAGAGCCACTGTTTGCTGCCATGGGACAAGACTTGTACAGACCAAGGGATTTGGAGAAGTAAAATCTATTTCTATGCCCACCAAACACCACCAAACTAACCCAAATCCTTGCCTCTGAGAGCATGGCACATCTCTTTCATCAGCTGGCTAGCTTTATTTCCATGCTTTCCTGTGTCTTGTTCCTTCTCCAGCGAAATCTGTCTTACTCCTAGCTTTAGTAGAGTCCCCTACCTTAAAAGGTGAATTTTGGCTGTTCTGGGCTGTTCAAGCTATCGAGCTCTTTTCAAGCAGTTGCTCTTGCTTGTGCTGGACTTAATCCTGGTAGCTACCTGGGAAAGCATCACTGCTTTATCCTGCTCTGGATAGGAGTCATTTGGTGATAGAGAAGACTGGCCAGCCTATATCACTTACAAGTGTTTAGATATTTGTCAAATAGCTGTGCATCATCCTGCACAAGTTGCAGTATTTACCCGTAATGAAGGAACAGAGGAATCAATGGGATGGGGAAGGGATAGCACGGGCAGAATCTACCTGCTTCCCACCGGATGGACGATGTGATGCTATATTAACCCTTGGCATCAAAAGCTATTCGTCCCACCACCCTTCAGCATTGCCATTTCTCCATGGACACCATGTATTCACTTCCCTACTTGCACTAGTTTAAACTGTTTTGGTTCCCTGTGTTTGTGTCTGAAAGCTGAGAAAAATGGCAAGGGAAAAGCAAAGTGAGTGGGAAACCTTAACCCAAACAGTGGCAAAGTTTTCTCACACTGAGCTTTCAAGTAAATTAGGTTAATTAACAAATTACCTAAATTATTAGGACTATTTTTACCCTTGCATGAAGGGTTAGCGTTACTGCTGATTTCTTAAGACTCAGTGATGAACTCTCACTTATCAAGAAGTTAATGAAGCAAAGTCATGGGAGCGGGGACCGAAGGGCAGAGGCAGCAGCTGGGACAGGACTGGTGTTGCAGGGTCAGGTACCACTGCTACGAGGAAGGATCATCTCCAACAGAACGACCACCATTAGGCAATGCTGTTCAACACAGAAGTTCAGTAGAATCTCACCTAGAAATCTCACCTGGATCTGAATTTGCCTCCCCTAAAGGATCTATTTTCTAACGAAGTTTCCTCTTTGCCTCACTAGCTTTCCAACATAGGCTGATAGAAGCTGATTTGGAAGAAGGGTGAATTTGCACTCACTTCAAGGGTGAATCTGCACTCTGCAGCTCTCATGGAGAGGCCCAACCTAGCCTCAGACAACCGGACAGGAAGCTTAGGACAGTGCAAGACTTAGTACCAACAGCAAAACCTGCTTGGAAACAGCTTTTCAACCATCAGGAACATGCAACCAAGCTACCACAAGCTGTCTAGGGAAAAGGCTGGCAAAAGTGGGGACACAGCTGTGCATGAAGACTTTGGAGTCTGTACCTGAACAAACTGAGGAGAAAGGACCTTTCTGGAGATGGTTTTTAACAGCTGTTCTTGGAGCTGACTCTGATTTTAATCTACAGAACTGGACAGTGTCTATGGCACTGCTGAAACCAGGGCTGCCAGCTCAGAGCTCCTGAATCAGCTGCTTGCAAAGACCAACTCTCTTGGTGCAGGCTGGAGCCTCCACTCCTCTTCCAGAAGTCCCTGGGCTTACAAACACAGGCACCACGCAAAGGGCGCCATGCAAAGGCACCAGCCCATGGAAACAAGCCATTTTCAAGCGTGGCTTCCCTGCTGTCACCTTGGGGAGCAAAATAGCAGCAAGTTCAATCTTGTGTGTGCTGCCTCCAGAACTAATTGGAGTTTCCTGAGCTTGTACTGCTTGGTGTCTCTGAGCTAACAAAATGTGCCGAAGGCAGCTAACCAAAACACGGGAATCCCTTCACAGTTCAGGGGAATTGAAAGTGGTTCCTTTTCCAGTACAGAGGCTAGCAGCACTCTGCCATATACCACGCATGTCTGTGTTTAGCAAGATGCACCTTTCCTCTTTCTCTGGGACACATATAACATGGCCAGGACACAGCGCCTCACATGTCAGCCCACATAATCTTCTGAATGATATATGTTCTGCAAATAAGAGAGCAGACATATAGACATGGCCTATACACAAACACATACAAATATCTTCTTCCTCAATTAGCCATCCCATCCTTCAGTAAAGCAAAGTACGGGTCCATTTGTGGTCACCATGATAGACAAGATGTGCTGTTCCAGGCACAGGAATGTGGCAGGACATCCCTCCTTCCACTCTGATCATACATTAATTTCTTGGGTTTTTTTTGTGTGTATGTTGTTGCTTTTTTGCCCCAAAACAGAACTGCATATTTTTTCTTCTACAGCTAAACACCAACAATTGAGCTTCCTGATGGAAATCTCAGCTAACTCCATTAAAATCCCCTAGCCCTTTTTTTTTCATTTCTGCTGAAGAGCTAGTCCCCTCAGGAGCAGAGACCAATAGACCTGCTTTTCTGTAATAAATCTAACTTATCAGCTAGAAACAGGTGACATTTCAAGCCTGGCTCTCTTCTCACCACAATGATTCAGGCTGGCAAGCCTGTTCAAGGTATGTCATTGAAGAGAAGAGCAGCTGAAAGCCCTTTTCCTTTGGATGCCAAAGAGAGCTCCCTTTTGAATTCTGACACTGAACATAGCAGAAGATTCAATTATACTAGTTTTAGGTGTCCTAGCTATCATATCAGAAAGTGCACTCATAAGGTGATGAAGGTCAAAGGTTCTTTATAGCCCTGTGGTCAAGATCCATATTTGAGATAAATACTCAAAGCTCTCTAGACCCCAGTTGGACTGTGCGAGTTGATAGCAGAAATGGACTTCACAGAATCACAGAAATGCTGGGGGCATCTGGGAGTCCTCTCGCTCAAAGCAAGGTTATCTCCAGGATTAGACCAGCCATGTCTTAGTGTGTGGAGTCCTCCAAGGATTGAGGCCTCAGAGTCTCTCTAGTCCCCATTCCAGTGCTGCACCATGTTCCTAGTGAATACCTATTTGGTCATGCCCAACTGCTATCTCCCCAGCTGTCATCCATGCCCTCTGCCCCTCAATATGATACCTACTGCTGTTGAGAAGAGCTTGGCTCTTCTCAACATCTCCGTTACCATCCTCAAAGCAGAGGGAGTCATGTGATACTGATTTTCAAACGTGGATCCTGGAGCCAAGCCAACTAAACCCTGCTGCTGGTCAACAGGGCACAGGCTCTGAGGGAATGCCATGAAATGTTGGTCTGACACTGCTGCTGATGGGCATATCAGCACCACAGCAAGCTGTAAAGTAGGCCACGAACTTCTTTGGGATAGTTTCTGCCCAGACACTTGCCCCTTTCATCTGAACTCTTTGATCTTTCACAAGTGTTTCGGTGAGGACCATTAGGATGACAAAAGGAAGACAGATGGCAACCACTGCTATACTCAGCAACCCATGAAGGACTCCTCACAACTGGACCAGCAAGGTAACATGTCTCATCACAGTCTTTTCATACCATCCCTCTCTACCTGCAGGCTCTCTTCTCACCTTCTGGCCAACCTGTCTGCTGAAGACCTGTCTCATGGCGAGTTGGTTAGGTTTTGCTGTTGAAAAATGCCCCTTTGTCAAGATTGATATAGTCCAGACTAAAATCTGTTGGATGAACTCTGTGTTCTTTATCATAGAGCTATTGTCTTTGTTAGCTTCAAAGGTTCCAGCAGCATCTGAGTCAAAAATAAAAAAATTTTGTTCTCTCAAATGGTAATGCCAAAGCATTTGCGGGGTGGTATGACCAATGGCTCCACTAACTTTTGGATCACTCTCTCAGAAAAGACTAGTAATTTCTACTATTTTGTTCGCAGAGCATAGGAATCTCTTGTCTCAGGGTTTTGTATCAATAAAACTGACATCATGGTCCCTGGTGTGATTCGGCAAGAGGGTTCACAGCTTCTCAGGGCCATGGTGTTCCTGGGTGTGAAATGGGAAGAGTGACACTGCCCTGTAGCTCCATGTCAGCAATGTGCTCAGAGATGCTTGCATACCTGGCATTAGACATCCCATATTATACCTCTCTGCCAGCTCCTGTGTCTAAAGATGACAGCCCAGCAAGGGGCATTATTTCAGGCCTGCATTGTCCAGCAAATAACCTATCCAGAAGATTTGCAAGTCTTATCTACCCACTTAGTGCCACTTTCTGCCCTATAGCTCAGAGACCCACTGGAAATGACAATTTGCTATTTCCCTAGGGCCCTATGGCAGGTCCTGCTGGAAAGGGAGGAAAATTCTGGTTCAGTTTACCCAGAGCCACCTTCCAGGGCAGTTGCAAATGAGACTCGGTTTGCCAGTGTTGCCCTCTGCACATTTTATCCATGAGCAAATTTGCATCTATTCAAATACAACACAAAGCTGCATAGACAGCTATAGAAGAATCTATAAAAGAGCTATAGCTATAGAGCTAAAGCTATAGCTAAAGAGCTATAAAAGAGTCTATAGAAGAAAAGGCAAAGGAAAATTTTTTTTTCTTTAGGCTTATGAAAGACACCTCTCAGATAGCTTAGGAAAAGGGGCAGGAGCTACCTTGGACTCCCAGAGCAGGCAAAGGAGGATTGGGCAGTGAATTCCCAAGCGACTGAGATGCTCAGGGTGGAGACTGACACTGGTGGTGCTGATAGGGTAGAGTATTTAATAAGCTTATCCCGTAGCAGCATCACCTGAGAGGGCAGGACATCAGCTCCAAAACTGCAGCACAACATCTCTCCAGAGAAAGAAAATCCCTTGGACATTGGATAGGTTTCATGGGAATACCCCGCTGGTGAAAGAAGGCATTCCCCAGGAGATCTTTGTGCAGATACAGGTGTGTAATGCAACCCTTCCAACATGCACTCGATAAAGGGAAGCACCGGGTCAGATGATTAAATCCCCCATGTACCTGCAGGAAGGGAATATATCCTGCTCATCAGAGCTAGGAAACGTATTCACCTGTTGCAGGAATTAATCCTTTTCATGCTAACAGTGAGTGGCAGAGCTGTGCATGAAGAAATCCTGTCTGAAATGTATCCCTGATAAAGAAAAAAAACAAGCCAAAAGGTGGGTTTTACTGCCCACCAAGACTTTAGGTTTTAAAGGGTCTCTGGCAGAATTACAGTATTAGCAGGTTATTATTATGGGCGAGGATATCAAACTGCTATGCACAGCAAGCCAAAGGATGGATTTGAGACAGGAAAGAAGTGCATAAAGAAACCAAGGCACAAGGGGTAGAGAGGAGAAACAGTGAGGTACAGAGAGGAGAGAGGGGGAAAAAAAACAATGGAAGAAGATACTGCAAGCCAGGGAGAAGAGACCAGTAACAAGGAGGAGAAAAAAGGAGAAAAGACAAAGACAAAAAGGAGAAAGAGAACAGAGAGATAAATGAGGGCAAAGACCATCTCATCAGTTTGCAATTCCACCCCGGTGGAGAGGAAAATTGATGTCTAGAGCTTTTTTACAGCCAACCTCCTGGGTATGGGACAAAAGACAAGTTATTACCCAACCCAGGGTCAGGTCCATAGCCTGGCAGCCACTTAGACACATTCAGAGAGCCCACGAGAGCCATAAATCAAGGGGACCAAAGGGATCATGAAGAGATGGGGATCAGACAGAGAGCAGCAGCTCAGCAGATGGGGTATAATCACAGAAGAGGAGCGAGCCAGGCAGCAGTGTGGCCTACAAAGAGTCTCCAGCCAAAAGGAGTTGTTCTCATCTCTCCTTCATGCCATTCCTAAGGACAGCACTCCCTCAGAGATGTGATTCCCTCTGCACTTTCTCCTGATTTCTCTTCCTATTGATTTCCAAGCTCTGAATGCCATTTATTTTTGCTTGCTTGATTCACTCATTCATTGAATAAAGGCATCATCACTATTATTATTATTATACCCGTCATCGGGCTCCTCATCACACATTATATTATTTGCATTGCAGAGCTGGAAGATTTCAGGTTGAGGCAGGAAATTTGTGCGAGTTGTTATTACTGCAATCAGATGAAGTGAGAATTGGATCGGCGAAGGCTGCCAGAGTGCAGCTTTCCCAGCAGGACACAGAGGCTCTGCCCAATCGCAGGAGGCTGCGGTTTTGCAGCACATGTCCCACTAGCAGTTTTGGGCTTGCCTTTGGTATCTTCATCTCCCCTCCCACCCCCAGCTGCCTCCCAGCAGCGAACAGGGAATGCATCGGTGCAGGAGGGTGAGGAATCAGAGAAGACTTGGCGAGATTGCACATTTTCTGCCTTGCTGATGGTATTTATTAGACAACAGAAAATAGCTATTTTACCATCTGCCTTGTAAAAAATAAAAATCCTCATTAAATTAATGGAATGTGCAGCTGCCGAACAGCATTCCTCTCCCCGCTGCCTCACGAGCCGCCAGCACTCTGGAGCAGGGAATCGCGTAACCGAAAGCGGCGGAGCTCTGGCTCTCGGGATGGGAGATGCCGGCCAGACAGACATCCCCCTGCTCCCCGAGCTCTTCCTGCCAGCCTGTGGGAGCCCTGCTGCCTCCTTGGGCTGTATTCCTGCCTCGTGCGGGATGCAGGACCTGCCTTGCGCAGCCGGGAGGCCGTTCCTCTCCCACAAGCTGCTTGTGGAGCCTCCCCCAGCAAGGAGGCCTGGATCGGTCTGCTCAGCAGGCTGGAAATACCTCCTTTTCCCTAAGCAGGAGCTGACGCAAACCTCTAATTCAGAGGGTCACATGTGACCACCACCCTTTACCGAGCATAAAAAGATCTTGGGGCAAGTAAGTTCCTAATTTCAGTGACTCGGTCATCTCAGTTAACACAAGCCAGTCAATCCATCCCTGTAATCCATCTCTCCATGTCAAAGTTGGATGTGATTTGAGGCAATGCACCTGCTTCAGTGCCCTGGGGAGGCGTTCAGCTGCAAGTGCAAAGCTCAGCAAGTCTAGAAGCCAGCTGACAGTGTAGTCGAGACCTCTCTGCAGATAAACTTTCACTTTGTCTCAAAACAGACCAAAAAAGTAAAAATCACAAACCAAAACCTCTCTCAAGCCAAGGAACACTATAAACCAGAGGTCCTGCACAATTACTGAAAGTATTAATGGAGCTGGGTAGACTGCAACTACTTTTAATGCCAGCTTTATCAATTCAATTGTACCTAGCACTGAACAGCATTGATGGATTTTAAGTGAACTTTTAATTTTGAAATCCTGCAGAGCATGAAGAGTGTTTGGTGAAGTGGATGCCAAAATACCACATACACATCTTTTTTAGGAGCAGATCCAACAGTTCATGTCCCCAAGGACTCCTAGAGATACCTAATGCCACAACATATTCCCTTAGAGCTGATACACTTACTGTCTCCCTGTCTTACTACAAATAACACCTGAAGAGCAACATTATTTCTTAGGGTCCAGCAGCTCCTCTCCTAAACAAATATCACCTTTTGTTAAATGTCTCAGGATTGACAACATTTCAGCATCACCACAGTATAATCTGCATTTAATCCACACTTGCATGGCCTGTAGCTCACCCCTCTGCTACCATCCAGGAGCTCCTGGTGCTCACACTGCTCCTCTCACCATGTAATCCCTCCCTCATGGCCCTCTCTGCTTGTTTTAAGAGGCTTTTCTATACAGATTTTTGACCTATGGGTTTTTTAACATGTCTTAAGGGAAGAAACTTCCCAAAAAAATTTCCCCCTTTAGTAGTTATGGAGCAAGGTGGGAAAGATGACCGTGGGAGACAGGTCCAGCAGCAGGTTTTGTCACATCAGAGCGAGGAGGGAGACGCTTTGTGGATTTCAGCGCACAAATGGAAGTTATAGCACTACAGCATGTCCAATCGCTTCATGCCTAAATAAATCCTGACATAATAAGCCCTAATACCACCAAAGAAACTATTACAGCCAGTCACAAAAATAATCCACACTGAAAATTGGTGAAAATACCTCTCCCCAATGGAATAACATGGCTCCGGAGGATCAGTTCCAGTCAAAGACGATAATTTCATATTTACCCAACAGAGGAAGACAGCTTCAAAAGACAAGTACTTGGTGCCAAGAAAACTCTGCTCAAGCTATATTTTGCCACGTCCCATCACCAACTGGCTTTTAAAGCCCATGATGAAGTACAACACGAAGGCCGTGAAAGGCAAAGATCAAATCAAAATCCATAGGGATGTCCTGGCTGTCTCTAATGCAGCTGCTTTCAGTCCTGACAACCCCTTAAATAGTATCAATATGGTCAAAACACCACCCAGTTGTGCCAAAACTGCATTTCCCGATTTTCAAGGGTTAACAGCAGGATGTCAGCAAGCTGGTGTTTGTGGTGCCACTGGTCTAAGGAGGCAGAGCTGCATTTGCTGTTCACTGTCTGCATGTGCAATGCGAGATGCTCGTTCCAGATCGCAGTCCTGGAGTGCTGGGCTTGCTGGAGCTCACGCTGCCTCGTTCAGCCTGGCTGGTGTCACACACCCTGCAGGACCCTGGGGACATTGTGCTGGGCTGCTGAGCTTCCTAATAGAGCACGTCGCAGGTTCTCTTAGAAAGCAATTTAGCCAAAAAGTCAGACATGACAAGGTAGGGAAAATGGTGGCAGGGGTTTTCTTTCCTTGTAAAAATGTTTGATTTCTCATAAGAAAAATCTCCAGCATTTTTTTTTAATCTATGCCTTAATTAAAACTCCAAACATTTCATGGGCAATTTTGACAAGAAACTGTGACATTTTCCAATGCTGCTCTTGTTCAAGTCATAAGTTGTAGAAGCTCTGATATGTGGGACACTGTACATTGAGGAGTCACAGCTGTCTGGGGTAATATGGATTTGCAGTAACTTGTGGGTAGATTTGCTCAGTAGCAGATGCAGGCCCCTGGCCATCCCCTGTCATTCACATGGAGCAAATATGCAAAGGGCCTCATCCTCCAAGGATGCCAAGGGTCTGGGTTTGCTCCAGCCTGGACCTGAAGCTGTTTTGCCCTTTAATGCTGCAGGTCTGATCTCAGCATAATTTAATGATCACTATCTCCCACTCTTTCCCGTGTGTGTTGGGGAGCACTGGACTCAGCTCCCAAACCTGAGCATCCCAGGTGGTTAAAGGAAGCACTTGCTGCCTTCTAACGTGCTCAGTGTTGGGGATGGCAGCTTTCATCTCCATGGGCATTTCATGAGTATGGGAACCATGAGGCCAAGAGCCAATCATATAAACCACCAGCTACGTTCACCCTCTTCCTTCTTCACCCACCACCTTCTCCCCAGCATCGCTACAAATGCCTCAACTCAAGGCAGATCCAAATACAGCATGCATAGCCCAATGCTTCTGCCCAGACAAGCAGCCTTCCTAGGGGGTCTCGCACCCTCCAGAAGGATTTGGATCCCCCACACTCGGATGGGGCTGCAGAGCGGCGCAGTGGGCAGCCGCAGTGAGCCGGCAGCCAGTGACCCTCAATGTGACATTGATGGCTCTTAACTCTTAAGCCTGCTTTGGAAGGATTTCCACCAATCCCATTTAATCACTGCAGCCTCTTCTCTGGGCAACGGCAGGAGTTTCCCCTTAGCAGCCGCTTCTCTCCAAGAACCAGAGCACTGCCATGCTCCCATCCCACGACACGGGAAAGACACCACTCCACTCCAGGAGCGCTCGTTGGCCAGCACGTAGCTCCAGCATCATTTGCCCTGCACGGGAGGATGCAGGACACGCTTCCTCGCTAGCAAGGGCAGTGCTTCCCGCAGGTGCACCGTGTGCTCCCTGCATTGGGGTTTTGCTGCACGTAGCATTAAATATTTAAAGCGCTCGTCAAAGTGCCATAACGATTTTTTTTTTGCCTTGTTTCATTAGCTCCATTTCCAAAGGCCACCCCCATAACTGCTGAACATTCATTGCTATTGCATCCAGCTCAGGAGTTATGATCTGGGAAAGCAAGAGACAGGACGGCACGTTCTGCGGTGCCGACTTCTCCTTTTTGCTGCTCAGCCGAGACGCGCTGGCCATCGAAACAGCATTTGCACTCCTACCTTCAGGAAAATAAAATGAAGAGATTGATCTCACTGCCTGCTTGCTTCATTGTGGTCAGCTAAATAAGTAAATCAGCTGGCTGGCTTCCACATGCAGGTTTTGGGACAGCATTTTAAATGTTTTCATTCGCTTTGCCTCTTGTGTGAGCTAGATCCCTGCCCCGGGTGGACAGGGATGAGATTTCAGTTGCTTTCCCATTGCTGGAATCTCTTGCTTGCAGGCCCCACGTGGATGGCAGTGCACTGCACTAATGCTATGGACATGAGGCAGAAAGCGAGTGGATGCGCCAAGCCGGAGCGTGCTACATCGAGGCAGAAGCTGAAGCAATGCAGGATGCCCGGGTTCATTTTATTCCCTAGTGTCACCACATGGGGCTGGAGCAGATGCCCTCTCTGCAGGTTGGGCCAAGGGAGAAGCAGAGATGGTGGTACGAGGTGCCAGGACCCTCCATCCATGGGAAAGGACAGGACCGGTCCCCACGTGGTTTCACCCTGGTTTCAGCCCCACAGAGCTGTCAGCCCCCGCTTCCCTCCCTGCTGTGCCACACTGCAACGACAGACCCAGAAACACTGCAGCCGGCCTATTTACTCCATCTAACCTCAGACAAGCGGCCCAGTTTGCCTCCTTGTCGGGAAGCATGAGGCATCAGCAGTGGGAATGGCACAGCCAAGGACTGCAAGCTCACAGCGGGGATGCAGGAGAGGCACCGCTCACCGCTCCCACCCAGCTCCTGCATCCCAGCCACCTCCAGGCATTCAGGATCCTGAGCAAAGCCAGCCCTGCATCCCTTTCCCCACAGATGCAACACAACATCCTGCCCCTGACATCCCCAGAAGGAATCTGCAGGGTAAATCAGAGGGAGAAAAGGAAGCTTAATCAATTTTTAGAGAAGTTTCACAATCCCCGTGTCTCTCTACTCAAGGAGAAAGGAGAGCCCACAAGTGTCCCATTGCCTGTGCCCATATTGTTGCAATCCCCAGCGGTGACATCGCGGGTGGCTGCTGCAGGGATGCCACCAACTCCACACCGCAGCGTCACCGGCAGCTGGCAGGAGCGATGGGCAGCAAGGGAGGCAGCACTTCCTAAACACAGGCATCTTCAGCAATTAGCAAACTGGCAACGAGAGCGAGGAGGAAGCACAGGATCGGAGCATAAAGCCATTGTGGAAGTATGATCTATCGGAAAGTATTCCCTAATGAGAAAATGCCTCCTTAATGGATCCTGCGTTCTTAAGTAAACTGCAAAAGGCAGGAAATAAAGTAGAAATTATAGCGATTTGTTTTATTGGGCATTTCATTGAGTAATTAAGAGGATAATTAGGAGCAAGAACATTAAGAGGCATCATGCTCAGCCCCCATTGTGCTCTGAAGGAGTGAACTATCAAACATACAAGTGTTGCCTGACGTTTCCGCATGCTAACACAGGGTCTCCTGGCATGGAGACAGATATGTGGGTGCACCAGCATCAGGGTCACATATGTGGGGAATCTGGGTGCAAAATCAGTTCCCAAGGCACACCTGGATGTCTGAGCCTTGCCATCCACCCTCATGAATCCCTTCCCCATTCTTCCTCATCAAAAAAGATATCCAAAAGTGTCTACATAACTAGTTCTCATAGGATAGGTGGCCAATGCCACTCCAGAAGCGCTCAGTGGTCACACATTCAATTCAAGCTCCTGGTCTGCCTTTTCCAGCCCTTCCCAGAGAGGAGGAAACTTGTGTTGCCACAAACACATCCAGGAAAACACAGACACGCCAGAGCCACAAAATCCCCAGTTACTTCCTGACCCTCTTCCCGCTCCACACCGCTTGTCCACCTGCATGGTGTTGCAACGTGACCACCAGGACACCAAATGCCACCAGGGCCTTCCTCTCCAGGCCATCCAGGAACGCACATCACATGCCAAGACCCCTGCAGTTTACACAGGCATCTCCTGTGAGAGGCACCACGGAAAAGCCAGGCACAACGAGAGCAATCAGTGCTCATAGCACGTCCAAAGCGCTTTGCTCCCTGCAAGGGGTGAACACGAGCCCAGCGATGAGGAAATTGGAGTGAAAAGAAAGGACTTCACTGAAGGCAGTGAGTCCCACTGCACATGCATTTGTAAACACAGAGACAGAGAGGATAAATAGGCTAATTCATGTTATTGCCTCAAGCCACTTGTTCAGGAGAGAAAACAAGCAAACAACCAACCCAGAAAAAAGGGTGTCCAAGAGAAACCCCGGTCTGTGACACTGCAGTTGGCAGCTCTGACTGCTTGCCAAGAATTAAGCAGCTCCTAGATGCTCATTTGATCTGGGGCCATATCACTTATTTAGGAAAGGAAAACAGTACCTTAAACACAGAGAAAGACTTGTCTGCTTTGCCCTGGTCTGCACGGTTAAAGGGAGGTGGACCCCATCTCTCCCTAGGACAATGGATGGGATTGGCACAATCCAGCTGCCACATTGGA
This sequence comes from Tinamus guttatus, assembly GCF_059628265.1. NCBI lineage: Eukaryota > Metazoa > Chordata > Aves > Tinamiformes > Tinamidae > Tinamus > Tinamus guttatus. The sequence continues at coordinate 2,774,235 of NW_028288864.1, read as the reverse complement.
CCAGATGTCCAAGAAGTTGCCAAGCTTTGCTTTCCTTCGCCCATGTTGGCTTTGCCCTCCTCAGCCATTCCTGCTATCCTATTACATCTCGGGGGATGCAGCAATTCCCTAGGCCACATTCAACTTAACCCTCAGATGCTTGCAAATCTGAGCACGTGCTCCTCTTTCTCATGGTGTGCAGGGAAGAGAAGCAAAGCTGCATCACCCCTAGAAACAAACACCTTACACCCCCAATATACAGGCAATGCAACAAGCAGATCTAGTGTAATGAAAATGCAGAATGGAGGGTGAAAAAATATAACAGGCTGTACCTGAAGGTGCATCCTTCCCTTCTCACCAAGCAGCTGGGAGGACGGGGCTGTCTCTCGGTAGTTTTCCAACATCCTGGGTTGCAGGTAGATCTATGCACTGATCGTGGTTGGAGCTGTTGATAAAAGAATGCCAAGGAACACAACTTTAATGTGAAGTTTAGGGTTGCCTTTATCCCACATTTTATTACCAGTTTTTTTAAAAATCTTTTTCCTCTACAATTGCCCAAGTTTCTGGTTCAAATCTCTAAAAAGAGATCGTGAAACTTCTTCCATCTTCTACATGCATGACAATTAAAATCACTACCACACAGCCTAAATATATATCTTGGGAGGGTCACAGGACTGCAGTTCCTAGCCTAACTGGAAGCCAGAGAGATAACGGTCCTTTACAAATAACTTGCTTTATTTCACATGAACTCAAGGGAAGAAGCTGCAGAGGCTCCTTGCTATTCTCTGAGAGATTAAACAAGCTAGAAATTGAGTTCGCTTAAAAAAATCCGTGGGCTAATTTCCTCTGGCACCAGGGGAGCATCTCGGGACCGCAATGAAACGGTGCCTCAGCACGTAGCTGCCAGCCCTGCTGGGGCACAGGGGATAAATAGACCTGCCGCCCTTTGCCAAGCACTGTTCTGTTCCTGGGAGCATGTTTTTAACTGGGGAGTGATGTGCAACTTCTCAAGCTCAACTTGAGCCACTTCTTTACTATGCAGTTAGAAAGGCAACTTTTGCCTTTAGCATTTTAAATGGCTTTTCTGGAGAGAGGGAGGCTTGGGTGTCTGCAGCACTGCATCTTTATGGTGAAGGAATTGCCTATTGATGACTTTCTGGTTAATATATACAATGAGAAACTGAGGAGCTAATATAATGCAATTTTCCATGTTTACCACATTATTACAGTGTTTGAATCTGTCGATTAGTTACTATTTTTCTTGCCATCTCTTCTTGAGTATCCCCTTTATTTTTGCCCTGTTTATCTGCATATGGAGTCATTTATCCACCCGACTGGTGTAAGAGCAAGCAGGGCCAAAGCTGTAATTTCTCCTCTCTTTCAAATTTAATCTTGTAGACCTCAATCTTTGTGATATCGCTATTATTTTGTCCACATCTGATCTAGCAGGAACCAGTCATTATTTTTGCCTTTAAGCAAAAATGAAAAAAGAAAAAAAAGGAAAAAACCACTAAGCTGAGCAAGAGATAATGATGTCTGTGGCACTAATGATCCTTGGTGCATCTCCTTGCAATGATTCCAGTGCTAAAACAGAGAGCATTTGTTTCCCTCCACTCTCCATAACGGCAGGACTGACCCTCAAGCACAGGCAGCTCCCCACCAAGAAACAACATTGTCCTGATCTCCCAGGGGATTCATTTCACTGCCAAATATCTCAGCAGGCTTCTTATTGTCTTAACTTATTTACCCAAACAGTGGGAAAACAACTCAAGTGGAGCCAGACGCTCTCCAACAGCACAACTGTAACTGCTTCTTTCAGTTCCCCTACAAGGTAGGGAGGTACCTTCCCTGATGGGTACTAATAAAAACAGAGGAAGGAAATTTCCTACAACACAAATGATGCCAAAAAAATGTTCCTCATTACTGCTCCTTAAAGATCATGCAAGACATTTTGCTTCCCCCAGCTTCCTCAATTCCCATTAGCTCTCCCCATCTCAGCTGAGCAGACCATGTCCCCAGATGGAGACCACCAGCACCAAGCAGCATGGGTACCTGCACACTGAACCCATCAGCACATAGTGATTTTATTGGAAGAGGTGGGAGAGAACCAAAGGAACCTGTCTACCTGTCTCTTCCAAACTCTCCTTCCCAGCAACCCAAATAATGGTTTTGCAAGCAGGGAGCATGTCCTGTCTTCCTTCTCCCCACAAGGATGTGATTTGCACCATCACCTTGTGTTTTAAACCTATGCTGAACTCTTTACCTCTGCCTGCAGCCTATAGACCTTCACATGCCCTCTCCTTCCCCCCAGGAATTTCCTAAATAAATCACGGGGCCACATTCTGCCCTTCTGCCTGATGGGGACAGGAACATGGAGCTGTTTCAAAGGCACACAGCACCATTCCCTGCACTAGGCTGTACACAAAAATCTTGCAGAAATCTAGCCAAGCTTTTCCCCCTCCACAACATACTTCCACCATGGGATCAAATAGGCAACAGGTTTAATTTGGGCAGCCCCTTGCTGAACATAGAGCTCCCACAGAGCTGCATCAGCTGCCCAAACTGTGGGTTGCCTGCATGAAGGGGATAGGGTAGGAGGGCCATTTTGCAGTTTTTTTTTCCCCCCAGAGAGGAATCTATAAGTAGCATCCACAGCTGTTATTTTGACCTAGAGACAGGCCTTCTTTTGAAAAAGTTGCAAATTCAGGACAAACAGCAGAAAGGAAGGGAACTGCTTGTTGCCATCTCTAGCTGCTTTCCAGCACTGGAGGACCCTGGGCATTTCTTAGTCTAGATAATGCACACGCTGTGTTGTATATTTATTAATGAAAGATTAAGCATTACAAAGAGCATTATTAATTTTAAAGCTACTAATCATCATCATCTGTTCCTCTCTTTACCCAGCAAGCCTGAGAGCTATAATGAAAGAGCATATTCCAGCTCAGAGCATCTTTAATGGAGGCTGCTGCAGTCCAAAGCTCAGCTCCATAGCTCAGGGCCCTGGATATTTTCTGCAGCCAGTGAGGAACAGCTCCTCAGAGGTCTTCTGATATAAATGACTATAAAAAAGAAAAAAAGACACAGAGATGGAAGACAAATAACTCTCGATTATCTCTCTTTTAGGAAAGAGCTCACCCCAACCTCCCAGCTCTGCAACACCAAGTTGTTTTCTCATGTCCTAGTCATTCATATCACCAGCCTAAAGAGGACACATTTTGCAAAGTGACCTCTTCTGTCAGTCCCACCGTTAGATAGTGGTGACCCATTCTAGCACGAAGAAAAAGACTGCGTTTCCAGAAACACTCCTTGCTCTTTTCCTCCCTGGGAAAATCCATCTCTCTACAGTCTCAAGGGAGAACAAGCCAAGCAGAAGTCACCCATAAATGCGCTATCCATGGCATAGAACAGTCCCTATGACCAAAGGACACTCATCTCCAAAAGCCAACATCTGGTCACTTCATATGGAGCACAAGGGAAAACCCTGAATTCTTCCAGCATCCCAAGGGTAGGCAAGATTCAGGTTATCAAGAAAGCATATGCATAAGTGCAAAGCATTCATTACATATCACCAGTAATATTTTCCTGCTACCTGTGGCAAATTAGGGTTGGTGATTAAAACCCAGAGGGGAATGTGATGGCAAAGTTCATAGCGTATCTTAGATCCCAGACTAGTAGCCAGGACCAAAACCTGCATCTAAGGGCTGTATAAAGACTGTACCAGCCTCGGGACAGCGATCTGTACCCAGGTCCTAGGCTTGGGCACAGGTCTATAAGCTCTTGTCTATCAACTCTGCTGTGATCCATGCCAATATGAGATGTTGTAGAGCAAGAAGGTGATGAGGAGCACTTGATTTGCTTATCCAGATCTTTCCTAAGCATTCAAAGACCTAGCTATTCATCTGAGTGCTAATTCTCACCCTCTTTCAGCCCATCTTTTTTGCAGCTTTTCTACAAATCCAGAATACATTTGAGAGATCAGCACAATGTTTAGTGAGAAAATCGTATGCTACATTTCCGCTTGGCATGATTTTGAAACGGTTAAGCTGTTAAGCCCTGAAAGGGAAGTTTTAAGAATACAGTGAATAAAAAGCCAAAAACAAAAATAAACCATTGGCGGCAAAATTAGAGCATGACAAAAAGGAAGTGTTTTGATGGATCCCTTTTTTCCAAAGGAACAGTACGCACTGGCTGCTACTTTCCAGCATCAGGATCTCTGCAGTTGCTGCTTGGATTTCCATTACAAAAGGAGAAGGAAAAAAAAAAAAAAAGACAAATCAAAAGTCATCTGTTACATACAAAGAGGGAGAAAGTTTTCCTAAAAGCAAAGATTAAGCCTCTTGCAAATCCCTCTAAACCATGACCACACTGTTCTTGAGGTTTCTTTTGCCTGTCTCACTTTCCCCCCTAGCAAGGGGAGATGCCTCCAGGGCAGGAAGGAGTTGGACCCCATGTCCAGTCTGTGCTGGCATCATCACTGGCAATGGTCTAGAGGCAAGAAAGGTGATTCCATGGTGGATAATGACTGTTTGTAGGATCACAGTATCTGCATGTTCCAGCTGAACTCTTCCAAAGAGAAACAAACGCCGTCCTTGTCCTCAGCTCACTAGCAACACTGGTCCCTCACCCAATGCTTTAAGAACTCTAAGGCCAAGTCAGGTTCTGTCTTCAGACTAGGATTTCTATAGTGTTTTGGGCAGAAAGAAGAGGCAGACCCCCCACATTCACCCCAGACAACTTGCTCTGCATGAGACGGTGTCACTGGTGCAGCCCACATGCCTGCTGTGTCACCCGGGCACCTCTCCTGATGTTCATGCTGTTTTTTACTGCTGCGCAATTCACCTTTGCTTTACTGATCTAGCCAAGCACCGGGCTGAAGGACACTGCTCCAATGCACTGATTTTTTTTTTCTCCATAAAACATGATGCAATGCTGCATCAAAAGAATCCATATGCATGATAACACCCCACTATGGCTGTGCCACAATGCATTAATAAATGACAGCTCCAACAGCACTTGCATTCACTATTCCGGGGTCCAGACAGCCCAGTACAGCAGGGCTGACAGACACCAGCTCTTTTCCGCCCAACTCAACCTGCCACAGGTTTACCTCAAAACATTCTGCTATTTAAGGGGTACTCAGAAGAACTTCCCTGCTGGAAGGATCGAGATCAGAGGTATCAGATTAAACCACCTATTGAACCAACACTGGGAAAATCTTGTTTCTCAGCATGTTTCTCATGTACATGAAATTCCACATTCAAAGGCCTAACAAAACTCATTTCATTTTTATTGAAAGAAAAAAAAAATCCAAAAAAAAGATCAAAGACCCATTGTGCTTGACCCTTCCCTAATTACAAACAGCAGTTTTGCAGCTGTTGATTACTCCCAAATAACAGCACAGCTGGGAACAGGTTGCAAGACAAGGTACAGCACATGATGACCTGCAGAGAATTTGGTCTGATAAAACAGCACGAAAAGTAATTACATTATTGCAAGTCAAGGGCCAGCATTTCCACTGATAGTGCTCCTATGAGGGGGGAAAGGAGGGGGCTGTGTTTGCTCTACATTGGTATTTATATTCATGGTGCCAGCTCAAGGAGCTGCTGGAGTGAGAGCTAATATAGGGGAGGCACCAGCATCATCCCCAGGGTAGAAGCCTGGATCAGCCGATGTCTGTCCTCTGATCCACGCTATCAAATGAGGATCTTTAGAGGAATTTTAGCTGCTGTGCAAGTATCTCCACTGCAACATAGTAAAACAAGCCAAAGGCAAGAAATAATAGTTATCTATGGATGAGGGCACTTCACTGCTGGATGGCCTGTGTGGAGAATATGGCTTTTCCTTCATATTAGCCATCTGATAACTTTTGGCATAATGCACGACTTCATGCAAAAGGATGCTAAGACAGTGCTGGAGGAGGAAAGGAAGCTGTTCCTCCCTTCCCTTTGATTTACACAAACTTCTGCTGGCACCGGCTCCTAAGCCGGTATTTCTCCATGCTCAGCTGCTGCTGAGCATGATAATGTAGATGCACAAACCCCAGCATTCACAGCAGGCTTTGCTGGAGATCAGCAGCACGATGAGGAAAATGCTTGTTTGCCATCATTTGGCATTCGCAGCAGGATGCCAAGAACAAAGATGGCTGCAGCAAAAGGTGTCTAGATTTCACCTCTGTGCCACACATTTTCCTGCATTTCCCACTGCAGATCTGGCATCTCATCCTCCCTCAAGATCTCTGTGCCATCCCATGATGGAAAACACCTCTTAAACTGTCCAAGTCACATGGCTAGGGGAAGGTCACAGCACTCCTCACCATCCCCATGGTGGGGAAGAATTCTTCAAACTGGGTATCAGGGTTTTTAACTGAAAAGTGCTTCATAAACACTCCTAGGACGAAGTATGGGAGAATAGTGGAGGGATTTCAGTTTTTCATGAATTAGAAAAGCAATTTATATATTCCATTAGCAAATTTAATGAGATTTTGGTTAGAAAAGGGGCTTTTTCCTTCATTTTCCCTTTTTTAAAGTCTTTCTTAATCATTATTGCTTTTTCCCCCCAGTGCACAGCCAGCTAATTCTATCATGTTACCTTAGACTTACCATGGCAGACAGCTAATGCTGTTGGTCATAAATCATGTCCCTTTTGATCTCCATTACATAGCAGGAACAACTTTATTATGATGCATGTGTCATTACACACCAATGCCTCTCCATTATCATACAACTGGATACCCCCAAGGTTCATAACCGGAGGTATAATGGTAATTTTTAAAGAGCCATTGATAATCAATAGCACTCAGCAACCCTGTCAGGATCATTTGCAAAACAAATAACAACACTCATCTCCAACAGCTTTACAGGAGGGATATTTAATCCCCATGAATGGCACTGTATGATGGATAAGGGAGGAATCCTAGACTATGTATCATGTATTTGTCTTGGATTAAATATCACTTCAATCAATGTTGCTGCTCACTGAAGAACACGCTGGATGTTTTTACTAAGCAAGGCTGAAGGATTGCGTTACAAGTGGTTGTTAGCTATGTGCAGGGCCCAGACTTCCATGGGAGTTTGGTGGATGGGTGGAAAGACTGAGGTGCAACAAGGGCCTACCTGTCACCAGAATAACCCACACAACCTTACAGCAGAAAAATCACATCACAGGCAGGAGGTGCTGGTTTCTTCAATACAGAGCTACATTTTAAATAAGTTACTGCCTATAACACTAAAGAAGTGCTAAGTAATGTTATTAAATAAGAGGTTCAACCACCTGCCTCATTACCTAATGGACAGGTCTTGAGGACAATAAGCAGAAGCTCATTTTATTTATTGCTTTTTCTCTTTTTGCATGCACGGCTGCAGGCTGTAATTGGGAAGGTAACTGCCCTGGCTACCCCCTGCCCTGGCTGTGCACAGTCTGTCTCAGGTAGGGCTGCAGTTACCATCCCCACACTTGACAACCGTTAATGCTGCTTTTATCTACAAGAACAGAGAGAGAGATGACTGACCAGGAGCACCCCTGATCCACCTGCTCAATCAGAGAGACCTTTGAGGAGACCAGGTGCTGACCCACAACATCTGGCTCATCCCCACAAGCACCTAGTTGTGTCCTGCAAGTCTCCAGACAGCCCAGAACACACCCAAATCCAAAACAGAGCACTCCAATGCAGTCTTTCAAATCGGATTAGAGTCGTGGGGAGGGCCACACAACTTAGGGTTCAGCAGCTACAGCATCTCCCTTGCTCACCTTTGCTGGCAAGCCCCAGTTACCTGTTGCATGACTGACACCAGGCCAGCACCTGGGGCATGTCCTTCATCACAAATGGCTTTCCAAGGCACAAAAACAATTTAAATTTTGCACACAGATTTCTCACTTCTTATAGCTCTTAGTTAGAGCCATATCTCAGTCCTTGCAGCTGGAGACACCTTTCACAAAATCTTCAGCTCCTACTGATGTGGAAAAATTCATGCATTTCTCCTGTCGCGCGAGTACCGGGCTGGTATTCACAGCCCTTCCCAGCAAAACGCAATACAGGGAACGATAAGCTCCAGATCACGCATCACTAGAAACCCTACACTTCAGTGAGAACAGACCAAGTTGGGATGAGGGAGAGAGAAAAAACACCTACCCTTGCACCCTAAATAAACACTTTAGCTACTGGAGATTACAGAAACCTATTTAGTGATATCAGAGAGCATTTTCCACAGAGGAAGCATCTATTTAAACCTAGCTATGGGAAGCCAGGAAAATTAAATATTTTAAGAGCAAGAAGAAAACCACACAATTCTTCTGCCTGTTTTGGCTTGAATTTAGAGACAAATGGGGTTTTTCAGTGCCTGAATGAAGCATCGTCCTGCTGCCCCATGGTGCATCCTGACCGTGCTGCCAAGGCTCACCCGTGTGCAGGGAAGCAGCCCCATGGATCTGCAGCACATTCCTTCTGCAGCTGCACCCAGCCCCGAGGAGAATGCTGTTAGAGAAAATACAGCTATTTTTAAAGGTGGAAGGACAAATCCTCCTCCCTGTTACACCAATGACCTCATGGCTCTCCACAAGGTCATGTGGGTACAGCTCATTTTTGGGCCTATTTTGAGCATGTTTCAGAGTCACCAGGTTCTCAATGGTGATGCTCTCAGCTGCCTCCAAGCTGGCACCACAGGAGTCCTTGTCACAGGCTCCTTCTGGGAAGTAACCTCCACTAGAGAGTACTCAGCACACAGAGGAGCAGGATGAAACCTTGCCTCATCCCTGCTGGAAAGACACCAACAGTTTCCCCACTCACTACAGGGTAACTAATGTCCCTTTAGTGCCCAGGGTGTGGCTGAAGAAGAGAGGACAATCACAGCCCCCATGGGACCCCACAGCACCAGGGACCAGCTATGTTGGAGAAGAGCACCCCCCACTGCTATCCCCTCACCAACACAGCCTTGGCCACCGCTCACTCATTACACACAGATGTGTATTGCATGATAATGTATATACCATTTAAATATTCCACCTATGTTTTAATATTAAAAAAGCTGAGATTGATCTGAACTGGCTTGATTAAAAAAGTGGGGAAGATCATCTCTTACACCTGCAGTTTTATCACTGTGGGCCATGATCCAGTAAGATCTCAGAGGTTCAGTAGCATAAACCACATGGGCCAATGCATGAAAGATCTTTGGGAAAAGCTCAGATGCCAGAAGACAAGGCATGGCTGACATGTAATTCCAAGCATTGCAACTTGGAATTACATGAAACCTCCAAGAGTATAAAGCTGTGAGGAATGTACCAAACTACAGGTCCATCTTCTTGCCTTCATTTTCAGGACATCCCAGGCTCTGTCCCACTCATTTATGGGAAAGTGATGCTTTTCACAGCCCAAGGATCCATGTGCTTCCTCTCATGCTGCCTTTTGAACTCTTGGGACAGGCCCTAGCCTTGGCCAGAGGTTTGCACAGCACCTGTCACAACTGGAGATGACACTGGGGCTCTGCCATGCCATAGGAGGCAAGACAATATCAAACACAGTGACCATGCTGGCCCATGTTCATAGGCCTAAGAGGACCAGGTCTCCTTGGCCATTGCACACTAAATCCACCCCTGTACTCTAGATAACACCTCTTTTCCAAAATTTTGAGGTTAATGAGACGCCAACGAGCAAGCCAGTTGCTGAGAAGCTCAAATGAGAGCAAGTAGGGCACAACACTTAAGAATATGTTTGAGCGAGAAGAGTCATGAAAGTCCTCCATGTGCTACAAATGAGCAAATCCCAACACCGTTCTCCTCCACACTCATACTGAAGGCCAGTAGAGCTGGCACTCCTGCCTGTGGTGACAAGGAGAGAGAGGACATATCCACAGCAAAGAAGCAAAGATCTCTCATTTGGATTGCAAAAGCCTAAAGATGGAAAGCACTTACGGCTGGGTATGCATAGGAGCATCCATATGCATAAGAACAGACCCTGATCCAGCACATGCTTACATCAATCTGACGTCACCAAGATTTAAGAGTACATTTAAAATTAAGCACAAGTTTCCTTACATTTCAAAGCAAGGGACAAAAAGCAAATAGGTCTAGAAGAGCAGGAACGGATATCAAAGGACCTATTTTCTAGCACAAGCTCCATCAGCGATTCCTGGGTAACTCCAAACCTTACTTCAGCTATTGGTTTTTCCAAGAAACAACTGTCAACCCTCTGGGCACAATTCCCCATCATATTAGAAAGGATACTGATGGTGACCAGCTTTGAAGGCTGTTTAGGCCTTATGGCTCTCTCCTTACTTGCTGTTCACAGCAAAGTAGATCACCTGTATCTCAACAGCTCCAAGAGCCCCCACACATTTGAGCTCCAAGGAGCTGCCCCTAGCCTGATCCCTAGAAGTCAGGATTTGCCAAGGATTTTTAGGATTTGCCTGCCAAAATCATTAGGATCTTCCCTGCTGAACTAAGGCACCAGCATTTCAAAATAAATGAGGAGAAAAGTGAGATCACAAGTGAAGTGCACTTATTTTACAACCCAGCCAGAGCTAATTAAAGTGAAAAGCCTATTACACTGTTTACCATTAAAAAGCACATGGATTCCCCAAACAGCAAAACATACAACAAGGTGCTGTGCTATACTGTATATGCAACACAGCATGGTACAGATAACCTTTATCTCAATAAAGATTAGAAAAAAAAAATCAGAACAGGAGCTAGCAAGTTTTCACTTTAAGAAAAAAGGCCACATAGAAAGTTTAAGACTTTTTCTTAAAAGAAATGTTGAATTTAAACTACAAATAATCCCCCAGCAAGACAGGATTTTGATTTAGGAGAGAACTCCACTGCAAAAACATTAGTGAAGCTCAAGATGAGTAAACTGACACGAACAGCAATGTGGGGGGAAAAAAGGCCTCCAATCTTTGATCTGGGTGGCAATGTTTGCTTCACTCGAGCATTTCCTGGGAAGTTTTAAGAACTGCAGCTCACAGATTTATTTCTCTTTCTTTAAACATGAAGTAGTTAAACTCTACAGTCTGTTTTCTGCTCCTTTGTGAACTGCGACAGCTGTCGAAATGTGGTGATTTATTGAAGTTTTCTTTTCTTCCTCTGTGGTAGACGGTCTCCAGAATGACTGAGTTATTCTTGTGTCTCACGCTTCAGCGTTTTCCTAGACAACGTAAATAGGAGTCAGGCCAAGCAAGTGACAGAGTCCCCTTCCAGACACAGGGAACAACCCGGCTCATTTCCGAGCATCAAAAGAGAAGGGAAAGGCAAAGGAGTTACCAATGTGCTCCACAGCTGAAGGAGGTTCTCCCAAAGGAATTACATGGGCAGAGCAAAAAGGACGGAGCCTCAGGCACAGGCCCAGGACATGAGCTTTGCTCTCCTTCCTCACTCCAGCCATGAAGCACTGGAAGGAGAGTTGAACCCCAGGATTTCAGCCCCACCAGAAGCAGCTTCCCAAGGACAGGCAGCATATTTAATTCAGAGAAAGGTTGGAGGATTTTGAAGGGGAAAGAGGTGAAGCTGCTTCTGTTTATTTTGAGAGCTCCAAGGAGTTAAGCTGGAGCCATCCTCTCAGTGGCTGCTCTGCCGAGACCACTCCTGCCCTCACTGAGGGAAGGCACAGACTTCTCTGAACAGAAATTCCCAGTGTCTCCTTGACTTGTGGAGTTTGGGTAAGCTGGGCTCACACTCACCAGTCATCCCACCTGGAGGGGAAAGAGTTAGTATCACAAGGTGAGCACTCCAGCCACACAACTACCTTCTCCTGCCACAGAGCTGTGAAAATGGGCAGTTTTTAAAGAAAATCAGCAATGAGATAAAGCAGAGGCATTTATCCCTGGCAATGCTCTATTGCAAAGACTATTTTGATGATACCAGATGATTAATGCTTACTGTTGTTGTCACTTTGATAGATTTTTTTTTTGTCCCACTGGAGTGACATTTGCTCAATGCACCGTTCTTGAAAAGCTGCACTCGGGGAGAGGAGTGCCAGGCTGGGTGCAGCTGGGACTCTGCAAGCAGCAGGTGATCCTGAGAGTCCCCAGCACTCAGAGGAACAGGAGCTGCCACAGGGCACAGTCATCCAGCAGAGGCTGCTCAGGGAGAGGAAGCAGCATCAAACAGCCAGTGCTGTAAGAAGTGGCAAGAGTTCATCTTTTCTAACAGGAAGACCCGGCTGTAAGTAAAAAGAAACAGCCAAGAGCTCCAACTATCCATGCTCTGTTTTGCCACAAACGTGCTGGGAGACAGAGCAAATCACACAGCTCAAATCCCAAGCTGAGCCGCTTTGGAGCTGAGCTTCAGCCACACACAACTCACAACCGCTCTCAAAGAGAAAAGCATCCAGAAAAAAAAAAGCCATCAATCAGTAAGAGACACAGACAATACTCTTAATTGTATCATTCACTAATGGCAGAAGCTTGGAAACCTTGGTCTTAACCTTTAAGCCCTCCCCATCTCTAATGTGAGAGCAGCAATCTACCTCGCCCAGATGAGGTAAGGTTTTCCTAATCCATCAGCGCCTTAATTTGCGCAAAGCATTAGGCAGACAGCAGATAGATGGCTATATACAGGCTTCCCTACAGTGAAATGCTGCTCTCCTGCATCCTGCCCCCTCATCACATCCAGGCGCCAGGCTGGCTCGGGGACACGGAGCACCGGAGCCTCCGCAGATGCCGGCAGTGCCGGGGCCACGGGGATCCCCAAGCCAGCGCTGGCTGGCGACACAGCTTCACAGAGCTCTGTGTAGATTTGATTTTCATCTCGTCATATTTAAAAGCTGTCTCACGAGCATAATGATTTTAAATTCACTCGCCGCCGCAGTCAATCAATTGCGCGGCTGCCGCTGCCGGCTCTGCACAGCGGTGATGGATGGGTCTTCCGAGATGGCCCCGCTCGCCTCCAAACGCAGCGGGCAGATAACAGGCAGCAGAAGGACAAGACACAGGCCAGAAACAAGAAGTAAAAAGGAAGGAATAGGGGGGAATCCCAACCCACTCACTGCAAACTCGGGACATGTGTTCTCCACTCCAGAAGGCACAGCTGCTGCCGGGTTCTTTGAGCTCCCTGGGCAGTTCCTGACCATCCAACACACATCCCCCTCTTTCAGGGGATGGGTCAGCACAGTGCAGCCTGCTAGCATCAACACGTTCATAATATTATCCAATACTACTTAATAGTCCAATTAATATTACCTTATTAGCCCCATTCAATCGAAGAAGTCAGTTTGTGGTCTGAGCATCACAGCTGCACGTAGCACATCTCAAGGCAGAGAGGGGGAAGGATCAAAAAACAAGATCCACAAATCAAGAATAAAAAACAAGAGGCAATAAAAGTAATGATGTTGTTCTAATTTGTGCAAACACAAATTAAGGATGCTTAATTCAATTAATGTATTATTTAGGAACCCCAGCAAATCCTGAGCAAGGATATAAATCCACTATAGGGTTCCTTTGACATCACATATATCTCATGCCTCACTGCCCACAGTTTATCTTCATGTTGCCAGAATCTCCAGATATATTTACATCCTTGTCACTCACAATTGTTTTGCATTTATCCTGCATATCTGTATCCTCTCCTTGATATCATGAAGGCACTTACTCCATATGGGGCAGGGATGGCCAGGGAATAAGCTGCAAAGCTGCATAACTGCTAAGTTCAGCTCTTCAACTATCTCCCCTCCCTGTGCCTAATAGCTCCTGCCTGCACCTAACTTGTTTAGGGTCCCCCCCCAAAAAAAGTTTCAAAGGCTTCATTAACAAATCCAGCTGCTAGAAATATACTACCTCATGTGGTCTTATGGGAGGCAAAGTGACACTTTACACAGAAAAAGGGTTGGTGCAAGCAGCATCTAAGCCCGACCCAGAAGCTGCCAGCAAACTGGTATCATCACAGCTTTACACGGGGGAACAGACATCCTGGGAAAAGGGGAAAGAGGAAAACACACAAAAAAGCCCCTCAAAAGGTCTCACAGCAGCTGTTTGTACCCATGAAATGTCCAGAGATACTGTGCTTGCAGCAGACACAGCTTAGTAGCACCAAGAACTCAATAAGAGGCTTCACATACATTATTCTTCTTTCCAGTCCTTCTCAGCAAGGACTGTGGTTTTTAACTACACCCAGGTTTCTGGAAGAAACAAACACACACTCCACAAAAGTAAAGAATACAGTAGAATTGTTTTAGCTGCTAGAGACACTTCCAAGGAAAACAACATGGAAAAATGGGCATATCTGAGTTGATATGCATAACTGTAGAAGAGGAAAGAGTTAACATTAAAGCATCCTATGCTTAGGTATAAACATATACTGTAGCAAAATATGCATGCCATTTATAAAGCATACTGGAAGCATTTTCCATAAAGGATGCTGTATGCAAGTGTAAAATTTTATTATCACTGCCTGTCTATTTTACAAAGATATACATAGAAACAAGTTGCCAAGTCTGCCTGCAGTTTAACTGCATTAAATCCAATGAATGAATTTGGCCCACAAAAAAAAAAAAAAAAACACTTACTGTAATAAAGCTAAAAGCTGATAGCAGCTGATACAGTAAAACACACACATTTCCATACACTCATTACTGCTGAGCTCAAAATGCAGGAGAACTAGAGCTTGTTCCTGTGCAATTCCTGAAGTAATAATATAAGAAAGGAAAAAATTAAGTAACAATAAAATAACACTAAGGGAGCAGGGTAAGGGAGCGCTGCTGTGCATCCTCCCTGGTCACCCGCTGCACTGCTCGCAGGGGCATTGCTTTTCCATCCCATGCCGCTTGCTTCCTAAAGAGCCAGAAGTGAGAGCACAACCAGGCCCTTTACATGGGCCTGCTGCCCTGGAGCTAATGCACGCACTACCTATCCAAACACTATTTGTTGCTATTTAATAGAAACAAGCTCTGAAGGGATGTCATGGGGGACCCAGACCCCCAGTGCTGCGTTTATTCATCATCTCACTGAACAAGCCACATCACACGTATTTCGAGTTCTTCCACCCTAAACTACAGCCAGGACAGCTAAAAGGACTCCACAGGGACATAATCATAATCACACAGGGGAAGACCCAGGGTCTCCACACAAACCCCTACACCTCAAGGACCTTGTTGTCACTCCCAGCCATGCCCTCCCTGGTTTCACAGCTCTGCACCCCCTGTCACCTGCAGGCAGCTTCAGGCCACCCTCCCCACCCAGGGTTCCACTCCAGTCCCCTCCCTCCACTGCCTCCTCAGGGCTTGGCACCTCCATCCTGCTGCTGACCAGCACATGCCCACCTGACTCACACACAGAGCTGGGGAGAGCCCCCACAAACAGCTTTTTCCCCATCCTAAGCAGCCATACAAGCTGACACAAACCACCATACCAGTGATTTGCCCATGCACCTCCTACTCAAGCCCCCCTTTACAACCTCTCCTCAGCTTTTCCTCTCCACCATCCCCATTGCAGAGCCACCACAGCAGCTGCCTCCACACACCACCAGCCTTATCCCACAGAGAACCCAAGGAGCAGCACTTACCTGCACCAAACCTCCAGCCCCACATCCCTACACACCCACTTACACCAGCTCCTTTTATGTCCTTCTGCTCCACCGGCTTTCACAGCACCCTTTGCTGAGTAACACTGTAATCCTGGGCTTTAGCTACACCTGGGGTTAACGCCAGCTCTGGAACTGAGAGGCGGCACCTGAGCGGGCTGTGGTTTTCCTTGCTGGCCCTGGGAGTGAAGCCCTGGCTCTGCAGTGTCCAACAGTGAAGCTCTTGGGAGGTCAGGACTCGGAGCAGAGCTGCTGTCCTGCACACTGACCACCCGCTTCTGTGTCCTACAGGGAGACAGGGCTTCGCTGGTGCAACCCACGCTGTCCCGGTGTGCCCAGGTTATGCACGAAGTAAAACAGAAAAATGTCAGAAAAAAAAAATACCTGAGGAGTTGAGTCTTTAGGAACAGGCAGCACAGACAGCTCAAGAATAGCCCTGGGACTTTCCTGGCCAGGGCACACACAGAGAGTCCTGTCACTGTCCTAGCCAGGCTACGAAGTGTCTCTGACCTCAGCATTACATCTGGAGTTTGACTTGGAAATCGTGGGAGCACTGACCGTATCTTTCTGTCTGCATGTGCTGTGCGATCTTATGTTTAGCATAGGAGGGGAAAACTGAAATAAATAATCCACTGCTCATAATAATAAGCCTCACGCCTTGAAGGAACCACAAGCCTGACCTTTCATAGTTAATCCATCCTGGTGAGAGGTTAGATCTGGTGTTTTCTGATCATCAAACAGAAAAGTATTAGCCAGAAAGGGAGAACAAGCTCTTATCTAGACCTGATTTCTCTCCCCTCCAGGGGATCCTGTAGGATATTTCAGTTCTCTCTTGTGCGCTGTATGACTCTTCCCTCCCCCGGTTGCTTGAAATCAGCCAAATTCACAATCTAATCTGGCTGGGAGTCAAAGGGGAGAAAATCAAGTCCTAATGCAGTGACTACTTTGAGCGGGGACTGGAAGCCAATCAGAAGAGCATTATTGATCCCCGCTCAGAGCAGCTCAGCTGGGGAGGGCATCGCCGTGTCGAGCCCCAGAGCTGCCCACCTCAGCCAGCCCCATTCAGCCCTGCCAGCCTGCAGCTTCCCCAGCGTTAACCCTCGGCTTGGGAGCTGCTGTAAGGAGGGAGCTGGAGCCATCCAAGACCCACATCTGCGTGTAGGGAGAGTGCACCCACATGTGCACCCACAGCACAGCCTGTCCCATGGGCTTGCATGAGTGCACGCGCACAACTAGCGTGCTACCTACCACAGCGTGCACAGGTTTTGTGTCCAAACCCTGCCCGGACGCATTGCTCAGGAGTGGACACGGCTGCTACACGGGAGAGCCCGCGTCTAGGTGTGTGTCTGTGTGTGCTCAACAAGCAGTAAAGCATGGGGATGCGCTTGGACAGCACCAGTGTAAGGTAGCGCTGCGCGAGCACCGGAGCACAGGCAGCAGGGCAGGGGAAGGGTGCATGGACAGGTCCGTGTGTACCTGTCCTCCCCGCAGCCTCCCCGCTGCTGTGACATGTGAGCAGCATCCTGCAGTGGACAGGGGACAGAGCAGTGCAGGACGAGCTGTGCCTCACCCTGGGCAGCAGGGCCAGTGCAGACGCAAAGGGGGGAGCCAGCCTGGCCAGGCTAGGCGCAGAAGCGGGTTTCCCTCAGTGAGATCCCCATTCCTCAGCCCGTTAATGCTGACCTCTGCCTTATGTAACCACGGCAGGGATGTGGCAGCAAAGAAGGGCCAAGACGGAGATCCCCGATGCACCCTCTCTACTCCAAGGCAAAGGGAGCTGGAGCAGAAGGGGCGACCCCAGGGATGGACCTACCGGCAGGGGAGATCTAGATGCCAGTCTGGGGAAGTGGCACTAGCGTCACTGCCACCCGGCTGGCTGGGCCCTGCTCAGGGCTACCCCCTTGGACCCCGCAGGTGCCGGTCCCCGCCGGGGGGCTGCCGCCCCGCTCGGCCGCTGCTCCCTGCTGCAGCGTCGAGCGCAGCCCGGGCGGCCCTTGCCCCGTGGAAGCCTCTCGGAGCCGCAGCCGGTGCCGCTGGAGCCGCCGCCGCTCGGCTCCTCCGGAGCCGCCGGACACGGGACCGCGGGTCCTGGGAAGTTTGGGGGACTCCGCCTTTTGGAGGGAGAAGGAGAGCCTCGACACCCCACCCCTCTCCACACAAGAAAAGACCCATAGGGGGGCGATGCCGGCCAGGGCTCCTGCGGCCCGGGGCTCTGCCCCACGGCGCCCCGGGGATGCGCTGCGGACCCGGCGCCTCCTTACCTGCCGCTTGCTGCCTGCCCCGCTCCGGCTCTTCCTCTCCTCTTTCCTCCTCCTCTCTCTCCCTCTCCCTGCTGCTTGGGGCTCTTTATGGAGATTCATTCATTCATGCCTTCCCATCGGTCCCTCAGCGTTTCCCTGCCTCCCGGAGGCAGAGCGTGTGACGCCTCGCCCCTTTCCAGCCACTTTCTCATGTCACAGAGAGGCGCTGCCCTAGCCCGGGCCGGGACACGCGTGGCAGCGCAGCCTCGGCGGCTCTCCCGGCCTGGGGGAACCCCCACCCGAGTCAGAACGCGGGCGGGCAGGCTCTGCCCCCGCGCCCATCGCCGCAGTGTCGGGGCACCCTCGGGGCTTTTCGTGCCTCTCTCCCTCCGCACTCCTGACGCAGCCCCCCCGGCCCGGACAGCCCCCAGCTCCCTCTCTCTACTTTCTTTCCTCCCCCCCGCAACAACACCCCCAGCCCATGCTCCCTCTCCCGTTTTGAAACCCCAGCTTCGGTTTCTCCCTCTCTCTCTGTACTCGCGGCACGGTCCCCTTCCGCCCCAGCACCTTCCCCCGAAGCTGCTGCCCGACCCAAGCCGCGTACAAACGAGCTGCCTCCATCGGGAGAGCGCGAGCGAGTCCTCGCCTTGGGGAGCTGCTGCCCGGGGGTCCCGCAGCCTTCCGGACAAGTAGGGGAGGAGGAGGCAGGGCCGGGGGCTCTGGCTCCCCCGACGGCTCCGCATCATCCCTGGAGTGTCCCCCGCCGGGGCACCCAGCTTCTCCGTGTAACCCGCCAAAGTTTAGCTCTGCCCCGACTTTTCTCTTTAAATCACCCCGACTCCCCAGGATGTAATTTTAGGTGCTAAACTTCAGGTGAATTGGCGAAACTCGTCTCTGCACAAGGCACGAGGTTTTTACTTGCAGCCGGTAAAGCGGCTCGATCTGTTTTCCCCCTTTAAAGGCACCATCGGAAATTCGGAGAGCAGCGCCTGGATTTGGGCGCTGCCGGCGCCGCCTGGGTGACAGACCATTAATTTGCGGTGATATCACTCGAAGTGCTCCCCGAAGGGCCCTGCCCGCTCCCCGGTGATCCATGCAGTTTCTATAAGCGGTACCACCCCCTTTGAAATGTTGCCATCAGTTTATCTTAATGACCGCTCTATCCGCAAACTTCTAAATATTTAATATCGTGCAAACCGGCAAGGAAACGCAGCTTGAGAGCAGCAGGAGCTGAATCTCGGCGAGGAAATCGCGCGTGCGGCCGCCTCACGCCTGAGCCCGGCGGGGCAGGTATCCCCCGAGCCAGCGGGACCTGTTGCTACCGGGTCCCCCCGCCGGTTCGTCCTGGGTTTTCCTGTGGCCACAAATCCCAGCGTGGGAGCGGACAGGGCAGCGGGCAGCACCGCAGCCGAGAGCTTCCCCACTGAAGGAAAAGTGCCAGGGAAAGGGAGCGGGTAGCAGGCAGCTCCGGGAGGCGCTGGAAGCGCTGAGGTGGGGGGCACGTGCTGTGCGTGTCCCCAGTGCCACCGGGACGGGCTTGGACGAGGGGTCCCGCTACCGCACGCGGGGAAGGACCCGGTCGCCTTCGCGTCCCCAAGGTCACACTCGCTCCCGTAGTATCCGGCGCCTGGCTCGGCCCGGTCCCGACTCCTGCCCCAGGGACCCCCGGGAAGGACGAGAGCGGGGCAGCCCCGGTGCGGTGGCAGGACTCGCTTCCCTGCGCCGCCGAGCCCAGAGGGGGCCCTGCTCAGCCCGGCACCGCCGCAGCCCCGGCCGGAGCAGGACCTGCGAGCTGGGACGCCCAGTCAACCAGGGGCAGCCCCGAGCAGGGCAAGGCAGGGCGCTTCCTCCCTCCCTCCTCCTCCTCCTCCTACCGGCACAGGCGCCGGACCCCTCGGCATCCCTCGACCCGGGCCCGGGCCCGTCCCCGCCGCCCCAAAGCAGGAAGAGAAGCCAGGCCGGGTGCCCCTCCTCGCAGCGCCCCGGGCCGAGGGGAAGCTGGGGCATCATTATCTGCGCTTCATTAAAATGCAATCAAGAAAATTCTTTGGCAACTCTGGCTGCTGCTTAACAAAAAGCTCCGCCGATTGGCAAGTGCTCCCGTCCTCTGGGCTTAGCAAAAATTTGGTAACGGAGACGGAACTTTACAGCAACATCTGTCATTATAATTAACGCCGCAGCACATCCACTGGGCAGGACCACGCTTCCTCCCCCCGCCCCCCCCTCCCCAGCTTTTTTTTTTTTTTTTTTTTTTTTTAACCAGGAAAATGGCTCAGGCTCATAGGCGAACATCTACCTCCCCTTCTAACTCCCCCGAGCAATCAGTGCGACGGGAGCCCTGCTCCATCTGTCCAGTTCGCATCGCCACCAGCTCCGCATCCCCCGCCCGGGACGAGGATGCGGGGCCGGGGGCTGCTCCAGCGCGGAGGCTTCTCCCGCGGGGCCCCCCTACCTCCCCCACCCTCCTCCACTATTTTTCCTTAATTAAAGCTATATGTGCGGCACGTTTCGCGGGGACAAAAATAGCCGATGGAGGAGAGAGCATGTGGGGAGGCAGGTCCACGGCGGCGGCGTGGGAATTCAGCAGCGATCGGCGAGACCGGGGAGCGGGGGGGACCCAACCGGGAAGCGGCTTTGCCACAGCCCCCCCACCCCGCCATCGCCCAGGGCCACCCCGGCTCCCCCGAACCCCGCGCAGCGCGGCGGGGAGAGGATGCGGAGCGAGCAGCGGCTCGGGGAAAGCCCCGTGCCCGGGGCGGGGGACACGGCCCCCGGCACCTCCCTCGGAGCACAGGGGCTTCCCCGAGGCAACAGTTGCACGGAACCTCCGCGACGACGGGCAGGGACGCTCCGCGCTGCCCCAGCGAGGCCCCATCCCGCTGGGGTCCCCGCGAAGAGGGGAGCCCCGACGGGCAGGGGCGCACGGAGCGGGCGGGCAGCGGGGCTCCCCAACCCGGTTCCGCTCCCCAACCGCGGCCGGCGGGAGCCGCTCCGGGCCCGATACTGCGCCCTGGCCAAAGGGAGACCCAGAGCGAATCCCCGCAAGCCGCCCGCGGAGGAGGGGGCTCCCCGTTCCCAGCCGTCGGCCGCCTCGCAGCAGCCTCCTCCGCGTCCCAGCCCGGGCTGGGAAAAGTTTGGCGACACGGAGCGGCCACCGGGGGCTGCACGGGGCTCGCCGCCCGCCCGCAGCTCCCCGGCCAGCGCCGCCGCGGCCGCCAGACACCGCGCGGGGCCGCGGCAGCCCGGGGAGCGCCCGCCGGAGGCAACGGGGCCGGGCGGCGGCGGGGGCGGCTCGGAGGGCGGCCGGGGCGGCGGAGCGGGGGCTGCGGGGGCTGCGGCGGGGCTGCGGGCGGACCTACCTGCCTCGGCGGCGGCTCCCGGCGCTCGGCGGCGCGCCCAGCCCCGAGGCGCGGTGAGGGGCGGCGGGCGCACCCGCGGCTGCGGCTCCCCGCGCCCCTCCAGGCGGGCGGGCCGGGGACAGGAGGCGGGCAGGGAAACGCAGCCGGAGCCGAGCAAATCCCAGCGCTGGAGTCGGCCTCAGAGAAGAGAAGGGCTGCAGCTCCTCACTGCGTCAGGCGGAGAGCCCTGCCCGTGCAGGCGGCGCCGGGCAGCCCTGCCAGGCCCGGGGGGCTCCCATCGGCTCTGCACGGCTCGGTTCGGCTCGGCGGGGCGGCCGCAGGTGCGCGGCGCAGCTCGGCACGGTTCGCCGCGGCCCGACTCGGCTCGGCCCGGGGCGGTTCGGTTCGGCACGGCCCGGCTCTCCGCGATACCGTGCGGCCGGCTCGGCCCGGCACCACTCCGCTCGGTATGGCACAGTCGGCTCCGTGCAGCCTGGTTCGGCCCGGGCCAGTTCGGGCTCCGCGTGACCCCGCACGGGTCAGTCTGGCTGGGCAGTCACCGCATAGTCACCCTGGCAAAGCCGGGCTGGTGCTGGGGAGCGCGGGGGGCCGCGGGTGGGGATGGTGGGAGCATGGGTGGGTGGCAGTGCGGGTGACACTGTGTGTGTGTGAGACACCTTGTGTGGTTTGGGGTGGGGAGAAGGGTGTCTGCATGTCAACGTGCACAAAAATGCGCGTATGTGAGTGCACGTTTGAGTGTGCCTGAGGGCATGGCGGAATGTGTGTGTCCGTGTGTATTTGTGATGGGGACTGTGTGTTATAGCTCTGGTGCAGCAGCCTGCACATCTGTATTCTCCTGTGTGTCTCCATGTGTGTGTGAGATCCACCCCCACTCCCATCCCCAGAACTGCTGGGTGAGTCAAACTGGACCCAGCCAGGCTGAACCGTGTCCAGCCAGGTCCTGGTGGGACCACACATGGCCAGTTAGGTTCTTATCCCCAGTCCGGGCAAGGAGGCAATAGAGAACGGGGAAAGTGATGGAGTGGTGCTAGGATGGCCACATCCCCCATGGCACCCCAGACCCTCCGGGCTGCTGGGGGTCCCTGTGCTCAGCCCTTCCGAACTCCTGCACCTCCATGCAATGTCATCTTGCCCTTCCTGGGGTCCCTCCTGCCCTAGGCCATCCCTTCCTTGGCCAAGAGACTTTGTTCTCCATTCTCTAGGGACTTTTTTTTTTTTAATGCTATTTTAGCAGCACAACATGGAACTTCAGGGTGATTAAACTGTGGCTGGCACTGAGCCGGTCCCTGGAAAAGTGCTTTTCCCTCTCTCCTAGCAATGTTGTTTCAGGAAATGGCCAGCATGTTCCTTCTGATAGCTGGAGGCCTCCAAACCCATGCCCAGCACTTACCCAGGCCAGCGAGTTCCCCCTCTGCAGACTCAAAGGCATCTGTGGGGGGAGACCGCGGAGGTGGGTTGCTGGAGACAAATCTCACTCCTTTCAGCTTAATAACCACCACCACAACAACAGCACAGCCAAAAAACCTGAAGCGTGAAGTAATAGAGCTGGGAGACAGCCTGGGAACAGGCAGGGCCATGGCCCCTCTCCAAACGGCAGCTGGCAGCCTGGCGCGGCGCTCGGCTCTGCTCAACGCAGGGCCCCCGGGAAGTGCCCGGGGAGGCACCGCAGCAGCGGGAGGCAGGGACTGGACAGGGCAGCGAGAGATGCTCCAGGGTCTTGTGCTCCGCAGGGCCCTGGCCCGGGTTGTGCGCGAGGCTGCTGGTTCTGGGGATTTCTCTGCTAAGGAATGTGGGAGTTAGCAGGGCACAGCGACCCATCAGCCAGGGTTTGCCCCACGCCAGGGGTTGGAGTCCAGCCCTGCGGTTCGTGCTGTGCAGCCGTGTTGGCCCAGCCAAAGGAGCACAGCTGGAAAGCAGGCAAGCTGCCAGGGATGCGGACCTTGGGAAAGGGGCAAGGACAGCAGCTGACTTCATCTCATACAAGGCCAACTGGGAACAGGAGGGTTAGTACCTGGGTCTCCAGGGTAGCACAAATTTTTCCCCTCTCCTCTCTTTTCCTTTCCCCTTCCTCTTCTCCTCCCATCACCTGGGCTTATGCCTATGAAGCATGGGAGACCCTCTCCAGCCCTGGATCCGGAATATGCCACGTCCCTGCTAACTGCATTGGAGCCCACGTGGCCGCTCGGCTGCTCCGAGGAGCCGGCTCAGGCTCCCAGCTCCGCGCAGCTGCCGGCTGCTGCCAGCCGTGGAGCTGGCTCTGTCTGCTGCCAGCTGGGAAGAGACCTGCCCGGAGGGGACACGGATGCCACCGAGACTGCTCCACGCCAGACCTTTGCCCATGGAGAGCAACACACAGGGAGGGAAGGTCTCCAAGGGCTTTCTGCACATCTCCCACCTGCTGGCACTCAATGCCCAGCTCCTTGGGGGCTGCTTTTGGAGAGGCAGCCCCCCAAACCTCTGGGCTCTCCTGCACATCAAGAACAGGCTTTGCAAGAGCATCATCTATAGAAGCTGCCAGGCCAGCAAGGGTGGGGAACGGGGTCTCTCGGTAGAACAACCTCTTTGCAAATCAAGATGAATGAGTAATAAAAAAAGTATTCCTAAGGAAGCTGCTCACTTTTGTCTAGAAGGAAGTGACGCCACCACAGTCTCTGGCTCTATATTTAGTAAAAATCCAAACCAGACATTGATAATATTATTAAAGACAGGAAGGAGTAAAAGATGTGGTCCTGCTTGGATGAGCGATCCGCTTACGCCAGACTGTGGGAGGGATGCTGTGATAAAGGTGTCTGAGGTCAAGAGAGCCTCCGCTCTCAGTTCCCCTTTACCAGCAGAACAAGACAACGGACACAGCAGGTTCGAGAAGTCCTAACCTAGTTTACCAAGCGGTAAGAGAGAGAGAGTGGTTAATAAAACATTGGCTGCTTCTCCCAGGACTGTGGAGGTGATGTGGGAATGCGAGCTCTTCTGCTGCCTTTTGTAGCATCACCTGGTAGAGGAGATGCTGGCCGAGGGACAGCCCGTTGGCCGGGCAGCGCTCCATCTATCCGTGCAGAGCGGCGGGGATGTTAGGTGAGATAAGGACATAAATGAATCCAAAGCACGGCGTGACCTTGGGTAAGTGACATCCCTCCTGGCCTGGCTCCTTTCCTCCTAGAGGCAGGCACTGTGCTGGCCCACGTGCACTGCCTGGTGTTGTGGGTTTGTGTCACAGCATCCTGCCATCATCCGGGGTCCCCCAAAAAAGGAAGATCTCCCCCAGAATGGGATGATACAGAAAGGAAAGGGGGCAACGTGAAAACCTTCTCTCAGCCTCTTTGCAGGTCCTTGGTGAGGGTCAGATATCCTCTCCCCAGCAGTAGCGGGACCCCCATGCAAGGTGTGGGATGTGGCTCTAGGATCCTGCATGGTTATACCATGTTTTCCACCCAAACTACGTGCCTGAAGCCATCCCAGCGAGGGCCCTTACTGCAAGCTGTGAATTGCCAGCTCCATTTAGGTCCCCTGAGAGCTTTATGACCAAGAAGTCTTTCGGGTGACCAAAGCCCACCCCACGGCCGAGTTTCCTCAGGGCGGCTGGAAGGGCTTCGGTCACAGAGCTCCCAGCCAGGCGCCGGCGCGGCTGGGGGGACTCACCAGCTGAAGGATCATTTTCTGCAGCCTTAGATGCTTTTTAGTTGTCGCTGTCAAATCCTATCTAAAAATCGTCAGGCTAATTAGAAAACAAAAAATGACATTTTACGGGCTGTTAGTGCTGTAAGTGGACTAAGGCCTTATGGTATTTAGAGAATGTTTGGAAAACAGCAGCGATATTTACATCTGGGGAAAGAGTTACCGGGCTCGGGCAGACGCTGTAACTCAGAACATTTTTTGTTTAATAAACTCAGCCACGCTGATGACAGATATTACTGCACATAATTGCCCCAATTTTTCAGGGTGCTTATACCACGTCCATTGCAAATCATAGCTGCTATAGACTTCCCAGCTTGGATGCATTTCTAGAGATTCATTTTCTTCTTCATCATTTCTGTCTTGGAAAGTTTGAAGAAGTCAGTTTTGTGCTAGCAAAAGGTATCAGCAGTGGGGATGGGGTATTTCTGCCTTGGTGCAGACTTGGTGCATTGTGAGCTGAGCTGATCAGAGCTTCCTGCCTGGAGCTAGTGCAGGCTCCTGGCCAAGGGGCTACCTGATGTCATTGGTGACCACAGCCCAGCGTGTCTTGCCTTCCTGAAGAGAAGGTCCATTCCCAACACCTGCTTCCATTGACCATCAAAGTTTGAAAACTTGATTTAGTCCTGCTCCTCCTGGCTGTTGCTGATGGCTGTTTCCCTACCTGCATCCCTATAGAGCATTGGGGATTCTCACCCTTCTGCAGATTCAGCACGGCAAAGGTCAGATGTCCTGCACAGGAGCTCTCTGGGACTCATTACACTGTCACCAAAATCTGCAGTGGTGTCTTTTGGTCCCTTCAGAACAAATGGCTAACATGCCAATGTATCACAGACTATATTGTCCCTTCTACCTGAAGACCTCCAAGCAAGTAAACAGAGTGAATAATTCACAATGAATAATTTATTTAATGAATTTACTCCTTTTCTCCCTCTTGTTCCTCGCAGACATAAATTGTCTGTGAAGAGAATGAGAATTTCTCCAATGTGTTTGTTCAAAGCTATTCACAGATTTCTTCAGCGATTAACACTTGGCTTGTGGGAGCTTCCAAACCAGGGACACCAACATCAATTTTCCATGCTGGAATTTACGTTGTAGCCTAACAAAACACACATTTCAAACCACGCATGTCAGGGCAATGTCCAGTCAAACCTGCTTGCTTTAGCCAACTCGAAACACCAGTGAATGTGCAGAAAAGTCTTCTCTGCCCTTCTTATCAGTGCAGGGACCCATGCACAGTCATTTTGGCCTTCCTTTCCACAAATGGCCACCGTTTTGGGACCTCATTTAAGACATGCTCCTGGTATCCAAGGTTTATCCTTCTTCGGGGTGGTGATGAAGGCAAGGTCACCCGGATCTGAAGGTCTTCTCTGCTGCTGGGCTTGCAATAGTCCTGGTCATGCAGCAAGCCAGGGTCATCAGAGGATCTCCCAGTGCGCCTCTATGTCCCACCACCCTCCCAGCTCTGCCCTGTCCATCATCCCTGAGCGCTGATCCCGAGAGAGAAGGGTTGGCAGGGAGCACCCGCCTGCCTCCCGGACAGGTAGGAGCCACGTGACTTTCTTTTTATTTACCAAGCTGCAGATTGCACGTTCCCTAAGAGCTCTGATTCATCCTTCCTCAGACCCTAGAACAAATACTCCAGAAATCAGTCTGCAGCGTGTGGACAGGCTTTGTTCAGTGCTTTGAAAGAGAGCAGGTAAAGTCATTACCCTCGCTTTGCATAGCACAAATGATATGCATAAAGCTGCATAGAACAGCCCTGCAAAGCTCAGAGGAAACAAATGGGCAACTTGCACCATGAATTTCAATGGGACTTTGTGCAGCCAGGATAATCGCCAGCGAGACAGTGAAATATTGCAGAGAGAGACACTGGGCAGTGAAAACAAGTTCCACTTGCTAATGCAACAGAATATCCCGCAGTATCGCATGGGGGAGATTGCAGAGCGATTGCACCGCGGCCTGCGGAGCACTTGGAGCAATAAAGCTCATCCTGTGGGATATGCCTGGGCACAGGACAGGAACAGCTCGGGGGAGTTTCTCATAAACATGCCGAATGCCCCTGCAGCTTGTCACTGGAGTTGTCCCCACCGGCCTGACGGTCTGTTTACTGGGAAAGCTGGCCCCGGGGACAGCACCTGGTTTTCAGGGAGGTCTCCATCCATTTTTTCACATGGATTAGCTACAGCCCTTGAAGCACCTGGCCTGCTGGAGGCCAGCATCGGCTGAGCTACTTTGCTCGGACGTCATCACAAGCTTGTGGTGCCATCTGTAGCCAAATTCCCTATTATTATCCCCAATAACAGTTTCCATGATGCTTCCCTGCCTCCTGGATGCAGCTTTGTCCCAGGTTCCTGCTACAATGTGCTCTCAGCTCCCACATGGCCCCTGTGCTTCCCTGGAGACTTGACACCCTCCCACACTTCCTACCTCTCCTTCCAGCCCCTGTGGGCTCTGCCCCACTCCTAAGTCCCTTTTCCCCCTGCTACACCTGGTGGAAACCTTCTTCCTCCTCCCAGGCAAGAGCCAGGGCTTTTGGCAGAGATGCTGAGGAGGACGACAAGGACACAGCGCCGGATGGGTTGTGATAGGCACTACAGAAAATAGAGAGAAGCAACATGCAAATTGCGATGGCTCCTTTTTTTGTCCATTTTGCAATGCAAATGCAAGCTGCCCTCCACAGCTCCCTTTTCCTGGCCTCTCTCTGCAATTTCAGAAAAGCTCGGGAGTGGAGGAAAAGGGCTGTTCGGGAAGGAGACAGTGTGGGCTCAGCCAGCCCCTCCAAGGATACGGCTGGAGGACGAGCGTCAGCGTGACAGTGAGGGATGGGATCGTCCCCTCCCTGGCATCGTCTTGCTCGTTGTGTTATCAGGGAGTGGGGAGGCGGAGAGGCTGTCTGGGGTTGCAACGCGCTCAAGTCTCATCTCTCTGCTCTGCAAGGGGTTGCAAGAGGTTTCCCAGGAAATTGCCAAGCTGCACGCGGCTCCGAGCCCGGGAATGGAGCGGAGCGGAGGGAGCTGCGAGGTGGAAGGAGCCTCGTTGGGCTTCGCTGTGCTCCCCGCTGCCTTCCTGCCTGCGCAGCCTCCACCCGGCCTCACGGCTCCAGGTGCGCAGGGATTTTCTCTAATGCAACCGTTGTGAGAGAAATCTGTTACTAAAGCTTCCGAGTGGGAATGAGAGAAGCTAAAAATACATATCTGTTCTCCTGCCTGTTCCTTGAGCTGCTCCGCTCGCAGGGCCTGAGGCTGTTGTAACCAAGACCACATTTGCATCCGTGTTTTCTCACGCGGTCCCATTTCTATCCTCCTTGGACTTTGGTGACTCAAGCCCCAGGGCTCGCTGTACAGGAGCCTTCCTGGCTTGAGATGAGGTGTGTTTATTCCCAGGAGAGCAGAGAATTAGTGTCTCTTGGACATCAATGAGCAGCAGGACTGCTTGAGGCTTGGCTTTGCAGCCCAGGCTGCTCTGGAGGGGATCAGGCTGCTCCAGAACCGTGTTTCTGAGCAAATCAGGGTAAGCAGTGAGTTTGAGACCTGTCCTGGCCACCCTGAGCTCTACCTCTTGCATTTGCCCTCTGATGTCCCCTAGATTTCCTCCCTGACAAAGCTTCGGTCCGACCATGTGCCACAGCTCTAGTGGGACCCGAGTGCTGCTGGTGCCGCCACTGTCCCAGCTCCATCCTGATCACTCTGCAGGGTACCTGCTCATTAAAGCCTCTAAATATTGGCCAAGGAAATCACAGAATCCCCAAAATCACAGAATGCTTGAGGTTGGAAGGGACCTCTAGAGATCATATAGTCCAACCCCCCTGCTCAAGTAGGAACACCAAATCATCCTTCTGTCTCACACGTGGAGAAAAGGAGGTGTGCGAGTATTCAAACAATTTACCCAAGGCAGGAGAGAAGCAAATGCCTTAAACTAAAAACAGCATCTTCTTCCCAAACTGCCCCTACAGCCATTTCAATAGTTATGACAAATACCCTGCAAGCAGACCCCGAGGGGAAGCCGGGAGAAAGAGGAATCCAGGAGGACGGGCAGCGCTCACCACCGCAGAGGAAAGCGCCAGGTCACCCCAGGAGCAGCTGTGCAGGTAAACACTTCACAGCAAGCAATTCCCTAAGGTGCCCTGAACTTTTATAGATTGCTGATGATGAAAGCAATAAATGAAAGGACACCTTTGAGTGAGCATCCATGTATTAAACAGCCCCCGAGGTTGTCCCGGCACAAAATAGAGTGTCTTTCAAGGCTGTGTAACTCTATAGCCATTGTGTAAACAACGGATGCTAAATCCAGAAGGGGAAGCCTCACCAGGTCACTTTTTTTTTTTTTTTTTAAAAAAAAAAGATGTCCAAAAACCACACAAAATAGGAAACCTGGCAGGGCAGTAGCCTGATTGCTCCCATGGAGGTTTGTTCATGCACGTGGCTGCAGGGCTGTTTTAGGGCCCTTTGCTTCAGGCCAAAGGCAGAAGGGGTAAGAGGAAAGAACAAGCAGGACATATAGGAGAAGGTGCAAGAGAGGGTTGATTAGGTCACAGCTTTGAGGACTTTGACTCTTTGGCTTGGCAAAGCTGTGGACAAACTGGAAACTCGGATGGGAATTCAGTTATGCCCAGTCCTGGATTAATGACATTATCTCAGCTTCCTCTCTTATTTTAAGACTGACCAGAGAAGCAGCCCAGCACTAAAGCATTTGGGAGAAGACCTAGAAATTCATTTAGGCTATGAGTCACACAGTGCAGCTCTTTTCCCCCAGTTTTCCCCCCAGGATCCATAGGCTGGAGCCTTCCAAGACATTAATCTTCTTCATTCACCTCAAGCCAGGCTGACTATAGCCCTTAAATAAGAGTGTGGGGAGCAGCTCTCCTCCCACCAGCACCAAACCGGAGCGCCAGGCTCTGAACACGCAGCTCGGGCAATTTTCCTTTTTCCCGACGCGACGTTCAAAATAGCACAGCCCCGCTCGGCTCCCCGCGCCGCTGACTCAGAGACGCAGGTAGGGAAGGCGACGCCGGCGAGGCTGATCCCACGGCCAGCGCCAGCCTGGCGGTGACTGCGCCGAGCTAAAATAGCACTTTCTTTCCCCAGACTCGCAACCCCCCTGGGAAGGGAAGTACCTGCGATTCGCGCTGCCAGCGATGCCGTCAGGAGCCTGCGGGAACGTTTTGCTGGCAGAAAGGGAGTTTTGTGCAGCCTCTCCTCCCAGCCCCGATTTACCTCTACAAATTAAAAGCAGTGTGGGCTGAAAATGATGTTAAAAGGAAAACGGAGACAGAAAAAAAAAATCACGCTGAGAGTATTGTTCTGGATAAATAAGACATAGGCACGTTGCTGAAGGTAGCTAAACCCATCCCACAAATGGTCTTCTCCTGCCAGGCAGATATGACAAAAATAATTACCGGGGCTATACATAATTATTGTACTGCTTTGAGCAACAGCCTGCACCCAGTGCAGCTAAGGGAGCCTTCACTTGCCAGCATTTAACGACATTAACCACCAGCCTGGCAATGCCCTGAGCTATAAGGGGACCCAGCAGGGAAAGAGCGATGTGACCAGGCGACCTGCTCCCACCTGTCCCCTCCCCTGCCTTGGGGACATGGGTCCCTCATTGCTGTCCCTGCAGGAAGGGGCTCTGCCCACCTGGGCAAGGCCAGATCCTGGATACCTCCATTCTCCCATGATCCCGGGGCAGGAGCATCACTCGGTCATCGTGGGAGCGATGCTCCCGTGTGTCCATGCCAGTCACACCAGCCAGTCCCTTCCCAGAGACCTCCAAGCCCTCCAGGTTTGGTCCAGTTGCCAGAAAGGGACTTGTTTCATGGGTCACTTGGGGAATTCTCCTCGGGATAAATTGAATGCTCTTCATTTAATTCTCCTAAAGGAAGAGAGGAGAGTTTTACAACCAGCTGTCAAATGCTCTGCAGCTAAAATATCAACAAAGTATGACAGAAGCAAGATGGAAAAAGCCTCTGAGGTTTCCTCTTATTGACTGGAAAGTCTCTGTTTCTTATCTGACTATCTTTCAAGCTAAACAGATACCAGTTTGACGGTCAGGAATTTGAATATGTTTATCATCAAAAAACATCCTCTCCCCAAACAAACAGTAGTGATTAATATCTGAGAAGAGCCACCACCCCTGCATGGGGGAACTCAGCAAAAGAGTGTTTGATCTCGGTCCTCCCAGCCCTTTGGAGCAGAGCTGATGGAGACCCAGGCATCCTGCATCGCCGATAGAATTATCTAGCAATAATCTAACGCTTGGGTCACATGAAGTCAGGTCTCTGATTTATAATCGCATACTTGAAGATCACAGGGTATGAAAATTATTGCTGTGCTGGCTGGAATAAATTATGCAAAGCAATGCGTTATCTGGAAGCCTGCAACACGCGCGCACACACACACACACACACACACTTCGGTGATCTATCGCTCTCCATGCAGATGTTCTGCTGCAAAGACATTTTAATTAATGTATTTTCAATATATTTCCAGCAGGAAAATCCAACTCCTTCCAGAAGTGACACTGAAACAGAAAAGCCCCTTTGAGGCACCATCTACTCCAGCAACATCTGGGTGTAAAATCCTTTCCAGCCAAGAGAAATAATTCAAGGAAATCTCCAACACCCAAAGCAAGCTGGAAGGATGGGACACTTGACTTAATTAAGAATAAGCCCTTCTTTCTCTTATTCTCCTCTCCCTTTTCATTTGGTTTCTGCTGACTCTCCTCCCTCTTGTAGGGGCCAACCAAGCCCTGTAGAGCAGTAATGAATAAACCTGGGTGCAGAATGACCATCTGTCCACAGCGTTTGTGCTCCCACAGCAGCCCATCCCGGGATGCTCTTCGGTGATTCCCGCTCCAAGCTGCTACGGATGCTGGATGTGGCCTTGTCCTCCACATCTCCAGGAGGGAGGAAAACCCACCCCAGCAGAAGGTGGCTGAAGAGGCTGTCGTGTCCCTGGGCAGCCAGCGTGGTCACGAGGTCTGTGTGCAGGATGTGGCTCCAGGAACGTGGTTGTCTCCTGGTTGGGATGCTGAGACGACAGTGGAGACATTGTGCATGGTGAGGACATGTCCCAGCGGGCTAGACAAGTCCAGGCCAGGAGGGAACAGGGCCCTGGAGGCTCCGTATCGGGCAAACAGGAAAAACCAGAGCGCAGCAGCACCGTGGCCGGGCTCACAACTGACCTTCCTGCAGACGCAGCAGGTCAGTGCCAAGACCTAGCATGTTCCTCTTGCAAAGAGGAGCTTGGCCACAGCCCAGGATCAAATGAAGGTGGATGCACGAGAACCTGGAGCGGCGTTTCCTGCCAGGGAAGAAGACATGCCCGAAAAGGGAAGTCATGCAGGAGAGGAGCGGGATACGATGCAATGAGACAGGCTGCCGCCCCGCTCCACGGTCTGAAGGCAGAAGTCCTTGGCAAGGTGATTCGCAGGCAGGGAGACACACAGGACGTGGTGCAAGCAGGCCCAGCCTCAGCACACCCCATCATGTCCTATGGACAGCAATCATCCCAGGATGAGTCTCATGCATCCGGGAGGGCTTCAGCCTCAGGGAGAAATGCTGATATATTCCCTGGAGAGAGCAGAGCTGCAATTAGCTCGGCCAGGCTATGGAGTGCTTTTGTATTGCAACAGAAAGCACTAGAGAGATAGCTCTGCTCTCCACAGGAGCTTCTCCCTATCCTCAGGATTTAAGTCTGTTAATAATGGAATATAATGATATTATCTGTTTGTATTGCACTGTTTATCACAAAGCAGTCCCCAAGCGATTTGCTATCACATCCTCAGAGAGCCACTGGAATACAAGCCCTGCTGGGAGGCTGCAGTAAAACAGCCAACATCACACTCAGGGGCTGGGGAAAGGGAAATCTGGATGAAGGAAACCATGTTTGCAATTTGCGAGCCCTCACAGGCCAGGAGGGATGTGAGATTTCATAGTCTTACCCAGGAGATCTGCTTACTGTTTCAGCCATGCTGCTGGCACGTGGGGCTAGCAGAGATGGACGCGTGGCCAGCGAGGATGTGCGCAATCCTTCTCTCCCCAAGGATCGCGTTCTCCAGAAAACCTGCAGGCAAAATCCTAGCAGCTGCCAGCAGAAGTAGCAGGAGAAACTGCAACAAAAGCCCTCTGCCAGCTAGGGAATTTCAGCATTTCTCACCCTCAAATTGCCTTGGAGAGGCTCAGATATTGCCACTTGTTCCTCCATCCCAGCCTGAAATAAAAATAAAGGGGGTTTGCAGGGAGGTAAAGCTCTTGCGTGGAGAGGCTCATTGGTGTGTTTAGGCACAAGATGAACCTTCAGCTGCTGGCGCCGTGTCCAGGCACCCCAGCTCTGCAGCCCTGCGCTGAGCACGGGAGCAGACAAGCAGCTCCAGCTGGGTGCAGACATCCCCACCCTGCAAACTCGCGCTCGGGGCTTTCCTTCCCACATTACTCCCCGCGCTGTCCCCGCGCGCCCGCCGGGGCAGACAGCGCCTGCCACCGCGCATTTGTCGCAGGGCGAGTGGCGGACACGTCGAGCGCGCTGCAGGTGAGCCCTTGCCCCGAGCACCCGGCCCGTCTGCAGGAGCTGACGGGGTCGGGCTGTGGGACCGCGGAATGGCAAAAATGGAAATAAACTCCATGGGGAAGAAGGGAGAGGAAGGTGAAAGGACTGTGCAAGCTCTGCGTGAACGAGCCGGTCACCAAAGCGGAGGGCTATGACAGCCACCTGCAAGCATCGCTGGGCGTTGCATGTAGTTCGGAGAAGCAAGCGTGTGTATTTAATGCAGGAAAATGGGCCAGAGGGTTTCTGCCCCTGCAAAGTGCCCAGCTCTCCCAGCCTCCAGGAAAAGCATGGCGAGGAGCGAGCCTGGAGCTCCCGCCGGGAATATCTCGGGAGAAGCACAGTCGTTCACAGCACCGCCTGATTGACACCCTGTAATAAAGAGATTCGCCACATAATTACCATGCATTTGGGATGCAGCACCATTATATTTTTTTTTAACCTAGTGACAGCTTTAAACAGCAGTTAAAGTACGTGTTTATATTAATGTAATTAGTTATTTTTGTGTATTTAACTGAAAAGGCTTTTCCTTGAAACGGTGATGCGATAAACAGCAACTCAGGTGTCTTTCCAGAGATATTTCTACCTCTACTTAGAGACAAACTCTTTAAGTGAATGGGAGGGGAGGGAGCGAAAGCCACATTCGGCAAGTGGCCTCTCACCTTGGCGACAGAAGAGATGCCTCCAAGGTGGCAGGTCCTCATGCTCGGTGTCCTGCTGAGGCAATCAGGATCTTCCACCTTGGGTCTTCATACACATCACATTAGCAGGGAGCTGAGACCGGACAGCTCTCAGCACACCCATGGCCAGGTGCAGCAGCGCTGGAACATGCATCGTGTCCAGATACCTAATTCACCCTCGCCTGAAAAGAAGCGCAGCGAGGCTTATAGCAAACAAGACAAGGAGTTTGACATTTATACCGAAAGGGAAAAATTGTAATAAATGATGTTTTTTATTAAGAAATATTACCTAGGAAGTTTATTTTTATTCCAAACGCCTCCAATAACCAGCAATGTAATTTAGAGAGGAAAGAAGATGGGAAAGAGAAAATTAGAATAATGAAGATGATTGAATAAAAATACATGGATATATGCTTTAAGTCAATAACGTCTAGATTTCATGGTTGAGTTTGCGGGATTTTTTTTGCAGTAGCAGAACAGCCACATTTGTAAACTGATACAAATTATCCTGGAAACAAAATGAAAATGGGTACCAAACAGAGGTGGTGA
This sequence comes from Tinamus guttatus, assembly GCF_059628265.1. Classification (NCBI taxonomy): domain Eukaryota; kingdom Metazoa; phylum Chordata; class Aves; order Tinamiformes; family Tinamidae; genus Tinamus; species Tinamus guttatus. Next base: position 2,739,712 of record NW_028288864.1, on the reverse strand, counting down.
AATATTATTCAGTCAGGAATGGGAAAATGGGTCCCTCCATCACTGTCACCAGGATGTTGTTGGGCCCAGGGGATGAGCAGAGCTCAGGATGGCTCATGGGGCTGGCCAGGCACGGGGAGACCTCGTCTCGCTGGCCCAGGTGCCTCCAGATCTTCTCATGGGGCCTTTCTGCAAACCCCATCCGTGCCCCATCAGCAGTGGTCACTGCTGTCACCATACGCCTTGAGCATGGCGGTGGCCCCACATGCAGGCGTGAGGCTCCGGGCTGCACCGTGACTTGGCCATGGCTGTGACTCAGGGGATGTTTTTCTTTACTGCTACTACCAGACACGAGATGGAAACGTCCTGACTTGGAGCTCATCTCTGGATGTTTCCAGCCAAGGTCTGGGATCCTGTCCACAGAGCAGCTCCCTGCAGAGCTGTCTGAGCCGTGGAAGAGCATGTAGGGTGTAGCTCAGCTCCAGTGCCCTCGTGAACATCCCACCAGAGCAGCCCATCCGCAGTGCTCGGTCAGATGCTCTCTTGGTCTGAGCTGTCTGTTTAGCCGCCTGTGCCCCTGCTCAAAGTGGGAGATTTCCCCTCATTCTGCAAAGTAAAGCATTTTAAAGAGCTTTGAGAGCTGGGGGGAAACAGCTACCTGCTTCCCTAGGCTCCTGAACATCCTACCGTCATCAGCAAGCCTTTATGAATCAGAAACATCATCTCTTTTCTTCCAGAAACATGATTGTGCCAGAGCTCCTCCTTCCAGACACAGGCAGCACAGATGCAGCCAGAGACATCAGGAAGTTCTTCCTACCAGTGTGGCTGTTTCCAAAGGGGAATAACCAAGAACGGCGTCAACATGAAGCCCCTCCAGCATAGGATCAACTCATCCATGCTGTGACTTTGCTCACACAACATTGCTCTGAGCATTTCCAGCTGTGAGTCACTGCCTCATCACACCCTGTCCTCAGAGACACCAATGTGGTGGCCTCAGCCCTCCTAGGGGCCCTGGCACAGTGCTTGGTGGCACCCACCCACAATGTCCCTGCAGCTCCCGCTATGGGGACACTGCTCTGCTGCGTCCTGCCTTGACACACGTCACCTCACGCTGTGGTACCGGGCCCGGCCGACCCATCTCCACAGCCGGTTCGTGCCTCCAGGTCACCCACCGTTAACTAGGTCGCTCAGATGTGTCTCCTCGGCCGCCGAGCTCCCAGCTGGTAGCAGAAATCCTCGTTATCTGTCCTTACGTGCGTGACCTTGCACTGCTGGCGCTCTCAGATTTAATCACTTCTTCATTCCTCACACCGAGATCACCCAGGTCTTCTGCTATGATATTATGTGCCTCTGTTTTGAGGATACTTCCCAGCGTTCTGTCTCCAGGGCGTTTCAGTAGCATAAGCCCAATTTTTATATCAAGGTCATTAATTAAAACATTATATGATGAAAACATTTTCATTCCAGAAACCTGCCCTTGGGAAGCTGGGTGAGCAGTCAGCCCTTTACTCCATGAATCCCTACCCCCACACTACCCCCACCTTTTATCCCATTTAATCCCACCTAGTCTGTTTTAATTAACAGGATACTTGACAGGTGAGGCAACCTAGGAGAGCACCCAGGCAAGGAAGTGCTTTTGGGGGTAAAAATTGGAAAATGTAACAACGTGGCTTAGGAAAGAGGCTGGGCTGCATCTTGCAAAATGCCCAGTCACTGAAGCTTCGTTCCCATGGAAAGGAGGGGACAGTACAGCCGCTTTGCAGAGGGGAACCAAAGTCTCCATCCCCGTGAGCATCCTGGTAATGGCCAGGACTCCTGTGCCCATGTCCTGCCAGTCGCTGCCCCAACAGGAGCTGCAAGTACTTTGTGGGACCGAATGTCCCCAAAACTCTCCTCTTTGCAAACACCCTTCCACAATAAGGTCCAGACTCCATGTCAGGACTCCTGGGGGGCCTCAAATCTTTCCCAGTGGATTTCCTCTGGAGAGGAAAAGCCCTGGAGCATAGGGACATCCCAGAAGGAGGATGGGAAGTGCGTGGCCGAGGGCCACCCTCGCTCCCAGCTCAGGCTGAGCGGCAGTCGCACAGGGCGAGAAGTAACCTCAGTGATTGCATTTCTTTGTATGACCCCATCTAAAACTTTCAGCATCAGATAAACAGATCCCAAGGGTCAATTAACATGTCTTGAGATGATTAGAGTCTGACACTGATGAAACCCAGCAGTAATTAGCAAATTAAAAAAAAAAAAAAGCCTTTTGATTAGTACTCAGCATAATTCCCTCCAATTATTCAAAGTTCATGACTACAGGGGGTGGAATATCTCCAGGAATATTTATTTATATCCCTATTTTTTTCCAATCAACTTTGTGAATCTAGTTAATCATCAGCACTTGAACTTGTTAACTTGGAGAGTTTCAGAGCTGTCACTCCGTCTGATTGCTGGAGACGGCCTAGGCAAGAGTTTGGGGAGCGCAGAGAATCCAAATACCTGTCTCAGGCAAAGAAAAAGCAACAACAACAACAAAAAAAAAGGGTGAAAAATCCCAACTCACTGCAGCAGCAGAGAAAATAAAAACACAGTGTTTTCCCTCGCTTTGTTTAGAGTCACAGCTTGGTGCTGACATGTTTTGCATCAGCCTGTCAGACAGTGCTTTGCTAAGGCAAGCAAAACACCTCCTGCACATGGACAGAAGCATCTCCAAAGAGATACTCGTGCCAGCAAAGCCCAAACATGCGGGCAGGAGCAGCCTGGGCGACCAAGCTTCCCCTGAAAACACAAGCCCTGGTAATGCGAGCAGTGAGTGGCCTCTGGCTGGGAGGCTCCTTGGCTGCAGGGGCAGTAAATCAGCCCCCAGTGCCATGGTTTGTGCTGATAATCCCAGCACAGACCCATCCCCTCCTGCTGGGTAGGACAAACAAGCGATGGAAAGGCCGTGGCTGCCCTGAAGTCCTTGTCACCTGCAGGGAACCTCTGCTAAAGCCTTTCATCCCGGCTCTCACAATATGAGAGCAGCAATCGTGCCTCAACTCCTCCTGCCTCCCTCGCTGGAGGCACAGGCGCCACGTAACCTGTCCTTGCAGAGAGGAGAGGCTGCACCTTGGTGGCTCGGCGTAACCTTGGTGGCTCAGTGTAACCTTGGTGGCGCGGTGTAACCTTGGTGGCTCAGTGTAACCTTGGTGGCTTGGTGTAACCTTGGTGGCTCGGTGTAACCTTGGTGGCTACCCAAGAGCAGAGGCCACGTGGGGGCCCAGCATTTCCTCTGCATCCTAACCTAGGGCCATGGCAGGCGCACGGTGACTCCGTCCTGCGGTCCCGGCCGCCCCACACGGCCTCCGTGTCCCCCTTGCTCACGAAGGCACCAGTGAAGGAAGGGCAGGTGCAGGGACCCCGGCCATGCGGGTTGCGCTGCGGCCTGTGAGGCTCCCGTCTGCGCCTTCCCACCCTTGGCTTCATTAAAACCCTCCTGCCTGGCTGAGCGGCCCCTCAGGGATGGAGAGTGCATGAGGAGCTGCACACTTAAACCTTTCAAAGCCATTTTTCATTGGACTCTTCTATATTCATCACCACAGACTAACAGAGATTTTCTCTCAAGTTTGGGTGATTTTTTTTTTAATTTAATCCTATCCAGCTAGAGCCCTCTAGGGAGCTCCTAACCCTGCTTTAATAACATGCTCATTAGCAAGGTTATTCAGGGAGTGGTTTCTATTTGACACTCCAGCATCTTTCCAATTAATGTTGCTTTAAAACAAGCAAACCCTAAATAAAAAAAAAAAAAATAGAATATCAAACAGCGCAGAGCCAGCACTATGGAAAGCCAGCAATTTCCTCTGGATTTTGATCTCCCTTCTGTCTAAAATTTGGTTCTTAGTCTCTCTGCCATCTGCCAAGACAGGGCTAAATTAAGAGAAGAGTCAGTCCTGGGGGCCCAGAACCACCAGCCAGTGCAGAGGACTGTCAGTGGACACCAAATCTGGTGCTGCCTCAGTTTCCCTTTCACAGAGATGAGCATCACACAGAGGGTGAAGCCTTAAAACACCAGGAAACGAGATACCCCAAGTGGTTTCAAAACATGCTCAATTTGCCCAGGGTAAACAGGACTGAACTGCTTCCTCCGCTGCCCACCGCTTCCCCTGCTGCAGGAGCAGCGTCTATTAATTTACTTTGAGATTTAGAAAATTGAACCCTGGCCTGGAAGCAGAGGCACCCGCAGGCCGGCTGCAAAGCAGCATCGCTGTGAGCCAGTCGGCAGGAGGGCTGCAGGCCCTGCAGAAGGTCCGGGGGGGACCAGCAAGATGGTGCGACTCGTGATGGGAATAAATGAAGGTGGTAAGAGGCGAATCGCACAGGGCATCCCTCTGCGTTGTCCTCGAGTCGTCCCCATGACCTGGGCTGCAATATGGGCACAACTGTACTGCTTGTCACAGCTTTCCAAGCACACATCTCACCTGCGAGGCCAGGAGCAACGTTGCGTTACCCACGGCAGGGGCAGCGAAAGCCTGAGCAGCTTTGCTGGCATCCTCTGCTTCCATCCCAATCCCCCCTAGGCTCTTGTCTTCGCCTTCTTCAGTCTTCAGCAGAATTTTGGCTCTTTCCTCGTTAATTAAACGACAATTGTCTGCAGACAGGGCTTGAATTACACCTGCCTAAAGCGATCAGCACTGATTGGGACTGTCATATTGTTTTGATGGCAGTGATTCCCGTCCAAGTCAAAACTAGCACGAGCACAGGCATATGCCGAGCGTTAGCAGCAGCACCGTGGAATGGCTCTCTGTCTGCCAGCGGGAACCCAAGGCCTGTCCCGGGCTTTCCCTGCACGAGCTTAGGAGCCAGGATGAGCGGAATGGTCTTTCCCTCAGGCTCCAGCTCCTTGCAATGGTGCATAATGAATGTTTGCACCCAGGAGCTGCTGATGCTGACCTGAGCTGCGGAGGGGCCCTGGGGCAGAGCTCCTGCACGTCCAGCTCTGCCGTTTCAGGAATATTTCTTTACATCAGGCTCTAAGCAGCTGAGTTTCCCTACCTCTGGTTTACGGCTGTAGTGGAACAAGAAAATAAAAGTCAGTGAAAGGGATATAAGGGAAACAGGGCGAGTTAGAAGCAGACACATAAAGATGAAAGAGCGCAGATCAGTGAGGCTTTATGGACGCTCTCCCCAGCAAGGAGCGTGCCGGGATTTCCCAGGGGACCTTCCGTTCCTTGTCTCCCGCTGTGCTATGCTGTCCATCCTCCTCTTCCTCCATTGCTTCCTGCTCCCCACTGCAGTCCTCCCTTCACTCATAGCAAGAGATGGCCAAGACTTCCTGGTGTGCAAGGGAAGAGCTTGTCCGCGTTCACTATAAACAGAGCTGGGGAAGCAGCTGGCAGAGCCACGATGAAGAGGGATGGGACAGGGCTGCCGAGTGGGACAGGGAGAGGAGCGTCCATCCTGCCGGAGCCACTCCGACCCTGGAGCCAGCACCAAATCAGTCCCTCCAGGAGTTGGCACAGCCCCCTGGACCTTTCAGCTCTGCCAGCGCTCCCAGAAAGGTGAAATATTTTCAATAAATACCAGGTCAGCCACTAAATGGGCATCCCAAGAAGCAAAACGAGGCTGAATTTGGGAAAATTGCAATGAAAATCCCCAGACAAAGAAGGCAGAGGGAGGATATCACTCTTTTCCAAATGAAACTTTATCCTGTGGTTTCAGGGAGCAGTTCCCTTTGAAGATCAGACCTCTTTTTAAAGGTAAGTCAGACAGAAGGCAGGAAAACTTTTTGACAGGTTGAACAACCTAGCGCAAAGCATTGCAATCCAGGCCCAAGGAGCCAACTCCGCTCCCACATGAAGCACGAGGGTGCCCTGGACAAGGTCTCTTTCGTCCCCTGATTTACTGGAGCAGATACCCATCACGGCAGCATCCTGCCGTGACCGCGGGCCCTTCCCTGCTGCAGGAAGCGCCGCGCGGCCGGTGGTGGCGGATGAGGCCGTGGCAGGAGCCCGCGGGAAGGGCAGGGAGGTCGCGCAGGATCCCGCTCCCTGCCAAGGTCGGGCTCCACAGCCGGAGCACATCGAGGTGCAGGCGAGAGCTGCAGGGGGAAGGTGAACAGCTTTGGGTCTTCGCAAGAACGCTTCAAGCTTTCCCTAGGGAATACTGAAAAGCTGTGTCTTTTTTTTTGGCGGTCTGGAACAGATTCTCGGGTGTGTTTGTTTGGAGCAATAATGACATCCAGTGGCTGCTTCGCTCAGTCCTCCCGGGGAAGCGCGGAGGAGCCTCCCCGGGGAGCGGTGCCGCTCAGGACACGTCGCGGTGGCAGGAGCAGAGGTGGGGACACTCGCGGCGCCTCGTGCGGCTCCGCGTCTGCCTCTCCTGCACCTCAGAGGTTAGAGCATCTCGGGAGCACTCATGCTGCTTGCCATTAACATTAGCTGGTGAAGACCACGGCGAACAACTGAGCAGGCTGCAAATCTGCCTCTCTGCAGCTCCCTGGGGAAAGGCCCAGGGTCGACACGGTGCTTTTCCACGCGGTATTCCAGCCTGGAGAATAATGAAGAGGCTCGTTGTTTTTCTTCCTGTTGCTGAACCAATATACGGAGCTCAGAGCTGCATCGGTCTGGGAGATTGTAGAGTATGATGTGCCCCTCTCTGGCTGTTTCTGACAACAGTCAGGAGCAGAGAGGCCCTGAGGCTCCCACCTCGAAGCACCATGTGCTGCTGCGCTTGGGAAACCTCCCAAAACAAGGGAAGAGGCTGCAGCCTGACGGGAGGCTGTTTGGGAGATCAGCCACAGCCGGACCGGTCCTTACCTTGGCTAGTGCCCCTGTGGGGCGGGAAGGGGGAAAAAGCAAAAAAACATTTAAAAAAAGGAAAGAAAGAAAAAAAGAGAAAAGCTATTCAAGACCCGAAGGACCCTTCCAGCCTAACATTTAATAGGCTTTCCGCTGTTATATTAGCACTAGATGATCTAACCGTTCAGCACAAGGTTATTTCCCTTCAGGATAGAGCAGTGGCTTGGCAAATGCTTACAGAGATCTAACAGACACGTTATTACACTGCTGAAAGCTGTGGGACCACCAGTGACCCACGCTGCCTCTAAATGCCTCTGTGCTGCTGGGCCGCGAAGGAGACGTGAACCAGAGCCAGCCGCAACGTTCGTCCTTCCTTCCTTCCTTCCTTCCTTCCTTCCTTCCTTCCTTCCTTCCTTCCTTCCTTCCTTCCTTCCTTCCTTCCTTCCTTCCTTCCTTCCTTCCTTCCTTCCTCCCTTCCTCCCTTCCTCCCTTCCTCCCTTCCTCCCTTCCTCCCTTCCTCCCTTCCTCCCTTCCTCCCTTCCTCCCTTCCTCCCTTCCTTCCTCCCTTCCTCCCTTCCTCTCTCCCTTCCTTCCTCCCTCCCTCTCTTCCTCCCTTCCTCTCTTCCTCCTTTCCCTCCTTCCTCTCTTCCTCCTTTCCCTCCTTCCATCTCGCTTGCTTCAGATGCTCTGAGCTCAACGTGCAGCCATCACTTCTGTCCTTCAGTGCCATTGCCCCCCTCTTGCTACTTTTCATTTCAGGCCTTTAATTTACCCATATCGAGTTACATTATCCAGAAGAAAAATGCCCATGTAGTTAAAGCTCTGGGTCTGAGAGATACGGGTTTAATTCCCAGCCCTGCCACACTCTGTTTGTACAGTAAGGTTCTTTGATATGACAGCAGTGAGGCCCATAGAAAATCCCTCCTAGGCTTATTTATAGAACTGTGGAATGGTGCAGTGCATTTGAACATGTTTTCGCTACAGGTGCAGAGATGCTAAATCCCACATTTTCCTAGGTCGTGTATCTTCTTCTGGGGAAGAAGCATCCCCTCGGCCCAGCACTGCCATGTGGCTACCATAAATCCCAGCTCCCCTGGGCAGCAGGAAGCCTTTTAGAGCTCTTTTAAATGGCATTACCTTGTCTTTGTATACTTCTGATCCAAAGCACAGGAGAAAGCTGCGAGAGAGAAATCAGCATTTTAGCTGGGTGACATGGCAGTTCATAAGCAAGGCAGCTTATACACGGGTTTGCACAATAAAGAAATTGGCTAGTGGGAAGAATATTTACAGGAATCCTTCCCCAGCTTTGGAATTAGAGAAAATAATCCTGCTAAATTAAACAAAAGTGATAATAATATAGGAGAGTGCTTCTTAAATGTAACAGCTTCCATCCTTGCCAGCAACATAGAACTCAATGTTTTCAACACATGTATAATGCATTTTTAATGTAAACAGCGGGAGGCACAACTCCAGCATAGGATGTGAAATAGAGAAATTGTTCAGGAAGGGAGCTGGGAAATTGCTAACACCGCACACAGAATGAAACTTTCTCGAAATCCCGAGCTCTGTCTGCAGGGCATTACAGCATCAATACTATTATCACCACACACCATGGACAGCTTATTGCTATTAATTATGTTAGCAAAATAAAGGATCTTCTCTGGCTGGACTGGATGGACAATGCTAAGCCATGCTGGAAAAGCTGGATAAGCCTCATTAAGGAGAATTTGGCACTGGGAGAGATAACAATGCAGCGCTTGCAGAGTTCAGGGTATTTCAGAGGAAAAAATGGTCCATGATAATGGATTTCTTGGGAGTGAGGACATGACTGGGCATCCTGCTCATCCTGCAGGCACGTGGCCACCGAGGAGGGAGGTCTGCATGGAGAGAGGCCTCCGTGCACGCTGCAAGGGTTGCTGCACTGCAGCCCTGGCGTCACGAGCCTCTGCCCCTTGGTTTGGGCTTCATGGGTTAAAGAGCATGTGGGTTAAAGAGCATGTGGGTTAAAGAACAGGTGCCTTGGCCCTGGGCACACAAACGGAGTGGAAGATCCCTGGGGAGCCGCTGTTAGCAGCAGCTCAGGGTCCACGTTGCGGCTGGGCTGAAAGTTGTCCAAGCTCCAGCTCCGACAGGGGAAGGAGCAGGTTTATTCTGCACACAGACAAGCGCGATCCGGGAGGGACAGCAAGGACGTTGTGCGGACAGGGCTACAGTTCAAAATGCTAAAGACAAATTGCATGAAACGAATCCCCCAAAAGAGATGAAATGCAAAGTGGGGACAACAGCAAGGGGCTACATTTCAGCAGCACGTAGGCTGCTGGAGGCTGGTGCAGGAGGCACCAGCTGCACAAATTCCATGTGGGAATGAACAGAGGCGTCTTCTCCAGAAAGGAGCTGGGATGACGGCAGATTCGGGACAAGGGTGCTACCTGTTATGAAAAGACACAAGTCCTTGAGCTCTGTGCCATTCAAGGAAGGGCTGCTCCCATTACTGAGCTTAAGAAGAAACGGCAGAGGAGGAACTTTAGCCCTGTCTCTCCCCTAGCTTAACGGCTAAGTCTTTAAGGCCTTTAAAAGATAACCTCCAGGAGGAGGGGAACAGTCTGTTCTCCGTGGCTGCAGCAGACAGGACAAGATGTCAGGGGTTTAAATTGCACTTACGGCAATCCAGGTTAGACACAAAAGAGAAGTTTCTAACAGGGCCTCTGGAGCAGATAACATTGGGCACTGGGGAGCCTCCATGCCAAGAGGCTTAACATAAGAACTAAAAACTTTCCTCTCCTGCTAGCAGGCAGATTTTTCTTTCTGTTGTATCAAAAGTGTGAGTGAGAGGAAAGCAGGAGTTTCACCCATCCCTGGCGACTGCTGCTGGTTCGAGTTCCCCTCAAGCATTTTCCCTAGCTCAGCGGAGGCACGGCCAGCTCATCGTCCTGTGTAACTCATGCTGCTCTGAATACTGCAAAAAGATGTAAGCGATGCTATTTTTGAAGGCAATATTAAACACAAATAGACATGGCAAGATGCCAGTTTCAAAACATAACTGTTTCCAATAGAGCTGGGAGAGCCGTTCAAAGAGTCTTTTGAAAAATCCATTAAGGCTCCATCAGAACAAGGAGCTTTTCATGATGACAGCCACATAGGTGCCTTCTTCAGCTCATTCATCAAAACAGAAAAATCAGGCGCATTTTCTCCTCATTTTCCTTCATTCAGATTCATCCCCTCCAGGAAGAAAGTCATTAAAGCTTCCGTCACGGGAAGAAGGCAGCACCACTTCAAGTTTTAACAGGTCTCCCACTGATCAGGCTTAAATCCGCGGCCCTCGCTGGGATCCTCGGCTGGGCTGCGCTGCTGCTGCCATCGCAGGGACTTAGCAGGCAAGCAGAGAGCTCAGCAGACCGCGACCCTCACTCGGCATTCAGAGCTTAAATGTGTGGAAGCCTTTCAAGGATGAAAAGCCCAGGCTTTCGCTTTTCCACCAGTAGGTCTTTGAACACCTCTGGGTCTTCATAAGAGCAGCTTCTGCTCCATCATTTCAATTTCTGCATGAGTCATAGTTCCCCTCATGTACTTTTTCCTTCCTGTTCTGCCTTAGAGATAAGATTTCACTGTGTCCCAGAGCAGAGATTTGAGAAATCTCAGGCAACTTCAGGCAATGGATTCATGTCCAGAAAAAAATGCATCTTATCTACGACAAAAAGGAAAAAGGAAGAGAGAAAAAAAAGGAAAAAGAATAGGTTTGTAATAAGACTGTTAAAAGACCAGAGTGGTGCTTCCTAAGGATTCCCCAGGATGTAAAGTACCGATTGATGTTCACATGACGTGAAATATGAATAGGCCAGGATTTTGACTCATCTTTCAACAAAAAAACAAGTGAAGAGCTTCAGTGGAGAACACAAGAAGCAATTTCAAGGGAGAAAAGGAAAATCTTTCATCTTAGTCTGGATGTGCCTCGAGCCAGAGCTTAGGGACAGAAAAAGAAATACAGTTGGGAAACGCCAAGATCCGGAGAAGGAAGTTGCGGGTGCCTGTGGTCTGTCTTGGACACAGACCAGATGAAAGCTCTGGGTCCCCACATTCAACTCCTTCCCAGTCATGAATCCAACAATTGTTGCAAATTCGTCCATATAAGCAAGGACCTCGAACTGAAAAGGAACAACAACGTGTTTCAGATGCAAACCCAGCACTGGGCAGTGCTAATCAACTCACTCAGTGCCTCTGGCCCTGAGGTATTTTTAAAAGACTATTTTAGGAGACAGGATATGTACCAAATTGTTGAGAAAGCCACCAGAAATGGTCTTTTTTTTTGCTGCTTGCTTCACAGGCTTGCAAGGGAGTGAGCACTGGGGAGAAGACACCCTCCATGGGCAAGATCCTCGAGTTCATAGAATCATAGAATCATAGAATGTTTAAGGTTGGAAGGGGCTTCTAGAGGTCATCTAGTCCAACCCCCCTGCACACGCAGGGTCATCTAGACACGTGGCACAGGACTGCGTCCAAGCTGGTTTTGAAGACCTCCAGAGAAGGAGACTCCACAACCTCTCTGGCAAGTTGTCCCTGGCCAGACAGCACTGGTGCCCACGTCCTGCCTGCCAGCCTGATGCTCTGCAGGGTTTGTGCCCACGCATGAGGACAAACCAAAGCCATTTTTGGTGCCTTCTCTATTCACAGCTGCAGCGCAGTTACATCCATCAAGTGGGAAGAGGAGTTCAGTTATCACTGTCACATCCTGGACAAAGGCTGGGCTGACTCAATTAGAAGACACAGAGGAATATTGATTAATGCCAAGCATAAATTGTCTTTCTCTCAACTACATGGTACACTGGTGGCTTATTTGCCCCCTTCAGGTTATTCTTAATTTCAAACAAACATGATCCTTGCTGTTCTAAGTGTATGATACAAATTGACAAAATAATACTGCTTGTGTTACTGCAGTCCCTACCAGCCTCTGATGAGTTAGTAATTCAGCCACCTGATTAGCTCATTTTATTTTCTTAGTGCTTGTGGATTGCACACTCTCTGAAAATGTATTTCTTGTTTGTGTTCAAAGGAAAGCCATCTCACAGCAGCAGGTTGCCCTATAGATTTTTCCTGCTTTTCGGTTCCATCACAGAGGAAACTGGTTGTACTCCAAGGATCTTGCCCTACAACAGCAGCCATCAGTCGTTTATCCCATTCCCAGTGACAGCAGGTTCCTCCAAGCGAGGTCCCTTCTCTGCGACCAGGAGAACTGGTTCAGAATGGAGAGTAGAGCTGGGGAGCTCCTGCCTCCGTTTGCTGGAAAACACAGCTAAAACACAGTCCTGGGTAAGGAATGGCTGTAGAAACCTAAGGTCTTCTAAGGTAAATTAAAGAAAGTGTCATATCCTCATTAAATGCATCTGATTGCAGATCTGCTCCTTGAGGTGAGAACACATCAGCGCTACCTATGGAAATCAGGTCACTTGAGTAACTTGCTATAACTTCATAAGCTTCAGCAGGGTCTCCCACAGCTGAGAACAGAGATCTCAAGGTCCTACATCTGAACCAGAAAACCAGAAAGGGGCAGCTTTCCGCACAGACACTGCTATTCTCTTCTGCTGGTGCAATCTGGGAGCCCAGCTTCTCTCACACTTGCAGTTTCTTGCACAGAACTAGTAAAATGCACCAACTGCATTGAATAAAGCCGGACTCAGAGGTCCCATGATCTTACTAGAAGATATTAAAATTCTCCATCTTCCTCTTGCCTGATAGAAGAGGGATAAACTGTGCTTGGGCCAGTTAGAAATTAAACCATTTCAACTGTACAACATCTATTGCTCTCCTCGGGGATGACTCAGGATGTGAGCTACACAGCTCTGGTGGGATGGCTCTGGAGAGGCCAGCAGGGCCAGCACTTCAGCTCTGTATTTATGGGTATCATCAAAAGAGCTTTATTGGATACATATTTTGCATCACTCTCTCTGGAGGATCCAGCTGACTTTTGCAATATTTTTGTTCTCTTGCTTTCAGTGGCATGAGACTGAATGTGTGTGTTTGTGTGTGCATGTAGACATATGCATTTTTATGTATATTATATGGGAAAGATTTTGATAAGACTACCTCAAAGCATAGAGAAATGGAGGGTGTCTTCCACTTGACACAACTCATCCTGTCTGCAAGATACCTGTGAGCCAAGTCCCCAGCTCGGGGTAGAGCCCCTGCACAGCTGCCTTCCACCTGCTAAAATGAGATGTTTTCTCTCCCCACTTTCATACACATCACCAACTCCTTCCTTTGAGCTCAAGACCTCTCTCCAAAGAGCCCATGTTCACTCCTCAGGGAATGTTTTGTAGTAGAGGGTTGCTTCCCTTCCTGCAGGGCAAATCTTGTGCCTTCCCTGCTTCCGAGACCTCAAGCAGCCTTCCTCTTCGAAGCGGTTGCCACTTGGCTGAAGACCAACCCTTCGTGGGGCTGAAGGTACGAAGTAAAGCAAGAAGAGCATGGAGAAGAGTGAGAATTGCTCATCTCTCATCTCTGGAAGCCACACAGTGTTTTAGGTGGGGAAGATGGGGCTCCAATGTTGGACCCAAGGCCAGATGGGCTGGACTGAATCCTCCCCTTCCACTTGTTACCATATTGTGCTTTCTTCTTCTAAAGGAGAAGGACATTTTGCAAGTTTTCACAAAACTGGCACATCCCATAGGTGGCTTAGGTGAATCAAATGCTTTTGTCGCCACTTTGTAAAATAAAGTGTGGATGAAAAAATGACATGACATGAAAACTGCAGCTTTTTTCCAAAAGTCATCAAAGTAGGACACTGCAATCTAAAAGTTACTTTTAAAAGGGGAGTGATCAAAACAATATAGCTTGATTTATCAAAATGACATTTCAACAGAAATCTCTTTGACAATTTCTCTTCATAGCTCTTCACTGCACCATCCCCAAAAGGACTAGTCCTAATGGCAGCATGACGCAATCATCTGGGCATTTTCATGACCTGCACTGCCTCCGATGGTAAGGGCTAAAGGCTGTGTAAGGCCTCTCTTTTCTATCCCTGTACCACCCGTGAGACTTTTAGTCTTTTGTTCAAAGGTCCAGTGGTTATTTGGGGGCATGGAGAGGATGCATGTGAAAGGCGCAACACTACAGATCTCACAACTGCACCACCGCTCCCTGGAGTAACCAAGTTTGGGGATTTATTGATACAGATGGACCCAAGACAGTAGTGATTTATCAGAAGCACAGGCACATGAAGGAAAACGAGTCTAATGCGAAGGTCGTGCTACATGTTTTGGTCCATCCATATTCATAAGGCCAACGTGCATCTGTTTGCTGATGCACATGCATATAGCAGATATTTAGATATGATGGTGTATGCTTATGCGCTTGTCAGCATGGCATTGAGATGACCAGCACACAGCAGAAATATATATAGGAAATGAGATTTGGAGCATGATTGTGAGGTCTCTCTCCGCTTGAGATAGTACGTGCTGAACTACGTCCACACGCCGAGGACGGTACAGACCTGAACAGATAATGAATGCCCTTCTTCATCACGCAGGTGTCACTTCTCCTGACTCAGATCCAATTACACTCGTGGAGCTGATTGCAGATTTCAGCCTACTCTTGCATATCAAGAGCATATTCAATGTTCCAGGGACTCGATGAAATAAAACGTCACCACGTGGTCTTCCTTAGAGCCCCTGAGTCTGGTTCATTCCCAGTGGAATTACACAAAGAATAAATTTGGCCCATTTTTGCCAGGAGCAGGGATATCTGCAGAGCAGTATGTTCAATTCTTTATGTCAGGCCATCTATCTCTCCTCAGCAAAATGCATCTGTGATTATTCCTCTGTTTGCTGCTTTTTTTTTTAATATGAAATTATACAATATCCCTCAAATAGAAGGAGGAGGAAATGAAAATGTTTAATTTAAAAGTTTATCTTGTCAAAGTAAAGTTAGGGAAAGCATTGAGCATCTCTGCTGCTGGTTAATCTATAAATGAAAAACAATGAAGACAGGGAGAAGAAATATTAAGTGAATTCTCAAGGGAATCATGTTTTGGCTCATATACAACTCAGATATACTGCAGAAGAGGAATGGGAAGGCTGGGCTGTGGGAGATGGGATAATCAGAGGCTCCCATGGAAGATGAGGGAAATCTCTATAGTCAGGTAAGATGGAGAATAGCTCCACACCAAACAGCCTAGGTCAAATTCACGTACACACATCCATAACAGCAATGACAAATGATCACTTGTCTGGTGACAAAAATGGGTCTTGACATGTCTTCCTTGTAGGCCAAGTCTTTCCAGCTTCTGTGTCAGAGCTGAGATCCCTGTTGTTCTGTTGCACAGATGAGCACTCTTACCTGTTTATCTTATGTGCAGACAAAATCTCTTCTAAAAAGCTCTGACTTGGCTTCCAAGTCAACAGCAAATAAACTTCTGCAAAGAATGCTGAGTTGTAATGCAGGTCCCAGCTGGTTTGGGGAGCATTATTCTGTTGGAAACCATATTTCACACTCTGTAACTGTGACAGGGGTTTCTGAAAGAAGCCAAAGATGTGGGAACATTTCTCACTCCTTGAAAGTTAATGGTTGCTCCTCAAAAAAAGGCTTACAACCTAATTGAAAAATGGAGAGCAAGAGAACAAGTAGGGGATCAATGCTGCTGTTAAGCATCAAAGCTTTCATTGGGCACCACCTAGTTCAATCAGCCGTGACACATATTAGAGAACTGTGTAGAAACATATAGAGGGGTAAAGAAATAAGGAAGGGGCTTGTCTCACTTACTCAGGAGTAACTGCATGACATAAGCAGCTATTCCACCTTTATGTGGCAGCAGGAGCTTGGCTTGGCCCAGTGCCTTCTCCGTATTGAACATTTTTCCTGGCTTCTAATCTTTAGGACCTTTCGTCAACAAGCATTGCTTCAGGCTCCTATTTGTAATGTTTGCATGATATATCAGGAAACATCTAATCACAGCATGTCTAAAAAGAGACATCAGTCTATGGCAGAGAATCCTCACTGGGAAATTATTTGCTGTGCTCCAGGCTGTGAAAGGGAGATCTGTTACCCATTCAAGAGCTGCCCAGTTCGAAAACTGCTGAAGCCAAAAGCAAATTTTTTCTCTGAGTCAACCTTGAACCAAAGTCCCAGCCAATACCAGGGAGCCCTATTCTGTGAGAAGAGCCTCTTTTCAGATAAGACTTTCATCCAAGGTTATCCGAACACTTGCAATCAAGCAGCATTTTGTGCTAACATTAATCCTGATGTCCTGGCCACATTCCAGCTTGAATAACAACGTTCTGCCAACCTAAAATCCTCCAGAGATTTCAGCAGGATGCGATTTTCTTCTTCCTTCTTGTCTTCCATTTCTGCATAGTTAGTTCTGGACAGCATAAAAGACTGAGTGCATTCCACCTCAGAGATGGCAACATTTCTGCCATTAACTGATAGTTAAAACGGACCCTGAAGTTCTCTGAGACCAAAATACTGGGTGAGCCTGGATTATTAATAAAAAACTACTTTTAAATATATTTGTACTTTTAAACTCTAATATCAACTTAAAATATGGAGCAGCATACTACTGAGAACCCTGAGTACAATTATTGGCAATCCCAGCAATCAGAACAGAGAAGTATATTTTAAGTTGTAATCAATACACTTATGACACAAATGAAAGAGAGACATTATATAAGGATTTCTTCCGCTGGAGAGAGCCCTGACAGCCAGTTATTGCAGTGAGGAAAGGAAGTCATCCAGATGGACTCTCCATCACACTAATGAAGCCGTCTCATAACTGTAACAGAGACCTCATGTATCTGCTGTGACACTTAGCAAATCCGGGCATGAATAAATAACCAAAGTCCAATTGAATTAACCTCCAGCTGATCAGCACTACTAAACAAATTATCCTAAACTCTGAACAAGATTAGAAGGACTGGCACAGGCCAGAATCATGTGGTAGGAGTGTTAATTCAGTTTAACAAGTTTAAACTTAATCCCCCAGTGTTCTCCTCTGATCTCAGGGTTTCAGGGCAAAGTGGTTCCAAAATGCTCTCGGAGAAGCTCGGGAAGGAAGCTTAGATCAGGCTAAGAGCAACAACAGGAGCTCAGCCTGGAGTCGCCTGGAGAAATAAAAGAGGAATTGTAAGTAGAGTGCAGAGGATGACTTATGCAGGACATCACTTACAGAGATAGGAGAGACGGAAAATGGCATTGATTTCCTTATGAGATATTCAAACCTTACTTCCGAGATGAAGCTTAAAAAGTTCATAATTTATCCACTTGATGATCATCTCTTTTTTTTTTGTGGGGGGGGGTAGAAATAGGAGATAAGCACCTGAAAAACAAAAGAAAATACTTTAATGTCATTTATTTTAATGCCATTTTCCTCAGTTTATAATTGTATTTCTCTCCTAAGAGTATGTTTGCATTGCCCATCAAATGCACAATTCAATTACCACAAACTTCAGTTCATTACTTAGAATGGTGCTTACAAACGATTTCAGTACTTTTTCATTTTTTAATGTTGGTTCACAACATTCTTTATGCATTCATTTGAAATTAACTTTAATTTAAACCTCAGCTTTAACCAACTCAACATTTTTTAGACTTCTGAAATGTTAAACCTGCCTCCAGAAGAAAATATTTATTCTATTACTCTCTAGAGATAGGAACAGACCTAGTAAATTCTGCTAGTTTTAAGCAATGGAGATAACTAGGATTTGCAGATAAACACTGAAATATTTCTAATTGCAAACTGGAGCATGTACGCAAGGTTCTCAAATCTTTTGAGACTGACTCTTTATCAATCTGTTTCTGGTCCTGGAAATGTCATACACGCTCTACATAAGTTCCTCAGGAAGGCTTCCAGTTCCCTAAAATCTCAGATTTTTCAGAGACAGTAACTGAATCAGGTTAATGTAGGCAGATGAAGACAGGGATCCCAGAGCTTATACGTAATGCTGGAGGAGATCTATTTACACTCTTTTGTCTTGTCATGGTGTGTCTTTATACAGGCCCGGCACGTTTTCTCAATATGTTGCTCATTCTTTGTTGTGATTTACAACATAATTAATGTTTAATGTTCTAAACTACAGCACAGGAGAGTGTTTTAGTTTTGATTAGATGAAATGTACTGTGTATTCAGATACCAGGCATTTCCACCGTGCCCTTCTTCAACAGTGGGGCAAAAATTCAGACTGGGGCAATATTCACCTAATATTCAAAAATAATTTCTAATCCCCAAAATCTTTTTGCTACTGTTTCATTTGCAAAGCAAAGAGATTTCCACTTCTCTAGCAGTTGCCTGAATGTTCCCACATATTTATATTTGGCAAACGAATCATCTCCTGTAATTGTGAAACTGTTCCACAACTGTTTTGTTCCACAACACTCCAAATCAAATCGTGACTCTTCTACTCCATATTTTGCTGTAATTTATGCAGTATATGAACTAAAAGCAAATATTTACTCTCATTTTCCACTGCATGCACTGACTGATATCTCCCAAACTTAACAGCAGCATTATCCACTGCAAATGATGACACAGTCAAAGTTGAAAATATTTGATTGTATGCATCCTACATTTCCAAATATTCCCAGTGCAACCTCATAACTGTCTGCCACATAATGAGACAATGGATTTTTCCTCTTTCAACTGTATAATAATGAACAACTATTAGAAACACTTTATTATTTCCAGACTTTTAGGGATCAGTGGCTACAGAGAAAATATGGCCTTTTCAACTAAGTTCTTAATTGTTTTCTCAGTTGAAAGAAGAGCTAATATATTGCTGGCAGCGCACAAAGCATTTGTCTCATCAAGACACATCATTTTTACTATGGGTGAATTCTAGAAAACAACACTACTTAATTTGGTGTCAGAATTAAGTGATTTATACACCTGACTACACTATTAGTATCATACTAATACCCTGATATTCTCTTGCTGCTTCTGCAACAGCTCTGTTGTCCTTTTCTGTATTTTCACACATTTTAGCAGAAGGAGTAATATGAATTCCCTTCTTAGAAGCTATGCTACAATTATTTTTATGATCCACTCCATTTGCATGCTGTCTTTCGTCTGATAGACCACCACAAGCAGCTGAGAAATTCCTGCATAAACTACAGTGAGCTTTATGGTGATTACTGCTGTCTTTTCTGATCCGTGGAAAATAATTTCTCCAGCCGTTCCAGAAATGCAACCCTTCTGCTGTTCTTAGCGTGGATCTGTTGATGGATGATACCGTCCACAGGCGCTGCCATGGTCTTGATCAATGCAGGGCTGTTACCTGACACACAAAAATTATGTCAACGGGGCTCAGACTCAGTCTTGGATTGTGATGACTCTCTCTGCTCTGTACCCTCTGGCTACAGCCCCAATACAGCCAGCTGTTATCTTATGATAAATATCGAGGCTAAAATTATCATTAGATGACAACAAATTGAGTTCACAAGGTAATCCTGGCTCTTCGAGGTGGCTGGTGCTTTTTTGGTAGACTGGAGCTATTCTGGAGATGTATTTCACATACTTCAAAAAATGTAATTTTCATTTCAGTGACTGTTGGAATCATTTTTGGATACCTTCTGCTAAGAAATATAGGATCTATTGGTTTCAAAGGCACTGAGTATAAGTAAACTACATATAGATCAAATGCATAGGAAATTGTTTTCAGCAGAGCCTCTGTGTGCGTGCGACTCGTCTCATTTCTGCCAGATTCTGCAATCCCAGCAGCAGCCCCTGAAACTGCCCCTGCACCAAAGCAGCCCATTTCTCATCCCAGTCCCACGCATCCTCCTTCCCCAGTCTGCACAGCAGCTCGGAAAGCACAAGTGACACAGCACAACGACGTATTGTAAGGGCTGGAGTACTCCTCTATTTATAGACTGCTGGAATTGAAGGAAAATTTCCAAAGAGCTCTAGTCAAATTACTACTTAGACGCTTCGAGGTCCAGCCAGAACACGCTGGCTCGCTGCCGGGTTTCAAAACTCTACCCTGTGCCTCGAGCTTCTGCGGGAAAATATCCTAGTGACCATACATGGGTACTTCTTATTTGCACAGGCAATAATGGCCATTCCCACATCATTTCCTTACTGAGTTGCAAATGCAGGAAAATGAGACAACAGCATGATTCAACAGTCTCAGGCATGCAATCACATCCAGGATTTCAATTTCCGATGTGCACCTCAGGGCAGGCTAAAGACTGTACAGAAATGGAACAATTTGGGTTTTGAGCTTTGTATTTAGCTCTCGTTAGAAGACTGGGGGTTTTTGTTGTTGTTGTTGTTGTTTGTTGTTCTTTTTCAGGCTGAATTCTACCCTGAAAACAAAGTTTAATCAACAAACAAAATAGCTTCGAGTGGACCTGCAATGCCTGATGGATCAGCTTAGCTTCCTAAAGCAACAAATGAATGAAATACATGTCCCATACAATGAAATATATGTAGACAACTTAAGGACAAAACAAAGTTCTTAGACTCATCTCTTAGAAAAAGAACTGATATTATTCATTAACCTAGAGAGCACAGAAGATGCCCCAATTCACAAAAGAGCAAAAGAAGCCCCTCACCTTCCCCAAAATGTGAGCAGGTCAAGTGAGAGCCTCAGAGCCTTAACTCTGGAATCGCTTCTCCCACTCACCCGGCCCTGGACGTGCCCGGTCTGACCTCAGGCTTCCCTGGAAGCCCAGCTCCATGGCTTGCTTCCTGACCACGCGCAGATGCTGCTCAGTTTGGGTCCTGCCTGGCAGCCCCAGACCCACGTCGGGCACAAACCTCCCTGGGATCTAGAGACCAGGAGACATCCACAGCAGCCGGATTCCGCCCCGGCAGGCTCGCTCCTGCCTGGAGAGCCGGGTTGAAGGCTGTGGTGACAAAGCAGCTCCCCGCAGTGAACCAGGGCCACCAGGGCTGCAGTTCAACCTCGGGAACAGCCTCGGACGTGCCCCGCTGCTTCCCTAGGAGCACCGTTTTCTGAGCACTCTCAGACTCCATTCAAACGCAGCGGGAACTGCTTGAAAACCCCGTGGGGTGAATTCCTGGCACTTCCCCTTTGGACCACGGGCTCCATGGAGAGAGCACTCGCCTCCAAAGAGACCCCACACCACGCACATCCCCTGACCTCACTGCGGTGCCAGCGGGAGGAAGAGGAGCTCTGCTCTTCTCTGGCCAGAGGCAGCTCTGCTTCACGTAACCAATTTACAACACGGGCCAAAGCAATTCCCAAGCAGCTCCTGCATCAGGGAGCAAACTAATTCCTTTCCTCTCTCCTTGGCTGCGCAGAGCAGAGCCCGGCTGCACCTGAGGTTCCAGCTCGTAGTCTATATTCTGCATCATAAAAGATACAAGAGAGAAATCTAAACTAGAGAAGTAATAACCTGTAAACTAATAAAGCAACCCAGCACTTTGATAGCGAGGCGCTCCCAAGAGCGGGGATTATTAATGGATGTCCTGAAACACCGTGTGTCTCGTTTTCGAGAGAAGTGGGAAACATTTCTAATGCTCTGCGGATCTTATGCATTTGCTCCATAAAATCACTTCAGATAAATACAATTATTGCAAAAAGCAGCCTCCTTTCGGTCTAGGCACTGAAGCATTTTAAAAAGAACAGTACTAAGAAAATGCTCAAATAAATAATAATAAAGGCATAGAACTGTGGTATTACGGGCTGTTTTCCTTGCCGAAGTATTGGGCAGCAGAGTCATTGATTTTCTGCAGTAACTGAGACCATAATATGCACACGCCTTACATTTCTATAGCAGTACGTGCATGAGAATGGAAGAAGCAATCCTGGACTCCTGCGGAATCTCCAACAAGGATTCAATGGCCTTCGAACTGTTCATCTCTTTTCTCCTTCTGACCATAAAATGGGACGCATTAATAATTTCCCATGTCTAAGAGAGCTTATGAAGCTAAATGCAGTAATGTTTGTAGTGTCATTAGAGATCTCTAATGGAAAGCACTATAGGTAACTGGAGCAAGGATGCAGACACTGTCCTTCTCCGTCAGAAAATGACCAGAAACAGGTGGCAAGCAGAGAGACCTCCAGGGAAAGGTCCCGTTACCTGCCACGGTGCATTCTTAAATTTCTATGCTCTGCCTGAGTCACGTGGACAACAGGGACTTTCTCCTTAGTAACAGCTCATATACATTTTTAATGTATTTATTTTTGGTGATGAAGACTCAGTACTCAGTTGCCTCCTGCTGTCTGCCTGATGTAGTCGGTTTGCTGCGCCCTATCTCAGCTCCATGCCAAAATGAGATTTCCAATTGATTGAAGGTGTTAAAAATATCTCTTTGGTCCCACACTAATGAACAACACTGAAGTACAGGTGGCAGAGCTATTCTCATCTAAGGCTGAACTCCAAAGGACCTTCTTCATCCTCCTGCCATATAAAAAATAACAAGGTGGTTGGCAAGGATGGCAGGATTAATCTGGCCCTTTGTTTCTTGAAGTAAAATTATTTTCCAGGGAAGTTACAATAGGAATAAACATCTTTAAGAGCCAGGAGGCCTTTGTGACTAGAGCTGCCGTATCTCCATACGACAGGCAAAGCCTCACATGATGATGGAAGCAAGAAAGAGCAATGTTGTATTTTCACAGTGCTGGGAAACAGTATTTGCCAGTTTGCAAGGAGTGCTGAAAAGGCATCAAGCCTTTACATCAACCACAAGAACAACCTGCACTCTTAAAAGCTTTTCCATGGACCTCTGCTGCTCTCTAATGGTGCCTTAAAGCATTCTCAGCACAAAGTTTGCTGCAAGTTTAGAAGCTCCTAATGCAAAACCAAAACAAACCAAGCAGTCTTTGAAGGTTTATCCAGACAATCTAAAATTCTGATTTCTGCAGCGAGCACTGCAATGTTTTAGATAGGGTTAGAGAAAACGGTAAAGTTCAACTAATAGAAATGAAGGTTTGGAGTGTATTTATTTCAGACACGTTATACTTATTATACCTAGTAATGGCAAAGGTGCAGGAAGCCACACAACTCTTAAGAAATTTTCAGTGCTTTCGATAATTTGGCCGAACTTACTGGAGAGAAAAAAAATCAAATAACAAACAAAAACTTTCAGCAAGTTAGCTACATGCTGGGAACAGAAGCCAAGGCATCTATTACTGATGGATACAAGCATTTTCTCCCGGGTTCTTCCCATGTTTTGTCTCCCACCGCAAAGCAGAGGAGCAGCATGCGGCCCCCCGGGGAAGCGGCTCCCGGAGCAGCACGGAGGTCCCAGCAGGGCCTCCCCTGTCCCGGAGCGCCCTTCCCTCCGCGGGGCCTGCACCTTGGCAGGACACACTCGGCCCCGAGGCCGGGGGGCTCCCGCGGCTCCGCGCGCGTGGCCGGGCCGCGCCGCCGCCGCCGGGAAGCGCTTCCCGCCGGGAAGCGGGGCGGGAAGCAGCCGCTGGAGCCGCCCGCGCCGCCCTCGCCGCGGCAGTTTGGAGTCAGGATTCCCCGGCGGAGCGGGCAGCAGCGCCGCTTCCCCCCGCCTTCCCCTTCAGCGCGGCCGCCATGGCGGCGGCGGAGGGAGGGGACAGCGGCGCCGCTTCCGCCGCGGCGGGCGGGCTCGGGAGGCGGCGCGGCGGGTAGGGGAGGCCGCGGGGCCGGGGCCTGGTGGTGCCGGTACCGGTTGCGGTGGTGCCGGTGCTGGTGGGGCGGGCGGCTGTGGGGCTGGCGCGGGGCACGCGCAGCCGCGGCAGCGTCTCCGCCCGGGGCGCGCGCGGCGCCACGGCGGTACCGACCTCGCGGCATTGCTCACTCGCACCTCCGGGGGCCCCGTAGCGCCCTAAAGCAACCCAAGCCCCAGCGTCTCCGTTTTTTTTTGTTAATAGAAACTCAGAGTTTTCCGTAAATCTCGGGGTTTCCCAGAGAGCTCGGTGTGTCGCGGGGATGGCGGCGCTGGCGTCGCGGCAGCGCGTGGCCGTGGTGCGCGGCGTGCCCACGGACGTGGTGTGCACGGCCTTCTCCAACGCCGTCCTCGTCGTGGCCACGCAGTACGGCAAGATGGGCACCCTCGTCTACCTGGAGCCCGCGCGGGCGGCCGCCGGCTCCGGCCTGGGCCCGACCACGCTGGCCACCCGCGTGCTGCTGGGGCAGGACGAGGTAACGACCCGCGGGACTTGTAAAATCAGCTTATACCGCCTTCAAAAGGCGGCTTCATCCCCAAAATGCACGTGTTTGCTCCTTAATGCAAGCAGAGTTTAGCTAACTGTGTTCCCCGCGGACCTGCCCTCCGTATCCGACAGGATGTGCGAGCTCGGCTGTGTTTGCAGGAGGTTGATACGGCGCCTGTTGATTTAAGAGCAAACACGTGGCCTTTGATACCTATTTTCGTTCTCGGTCCCAATCGGTTTTCCTTTCCCAGCCCCATTTCTCCCTGCTTCACCGTGCCAGCCCCGTAATGGACTTCAGTTGCCCTCTCCCAAGTGTGCCTGCCAGCACCTGCCTGTGATAAAGTTTAATTTGTTTTGCCTCAACAAAATAGGTTTTTTATCGACCATTTCGCAAGGCTGGAGAGAAGGCAAAAGAAAACATATTTTGCAAAGCGTCAACTAGTCAAGCATTAAACAAAAAGTTATAGAGCTACAAGATTATAAGGCTTTCCATCAGGCTTGGAGCTGTCAAATATTACTTGCTATCCTTAACTAGAAAAACTCTGGCAAGGCGAGTGCCTGATGCTGTTGACAGCTTCTCTTTATGGAGTTCTCTCTCTTCAGCAATAGCCTTCCTCCTTTGGCTGGAGGATACTTTGTTTTCTCTGGTGTGATGTCTGCTAATTCAAAAAAACCCCAAAACTCCAGTCTGCCCTGATCTGTTTATATGTGTTTTATTGGAAACAGTAGGTGCCTTTATTTACTTTGCTACATAGTATTTTAAAAATAATTTTAGCAAGTTATTCAATCTAAACTTTAGGAAAAGGCCTTTTACTAGTTTGCTAACTTCCTGCTTTTCATTTGGGATGGTGCAAGTTCCAAGTCATGCTGGTAGCTCAAATCAAGCAGACTAATTCTTCAGGTAAATATCTAAGAGAGTGAATGTAAATGAAACCTGGACAAAGCTATATGTTCTTGTAAAAGAAACCTCATTAAGAAGATAATATCCATTTTCTTCCCTCCTTTAGCCTTATTATTTAGGCTTATTTCTCATTTTCAATATTTCATTAAAATCCAAAATGAAATGGATTTTACATATGGTGTCCAAAGTTTGTGTATAAAACGCCATGCCAGGGTCTCTAAGAATTGCTAAAATTAAGGCCATTTTTCTTTCTTTCTTTCTTTCTTTTTTTTTTTTTTCTCCAGAGTTTGTCAGCAAAACATGCCCTGTTCAGCAATAAATTTTTAAATGAGAATAGAACCTAGGGACTTCCTCGTAAGTCAGTTTATGATGGTAATAGAAGTATTTGGATCCATGGCATTTCATATAACTTGATATTTGGTGGTGTCATTTGCGTGGGAGGATTAGCAGAAGCAAAAAAATCTCCGACTGGCTTTCCAAGTTTTCCAAACTGATGCAAAACTCCATTGAAGTGCAGCTCCAGTTAAATTGTTTCAGGGTGGTTTGGGTGGCTACCACTCTTGGGCCCCAACTGTTCCATTTTAAGCTGTCTGAGAACGTGCTTTTCTGAAATGTCTTGTACCATGGTTTGGCGTGGCTGACCAGCCAGGCTACGTGTCTGTTTCAAATCATCTTTAAACCGTTCAGCAAAGCGAGTGCTAGGGCTGAATCCAGCACAGACAGGTCCTCAACCTCCTTCACGAACAAATCATTGCAGAACTTCTTGTCTGCTGATTAATGTGGGCACGTTCCCCCCAAATCTAATGGTGTGTATCCATATATTCTTGCTTTTCAGCCCCTCGTCCACGTTTGTGCCAAAAATCTCGTGACGTTTGTGTCTCAAGAAGCTGGGAACAAACCTGTTCTTCTCGCCATGGCTCTAAAGGACAAGAGCGTGGAAGGAATACAGGCTCTCCGGGAAGTGATCCGAAGTTGCCAAGTGTGGTGAAGTTGTGCCATCTGGATTCAAGGAAATGATCTTGAGTCCATGACTCATCACCACTCTTTTATAAAAGGACAAAAAATGAAAATGATGGAATGTCTTTGTGCTGGTTTTGGACACGCTGAGGAATTTCATGACTTTTTCTCTACTGTGTAGAACGTTTGTGGGTTTTGTTATTGTGACAGGTTTGCAGTCCATACAGCCAGTGATTAGATGAGAACAATTGTCTCAACGTACAAGAGAAATTTTATTTTTATCACATCAGGTGGGATGTGTATTTGGAAAACTACACAGCTCTGCGTTTGCGTGCTGATAAGTGCTAGATTCCAAACTCTGTGACTACGAAACACTGTACTGCAAAGGGGAAACACCCATAGTGGAATGAATAAAAGAAACGTTGATGAATCCTAATGTTACTGGGGTTTTTTTTGCTAGACAAAAATCACTTCAGTTGAAATATAAGCCTCAGTCACAAATCAACAGCAGATACATAACAGGAAAGATTATCTTGCCTTTTTTTTTAAGGAAATGAGTCCTTTATGACTGCTTTTATTCCTATGTCAGTACCTTTCTAACATATTCTGAACCCACTCTCCAATTTCAGTCAGATTTTAAAGAGCGATGGGTAATTACACTGCACAAGTTTTGTGAAAGCTGATGTCAGGGTATAAGAGAAGAAACCAAATTAGTGGTAAGGAAAAAGACAAGAAAATCTCGGCTATTTATATATTATATGGTACCAGCCCATCAGGGAGTCAGTACCACCTGCACCCCTGATGTCCTCATCACAGGGCATGGGCAGGGAAGGACACGGATCACCCAGGAAAAAAAAAAAACAAGCGTAGCCTGTGCAAAGTCCTGTGAGTTAGTGCAATGTTGCCTATCCCAACTTCTGTGTGGAAAGCTTATCTGGTTTTGCCTCTCTTCTTGTAACAAGTAGCACCAAGTAGTAAGTTATGAGTAACTCATTAAACATTTTGTCACTTACGAACTTCTCTGAGCAAACAGAGACCGGCCCTTGCGTCTAGATTCTGAGCAGCCTCTGCCGTGTTTCGGACCTGTTCCTAGCAGCAGAATTAAAAACACGCACGTGCGTGTCCCGCAGAGACGCAGTTCCTGCTACATAAAAAGACCCCCAAGCATGCAAGAGCAGATGATTCTTTTCTCTAAAGTCAGGTCTATTTACATTATTTAAAGCATTATGAGAAATGAAACTTTTTTTTTTAAGCAGTTCAAAAAAACTGCAGGCTTGCAGCTGCCCTTCACAAGAAATTTTGTCTAAAAATAATTTTCCAAATTGTGCTTCCAAGAACCAAAGATGTGCATCTGTCAGAACTCCAATTTTTCCATTTTTTTAGACTTTTTTACACTTTTTTTGGTTTAGGAGGGCTGGAGGAGGCATATTGAGTCTGTTAATGTTGATCCTGGTTTGCTGGTAGAGATTCTTTTCTGACACAGAATGAAAGCGTTTCCCCAGTTCCCGGGGTTTGTGCACTGCCCGTAGCCTCCGCACCTGCAGGAATTGCAGGTTAGGGAG
This sequence comes from Tinamus guttatus, assembly GCF_059628265.1. Taxonomy (NCBI): domain Eukaryota; kingdom Metazoa; phylum Chordata; class Aves; order Tinamiformes; family Tinamidae; genus Tinamus; species Tinamus guttatus. Next base: position 2,712,471 of record NW_028288864.1, on the reverse strand, counting down.
AAAGCGGGGTCTGGAGCGCGTCTCGCCCGCGGTGTCACAGCACGCACCGCTGCGCCCCGAGCACGGGAGCCGTTTGCTGCGGAGCCGCCCGGTGTCACCGCTGCCACTTCCTGGCCGGCCGTGTCACCGGATCCGCACGGCGCAGGTAGGAAGGGACGCAGAGCTCTGCCCTGTCCCGCGCTCCGCGTTGGACTCACCTCGCCGCCGTCCGCGGGCGATGGCAGCACCGCACGCGTCGCCCCCAACGCGCAGCCTCTGCGCTGCGAGGAGCACGCGGACGAGCCCGGCCGTTCGCACAGCCCCGTTTTAGCCATCGCTGCCCTTCTGCGGGCAGCGTTAATTTGCGGTGGCGATTGCCAGAGAACCCTTTGCCACCCGGGAGCGCTTCCCGAGGGCAGGCGGTGCCGCGGCCTTCGAGCCGCGTTTGCTTTCCGGGTGCGGGTGCCAAGCGTGGCCGACTGGAAAGGTAGGTTTGGTGGCTTTTCCGCCGGCGGCGCGGCCCGCACAGCGCTCCCGGCCTCCACGGAGCCCGGGGGCGGCCGGCACGGGAGAGGAAGGTGCCGGAGGAGGAGTCTCCGCGGGGGATGCGGAGGCAGGTGCCGGGAGCAGCCGGGAGGTGCAAGGGGAGAGCGCGGATCGCCCCAGGGATCGGCCCCACGCTCCCAGCCCAAACCCCCACAGTGCTTTAACGAGGACGCGGTGCTGCTCCGACGTTTTGTTTTACAGGTCTGTGCCCCGAGGTTGGTGCTGGGAGGCTGTTCCAGGTAGGTGCCCTGTGGCTGGGCTTTGTCCGGCAGCGATCGGGAGGAGAGGGCTCTATCCTGCACCAGGACAGCCTTTCCTGGCCGGGAGAGCCTAGTTGCTGCGTCCCTGTACAGTGGGGCCGCAAATTTTCCCCTTGTGGGGTGCAATTTCTCCCCTTGGCGAGTGCAATCTCTCCCACTTGCCAAGTGCCAGCCGGCACAAGGCCAAGCATCGCGACCGGGAGACACCGGTGGGTGACTTCAGGCACTTGCAGTTTCCTCCTGACTTTGCAAGGAGCCCTGGGTACAGGCTGCGTAGGGAGGCGAAGGGGCCCAGGAGTCCGGGAGGGCCGCGCTGTGCTCTGGCAGCCTGCCCGTCACGGGGAATCCCTGAAAGGAAGTGAAAAAATCCATTTTGCAGGTGGCCTTCCTAAGCGAAGGTGTCACTGCTGCGGTTTTGCCTGTTTTGGGCTCATTTAGCATCTCTGGTGTTCCGCAAGCTGTACCGGGTCCGCTGCTGCGAGGTGTCTTTAAGCAGCCAAGCTGCGGCAGCTGCGCAGCCTTGCTGAGGAGCTGGGTTTTATCACTAATATTATTCCCCTCCGCTTTTGTTTGGGAAGGAAATGGGCCTTGGGCTGCATTGAATTGCCCGGTTACCTTGCAGAGCCGGGATCTAATTACCTCGGGAGCCGGGAGCCCTGGCTCCGAGTGGCACCGAGCCTGTTGTTTTTAATGACCTGCTCGGCGCGTTAAGAGCCTCACGGTGACAAAAAGGCTGCCAGGACCCGCGCCTGGTGCCAGGACGGTTTTGTCCCGGGTGCCGCATGCACACCCGGGATGCAAACAGGATTAAAGGGTCTTGCAGTTAACACGGAGCGCATCCTCCCCCATCACAAAACGTTGATGGATCTGTTCATTTTCAGCGCTTTTCCCCTTTTCTGTGTGGAAAGCGACAGCCTCGTGGCGAGGAAGCCGTCGGGGCCTCGTCCCTGCTCTATCTCAGCCTCCGGTTAATGTTTAGACGGCAGGTCCCACGCCATACCCATCCGTCCAAAGAGCAGCTGTGCCGTGGATATCCTGCTTCCGTGTGCCGGGGGAAAGGCCCCGGAACCCCACGGCTGTCTGCAGCACCGAGGAAAAACCCGCTGCCTCGGTAATCCCACCGGCACCCACCGGGCTCTTCCTTCCCCAGCGCCAGCATCTCCTCTTGCAGGCAGTTCCCGGGCGGGCGGCAGGCGCAAGGCGGGTGTTTTTAGGCCAGTGGATTTGATGTCAGGTTGCCCGCTCGCCAGGGAGGGTTGGGAGAGGGTGGCAGAGCGCGGAGTCCCTGCTCCGGGTCCCTTTTTGTGCCCAGCCGTATGGAGGTCATTCCCTGCCGCTCTTATCTGCCGAGATATTCCTCTGCCTTGCACCAGGCCAAGCTTACAGTTTTTCCTCCTGGTGATAGTTACCCGGCAGCTAAAATCACTGTTTATTAACAGTGCCTTGAGCAGTGTCTGTTTTATTAGAGAACTGGCTGCAGGGCTTATTAAAAATAAAAATAGTGTTGCCGTATTACCAGAAAAAAAAAAAAAAACAGCTTTCCTTAGATTAGCTGAGAGGCCAGACATGGCGGTTTATGCATCTCTCGGCCTTGAGAGAGGAGGCGGCCCTGTAAAGGAGAGTGCGGCACCGCGTCGCGGATGGCGCCTGCGACCTGGGGAGATACCGGGGCTGCTGGTGGCCCCCGACTTGGTCCTGAAATGGCTGGTATTTGCCTGCTGGCTACAGCCCCTTTGGTGTCTGCCACCAAACGCAGATGGACCGTGAGGAAAGGGGCCAAAATGTGGGGCCACAAGGTGTTCCGGGCTCCCCGGGAGATGTGATGTGTTCGCCCGCTCGCTGCAGGGTCCCTGTGGCGACAGCAGCGGCCTGAGGGCTCGGTGACAAGGGGCTCACTTCCATCATGGACAGGAGGTGATTTCTATCCCCAAAATCCCTGATTTTTGATGGTCCCGAGCCACAGGTATGAATTCGGAGGTGCATGAGTGTGGGTAGATGTCCCCTGGAGCCACACAGGAGGCGAAAGGCCAGGGAACTCAGGAGTTTTGGGGAACACACGGACCACATGCAGCTCCTTGGAGAAAAAAGGTTCCATTCTCATAGGATGGTGGAATTTTCTCACTGGGAGAAGTGGACCCAGCTGTGGTGAACAGCTGGTTTATGAGAGGCTCTGATGCAGCCAGAGGCACCCTATGAAAGGCCTGGGGAGCAGAAAACCAGTAGGAATATCAGCGCTACAGCCCCGTGGCACTCACCTTTGCTCCTGGCTCCCGCAGATGAGCAGCAGCACCCGCGCCCTGTCCTCTCCCGTGGCTCCCAGCACAGCTCCCAGGCCGTCCACGGCACCCGGCCTCACAGCCCTCACCACCCCGGATGGCTCCGCGCTCGCGGCCGCCCACAACGGCTCCCAGGGCAGCGGGCAGCTCTTCCTGTGCACCACGACGGCGCAGGTCGTCTCTGGCTTCTTCGTGTGGTCGGCGCTGATCCTCACCTTCCACCAGGTACCAGCAGCACCTGCGTTAACGCTAGGGTAGAACCTATTGGTCACCTATGGGCTCGTTGCAGTTGCTCTTGCCCCTCTGTCAGCCCCCAATAACTATTTCCCTGTGCTGGCACTAGTGCCCTAGTGCTGCTGGCTGCAGTGGGGACAGTGCCAGGCTGGTTGGGATGTCCCTGGTGTTTGCGGCCCAGGAGGGTTGACTTTGCCTGCAAGAGCTTCCTGCAGCCGGGACAGAGTTGGGGCCTCACACGGCCTGGAGGCAAGTGCTGAGCTGGAAGCTCCGCCATGTTTCTCACCACGGTGGTGTGCTGGATGTCCGCGCCTCTGGGCACCCTCTGCGTGTTGCCCCAAAATGCCATGCCAGAAGGTGTGTTTTGGGTGTCGTTGTGGTCCTGCATCACTGAACCCAGTGGGATGGTGCCAGAGCAGCATGGGCACCTCCGAGAGCCAAACTCAGCCCGGACCCCTGTGGTGGCCACTTTGAGTGTCTCATCCCGGGGAGAGGTGTGGGGTGGAAAGGAGGGAGCTGGAGGAAGACAGTGCAGGAGGAGCCTCCTGCAGCGCGGAGGCCGAGGGCAGGGTTTTTCTCCTCCTGGAGCTACAGGCTGGACGTTCTGCCAGTGATGCCCTTCTTTGCAGATCTACATGCACCTGAGGAACTACACCGTGCCCAAGGAGCAGCGCTACATCATCCGCATCCTCTTCATCGTGCCCGTCTATGCTTTCGACTCCTGGCTCAGCCTCCTCCTCCTCGGGAGCCACCAGTACTACGTGTATTTCGACTCGGTGCGCGACTGCTATGAAGGTGAGCACAGCAGGAATGCTAATGGCAGAGCAGGGCTGCTCTCCTTGGTGCTCCACCTGGGTCGCTGGAGCATCTGGGCATTGCACAAAGTCATAAATCTTCTCCATATCTCTCACATCTTCCTTGCGGAGGCTTTACCCTACCTTGCCCTTCAGCAGCATGTCCAACTGCAAGGGTGAGCTGCAAGAACTTCTCCCTCTAACTCACAGTCCTGCCCAAATGTCTTTTCTTTTTCGTATGGTAAAAAAACTGAGTGTCTAGTGACATTTGGGGTAACAAGGGAAGTGACCTATGGACAAACATGATCCGGTGCTTCTCAGCCACCTGCCAGGCTCAAGGGAGCACAATGTCTGCTTATGCTCCACAGAGAAGGGTTTTTCTGGCTCTCTTTGAGGTAGAAAAACCTAAAGCAGAAGGCAGAGCTGCCTGGGATGCATAGCTTTACCTAAGAAATTGGGAGATCTGGGATGATTTGAGGTGCAGGGGAAGCTTGTGAGAGTTGCTGGTCTTTGACCTTGTTGCCCTTCCACTGGGGAAGGGGATGTTGTGGGCACAGGTATTATGTTGGGTTTGGAGCAAGGGAGCATGAAAAATAAGTGATGGGAATCTAATAAAACTCTGTTGTGGTCACTGAGCAGGAGGAGAAGTGAACTCACAAGCTATGGAGAGCATCGCAGAGGCAGTTTCTTGCTTCTCAAGACCAAACAATCTGCTCTTTGCTGGGTACTAGCTGCTCAAGCTGCCCTTTGGTATTCCCAAGATTCTTCCATGAGGGTTTTCTCTGGCCAGTGCATTTCTGCCCTGCCTTGTGCAGCTGTGCATGAGGACGGCTCTGCAGCAGCAGGCACGAAGGGTCTGTGCATGCAGGGCAGTTCTGCTGGGTCGGCAACCAGTGCACCGAGCACATGGGAATGTGAGTCCGGCTCTGCTCGGAAGCGCCTGCTGTGCTGAGCAGGTGCTGCAGATTTGACCTGCGATTCCTTTCGCTGGGCTGCCACACACGTGGACACTGACCAGTGTCACAAATGCTCAAACTCTGCCTGGATGTTGTGCTGGGAGTGGGTGAGAAAACACCTCAGCAGAAAGGATGTGCCATGTAATGTAATAGCCCCCTGGTTCTCCATCAGCCCTGCTGATCCTGTCTGTCCTTGCCAGCTTTTGTGATTTATAGTTTCCTGAGCCTGTGCTTCGAGTACCTTGGCGGCGAGAGCACCATCATGACGGAGATCCGAGGGAAGCCCATAGCGTAAGTCATGGTGTGCCGCGAGTTCCCTGCCCCTCCACCTGCTCTCCCCGTTAACCAGCCCCCGTGGCTTCTCCCTGCTTTTTCCTTCCAGGTCCAGCTGCTTTTACGGGACGTGCTGCCTGCAGGGCATGTCCTACTCCATCGGATTCCTGCGCTTCTGCAAGCAGGTGGGTAGCGGGCAGGGAGCCCTCTGGGGTGGCCACCTCCGGGTGACTCCCTTCCCGGTGCCTCGCCAAGGGCCTTCTGAGCTCTTGGGAGATGCTCATTTTTTCCCTGAGAGGGAGGCAGCTCTCCCAGCGCGCGGGCGCCCGGCCAGCAGCAGGGCCCGCACTGGCTGTCCCTGCCTCTGACTCACTGCTGAGTCAGGGACCCTCCCACTGCAGAGCTCAGATTGTATCTCTGTCCAGGCCCGGGTTAGCCCGGACAGCTTCCTAGCTCCCCAGGGCTGCGAGCTGAGTCCTAGCACTGCCGTATCCTCAGGCCACCAGCTCTCACCCCTGCAAATAAGAGCTTTGTGGCAGCTCTGGGGCATAGCCCTGTGTCTGGATCACATTCCCTGCTGTTTGTGGTGGTGGTCACTCCTGTGCGCTCAGTTTAAGGCAGCCTTTCTGTCCCGGGAGGGAAGAGGTTGGCAGCAAGCTCTGCTTCCAGCCATCAGGACACCCTCCTGCCTGGTGCTGAACAGTGTCTCTCTCCTCCGCACAGGCCACATTGCAGTTCTGCATTGTGAAACCCCTCATGGCCATCGTCACCATCATCCTGCAGGCGTTCGGGAAGTACCATGACGGGGACTTCAAGTGAGAAGGCTGCGCCCGGGGGTCAGGGAGGAGGGTGTTCCCATGGGTGTAGGGAAGGATGGGTCCTTGCTGCATCCCCAAAAATGGACCCCCCGCCTTCTGCAAGCAGTTCCCTGGGCTGTGCCTTCCCTCTCTCCAGCTCCTGGATTGAAGCCATGTGCTTCCCAGAAATCCCTGTCCTTGGTGTGGCATCCTGTTGGTTGTGAGAGCTCCAAAAGCCATGAGGGCAGCCCACTCCTTCCCCAGCTCCTGCCTTGCAGCACAGCCCAGCTCTGTGCAGCTGCCAACCTTGAGATGCCACAGCCAAGTGTGACCGGGGCGTCTGTGCCTCTTGCAGGAGCTGCGGCTTCTCCTGCCACTTCCCCCTTCTTCCCTCCTCAACTTCCAGTGACTTTGCAGCTGGTCGCACTCACTGCGCAGTCCAGGGCACCATCGCTCTCTCTTTGCAGTGTCCACAGCGGCTACCTCTACATCACCATCATCTACAACTTCTCCGTCAGCCTGGCCCTTTATGCCCTCTTCCTCTTCTACTTTGCCACCATGGATCTCCTACGCCCCTTCAAGCCAGTGCTCAAGTTCATCACCATCAAGGCAGTCATTTTCCTCTCCTTCTGGCAAGGTGGGTCCCTGCCATGGGTGTCCAGCGCTTTTCCTCTCATAGCACTACACTGGCTGGGACCTGCAACCCAGGGGTGCATGACAGAGCTAATCCCTCTCCATCCTCCTCACAGGGACGTTGCTGGCAATCCTGGAGAAATGTGGGGTGATCCCTGAAGTCCAGATTATTGATGGGAAGGAAGTGGGAGCTGGGACAGTGTCTGCTGGCTACCAGAACTTCATCATTTGTATTGAGATGTTTTTTGCCTCCATTGCTCTGCGCTATGCGTTTACATGCCAGGTGTACATAGAGAAGAAAGAAAATTCAGCAGGTAACTCTCCCTCTTTTCCATCTTTCCCTGGTAAATAAGGAAGGAAGAGAATCCTCTCACAGCATGGAAAAAAACACTAGAGGAATTTCCTTCTCTTACACTCCGTGAGATTCCTCTCCTTCTTCCCTTGTTGCATCCATGAGACACAGTGAATGAATAAGAATAGGAAGCAATCAGAAACAGGGAAATTTTGGTACATGCTGCTGGAGAGGGTCCATCCTCTTAAATATGACTTGGAAACATGGAACTGGGGTTGCCTTCCTTGCCACCTCTGTCCCATAGCGAGATATGGCCCTTGATGGGGGCCGTGATCTCCAGTTTCTAAGGCAACCAGGCTAAAAATGTTCCTTCAGTCAATAGGCTCGGAGCGCTCAGACTGTCACCTGCTCCTTTCCGACCATGTCCTAGGGCTTTAGCGATGGGTTCGAGCCCTGTCTTCGTCCCTTGCTCTACTCCAGCTGCCTGTGGCTGGTGGACCGTGTCTGCTGTCTCATCACTGGCCCATCTGCTCTCCTTGTTTTCCAGCAAACCTTGCCCCATTGCAGAGCATCTCGAGTGGGCTGAAGGAGACCATGAGCCCCCAGGATATCGTGCAGGACGCGATTCACAACTTCTCGCCCACGTACCAGCAGTACACCCAGCAGTCGATGCAAGACGCGGAGCACAAAGCGCCCGGGGAAAACGGGCATGTGGTGGCCAAGGCAGAGGGACTGAGCAGCAAAAAGAGCAAAAACATTGAGAAAAGAGTGTTGATCCTGTCAGATGAGGAACTGTAGGAGACACCAGAGGGGACAGCGACAATGGAGAGGCTTAAAGCCATGCGAATGGGAACAATCTCAAGGCTGTGACAAACTGGTCTAATCAGAGCACAAAGACAGTAAAGGAGATAGGCCAGGGTAGCTTCTTAACCTCCTCAAAAAGCCGGTCTCTTCGAGTGAAGAGGGAAAAGTTCAACCAAATAGTGCCAGCTTCTCCTGTCCCACCTCTACTGGTATCAGAGGTGGAGCTGGTTTTGCTCCGTGGCTTTGCCTGCCCCACTGGCAGTGTTTTGTTGCCACTCTCACGCCCGTATCCACACTCCAGGGATGCTGAATGTAGCTCCTGGGCATCCCTGTAAGTGCTGTAAGATGGACTTGCTGCTCTCACCCTCCTCTTGTCTACAAAGGGTGCTGGGACCTGAGAGAAATGCTTTTCTCAGCACAGTCCTGCTCTAGTTTCTCTTGATTTCAGTAAAAATGTTCTCTAAGGACTTTGTGGAGAAAAACAGACCAGCAAGGTGACTTCACTTCACCTCAAAACCCGGTAACGTTTTAAAGATGTTGTTCCTTACTTTTATATACTCCCCACATCCCATTCCCTCAGACAAGTCTGAGGAGTTGTGTAGAAGACACAGCTTGTCTTATTGGAAGGGTTGATCATCCTTTTCTCTCTCCTGATGAGGATGCAGCTGCCTGAAATAGTGATTCCCCTGGGGAGGGATGGTAGGACCATGCTCAGGGCTAGAGCAAGGCCTTGCAACTGCGTTTGAGAGCTGTTGGTGACAGAACCTCTCTTGTTTGTGTCTAAACTGACTATCTCCAAAGCGATCTGAAGTTAAAAGGGATTCCAGTTTCCTTATCGGAGCGGTTATTAGGGAACCAGACTGTGACTGGTGCTGGTAGGAATGTTCTTGCTGGAAACTGTCTGTTCTTCCTAACCCCTTTCTATTTATCATCCCTATCGCCACATTCAGAAAACAAGTGTTGTAGCTAGATGCATCCCAGCCACGCATCTGGGCTGAGCACCAGCAGAATTAGTTCATGTCGAGCCAGAAACACGTGAGCTGGTAGCACCAGGGCTGCACGTGAGCCACTGCTTGGCACTTCTTGCACCTGGAGGCTTTGCTGGCGTCGGTGGGGACAGACCTGGCCGCTCGGGGCAGCGCGGCTTGCAGGAAGCGACACGCGGTCACGAAGAGCGAGATGGATTTCCCCCGCATCGAGCGGTGGTAAAGAGCACACATTCTGTGAAACTTCCTCTGTGTGGGTTTTTCTTTTTTTCCTCGGGCTAGACTAAAACCTAAAGCTGCTAATCAGATGATTTCTGGGAACTCAAGTGGGAACTGGCTAGAGTACTGCTGCGGGGTGGGTGAAGCTGGGGAGTGGAAGGACAAGGGCAAGTCAACAGCCTCAGATTCGCAATCATGCGGCAACCAAGCCGATGGGTACGGCTTATAGCTATTTTACACTCAACTCCCACCATTTTGGCTTGTTTTTCTTGTTCCGCTCTTGAGCTGAAAAGTGTAAACTGCAACCACAAATTATTTTATTTATGATTTTTTTCTAATAAAGAGCAGTTTCTACTTAAGACTGAACAAGTGTTTTCATTTTCTTACCTCAGCGAGCAAAGCCCATAATCTGCCTATTTCTGCTCTTACACTCAATATCCTCCCTGCCTCTTGATGCTGGGGCAGCAGAAATATCTGCACAGGCAGCATCCTGCACATCTCAGCATTCCCGAGGTCTTTGGTGTTCCTCTTTCTCACTCCTTCCCCAACTCGTGTTGCGCCTGACCCCCTTCCAAGGCGCGGATGCAGCAGCTCAGAGCTGAATTCCCTTTAGCCAGGCTGAGCACAGATTCCACCAGCGATGACACCAAGTCTGTTTATTATTATCGAAGAAATCTTATAATGCCGAAAGACCGGGATCAACAACACAGGCAGCCAGTAGCTAAGCCAGTCCTACCAGTCCCTCTGCTCTCAAGAGCGGCCGCTCATACCTGCTTGGCCAGACCGCTGTCACGTTTTCCGCGAGCAGACCCATAAACAAGTCACACACCCCGTAAATGCAGGCGCTGGGAGCAGGACCCTCCTGCCTGTGACGTGCAGCTTCAGCGCTCGGGGCCGAGGCCGCTCGGATTTATAGTGCAGCCAGCAAGGAAGCAGCAAAGTCCCCGAGCTGAACGTCACGGTCTCCTCGGCGCGAGGACAGCCTGCCAAGGTGACAGGGGCACATCTGCCGGCGTGCTCGCTGCCGCCAAGATAAAGACTTGCACGAGAGCACAGCGAGAAACGCAGTCGTACTTCATTGCACAAATGATCGACTCCGGTGCGTAATGGGCTGCTTTCATTGCTCTTGCCAGCAGGTGCAATTCCCACAGCAGACAATAACCATTGCCTATTTATGTCAAGCCCTGATTACTGTGTTATATGTAAAACAGGCCTTCCTCACAAGCAAAACAAGAGAGAAATAAAAGATCAGCTGTGGCTCGTGCAAGGCGGCAGAGCGACAGCAGCCTGAAGGAGCTGCGCCGGGCTGGACCCCGCAGTCCCCATCGCAGCAGCGGGCAGAGCATCCTTGTTCGGCCGGCGCGAGCTTGGCTGCCTGGTCTCATCCTGGGAGAGGTCCAGGCAAAGTCACCACATCCACATCATTACACTGTCCAAATGCATCCACAGACAACAGAAATACCTACGGTGTCAGGCCCAGCATCTTCCCCAGCAGATACGGGAGATGTGTGCTCTTCTGCTCGAAAACCTCCCTCTTCTTAGCAAAAACACAGCAAAAGCCGGAGGTAACGCGTGCGGGTGACCTACACACATGCCCGTCTTTGCGCATGGCGCCGTGCCACGGGCAGCTCTGGAGGAACAGGCATTTCCCCCTGCTGGCAGCAGGCTCGGGTGGTCGGCAGGCCCAGCGCTCGCTCATCCTCCTGTTTTCCCTGTGGGCCGGGCTGTGGCTGCGGGCACTTCCCAGCCCGGCCCGGCAGCTCTGCCAGGGGCCGCGGCCTCGTGGGCCACGTCCTGTCTCGGTGCCCGCAACAGCTCGTCCCGACCACATTTCCTACGTGCTTGGGCACAGGGGAGGGCGGCCGCTGCTCCCTCAGCAAATCCAGTGTTTTCACGTACCCACCGGCTCAGACTCCAAGCAGGAGCAGAGGCCCTGCTGGGCTTGGGGTGTTCGGTACCTTCCCACAAGCTCTCGATGTTTCTTGGCGGGGAGCAGGCTACAAGACCTGCAGCGTGAACAGGATTCCTGCTCTCTCAGGGCTCTTCTCAGCCCGGCTGCAGGATTTTTTCCCTCTCTGAAGCATGAAGGAGACTTTTCCTTTCACTGACAAACTTGAGCTGATTGCTCAAGCTCTTCTCCTCCTGAGCTAATGCTCCCTTGTCCTGCTGAGGGTCACGACTATCCCACGTTTCCCTCTCTGCAGCCCCTGGCTCCTCACTGCCCTTTCTCAACGCAGCGGCTGTGGCAGACGATGCTTCATTTTCAGGAACAGGCTAAGCACAAGTGACTGCAGCGAAGCCTCAGGGCTGCCACAGTGGTGCAGGTCCCCCCAGCCCCGCTCCTGGCACCTACCAACCATCCAGGACCTGCTTCTACACTCACCACCTCCATCCCACATCTCTGCACAGCAGCAAAGTTACACAAAGACAAACTCAGGCTTTGGCCACTGCCTTCATCTCCAAGACCCTCAGCCCAGCACCATCCAAGTGTTTTTGTCCCTCCCCATCACCTGTCCCCCAAAGCAAGAAGCCGCTCATAAAAGGGATTAAGGATAACTCTGCTCCTAGGCTCTCTCTGGCACATGGTACCATCGCTTTACCAGGGCCAGAGTAACAAAACTGGGAGAAGCAGAAATACTGATGTAAGGGGTTGAAGGCGTTTATTCACAAGGAGTTGCACAGGGAAGCAGGGAAGGGCTATCTCACAGCCCCAAAGAAGGGAGAGTAGTGTTTCCCTCCAACACCGCGTCCTCGCAGCACGAGGTCTTCAGTGCCGGAGCAGCATCTGCAGAGCAACTCCCAGCATCACGAGCGCGGGCAGCCGCCTGCCACCTCCCAGGCCCTGCTCGCTCCCAGGACGCTGCTCGAGAAACACCTCACGATTACACATTGTGGGCTGGGTCACAGCAACAGGGACACGGGCTGTGCACAGCAGAGCCACTGCACGGGCAGCTCGGAGAAGAGTTGGCCAGCGAGCGCACTCCAAATACATCAAAATGCCACCAAACTAGGGCTTGGAGCCGAACGAGGCGGCTGCCGCGCGCCGGGTGCTGCCCCAGCCCTGGGCCAGCGACACGCGGCCCTCGGCCCGGCCTCCCGTCCAAAAACACATCCTCAGCAGCAGCACACGGGGAGCTGAAACACTGCACAGGCTACGGCAGACAGCGCAGCGAGGGAAACATCCCAATGAAGATCAATTCGAGCTCCAAAATGCTGACCATACACCAGGGCAAGTCTGAAACCAGAAAATGCTTTATTGGAAAGGTACAAAAAAACCAGTCACTGCAGCTAAATTTACAGCAATAAATTACGTTGTGGCTGTCAAGAGAAAATAATGGACACATACACAGGGCTATTCGCCTTACAAACAGGAATCCACATTGCTTGGTATATCAATAATTTATTTTATAATAAAAAAGCAGCACAAAAATAAATATTGAAATGAAATTACTGAGTAACCACAGAGGATAGAATGAGCTGGTGATAAAAAAACAACTTTAAACAGAAGACCTCTATCATTAAAAAAATGAAAGCAAGTATTCACCATCTACGGAAACACCCCAGCAGACTGAAATACAGACGAAGGAAAACAAATCCACATTACAAAAGTTTTTGTTTTTGTTTTGTTTTTAAATAAAAACAATCATGACAATGAAGTTTAAATGATTTGAGAGAGAAAAAAAAAAAACAATAAAATAAAAATGCCTTCTCCTCCTCCCCGGGTTGGGGGTGTCCGGTAGCCTGGCGGCTCCTACGATGCGATGAGCAGCCGTAAGAAGCGCTCGCATCCGCGCCAGCTCCTTCCTGCCCTCCCCAGCCGTCCCCGCGGTGTCACACAGGCCTCTCCGGTGGCACTTTACAGCCTCCTCGGGTGGACGGAAGAGCTGGGCGAGAGCGGAGGTGCTGACCTGCTTCGAAGGGCCGCGGAGCTGCCCTAGAGGGAAGGGTTCCCCGCTGCCCACGGCGAGCAGCAAACGCATCCGTAAGGACGGAGATGCCCCTCGTGCTGCTGCCGCCGCTTGGGGCCACCTCCACGTCCCACCCCACGCGCGGTTCCATCACCCTGAGGACAGGAAGTAGCCAAAGAAACGCCAGGCCCAGGGGAGAGTTTTCCAGCGCTCAGAGCTCCTGCCCCACACAGGGGCAGGGGGACAAATTAAGAGTAGAGGGGACGGGAGTCCCGGCATCCGAACTGCTGCAGCGGGGAGCCGAGCGAGAGGCGCCCGCGCGCTCCTCCTCGGCGCTGCCACCGGCCCCCTGCGCCGCCCGCCCCGGCTGTCACTCTCACAAGTACAGGACGGAGAGAAACTAAAAAAAAAAAAAAAAACAACAACAACAACAAAAAAAAAGAAAAACAAACAGAACCAAACGAACCCCAGAGGAATGCAATGCGACAACCCCAAGCTGGAGGGCCCTCCAGGCCGGAGGGTGGAGGAGCTGGGTCTCCAACGTGGTCAACAGCTTTCGGGTCATTCCTCCCTCCACATTACCTTGCAATTCTGATCCCTCTGTGGAAGTTTATCCAGGACATTTCATTCCCCTCCAGGTCACCACCCAGGGAGCCCTGGACTGGCAATTTCTTTTAATAAAGATTTACAGTATCAAACTTGGAAAAAAAATTATTTTTTTACGAAAAATCTGTACGATAAAATGTATATAATTATATATTTATATATATATTTCTCTCTCTTTAAATATTTCCACGTGGTCCTTATGGATATCCAATATGGATTACCTACCATGGCTATGGTATTAACAGCTTTAACAACACCCAGGCCTCTTGTTCTTTATCGAGTGACCAGAGATTTAAGTGCCTACCAGCGCAAAACTAGCAATCACTTGGACAAGCCTTTGGCACCCTTCCAAGAACTGGAAAAAGAAACACTTGGCCACAAGGGAAGTGCCACATAAAGATATGTTTCTCAACTCATTCCAACAGCAAGAAGACCCCATGGAGCAAAGTTCAGCCTCCATCCCCCTCTGAGCAACTGATCTGAGTTCCCTGGCAGGGACTGAGGATGGTCAAAGGGGTGTTCCTATCTAGCCAGGAATATTATGGAGCTCTGGAGCTGTTTTAAGAACTGGAAGCATTTGGGCATTTTCAAGTCAACTGGCCTTTTTCTTTGAAGTTTTCATCTAAAGCCCCAACAGTGCCAGGAGTCTCCATTTTGCCTGGTTTTGGAGGCACCTGTAAGGTCTGGGAAAGTTTCCAATGTTTGCGAGCTGGAGAACATGAGAGGACCGGGAAATGACAGTAACATCTTTCTCTTCCTCAGCTTCTGCTGTGGGAGTCAATAACTGGTACGATATACAGGACATCAGTCTGCCTGTTAGGAGATAGGGAGGGGGTGGAGGAGAAATGAGGTAACGCTAAGTGTCATCCAAACTGTGCACGTTGGAAAAAAATATCCCTTGAAGGAAACTCCCTGCTCCCCTCCACAATGTGGGGATCTGGCAGGAGTCACAAGCCTTAGGGAAACGTTTCATTTGCACCCTTTCTGGCTCAGTAAGGTCATGAATGCAGATGTTGAGGACTGAAGGAGAACCAAGTCTGAGGTTTCTCTTTTCATTAACCTATTTCACAAAGGACCCTCTTGGGAAATCCTGAGACTCCAATGATCCAACGACAAGGTGAAGAGAGGAAGAAAAAAAAAAGAAAAAAAAAAAGGCAAGCTGACAACTAATTCCTTCCAAAGACAAATAGGGCTTCAATAAAATTTAAACTTAGTGTCGTTCAAGACGAGACAAAGCCTTGAACAACAATATTATACTGAGTCTTGGATGCCAGTTTACTGTCCTTTAAAAGCAACGGGGGAACTTGATTATTCTCTTTCAGTCCTGAACACTCATTAATTGTTTTATATTTTAGAGCCCCAACTCTCTAAATTCTTCTCCTCAGCTTAAACTTCAGCAATCTCATCCTCTTCTCACCTGTGCGATAACAGGCATCGTCCATTCCACAAGTCTCTGACCCGCCCTACAAAACTCACAATCCCTTTTCTTTCCTAGTTCAAAAAGAAAACAAAACGAAACACGAACACCAACAGAACTATTTTTACAGTGACCTGGAAACATTTGTCTTTTCAGTGCTGTTGCAGAACAGCAGAATCTCTCCTTTGGCTTCCCGCTTCCTGCCCATTGCTGAGCCAGAACTCCTTCTCCTAAACCACTGCTCGGAGCCACATGCACGACTTCTCAATCCCAGTCTTACCGTCCCCTGTACGCACCGATTTTTAACCTGCCCTCTGTCCATCTCTTGGGATAATTCACAGATTCCCACGAGAAAGTGTCAAGTTTCAGGGTCACATTCACACAGGTTGTCTGAACACTGAGGGTTGTGCACTGCACTCTTTGGATCCCAACGTCAGTGCCTGACACAATACAGAGAGGAAAAGCTCTTAAGACTCCCATCCAACTACCCCATAGCCCCTCTCTGGTCCAAGGCTGGTGAGCCTGGCTCTCCAGCGGTCCTTGCTTACCTACCAAGGCTTTTGCCAAAGAGGAGGCTCTACAACTCCTCTCTTCTTGTCTTTTTGCTATTGCCCTCTAGTTACACGTCAGTGCTTTAAAAACATCTTTCTAAAATATTCTGTATAAACTCCTTATCATAGTGCTGATCCCAGCAGATTGCTCCTACATTCTCGCAGTCAGTTCTGCCTCCTAATAACACTTCTAGCACTTCTCCTCCTCGTCTCCCCTACTCCTTGCCATCATGCAGCTCTTCACAGCATTTACTGTGTCTCCTTCCCTTAAGCTTCAGGGAATCCATAAAAAAAAATAAGCTGCTACTTCAAGACTGCGGATCATTCGGAAGAAATAAACTGCATAAATATACCCAATTCACAGGCACACCTTAGGGAAGGAGCTATTAGGAAAATTGGTTTGGAATAAAGGAGGCTGCAATATAGTTTTCATAGGCCACACAGGTAATGGGGCATATTAAAATATGTAAAATATATATTTTTCCATATTTTAACAGCATGGATTGAAAACAAAAGGTTATTCCTAATGGGTGTGATCAGACCCAAGCATTAGTCTCCATCATCCTCCCACTTCCATCCATTCATGGCAGGATGAAATCCACTCCAAAACGCCTGTTTCTCTGCCCTCGTAATAGCAGATGGAAGTAGGGAGGGGAAATGAGATCTTTCTTACAGGGAGTAGGATGCCACTAAAGGAAACTCTTTTCCATATATTCATCTCACATGATGATTTCTACGGTCCATCTGTTTCCTGGCTCTTGAGCATCATTCATGAAGACTCCGGAGGCTTCTCAGGTATCTTCTCCCAGCTGGAAAGCTGCCCACAGCCTAGAAGGGGTTGAGGAGATAGGGGAAGGAGGAAGCAGATCTTGCTATTTGTACTGCATACAGAGCTCGAATCCTGGACACGAGACGTTGATGGAGCCGCCGAGTCCAGAGAGAAGCAGCCAGTTAAGTTCCCTTTGTAGATAATTTTTCTTTTTTTTTTTTCTTCTTTTTTTCCTTTTTTTTCTTTTTTTGCACTTTTGGAAGAGAACTGTTAAAATGCCAATTCTTGACGTGCCCCAGGACTCTGGAACGAACAATGCATAAGAGCCTTTTCCCCTCCCCTCTGAAAGGCTGCTAGTTCCCCAACCGAGGGCACTAGGACGCTGCTGAAAACGGCACAGAACTGGATGAGATTTCAGCTGATTTCACGATGGTGATGACACTGGTGGTAGCAACTTTGGTCGGGGTGATCGGCCCTCGCGCCACAGTACGAGCAAAGGTCTGGAGTGCTTCGTACTTGGAGCGCAAGGCGTCCAGCTCTAGCTTCATGCTGCTGTTTTCTCTGGCCAGCTTCTCCACCTCTTGCTGCAACTCAACCCGCTGCCTCTCTAACTCCTCCTTCTGAGTCACGCGCTTGATGCGGCAGCTGGCAGCGTAGCCCCTGTTCTTCAGCGTGCGTCTCCGCTGCTTCAGACGGATGACCTCCTCCTTGGTGAGACCCCGCAGGTGCTGGTTCAGCTCCCGTACGGACATTGACACGAGTTCATCATCACTCAGCACTGGGGCATTCTCTCCCGACTCCTCCTTTACCTGCAAATACCAACAGCACAGGGGTAGCAGCAGCCCTACACGAGCAGCTGCTTTGAGGAAGGAGATGGGCTACCCCTCAGCATAATCCCCCTGCCTGGAAAAAGCCCCCAAAGTACCTTACAGACCAGAGGCTCTGCTAAAGCAGAGCTGCAGATGGGCAGAACGCAGCAGAGATCAAAGCCCTGTATCTTCTGGCTTTCAGTAACCTCTTTCAGGTCGGGAAAAGCAGTTTGAAGTGATAGATAAAGCAGTACTTCTACCTCCTTCAAAATCTGAAAGTGGACTGAAGTGCTGTGTGTCAGGACACAGATTTTATATCAAATCCTAAAAATGACATCTTTTCTCAGCACCACGCTGGGACACCTCACACTCTTATTACATTCTGGGACACCTCAGCACTCTCAAAAGCTGAAGAGCCACCAGCACACAGGCTTTAATTAAGCACCTGGTGGCTTTTCATTGAAGCACTGACCAAAACAAACCCTGCTTGGCTTATTAGGACCACAGCCAGATTTGTTTTTCTGGAGCAAAGTCCAGAGAAGCTGCATGAATGAGACACCGAGGCACTGTGCCTTTTCGCTTGTGGATGTTTGCTGCCACTAGTATTTTCAGAATATTTCTGACATTTTTGAGGGGGGTATCTTCACAGATTGCACGTTATCTGGAATGAAAAGCCAAGACAGCAGAAAGAAGCAGCAACAAGAACTGAACGTGTGCAGGGACCGCCACAAATCAGTGTCCCAGATGTTTACTGGCTCATACACTGTGAGAAGACAGCTTTAAACTTCCTTGCCCCAGTTCCTCTCAATCCAGAGAGCAGGAGGAATGATTTCCCAGGGCTGGGAGCACTGTGTTCTGGATGCTGCCAAAGCCTAGTATAGTCAAAAACCTCCTGGGCAGCAGTTAGGATACTCTATTCTTCACGCAATCCTAGAGTCTCCACACTGCTATCTAGATTATCACCAATATCCCCTATCCTGTCTTAAAAACTTTCCTGTTGATAGTGGGAAACTGCATCGACACACATTTGTAAGATTCTCACCAAAGGAAAAAAAATATATATATATATACATATATATAGAGAGAGACACGTATATGCATGGAGCACAGTTCTCTGACATCTTCCCCTGCCACCCAGCATCACCCACTCAGCCTTTCTTCCTACCTTTAAAGCCTTGTTCGGTTTGGGATTAGTCGTCATAACCTGAGCACAGTCTTCTGGACAAAACTGCTCAGAAATTGCAACTGAAAAACAACACAAAACAAAAAACATTTTCAGGTTATAATAAATTCAGAGATAACAGTAGGAGAAAAAAAAAAAGAAAAAAGAGGATACTAATACCCAGTCCAAAACTTCAACTGTAAAGGATTCTGAGATTAGTTTACACGGGAGGAGAAATTTGCATTGACAACAAGTGCCTTGCTTCTTAATGCTAAGTAGCTAATATTTTGCCATACGTTCACCAGGATCAAGCAAGGAAGACAGGGCTGGGGAGGAGGAGAGGCTACCTGCTCATGCCTGTAAACAGCAGTTACGCTAATAACCACACACTGCCTTGCGAGCAGCCACCTCTGCTCAAGGGGAGAGCAGAGCTCGGCCTTCCAGGCCCCATCGCTTCTTCACCTCCCTCTGCAGGAATCCCAGACGCACGGAATGGCCTATTAGGGGCTGAATTAAGAGTTACCTCTGCTCATAAAAGGCATCGAAAAGCCACAAGACAACAACTCCCTTCATTCTTATTTTGATCATTACTAACCTAGCTTAAAATTGAATCAGCAACCCAGAAATAAGCTGCCTAGTTTGTAACCTGCTTTCAGAGCTGTCCCCACCCAAGAGAGACGCTACTAGAAAATCCAAACGGCAGAGGCGAAAGCCCCTGGATAACAAAGCAAAGCAGCGTCTGCCTCTCCCCGCACACCAGGGCTGCTGCTTCGCGACGCTCTGTGCCCCGGGCTGAGCGCTGACCTGCCTGATATTTCTCGTGACGCGGGAGCACGTCCACCGACACCGCGGGTCCTCCGTCGCGACGCTGCCCTTCACTCTCACCTCGGCTGGGACCAGCGCTCTGGAGAAACCCACCAGCCTGGACCTGCATCCGAAGCCCTCGGCCCGCAGAAGCACCACGGACGAGCCCGGAGGCAGCGCCGCCCGTCAGTATCTACCCTGTGAGGCGGCAGCGCCCGTGACACCATCACAGCCGCCGCTCACCGCGCGCCCGGCATCGTGGCTGCCCTGCGCGGAGGGCCTCGAGGAGCCGGCGGCAACGCGGAGCGCCCGGCGGGAGCCCTGTCCCCCCGGCCCACCCCGAGCCCTCCCCGTTCCCACGTCTGCGTCGTGTCACACATTCTAATCATTCATGAAAAACCCAGCCCAAGCATCCCAAGCATGATTCCCTTCCGATAGTTGCCATGGTGACCTTGGGAAAGTAGCCAACCCCGAGACAGTCACCATGGAAACAGAGAAGCCCAAAAGCAATAATGACTTCAGGTCATGTCTGTGCAAAGACATCACGAGGTCGTCGCAGAGTAAACAAACTCATTCATAGCTGCAAACAAGGGGTGAAGGGACTTGGTGGGGTACAAAGGTGGGCTGGGGGAACAAAGCAGCCCTGGGGAGAGAGGTGCTGGCTCAGGCAGCGCTGCTCCCGCTTGGATTTTATCAATCAAGACACCTCGCTCTCATATGACTTGCAGAAAAATCAAGATAAGGATGAGAGGAAAAAGAAGAAAAAAAAAAAACAAAAGCACAACAAATGCTGTAAATGCAAAGCTGCAAGATACTATCCTAGATATTAGGGTGTGTGTTCATGCGCCTCCTCTATTTTTAAGCCTGAGACGGCACAGCCTTCCATGTCTGCGGGAGGAGGGACAAGGACGGGCGCACGGCGCGCCAGCCACGATGCTCCGTGATGAATGGGCCGCGCGCAGCAACTGGTGTGCGCCGCGCGTCCCGGAGCGTCGCAGGGCTCCTCGCTCCGCATCCAGCCTCCGCCAGCGGGACGGGCGCAGGGAAAGGGGAGAGCCGCCCCCGCTGCCGACCCCCCTGCCCAGGGCAGCACCCGCAGTTACCGAGGGAAGAGGCCGCGCGCGGCCTCCAGCTGCTGCAAACCTGCATGTTCTGCACCGGGCGCCTCTCCGGAGCTCGGCGCTGCCCTTTCCCCGTCCTCCTCGGCGCTGCTTCCCCCCCTACCCGCCGGTCGGGCGCTCGCGCGGAGGCGCTGGCAGGAGGAGGAAGGAAAAGCTCCTCGTCGCGGCGCAGCGGGTTAAGGAGAGGCTGCCAGTGCGTAAAGGAAGCGGCCGGCAGCCCCCTCCCTGCACGCGCGGAGCCCGCGCAGGCACTTGGTGCCATAGTTATGCAGTGAGTCACCAGCTGTTTACAGAGCTGGAGAGCTCGCATTCCCACAGCACCAGAAACGCTGCCTTCCCCCGGCATCCCCCCGAGCCCGCCGCCCCTACAAGGGAAGGGGCGCCCGCTCCGGGCCCACACGCGGGTTACGCCGGAAAGGGAAAGGCAAAAAGCAGGGGGAGGCCGAGGACAGGCCGGTCACACCCCCAGCTTACACAAAAAGGCTTTTGATTCTCACCCAATGCGTCTTCAAAGCACCTTCTGCGCCAGCCGGCGGAAAAACTGAACAGGCCGCTTGGCCGCGCAGAGGTGGAAAGAAACGTAAAATATCGTGGAAAACAAGCGCGGAGGGTTGAGATTCCCTCCGGTGGGGGTCACTGTCTGGGCTCGCCCGCCACCCAAAGCGAGGCCGCCGTCGCCGCTGTGTTAATTTGCTGCTCCACTCCACGTGATGGATCCACTTCTGGTCACCTGCTGCTCCGTGTCGCCAGAGCAACATGTTGACTGATAAGAACAGATACAACATCTCCTCACCCTGCACATTCCGGCACGGACAGCGCGGGCTCCTCCACGTTTGGTGCGGGCAACTTCAGTACCTGAAATAAGGGAGGGTCTCGTGCTTTGCGTTCCCCTCTCCTCGCCTACCGACACGCTCCAAGCTCCAGCTTCCCTCTCAAGCACGCTGGGATCGGTCCTATTCCATCGGGGCGAGGTGCCGGAGCCCTTCCTGGCATGGGCACGAGGAGGAGGCTCAAGCAGCCGTCCATAGTTACAATGTCGGGGCATCTTCAGAGCAAGCGGCATGGGAGCCACCCCCTTTTTAAAGACCAGAATTTGATAGCAGAAGGAGAAACGCTGACTTAGACTCCAGTTCTTCACCCAAACGTGAGCGCCAGAGCAAGGGGCACCGCAGGGCTGGCCCCAGCTGAACTCGGAGTCAATGCCCCAACACTGCAATCCTCACCAACCCCATCTTCCATCTGCACAACGCCTGCCCTCAGTGTTACTTAGGACTATGCAGCTAGAAATAAATTCAACTGGCACGGCACTTGCTATAGCGAGAAGGCAAAACCCCATGATAAAACAGTAAATAATGCCACAAACTTGTCATTTTCAGCGGTGCCCCCTAACCATGCTGCATGAGGGTCTTCAGGGACTCTGACTCCAATTTGATTACTAGAACCCTTTTAGTCTTTACCCTATTTCTGCCCTTCTTTTCTTAATTGCATTTGCTGCATCATGGCTAAAATTAGGAGCTCGGCTTTTTGGAACAAGGGCCACATTACATCTTTATTCTGTAAGCTGTATGACACACTTAGGATGCTACATAAATAAAACAGCAAGTAGTAACACACCGACAGTCAGGGGCAAAGGCTTTCACAGCTCGGCTCCAAGCTTGTACTTAAAGCAAATGTTTTGACGGTAGGTTACACAGAGAGCCCTTGTAATTCTACAATAAAGTTATCCAGCGATAGCCTTGCCAACACCCTCATCCTCTCGGAGGCAACTCTTAAGTTACTCCCTGCATCTTCCCCAAAACCTGGTGTTCACAGGCTGGTGCCTCGTCTGATGGCCTCAACCAGGTGATCTAGAGATCCCCAGATCCTCTGCTTGGAGAGGGAAGAGCAAAGAGAACCTGAGCAGTGCTCTGAGGAGCAACAGAGCTTTCTGTGCAAAAATTGCAATTAAGACAAACCATGCCAGAATGATTTTCTGTATTATAGAGCTTTCTGAGCACATTACGTGTTAAGGACTTACTATAAAGTCATTGCTAACGCCCAGCAGCCGTGGATAGAATGGGTTTCAATATTTGAGTCTACATCGAAAGATGAGCGTAGCCAGAACAGAAGTGCCTGGCAGGCAGCCCTGCCAGTATTGAGGTTCCACCCTCAGACAAGTCCAGCAAACTCAAAACGCGCAACTCTCACCTTGAGCCGGGCCAGCAACGACTTCTAAAGGGTAAAAACACAGTGTTCGGTTTAAGCAGCGAGACGATCTCAGCCTTAATTCTCTGCACAGCCATTTATGCAGGGAACACTCTACTCAGACACTCCAAAACGCAGTATATAATTCCCCAGCAGCTGTTTTAGCCAGTTGCCTGATTTTCTAGTTTATCCACGAGTTATTCCCAACTCCAGAACGCTAGCCAAATGCATATGCTTACCGAGGATAACATCAGATCTGACAGGTGAAGGGAACTACAGATGCTTCAGTCCTGATCTCAGTGCCGCTGTCCCTCGGAAGCATGATACGGATTTCCCACGCGTCGCAGCATGGTACACAGAGCCCCATCCCTCCCCTATCATCCCAAGACCATTTTCCAGCTCCGGGGTCGTTACACATCCCAAAAGACAGATTGACGCTTGTCATTCATTTGTAATGAGAGAGGGGAGGGCCGGGCTGGTGGCGTGAATCAGAGAGCAGAAGCATTTGCAAGGCAATAGGTTTGACACGAACAGAGAGAAGACACATAGGAGGGGGGTGAGTCACTGTTTACTGTTCTAGAGGCGCTACACACAGCCCTCGCCCAGCTGGCCGGCTTTCCATTTCCCGTATGGATCGGAACCAGCATCCAGCAGCAGAGACGGGAACCTTGAGGCCGAACGCGAGCGCTGGCAGGACGCGGCTCCGCGAGGCGCTCTCTGGGGAAGCCTGGCCGCAGATCAGACGCTCCTCGGCGGCGCGGTAAACAAGCGAGTCAGATGCTGCAGAGCCTGTGGCTGGAGCAGAGGATGCAGGAGGGCACCCGCGTGTGTCACAGCAGACAGCCCCGGCTGCTGGGGAGGCCGGGGCCAGAGGGGAAAGGTGCATTAAAGGTATGGGAAAGGTCTGTTAAAGCAGAGGCAAAGCACACAGCACTTCTTTGCATTCAGCACTTATGAAACACAGTGACAGAGCAACATCGGAGTCAGACCTCGGCATCACCAGCCTAGAGACACGTCTGCCCCTCAGAAAGGGGAGCGGAGCCACAGAGTGACTCAGACCAAGGCACAGAGCTGCAACCAAGATTCCAACTTCACGGGCCCCCATCCCACGTGCCAGCCATGAAGGCAGATATCTCCCTGATTGCTAATAATGGAACATATCAGCACCGCTATTCAGGGTCCTGTAATATTGCAAAGCGGTGGGATTTGCTGTGCAATCTGTCCCTCCACTCCAGAGCGTAGCAGCAGGGTAATTGCTTTCATTACCGCCTCCCTCCTCCTAGTCTTTACAGCCACCCAATGCTGCATTGCTCTGTGCTTGCTTCATGCTTGGAAGCCTCTCTGCCCGAGTTTGAAGATAGCCTGAAACAATAGCTCAGACAGAAGTGGAAACTGCCTGTTCATCTCAACAGGGTGCTGAGCCTGAAACTTCCTGATAATTGAAAGTGCTAGCGCTGCTCAAGTATTTCACAGCTGGATGTTTACAAAAGCGATCAGCGAGTGAGCTTATCCCACAAACCCCGAGTGCCGCGGGGCCAGCACTCCCAGCTGTCCTTCCTCTGGTTCCCAAACATCGAACACAGCGAGAGATTTTCAATACCAAATTCTGCAGCGCATTCCACGCCGTTAATCATTTTCCAATGTTGATGGAGAGGCGAGTGCAGCGAGCCGCTCTGCGGCTTTAGCCTTTCCGAAGGCACAGCCGCTCTCCACTCCTCGCTGCAACAGATTGCCAAAGACGGGCAGAGGCACAGAGACGAGATAAGACATGACAAAGCACGCCGTCCTTGACGGGCGAGCAAAAAAATAGAAAGCTAGCGGATTTCTGTCGCTGCTTTGGAAATACTTTCAAGGCAGGCTACGAGCTTGCTCCAATACAGCCGAGAGCGGTTAACACAGTAAAGCTCAAGCGCCTCAACAAGGCGAGAGGCTGCAGAGACTGGGAGGGTGTCCAAGAGTCACTGCATGCCCCAGCCCTGCAGCAACCCCTGCTGCCCCCGCAGATAACATCTCCCCAGCCTCCAGCAGCTCCTCTTTCGGGTGCAAGGAGAGTTAACGCTCCGGCGCCGGGGCCTGCGTGCTGCCATTGGACAGCGGCCGCGTCCATCACGCTTAGGAAGTGACTGCGCGGGGACGGCTGCTCCGCATTACAGTGTGTACACGGAAGGAGAGGGAAAGAGCGGGCGAACGCGCGCCGGTTTCGCCAGGGCGCAGGCGACAAGGTAAAGTGATTTACTGCTAAGCCACGAGAGCCCCGCGCCGCAACGCGCCGGCCGGGCTGGGGCGCCGCTTCCGCACGGACACGGCTCGTGGGGACGCAAAGCACCACGGAAAGCATCAACTCCCCACCTCGCACACAAGAGTGTTTTGTTCCCAGCAGCTCTGCCTCAGTTTGGCTTTAGGAACCGAGCTAGGGAAGGAGGGGACGGCCAGGCGAACGCGAAGCCGGAGGCCTTGCCATTTTTCTGTAACGTAACTTTGCCCAAAGGGGGTTTGGTCCTAATTTGAGATCGCGTGGCCTGTTTTTAGCAGAACCGGTAAAATAGATCCCCTCCTCCACGGAGCAGCACACGAGGGAGGGCAGAGGAGTGGGAGCAGCCCAGGCAGGAGGAGGAGGAGGAGGAAGGTGGCCTGTCTCAAACTGACCATAAAGCACTTGGAGAGCTCAGAGCTCTCGGTTCCCCCTCCATCGTGGCCTGGACATTCCTCTGGCTCACGCCGCCTCCTTCCTCGTCTCGGCAAAGAGTTCAGAAGAGGGTTTTCCCCACCCCCCTTTTCTGACTAAAAATCCAAACTGATCTGTACCCACCAGACAGTCACGTGGCCGTGGTGCCAGCAGAGCCGAATGTCACGGTCCCCTTTCCTCCCACAGGCGTGGTCTCCGGCGCCTGCACATTACCCTTTTTTATTTTTTTCCCCTCTCCTTTTCCCCTGTTTCCACCCTGCCAACAGAGCCCCGATCCAGCACCCTTCTCCGCACGGGGGGCAGGCGGTGCTGCGGGCAGATAAGCGCTCCCAGCCCGCGGACAAGCCCAGCAGACCCAGCGCAGCCCCCGGCGCTGCTGCGGGCGCCCGATAAGCGCCGGGGGCTGCCGCGGCCGGGAGCCGCTCGCGCCTCGGCACCCCGCGCGCTCCCGGCCCGCGCGCGCACCCCGCGGGCTCCCGCGCAGCTCCGCCGCTACTACGAAAACTGCTATTTTTAGCGCCGCGCGTCACGGCAGGTTCCCTCGGGCGTATTTTAAGAACCACCGAGCGTGCGGCGCACGCGAGTCCCTCGCGGAGCCACGCGGGCGTCGCCGACACGCGGGTCGCGCCCCCCGTCCCCGCCCGGCCGGCGACTCCGGGCAACTTTTCATCCTCGCGGGGGCCCCACGCGGGGAGCGGGGGGTGGGGAAGGCGGGACACGCGTGACGGGAGCGGGCGGCGGGACCCCGCGGGCCGCCCCCCGCCGCGGCCACGTGCGCGCGGGGCGAGGGGCGGCGGCACCACGTGCCCGGCGCGGCGGTGACTCAGCACTTTTACCGGAGCGGAGCGCGGCGCGGGCACCCGCGCGGCGCCGCCCCACCCGCCCGCGCGGCTCTTACCTGGGTGGCGGCGGGAGCGCGCGCGCGCGCCCGGGGGAGGCGGCGGCGGGAGCGGCGGCGGCGGGAACGGCGGGGGGCGGCGGCGGCGGGAGCGGCGGGGGGGCGCAGCGCGGCCTCCCTCCCTGCGAGCGAGTCCCGCGGACACAACAACAAGCGCGGGGCGGCCCCCTCCCCCCCGCCGCGCCGCCGACCAACCAGCGCCCCCGCCGCTTCCGGCATGGCGCGTCACGGCGCGCGTCACCGCCCGGCCCCGCCCCGCCCCGCCCCGCCCGCCGCGCGCGTCACCGCCGGCCACGCCCACGCCGTTCATTCATGGCGAAGGGCGCGGCGCGGCAGGGGGCGGGGGCGCGCTGGTCACGTGGGCGCCGCGCTGCTCCGCCCCCCTCCTCCCTCCCCCGGTTTGTGCCGCTCCCGTTCCTGGGACTTTTCCCTAAAGGAAAAGGAGAGCGGGTCGTTCTCCTAGGGAGACCCCCTGTTTTGGGCCCGTTCAGAGGCTGCAGGGGGAGGCCGAGAGGGTTCTGCACGTCCTGGCAGGTTTGCGGCCGCACGGGGTGCGTCAGGTGACACCTTCCCCACGCTTGGGTCCGAGCCTTGGAATCCACGAGGTTCCCGGTGATAATTGCAGGCTATTTTGGGTCCCAGCCTGGATCACAACTGTGGTTGGCAGGATGCTGCTGTCCCCAAGCTGCGAGAACAGTCTCGGGCCGGGGCAGTGCCGGATCCTGGAGCCTCCCAAGTGCTGAGGCAGCAGCCAAGGGGCCCCAGGTATTGGCTGTTTGCAAGATTTTGAGGACTTTGCCTCTTCCCGCGGCAGGGCTCACAGCGGCTCTGCGTTAAGAAACCCAGTTTGGGGAGCTGAGCTAATTAGGCTGTCGAAAGCTCCTGGGCTACGGGCGCGAAGCTGCTGCCCAGTGTGACTGCAAGAGCGTCGGCATCTCCCAAACGTGCAGACGCTGCTCGAGCAGCTGCCCTGGGCTGGGGCAGGCAGGAGGCTCGAGGGTCAAGGGCAGGTTTCCACCACCGCCCTGGTCCTCCCTGGAGCTTCGGCTCCAACATGGGTGCAGTTGGTGGCTCAGTGCCACAGGGTGGGAGGCCCCAAGGGTTCCTGTGCAGTCCCTTCCCCAGCACTTGCGCCACAGGAACTGTCCTTGAGATGCCAGCTGTGTCCTGCAGCCGTCTCCTTAGCCCAGTGCTTTGCAAGGCAGGATTGGATCCATGGGGCCTGAAATTTTATTTTTGGGTGAATTGACCTGTTCATAACAGCTCTTACTTTTTGCTTCCATTCCTCAGAGAAAGAAACTCTGCTCCAAAGGTCTGTTATCTTTGAGCGCTGAACTTTAGACTCCGGGGGCCTTTGATAGTAAACAAAGAGAAGCTCTGGCTCCTCTGGGAGCAGGAAATCCCGGACAGGGAGTATGCAATTATAGGCACTCGTTTACACAGGTGATCAGCAGTGCCTGGGAAAAAAATAATAGTAAAAAAGAAAAGAAAAGAAAGGAGGTCTGCTGGATGCCAACAAGCTGCTGCTTTAGGGAGCGTGCATCCGGATTTGGGGGGTCCAGTCCGCCCACTCCGCACCGACATTATGATTCCCGAAAGACACCACTCCAGGATTTGGAAAACCGGCTTTTCTTCCCCTCACAGCTTTGCATAAGGTGCTGTAACTATCAAAAGAGGCGTAGACACAACAAAACATGGTGTTTGGAAGCTGCATATGCACCCAGACCATGGAAAAAAACATCTTAAGAATTCACTGATCAACCCCACTCCCTATTGTGCACCATGGGGCTTTATAACAGCACCGAGCATAGAAATACATGTAGATAGATGGGGAAAACAAGCAAAACGAGCCCAAAGGCGAGGCGAGCGGGGGGGTATGCGGCTGTGCGGGCCGCGCGCGACGGCGCTGCTACTAGAGAGCAGCGGTAGGTGCCGGGCGCCTTGTCGGGTGTTTACGGCACGCGGAGCCGCCGCAGCCTGGGAGCGCTGCTGCCCGCAGCCACAATGTCAAGAGGAGACACGTGTATGTAAGCGCCTGGCACGGCCGCAGCAGGGCCCGGCCGCCGGGGCGGGGGGACCGGGGCCGTGACACCGCCCTGGGGCCAGCTCAGGGGTCCCCCTGCCCCCCTCGCTGCTTGCAAGGCTGCTCCCCGAGCGTCCCCGCTGCAGGTGGCATCGCGGGTGCCCTGCGCTCTCGGCGCGCGGGGCTTGCATGCCCGGCGGGATGGGACGGTGCTCGCTGCCCGGCCCCACGTGCGAGCGGGGGCAGCTCCTGCTGCCGGCGGGGAACGTCTCGCTTGCACAAGGCTGATTCTCTGCATGGGGCAAGTGCTGCCGCGGAGCGGGTGGTTTCGCAGCCAGGCCTAGCCAGACTGAGCCATTTCGGTGCCAGAGCTGCCGGGGGGGTTTTGACTGCCCATAAAAGCCTCTTTTCCAGGAGCGCTGTTCTGCCGGGCTCTTGCAGCTTGCACGCTGCAGGCCGGGTGGGTCCAGAGGTCTGCAGGCTCGGCAGGAGGCAGAGGGGAGAAAGTTGTGCTGCTCATCTCGCCCGGGCGCTGGAGGCTGCTGCTTGCAGCCGGCGAGGAGCTGGGAGGGGAGCTGCTTCATTGCAGGAGTCGGAATTTTGCGGGGAGAGCTTGTTAAAATCCTGCTGCACTGGCGGGAGGCAGCGGCTAATGGCAGCTCCTTACAATCCCGTCAGCTGGGGCTGAGATGTCGGGGTCGGAGCGAGAGCGGAGGATGCTCGGCATGCTGAGCTGCAGCCCCGCAACGGGCACCGGGGCGCTCGGCTTTGCTCGCAGCTTCTGGAAGCTCCGCAGCCCGTAAATTCAGATCTGTCCAACACTGCTCGAGAGGGTGCTGGCGGATCCATCTCCAACGCAAAGAGTTTGTGGCGCGCATGGGCGTGCAGGGCTGGGAAGGGGTCTCCGCTGCGGCGCAAGCTTCTCCACCGGCATCTCCCCCCTCACCACTGCCTCCATCCCGCAGCGCCAAGAAGATGAAGTCCTACCAGAAGCTGAGGACGGCGGCGGCGCAGCCGTCGGGCTGCCGGCTCGAGGAGGAGGGCGCCGCGCCGAGGGCCGCCGGCCGCAGCAAGCTGGCGCCGTGGTGGGTGGGCAGCGGGCTGCTGGTGGCCGCCGTGCTGCTGAGCGCCGTCACCGTGTGGGTGCTGCGCCAGGTGTCCCGGGGCTGGCACCTGCCCGCGCCGCCCCCCAAGTGCCTCGCGGTGCCCCCGAGCCACCGCTTCGACTGCTACCCGGAGCGGCGCGTCGTGGTCACGCAGGAGCTCTGCGAGAGCCGCGGGTGCTGCTTCGTGCAGGGCCCCGCGGGCGGCGAGCGCGGGGTGCCCTGGTGCTTCTACCCCCGCGACTTCCCCAGCTACGCGCTGCAGAGCCTCAACCAGACGGCGCTGGGCATGGCGGGGCTGCTCGTGCGCGCCGAGAAGGCCTATTACCCCCGCGACGTGGAGACGCTGCGCCTGGACGTGCACTTCGAGACGGACACGCGGCTGCACATCAAGGTGAGCCCGGCCCTGCTCTGGCGGGGCCTCCCTTGCTGTCCTCATCCCTCTGCCCGCCTGCTCTGCGGGTCCTCAAAGCGGTTCCCTCCCTCCTGCAGATTACCGATGCTGCCAACCCTCGGTACGAGGTGCCCTTCGAGGTTCCCCCAACCACGAAGAGAGCCGAAAATCCCATCTACAGCGTGGAGTTCTCCCGGGAGCCCTTCGGGGTGGTGCTGCGGCGACGGGTGACGGGCACTGTGCTGTGAGGAGCCTCCTTGGAACTGGGGACCCCTTGGCAGACCCTTTTCCCTCCCCGCATAGACTCCCACGTGCTGCCCTTAGCATAGGGGGGAAACACGCCAGGGTAATGCTCAGTGTTGGGGCAAACCCCACGTGTGCAGGCCCCCCACCATGGCAGTCACCAACGAGGGACACGTGGCTCCAGGCTGCCCGAGGGCTGCAGATTTGCTTTTCTCTTTGGCAAAACTCCAGCAAGTGCTGGGTTCTGGTTGTTTTTGAGGGAAAGGGGATGCATTTATCCTTGCTGGCTGCTGCACTCACTTCTTAGCTTCATCCCCACCATGTCCCCAGTCAGCTCTGTCTATGGCCTCCTGGACTATAGGCAGGGTGTTTTGGCAGCCTTGTTGGGTCACGTTCTTTTCCTCCTCTTCTTGCCCTGTTTGCTATGGCCTGTGGTCTGCCCCTTCCTTGGAAGCCGTTTATCAGTGCAACACGCTGAGAAGCTTCACCACATACACCACGTATTGCTTTCATACGGTGACCATGGGGAAAGCTCCTGGTGCCCACAGCGAGGCCGTGCCCCGCGGGTCAGGCTGGCTTTTGGGGTCAGGCTGTGCCTCGCACCGAGCCAGACCAGCATGCCCATCCATTCCACACCTGCCTTGGCCAGAGCAAGGCTGCCGGTGGGAAACAGGGCCCTTTTGCTGGCCCTAAATCTGCTCCTGGAGGCAATGGGTAAATGGATGGACGTCCATCCTCTCTCCATTCTCTTACCCTCTGTGTCACTGCCAGGCTCAACACCACGGTGGCTCCCTTGATCTTTGCCGACCAGTTTCTGCAGATTTCTACGGCGCTGCCGTCACCGTTCCTCTACGGGCTGGGGGAGCATCGCACCAACCTGCTGCACAGCCTCGACTGGATCACCCTGACGCTGTGGGCCCGGGACGTCCCTCCCACGGTACCCTGCCCTCCTCCGCGGCGGGGCACAACGATGGAGCTATCGAGCACATGGGATAAGCTCTGGGAAAACAGCACCGGGTCTTGGCAGCAGCCTGGGGAAGGCAGGGGCTGGTGTGGCGGTTTGTCCTTGCGGTTGTGGGCTCCGGGCTGCATCGCGTGGATGCTGCGGGGTTGCCCAGGCCTCCTACGGCCACCCTTGTGGAGCCAGGATTGCGGGGAGGACGCTGAGCTGCACCAGGGCTGGCAGGACGGTACGTGCATGGGGAGAATTTCAGAGCCGTTGCAAAATGCTCAGTGCTCTGAAGGCCCCGAGCACCTTCTGCTCCACCCTGTCATTTGTGCAGCAGGTTGCAGCAAAGCTGCTTCTGGACAGGAGGTTTCTCTCCCATCCAGCACAGCTCATCAGCAAACCCTGAGCACGGACTGCCCAGGCAGGAGGGCCTCGTGCAGCCTATGGGCATCACAGACCGGAGCTGCTCCCTCAACCCACAACTCTTGTTTGCAGGAATCGCTCAACCTCTACGGGGCTCACCCCTTCTACCTGGTGATGGAGCAGGGTGGAGATGCTCACGGGGTTTTCCTCCTCAACAGCAATGCAATGGGTAGGTGTTTTGGGCTCCTTGGTTCGGGAACTTGGGGCAGGAGGAAGCCATAAAAGGAAAAAATGTGGTTTCATGGCTCCATTATTGAGCTTGGCCATCTGTTTCCTGGCTAAAGTGAGGCTCTTTAGCAACTGCCGAGCAGTTTAACCACATGCCCAGCTGCTGAATTGCTGTCAGAAAAGCACCTCGTGTGCTGGTCTCTGCCTTTTCCCTGCCCTCCTGAAATAGCTGAGCCTCAAAGCACCACATTGTGCCTCGGCCCTGCTGCAGACAGGGACAGCGGCCTCAAAAGCTGCGTCCCCGCTGTGCCCTGCACATGGCAGCTGTGCAATGTGCAACGTGCCGCTGCACAGCAGGGCCCTGGCACGGCCCGGTGGGATCCAGCCGCGCGTGCATCCTGCTGCGGGTCCCGCGCCAGCGGGTCCTGCTGTCTCAAGGAGGGCACCCGCGCGCTCACCTTCCTCCCCACAGCCACCACATCAAGCCATGGGTCTGCTCGTACCCAGCTGGGCTCTGTTTCAGTGCCCTGAGTCTCCTGAGGACGAGTCCCCAGGAGAGCCCTGTGACAGTCATTGGCTCTAGCTGAGGTTGGAGGGCTCATTCATGTGAAAAGCCCTTCCCAGGAAAGCCCTCGGCCCCATGTATGCACCCATACAGGTAGCTCTCACTTTGGTCTGCGCTTAGGAGAGGTTTTAGGGGAGGATGCAAAGGAAAGCAAAGAACAAGCATGGCCTTTAAGTGGGAGTTGGGAGGATGGCACAGCTTTCAGCTTATAGAACAACACTTTAAAATAGAGGATTTCCTAACTGTATAAACCAGAGATATTCACAGGCTGCAATGATTTAAGCCTCCAGATACCCATTCAGCATCAGAAGTGTCCAAGACTCTTGTTTCAGTGTTTCTCCTTGCCCCCATCAACGCTTGGCTTTGCCCCGGGACGCTGTCTGATCCCAGCCTGTGCCCAGGGCTCCCTTCAGCGCCATCACTCCCCTGGGTCTCACTGTCTTTTTCTCTCCTCCTTTGAAGAGGTGGCTCTGCAGCCGGCCCCAGCTCTGACCTGGAGGACCATTGGGGGCATTTTGGATTTTTACATCTTCCTGGGGCCTGATCCCAACATGGTCATCCAGCAGTACCAGCAGGTGATAGGTGGGTGACCACCCCGCTGCCTTCCTTCCCCCCATCCAAGCCCTGCATCACCTCCCCTTGCTGCCTCCAGCCCATCTCACCCCAAACCCTGCCAGGACATCTGATGTCAACGGCTGCCACTCTTTCACCCTTTCCATCCCTTCACAACATTGCTCCTGTCTTAGCCTCCCTTGGGTGCATCTGTCTTGCTCCAGGTTTCCCGGCCATGCCGCCCCTCTGGGCACTGGGTTTCCACCTCTGTCGCTGGGGATACGGATCGAGCAACGAAACCTGGCAGACTGTGAAAGCCATGAGGAATTACCAGATCCCACAGGTAAAATCAAGGCACGCTGGTGGAAAGCTGGGGCTCCACACGTGTGTTTCTGACCTTCTCTTTCCTGCAGGATGCTCAGTGGAATGACATTGATTATATGGACGGGTACCGGGACTTCACCTTCGATCCCGAGAAGTTTGCCTCCCTCCCGTCGCTGGTGGAAGACCTCCACAAACACGGCCAGCGCTACGTTATGATTTTGGTAACCGACAGATAGGACTGTGGGTCAGGCTCTTAACTCTGACTCAGGAATCTCCGTTTCCCCCCAGCTATGGGGATCTTGTGACCCAGCTGGGATCTCCCGTTTTTTCCTGTGTTTGTAAATGGCATGTGGGTTGTACTTGCTTGAGGCAGTGGAGACCAGGCCTTCCTGGGGTGGACAAGGGCTCTTGGGACAGGAAAGATTGGGTTCCCTGGGTCTGCTTGAATGGCTATCTTCAAGCATTACTGTCACCCAACATTTCTTGCACAAGTGCATGATTTCTTATATTTGTCCCCCTCACTCCTCAAAACACTGTAACGAGTCCTTGGTACTTGCAGAAGTGGCATTTTAGAAAGTATGCCTGGAAGTGCTGAAGCAAGTTTCTGTTCCTCTTGGTCAAAGCAGGAGCTGTGTGTGAGCTCCTGCTGACCCTAACTTGCTCATCTTCTTCTCTGAATCACTGTGGTATTGCTGGGGGAAGGGGCCAAACCTTATCAGGGAAGTCTTTATCTTTCTGATTTGTTTTCAGGATCCTGGCATTAGCAGCACCAACCCCCAGGGCTCCTACTGGCCTTTTGATGAAGGCTTGAGACAGGGGTTGTTCATAAACACCACCCAAGGGCAGCCACTGATAGGACAGGTAAGAAAATCTGTGATTAGGAACAGCTAAGGAAAATCCCAGTCCTGTTAGAGTTTGGCTTTAGCAGGGCTGAATTTTTTTCCCTAACGCAAGAGGAAAAGCCAAGTGGTTGAGGGACCTCTCTGGGCCAATTATAGAGTCTGGCTCTGTCCTGAGGCCTCTCAGCTTTCTTTAGCTTGGGTGCCTGTTTCACCTTTTGGCCGCTCCAGAGTTTATTCCTGCCCCAACGGAGTCTGCAGGGACCCGTGGAAGTCATATGAGCGTAACGGATCAGAGCTGTGGTGCTGACTGCGGCGGGTCATCTGATTTCTCTGCCTTCCTGTTTCTGGGGTGAGGAGAGGTTCTCTGTGATGGACAAGTGCCTCAGGATCTGCTCCCGACTACTCCAAACTCCCAGCAAGGCCCCTCCAGTTTGCCCCATCCTCTGAGCTCTTTGCTCTTCCCAGCTGTCTCTTGCTGTCTCATGACTTTTAACAGAGGCTGAGAAACACTGAGGAAAATTAATTGGCTCTGAAACTAAAATTCCTGGAGTGAGGCAAGGCACAGTGAAATCACAGCTTTTCACTGACTCCCAGCACAGCACCAGGTTAGATTGTGTAAGTGATTATGCAAGTGGAAGGCACTGAAAAAACAGCCCAAGAGAGTTAGGCTTGTTGAGCCACAGGCTTCCTACGTGAGCCCGAGTGTATGCGTGCCTCCTGCGCCTCCGTCCATCCCTCTGCAGCACAGGGAATGCTCCAAGGGGCACTGAGGGCACCTGAGCACAGTGGCATTCTCAGGTGCTGCAGTAGGATGGGGAGCTCAAAGTAGTCAGCCCTGACCTGCTGTTTTATTGCCTGTTTTGCTCCCTGATCCTTCAGCTCACTTGCAACCCTGCACATGTGGCAAGGCCAAGGGAGCAAGGGCTGCTCTTCCTGCAGCTGGGCTGGCCTCCCTCATGCGCTCTGTCCCCACAGCAGTGACCCAGGAGATGTCCTTCCGCTCAGCGTGCTGTTTTCTGGCCTCTCTGCAGGTGTGGCCTGGCTTCACCGCGTTCCCAGACTTCTCCAACCAGGACACCCATCAGTGGTGGCTGGAGAACCTGCGCCTTTTCCATGCCCAGGTGCCCTTCGACGGGCTTTGGATCGTAAGTCCGTCCTTCCCTCCGTGCGTTGTCTCAGCTGGGAGCTCACTGCAAGCAGCTCCGCTCGCAGCCAGCGTGTTTTTCTACCAGTCCCTTTAGGATCAACTGTCCTTCCAATGCAGGTTCTCCAGATTTATTCCATTTAGCAATTTCATTTCTTGCGGGTGTTGGAAGGACACCCACACCATGGACACACTTACCTACATGTACACTGGGCAAAGACAAGCTCAGCTGTTTGTTGCTGGGGAATCATGTA
Organism: Tinamus guttatus; assembly: GCF_059628265.1. Taxonomy (NCBI): domain Eukaryota; kingdom Metazoa; phylum Chordata; class Aves; order Tinamiformes; family Tinamidae; genus Tinamus; species Tinamus guttatus. The sequence continues at coordinate 2,677,523 of NW_028288864.1, read as the reverse complement.
GATCCGTCTCAAAGATGCCACTAGCTTTTTAAAAGTGGGATAGGTCGCAAACACCAGTGGTTCAGGCAGGAAATACAGCATCAAGGGGAGTTTGGGTTGTGCCATCTTTAGGGCTGGAAGGAACTGAGCGTGTCTGCTAACCTTTAAAACCTCCTTAATCTTCTTTGTTAGGACATGAATGAGCCATCCAACTTCATGGATGGCTCTGAAGAAGGCTGTCCTCCGGGAGACCTCGATAGCCCCCCATACACACCAGGTAGGGAGGGAGACAAAAAAAAAAAAGCTGTTTTGGTAGGTAAGCCATGCTCTGAAATAGCCAGGAGCTGAGTGCTATGGGAGACAGCTTTTTTTTAAGAGACGTTATGCCTGTGTTATACACCCTGGAGCATGCCCATCCACTCCCTTGTGCATAGGTATCCCTATACAAGTGTGCTGTGCTCGTGGTCTCACAGGGATTTTCCTTTCTCCCATGTATTTTCCTTCCTGCCCCGCATTTTTGGCACCTATGGGGTGCATGTGGGTTCGGTTTTTAAAGCCAGGCACTGTGCACCTACTGAGACACCTGCACACTCCTGTCTGGTTCTTAGCTCTTAAATCAGCATTTGCACAAGAAATTACTCTGCCCGGGGCTAGCAAGCATGGGGGCCTGCATGCATCGGTGTCATCCCCATCACCCTGCAATGCGGGATGTCTTGTCAAGGGTGTCTCTCCCTCACTGGCAGCTGTGCTGGGGGATTCACTCTATGCAAAGACGGTTTGTGCCTCGGCAAAGCAGAGCACCTCCGTGCACTACAACCTCCACAACCTCTACGGGCTGATGGAAGCCAAGGCAACGGCGAGGTACCCACATGCCCTGCTCGAATGTCCATGTCCTGCCAGCCCTGAGGCTGGGATGGGGGCAGATCCTGCTGGTCAGGGGCCATCATAGGCCAGCCTATATTGGAATGGATGGATTGGAGCACCTGAATCAAAGGGGAGATGTTACTGCTGCTCCCAGCCTGCAGGATGGGTTGGAAGGCCGTGGTGGGTTGGCAGGAGGCAGAGCTGCCCCTCAGCTTTTGGGGGGTGAGGCAAGCTGCTAGGATCTGCTGTCAGCTCCTTGTCTTCTGCTTGTCTTCCAGCGCCTTGATCCAGATCCGAGGAAAGCGCCCGCTCATCATCTCCCGCTCCACCTTCCCCAGCCAGGGCCGCTACTCGGGACACTGGCTGGGGGACAACCGGAGCCAGTGGAAGGACATGTATTACTCCATCCCAGGTGGGTGCATGGTCTCACCACACCGTCCTCACCCAGGAGACAGCCCGGCAGTACCCAGCACCTACAGCTCATCCTGGGCAGACACTCTGGCACCGGGACATGTCTCCTGCCTGGGAGCCTGAGGCAGAGAGACCCTGAAACTCCCTCTAACCTGCTGGGCACCCCTGCTGACATCTTTGCAGGGCTATTGAGCTTCAGCCTCTTTGGGATCCCGCTGGTTGGGGCGGACATCTGCGGCTTCTCGGGCAGCACCTCGGAGGAGCTGTGCACTCGCTGGATGCAGCTCGGCGCCTTCTACCCCTTCGCCCGGAACCACAACACCCAGAACGAGAAGGTGCAGGGGAGCATGTCTGTCCCCAGGGCGGGAAGGGGAGGTGGTGGCCGGGCAGCCGTTGACTCCCAGTGTCTCCCGTAGGCCCAAGACCCGACGGTGTTCAGCCCCGCGGCACGGACGGCCATGAAGGATGTGCTGCTGACACGCTACTCCCTGCTGCCCTTCCTCTACACGCTTTTCCACCGTGCCCATCTGCAAGGAGACACTGTCGCCCGGCCCCTGTTCTTTGAGTAAGAGTTGGGGCATGTGGGAGCCCAGGTGCCCTCTGTGTCCATGGGTTGGTTCCTGTCCTAGCCAAGCCACTGGCATCCTTTCTCACGGGCCCATGGGTGCCACCTCCCAGACCAGCGGGATGGCCTGTGCCCCTGCCCCACTGCCCTCCAGGGCCCACAGGCCAGGTCCTGGCTGCTGCTTTTGCAGACATGAGGGCTGAGAGCTGGTGAGAAGCTGCCTTGGCTAGTCATTTTGGAGGAGATACGGATTGTCCGAAGTGTTCGATCCAAGCAGCATCCCCATCCCACTCCAGGTTCCCCCAGGATGTGGCCACGTATGGGATGGACAGGCAGTTCCTGTGGGGACGGAGCCTGCTGGTGACGCCGGTGCTGGAGCCCGGAGCAGACTCAGTCACGGGCTATTTCCCCCGAGGCGTGTGGTACGACTTCTACAGGGTGAGCAGTCCGGGGCCGAGCAGCGAGTGCTCTGCGTTTCAGCACTGCAAGGAAGAGGAGATCTTAGGCTGAGCATTGAACACGGACAGGGAGCCTGGGGGGCTGGGGAGATGCAACAATGTTTTAGCCCAGACAACATCCAAGGGAAGAGAGGATGGGGGAAAGGGGTAGTGGGAGGTGCTGGAAGGACCTGCCACTCTGGGAGGCTGCAGAAGGGTTCCAGCATCTTCTCCATGAGACACGGTGCTTGTGTGGTGGGGCTGGGAGTGTCTGAGCACCCCAGATCCCCCGTCATGCCCATGTCTCCTGCTCCCTGCCCAGGGCTTATCTGTGAACAGCAGCGGGGAGACGCTGAAGATGTCGGCCCCCCTGGACCACCTCAACCTGCACGTGCGCGAGGGGTCCATCCTCCCCACCCAGGTGAGCTCCTCCTGCCCAGCCCAGCCCTGGCCTGCAGGCAGCTCTATGTGCTGCCTGGATGCCTTGTCCCCTACAGTGGGGACCAGACCAAGCATGCTGTGTCCCAACTAGCACCTACACTTCCCTGTCCCACCGCTTGGCCCTTCCTACCGTTTCTCCTGGGCGTTTGCCTGCTGTACAGCACCCGTTTCTTTGGACTCCAGAAACCCGGGATCACCAGTGAGGCGACCCGAGGGAACCCTCTCCGCCTGATTGTGGCCTTGTCCCAGAGTGGCACCGCCTGGGGTGACCTTTTCTGGGATGATGGAGAGAGTCTGGACACCTTCGAGCGCGGCAGCTATTCCTACCTGGTGTTCAACGTCACGCAGGTAGGGCCTGGCCGGGCGGACAGCAGGGCTGATGTCCTGCTGTGATTCCCATGGCACGGGATGAGCCCTGGCCAGGGACACGTGACCTCTTCACGCTCACATCTTCACCTCCGCCCCAGAACGTCTTCAGCTCCACCGTCCTCCATGCCAGTGCGGAGGCCACGTATGTCATCATCGACACGCTGAGCATCTTTGGCGTTAGGGAGCATCCCAGCAAAGTCCTCCTGAACGGGCAGGAGAAGCCCTTCTCCTACCTGGACAACCAGGTATGGCCCAGGCTCTCCATCCCAGCCCTCGTGGCAGGGGTGAGCAGAGGGCTGGGCAGCCTGGAGAAGTGTTGGGGCCTGCTGGGTGCTTCATGGTGATAGGGAACCAGTGCAAGAAGCACCACAAGGACCTCAGCAGAGGCGAGTAGAGCGAAGGATGCTCATGACAGGCCATGCCTGCATCCTCACACACATCTCCTCTCACCCTGCAGGTCCTGACCGTGAGCGGCCTCGGCCTCGGCCTCAGCCAGGGCTTCTCGCTGCAGTGGCTGTGAACACCATGGGGAGCAGGAAGAGCTGCCATCCTGCACCATCGCCAAGGCCATGCCTGTGTCCAGGAGACACTCACAGCCGGGGTGCCGCCGCGGAGGAGGAGGCGGCAGGGCCCGTGGCCGCCGCGCTTTCATGCTGCCCCACGCCAGCACGGGGACACAAGGGCCTGGGCATGCCTGGGGAGGGGGCCTGGCCGCCGGCGTGTCCCCCCCACCACCACAGCCCCACATGGAGGGCTGAGCTGTGGGGCACCATGGCCCCCTGCACAATAAAGGCCTGTGGAGAGCTTGGTGTGGCAGTGGTGACATGCCGCGGGGATGGACAGGGGTGGCAGGGGGGTCCGGGCACCCACAGCCCCCAGGGCAGGGGAGCGAGAGACCCCCAGGCTGCAGCCCCCGATCCCAGTGACCCCCATCCGCACACCCCGATCCCAGTGGCCACAGCCCAGCACCCGGATCCCCGCATCCCAGTCCCTGGCAGCCCCATCCCCGGGCTCCCACCCCGGTCCCCACGACCCTCCCCGCGATCCCCCCCAGCCCCGTCTCCCTCCAGCGCCGCCGCCCGCGGCTCCCGCCGCCGCCCGCCGGGGGGCGCCGCAGTGCCGCGCGCTGCGCCGCGCCCTCCCGCCGCCAGGGGGCGCCGCGGCGCAGCCCGGACGGGGCGGGCGGAGACGGGGCGGCGGCTTCCGCGTCCGGAGCGCGGCCGGTGGCTCCCGCTCGCTCCTCTGTGTCCGCACCGTTGGGTCCCGGTGCTCGGCGGTGCCGCCATGAACCGCCCGAAGGCGGCGGCCGTGCGGCGGCCCAGCGCTGTGCCCAAGCCCTCCGGTGAGTGCCGCGCCGCGGCGGCGGGGGGTCGGGGGAGCCCCGCGCGGCGCCCTCACGCCGTTTTCCCCGTTCCTTTTTGCAGCTCACCCGCCGCCCGGAGACTTCATCGCGCTCGGCTCCAAGGGGCAGAGCGGCGACGCCAAGGCCGCCGTGACCTTGCTCAAACCGGCGCCGTCCGGGCTGCCCTCGGAGCGCAAGCGGGAGGCGGCGGCCGCGGGGCTGCCCGGCCTCGCCAAGCGGCCCAAGCTGCCCTCCACGCCGCCGCTCAGCGCCCTGGGCCGCCTGGCCGAGGCGGCCGTGGCCGAGAAACGCGCCATCTCGCCCTCCATCAAGGAGCCCTCCGTCATCCCCATCGAAGGTGAGATGCGAGTGGGGCCCCCTGGACAGCCCGGGCCTCGGTGGAGGAGGTAACGTGGTGGTTAGCGTCCTGACCCGGAGCCTGGGAACCTCCCTCCGAGTCCTCATGCTGCTGCATGCAGCCTTAAGGACTTCCAGAGGTTTCCCGGTCTTGCTCCTGGGGTGGGAATGCCGAGTTTTTGGTGAAACAGGTGGTGCTCGTAGCAGGCACGAGCGCGGCCTCCCCGGGTGCTTCCCCTCGGTGCTGGGATTCGCCGTCCTGCCGCTGCTCTGGCCCTCGTCCTGCTGTCCCTTGGGTCAAGACACTGTTCGTACTGGGTGCTTGTGCTCGCCCCACCTGGCAGTGTTTGAAAGACCTTTCTGAGGAAATCTTAGAACTTAGATTGTGAACTTATATCCTTGTATTTTAGCAGTCTTGGTTGTCTGTGTGTTGTTTTCTCTGTTTTCTGTTCTTGGATATGTGGAAGGATTATTCTAGCAGGTTTCCCCCCCCCCCCCAAAAAAAAAAAAAAAAAAAAGAAAGAAAAAGGCTGGAGCAGGGTTGTCGGGTATGAAACAGATTTTAATGGCATTTGGGTGTGAGGGATGGAAGCCACTGCAGTGGGTAAAAGCAAGCAAATACATGCTTTGCTTTCTAGGTGGTTTTTCATTCGGGTATCCTTGGGAGGATTATTTTGCACAAGTGTAGAAACTAATGCCTGTGTGTTGGTTGCTGTAGTCGTCCCCACGGTGCTACTGGATGAAATTGAGGCAGCAGAGGCAGAAGGCAACGACGACCGGATTGAGGGGGTGCTGTGTGGAGCAGTGAAGCAGCTCAAAATGAACAGAGCCAAACCTGATACGACACTCTACCTGAGCCTCATGTACCTGGCAAAAATCAAACCCAACATATTTGCCACTGAAGGAGTTATTGAGGTGAGAGCCGTGTCACGTAAGGACCCTCAGGTTCATTGGCACTGGGGTTTTTGCCAGCCTGTGAGTGTAGTTGCAGTTTCTCTCAGGCCAGAACATAAGCTGTGTGTGTGTGTCTGTCTCAATGTCTGTGTTGCACAAATTGTAGTAATTTTGTGCTCCGGTGTTTTTGTGTATGCTGCTCTGCTAGATGGTCTGATTTTTTTTTTTTTGTATGTTTTCTTGCAGGCCCTGTGCAGCCTCCTCCGAAGAGATGCATCCATCAATTTCAAAGCCAAAGGGAATAGCCTGGTGTCTGTCTTGGCATGCAACCTTCTCATGGCTGCTTACGAGGAGGACGAGAACTGGCCAGAGATCTTTGTCAAGGTGGTTGAACTGAGACTGCTTCTGCTCTGTGGAAATGGTGGTGGGCAGATGGGGTGAAATCCAGCCAGGGCTGGGAAGCGTGTGTGTGTATTTGTAGCAGGGTAAGAGCAGAATAGTTAATTCTGCTGCGAGGGGAGAGAGTGTCCAGTGACCCATCATTCAGCATGATGGGAGGGAAGAAAATAGCCTCCCACCAGGGAAAAATCTCCACTAATGCTGTGGCCTCTTTTACCTTTTGCTGCCTTATCTTTGCTTTTCACAAAAATTCCCTTGGCAATGTGTGTTGATATAACAACATCCCAGAGATGCCTGGCTCTCTGGATTATCTGTAGCAATTGAATATTTAAAAGCTCATCTGTTGTAAAACCAACAGCTTAACAGGCTGACTTCTTTATGTTGCAAGGGAGAGCTGTTGTGAAGCCTTTGCTGAAATAAGGCAGCTGTGATGCCAGACAGGTTCAGTGTCCAGCAGAACTCGGGCTGTTCGTTCTCCTGTTCTTATGTGACATGCCTGAGCTCCTGTGGTCTCAGTTTCTAGTCTGCACAATGAGGATGCTGTTTTCCTACCTCACAGCTGTATTTTGAGAACAAACAAACCATAACTTGCCAGACTCGCAAATACACTTGTGATTAACCTGTACAATACAGCTGAGCATGGTTTATATTCTCTGCTTCTTCTTTTCTGTAGGTTTATATTGAAGATTCCCTCGGGGAGCGCATCTGGGTGGATAGCCCTCACTGCAAGACGTTTGTGGATAACATTCAGACGGCCTTTAATACGAAGATGCCCCCTAAGAGCATGTTGTTGCATGGGGAAGTTGGACGTAGCGGAGGGGACCTTAGTGCTGGTAAGAAGGTTGGGAAACATGAATGAAGAAGTAGGGAGAGGAGGGAGCTCTGCAAATTTAATAGCAGGTGAGAGTGGTTTGTTGCTGGGTGGAGTGACATAGACCAGGTTTAAGAGATCAGTGAAAGGGATTTGAAGAATTGTGCCTGTATGTGATACAATGTGAAGAAGTAACAAGTTGTAGTCTCCAGTGTTACTGAAGAGATCCTTGAAAGAAGCTGAAGACTTCAGAGCAGAAGCAAGGAATCTGTAGGCAAGGGAGCAGTCTCATGAAGTGCTGCGTGTTGCTCTGTTGCAGGGAGCAGCCCTCATCCCTCCATGACGGAGGAGGAGGACAGCCAGAGTGAACTGCTGATTGCAGAGGAAAAAATGAGCCCAGAGCAGGAGGGCCAGCTCATGCCCAGGTACAGTGCTCTCTCCTGACCTAGCCCCGGGGCGGATCAGGTCTGTGCTCCCCCCAATCAGTAGTTCTCTGTCACAGTGCTGCAGCTGGCAGCTTCTCTGCACTAGGTGTCCTGGGAGTCTAGAGGATGTTGAGCACCAGCTGAAACTCTCTCTTGGAAATAAGAATAGGAAACACTGTTTTGTTTTGTAGCTGTGCCACAAACGAGAGGGGATACTGATCTCTCGGTATGGTGAAGTATGGCCAGGCCTTGTGCAGAAGTGAACAAAATGTGATTTGTGTGGCCTAGGTATGAGGACCTTGCAGAGAGTGTGGAGGAGTATGTCCTAGACATGCTGCGGGACCAGCTCAACCGGCGCCAGCCGATGGATAATGTCTCCAGGAATCTCCTTCGTCTGCTGACAGCGACCTGTGGCTACAAAGAGGTTCGACAAATGGCTGTGCAACGGCTGGAGATGTGGCTGCAGAATCCAAAGGTAAAGATAGCAGCTGTTGGGCCATGCCTCTGCTGGCCTTGGTCTGGAGCCCAGCCAGGAGGGCCATGTGGACATACCCCCAACTACACTTCCTACATGTGATTGTCAGTGGCTCTAGAATCTTTCCTTTCTTTCCTTGCAGTTGACCAAGCCAGCTCAGGACCTACTGATGTCAGTGTGTATGAACTGCAACACTCACAGCTCGGAGGACATGGAAGTTATCTCCAACCTCATCAAAATTCGTCTCAAACCTAAAGTCCTTCTCAACCACTATATGCTGTGTGTGAGGTAAGAGAGCGACCAGCCCTGTGACAGGATCCTTGATGGTCTTGGTGCCTCTACAAAGGGTTTTACTGCAAGTAAACCTCAAGCTTTGATACTTCTGATGTTCCCTTTCAGAGAGCTACTGAATGCACACAGGGATAACCTGGGCACTACAATTAAGTTTGTGATCTTTAACGAACTATCAAATGCAAGAAATCCCAACAACATGCAGATCCTATACACTGTGCTGCAGCATAGCTCAGAGCAAGCTCCAAAGGTAGGTGGAAGGTCTTGCAGATTCTTGTTTAGAGATCTAGTTGAACTGAGGTGCAAATGAAATATATTCTCCATAAAAAGGTGTACTGTATGCTATTATTTTGAAAATTACATTGCTGCACTAGGTAGAAAATGCCTGCATATTATTCTTAACTCTCACGTTTAGGGTAACTGACCTGTGATAGTGAAGTTTTAAGAATGAAGTTTTAATCTGTTATAGCTCCCCAGTGATGTTTGTTTAATGCGGACCTGAAGGACAAGAATATTGCTGGCACTGTTTCCTTATTTTTTTTGTTTTCTTTTATTCTGTGCATACTGATATATTACAATACACTGAAAACTTTCTTTCTGGCCTCAGTACCTGGCCATGGTGTTCCAGGATCTTTTAACTACTAAAGACGATTACCTGCGGGCCTCGCGGGCGCTGCTGCGGGAGATCATCAAGCAGACGAAGCACGAGATCAACTTCCAGGCCTTCTGCCTGGGTCTTATGCAGGAACGGAAGGAGGCCCAGTATTCAGAAATGGAGTTCAAGGTACCACTTATTTTGACTGATGTGCTGCCAGATGTAGTAGAGGTGTACTGGGATTTTCTTTATCTAATTTTTGGGGCATCCTTTTTTTTTTCTTTTTTTTTTTTTTTTTAGCTTTGTCATCTGAATGGCTCAGTATTTTTCCTGTATTTCATAGTCACGCTCTAAAATGTCTATTTTCCAACCAGCCACAGTTGTTATTTTTGATGAACGCTTTTTCCACAAGGCAACTTGCAGTATTACTGACTCTACTGACTTCTCTTCAGGAGCGGTTTGTCATCCACATTACTGATCTACTTGCTGTCTCCATGATGCTTGGTATCACAGCCCAGGTGAAGGAAGCTGGAATTGCTTGGGACAAAGGAGAGAAAAAGAGTAAGCAAAGCAACTTGGATCCCCTTTAAAAGTGGACAGGTTAGGTAGACATCATCTGGTAGTGCAAAGATTGGGGGATTTTGTAGATGTGATTAGGAAGGCGTGTGAGCTGCCCCTCTGCAAGACATGGCTTTTGCATGGCTGAGTAAAGATACAGGTGCTTTTCATGTCTGTGTAAGCAGTAGGTAAGAGCCTCAGAAGGACTGTATATGGAGGATCTCAAACTAGGTCATATCTGAAGGGTTAGGTGCAAGAACAACATAAATACCTAATGCTGAGATAGCAGGCTATTGGGGTAGTGTTGAAGAGATTATCTAAATGTTGTCTTTTCTGTACTATATCTTGGGGTTTTGTTACACTTTCCCAGTGTGTGCCATTAAGCCAAGTATACGTGTATGTTTAGGGCTGGGAGTCTGCCTGGTTTACACCTCCCCTCTAGAAGTGCGAACGTGACACAGCCACCTTCTCCTGCCCTGGCCCCAGCAAGGCTCTGCCACACGTTTGTAATCTGTCTTTCAGACCTGGAAGTACTGCGCTCTTTCCAGAATCAAATTGCTGCAATCCAACGAGATGCCGTTTGGTGGCTTCATACGGTTGTTCCATCTATCAGCAAGCTTGCTCCAAAGGACTATGTGCACTGGTATGAGAGTAGGGGTAGCTGAATCTCCTTTCCCCCTATTAGGCAGGTAGCAGGAACAGTGTTTTAGCAGGGTTCAGTCTGGGACTGTTTCACCCTTAGGAGTCCCTGCCCAATGTATCATGTTACCAGAAAAACATAATGCAAAATGCTTCTGATACATATTACCTGTGTCCACTCTGTTAGTTCAGTGGGGAGTTTTCAGTTATCTGACCAAATACGTGGTTTCTGTGGTCCCTGCATTGGTTTGAGGGTTTGTTCCCTCAGCTCACACAGCCAACATTGACTTTTCATGTCTCTACAGCCTCCACAAGGTGCTCTTTACTGAACAGCCAGAGACCTACTACAAATGGGACAACTGGCCCCCTGAGAGTGACCGCAAGTGAGTGTGTGCCACCACCTACAGCTGATTGCCTGGGCAGAGCTGCTGCAGCCAGAGGCAGAGCAAATCAGTGTTTTCTGATGCTGCTTCTATATCTCTGTGTTGGAGCTCTTGGAACTGTTCTTAGACTTCCACTGTTTGTTGTGCTGCCTTAAAATTGGAGCATGTTGCTCCAGCCTACATCTATTTCTCTTCACTGACTCTTGTTCTCTGTGCCAAGCTCTTCTTTATCTTGATGCTGTAATGTGAGAATGGCAGCCCTGCACTGGATAGTTTCTACTGGGCTAACATTACGGGGCTTAGACCCAATCAAGCAGGTCTGAATTGCATTTGTACAAGGCAATACAGGCAATATTCTTGGAAAAAAGACTTGTTAGAGGTATTTGTAGTTACAGCTGAAGACTGAGGAAGTGGTGGTTGAAAGCTGCACTGTGGCTTATTTTCTGCCCAGATGAGCTCTGGGGTCTATGGAGAGTTTCTGCAGTCCATAAAAGCATAACTGATGCTTTATGTCTCATGCAGCTTCTTCCTTCGCCTCTGCTCCGAGGTGCCCATTCTTGAAGACACACTGATGCGGATCCTTGTCATCGGTTTGTCACGGGACCTTCCCCTTGGCCCTGCGGATGCCATGGAGCTCGCTGACCACTTGGTCAAGCGGGCTGCAGCTGTGCAAGCAGATGGTAAGTGTGCACGGAGCTCTAGCCATAGGTAGATCTTTCTGACCACATACCTGCTTTTTGCCCCCTTGCACCCTAGTGTGTCTTTGTATTACTGTAGGCATATTTTAATCCTGCATTTGGCTCAGAGCTAGGTTGGTTTGTCACTTTTGAAACCTTTAGTTCCTCTGAACTGAAGGAAGGAAGGTCTGAGCAGATACTCTTTCAGATAAGCAGTGAATCTGCACACTGAAAAAGATGCAAATGTCACATTCGGTACATTTGGAAAAGGAAAACAAAACCTGCTCCTATAAAGAATTTAATGCAATTAGCAGATGAAAAGCTCAATATATCCTTACATCCTGCCTTACTACTACTTTTTTATGTGCATGTGTGTTGCTTTTTTATAGATGTTATTGTCTTTTGATCCTGTAGTATCATGAGAACAAACCCACAATAATGTAGTTGCTTGAAGTTGAATTTTTAATATACTTTGTTATTTTTCGAGAAGGATTTCAGGTAGGTAGGCAGGTCAATAACTTGTTTCAACTTCCTTATTCCTGCAGATGTCGAAGTCCTGAGGGTAGAGAGAATCCAGCTGATCGATGCTGTCTTAAATCTGTGCACTTATCACCATCCAGAGAATATCCAGCTACCCCCAGGGTAAGGCTTATCACATAGACAACATCAGTATGATCTAGCTCATTTTCACCTTGTGAGTAACAATACTAACCCACAGATTTTAAAATGCTTTTCTCTGTAATTTTTAATAACCATGTCATGAGGACACCTTTTCATTGTCGTGTTCCAGTGGGAATTTCTCCAGGGCAAATCAGACCTGAGTCATGAGGTAGATATTCCTGTGCAAGAACTCTGATGATTCTATTCTATAAAATTCCAGCTGAACCCTGCTGTTGCTCCTGAGAAGAATTCTTTCTTGAAGGCCACTAAACCAGTGTGTCTGAATCAACATAGTGAATGATTAAGAGAAAAACAGTGTTGAAAGGGGCACAAGTAACTAAATCCAACCACTTTGTTTTTCTTGATGGCTTTTGCAGGTACCAGCCTCCAAATTTAGCCATTTCTACCCTCTACTGGAAAGCCTGGCCCCTCCTCCTCGTAGTGGCTGCATTTAATCCTGAAAACATTGGTAAGGGCAGACGCTTCTCGGGACATCAGTTCTGCTACAAAAATTGATCAGGGTGCAGTTTACTGAAACCTGGTTGTCTGTGTTCTAGGCATTTGCTAAGAGGGCAAGATACTGCGATTTCTTAGCTATGCTGTGATACTGAATCACTTTGTGAACAGAAATATATAGCATAATGTTTTGGGCATTTAAATGGTAAATGGTTTAAATGTGGTGGGCTGCTCCAAAGTGAACTTACTGTATCTCCCCACCCTGGAGTGTGTTAGAATCTATGTAAGTATCATGACCTTCCTGAATCCATGACTGCCCTTCTCTTGCTGCAGGGCTGGCTGCGTGGGAAGACTACCCCTCTCTAAAGATGCTCATGGAAATGGTCATGACCAAGTTAGTATATTTAAATTCCCCCATAAATCAAATGGACCACTAAACACCCATTTCTGAATGAAGCTGTTGCCAGCTGCCTCCTACCTTTCTTTTGGGACTGTTATGAAATGAGCTGGCTGGAAGTTAGAGTAAAAGGAAGTATTTCCCCCAACAGAAATATTACGAGCAAAGAAGTAGTGATCTGAGGGAGCAAGGGCTGACGATGTGATGTTACTTGCTGTGAAGGGCTCTGTCCCCTTGTCCCTGTTGGGAAGCTGTCCTGTTTTTCCCTTGCTGCCTAAGGAGCTGAGGTTGTGGGAATGTTCAGTCTGAATTTTGGTTAGAGCAAGATAATAATTCTTGATTTATTTTCTTAGTAATTATTCCTATCCTCCATGTACCTTGACGGATGAGGAGAAGTGCACAGAGATGATTAACCGTGAGCTTCAAATCTCCCAGAGGGAAAAGCAGGAGATTCTTGCATTTGAAGGTCATCTGGCTGCTGCATCCACAAAACAAACAATTACAGAGAGCAGCAGCCTTCTGCTGTCCCAGCTGACAAGTCTGGATCCTCAGTAAGTAGCCTTCTGTGGTCTGTTTCCAGCAAGAAATCCCAGTTAATCCTAATCAGAAGACTGTACCGCTGGTAGGACGATTGATGCAGGGGAGAAGAGCGTGAGATTTGTTAGATGGATGCATCGTGTTTGCTTCTTGTCTTCTGTATATGGCCCCTTTGCACTGATGATCCTCACTAACATGAGAGCAAAGGTGTATCTAACTATGGATAATTTCTTGTTCCCTTGGTAGGGGCCCCCCACGCAGACCTCCCCCTCATGTCCTTGAGCAGGTGAAAAGCCTGAACCAGTCCTTGCGCTTGGGCCACCTCCTGTGTCGCAGTCGTCATCCTGATTTTCTTCTCAACATCATTCAAAGACAGGTGGGTTCCCTTGATGGCCTGGATGAGGTAGGATCAGCGTTCTAGTTTCTGAAACTTGAACAGAATAGGGACAGAAGGGAACTGCATAAGATGCAAGGAAATGCGACTTACTGCTCAGGAATTAAATGATCCATGTGCTGCATCTAGGTTTTGCTGATCCTGCATTGTTCTCCTGTTTCCTAGGCTTCCTCACAGTCAATGCCATGGCTGGCAGACCTGGTTCAGTCCAGTGAGGGCTCACTGGATGTCCTGCCTGTGCAGTGTCTCTGTGAGTTCCTGCTTCATGATGCTGCTGATGAGCCAACCTCAGGAGAAGAGGAGGATGAGGGTGAAAGTAAAGAGCAACGTGCCAAGAAACGTCAGGTGAGTGGTCAGTTCCCTTGTCTGCTTTCTGCACAGCCCAGGTCTCATTTGATTTCACTGCAATGGCCAATTTCTTACTCCACAGAGACAGCAGAAGCAAAGGCAGTTGCTTGGACGTTTGCAAGATTTGCTCTTGGGTCCCAAAGCAGATGAGCAGACAACCTGTGAGGTGCTTGATTATTTCCTACGCCGCCTGAGTTCCTCCCAGGTGGCTTCACGGGTCCTGGCCATGAAGGTAAGAAAAATAAAGAACTTCTGACCAGCCCCTGACCAGGACTTATCAATAGCTGAGGCTAACTCCTGCACTGTTGCAAGTTCAGAGCCAGTGCAGTGAAACTGTTAGCGTCATCCTTCTGCAGTGACTTGTCTTTATTTCCAGACCCATCTGATGCATTTCTGCTGCATCCTGTTCAAAGGCTTCCTTTGTTCGGCAGCCAGCTGTACTTTTTAAGATGGAACTGAATTTTGCTATGTCTACTGTGAAGTTCAAGCATAGTCATAGCAGATCACATACTGCATGAAGTAGCAGGCACCAGATTTTCTGTAGGATGTAAATGAGTAAATGCCTGGTCCTCCAGAGCATGGTTAAGGCAAGTAGAATTGCATAGAGTCCAAATGGACTATGTTTACACAAGGCAAACTCTAAATAGAGTGACTGTCAAGTAGACATATGATGTGGTCTGAAACCTGCTGTAGGCTGCTTGCATTTCATGTTAATTGCTCCCTGCTATTTGAAACTTGTTTCTTTTTTAGTGATACAAAACTAGAGATCTAGCTGTGGCTTCATGTGCCTCGAGTCTGTCCATTTGCTTTATGCAGGGCCTGTCCTTGGTACTGTCAGAAGGGGGATTGCGTGATGGAGAGGAGAAAGATCATCCCATGGAAGAAGATTCTGGTGATTCAGAACTGCTCCAGGGGTATCAGTGGCTGCTAAGAGACCTCCCAAGGTTGCCACTATTTGACAGCGTTCGAGCAACAACAGCTCTTGCCTTGCAACAGGTAGGTGATAGTAGCTGAAAGGAATGAGTGACAAGCTTGGGGCAAGTTATTCTTTGTCCTACTTGTGTTAAAACAAATCTGAGCAAACCATGGGCATGATATAAACCCATGTGTCTTATGGGTTGTGCTTGCAAAGAAATAATATTCCTTAAATTGATTCTTGTTTTTATTACCTCTTGGTTTCTAATGAGAAGAATTCTCGTTCCAGGCCATCCACATGGAGACAGATCCCCAGACCATCAGTGCTTACCTGGTGTACCTCTCTCAGCACGCCCCTGTGGAGGAGCAGGGACAGCACAATGACCTGGCTCTGGTGAGAGAGCAGCTAGGATTGCATGGGGGAGACTTGGCAAGCTGGACGCTTTGCCCAGGACACTTGTAGTTATGTGACTTGCCATGCTAACTGGATGAGATTCAATAGTTTTGTGTGCGTTGGAAGGTCGTGTGTCTTTGATTTCGTATCTTTCATGCAGAAAGCTAGAGAGCAATGACCTCTAGCTGAGGGATAGAACAGCCAGTCCCAAATGGTATGGGGAATACAAAAGTAAATAGTGGTTTGAAGGAAATGTCACCATCTGGTAGTGTTACTTAAATGGGCACATGTTAAATCTGCAGCCAAATGTGTCTGGGGAGACAATGGGAAGTCAGAAGCCTTAGTGATGGGATGTGCCATCTCCGGTAACCAAAACTGGAATGCTTAATAAAAAAAAAAAAGAAAAGAAAAGAAAAAGAAATGCACATACAGCAGTGGCCTCTTTCCCCAGTGTTCTACTCTTGAAACCTATGGGTTGATCTGCAGAGTGGGGCTGACTAGGCAGATGACAGATGGGAGGGCATGGCACAGTGCAACCGGGGGCCCTTTCTGTGTTGCTCAGTGGAAAACTTGTGGATCTTTTTTTTCTCTTGCAGTATGTGGCCCGGCTCATAGTGGAGCGCTCCACCATCATGTCTCACCTCTTCTCCAAGCTTTCGTACTGTGCCGAGTCGGATGCAGTGCTTGTTGCTCTGCTCTCCATCTTTTCTCGCTACATCAAGCGTATGCGGCAGAGTAAGGAGGGTGAAGAGGTGTACAGCTGGGTGAGTGCCTTCCTTATTTTCTTCTTAAGTAGGTCAAAGAAGCTGGGCAAGTCCACAAGAGATCTATTGTGGATTACTAAATCTATTAAAAAAAAAAAAAAAAAAGGTCTGGTTCGGAAATTTCCTAAGCTGAAAATAGTTGGTGGTTAGGATATTAGAGCCAACTGGGGTGTGCATTTGTGTGTATAAAACATACATGCATAGTAAATATTCACACACACATGTATGCACACACATGCATAAAAAGCATTTTCTTACTCTTTCTGAGGCATCTTCTGTGGCTGCTGTTGGACATACTAAGCTAGACATTTGGTCTGGCCCAGTTTGTCTGCTCTTATGTTCTCTTTAATACCTGCCTCAATAACTTCATCTTTCTTTCTTTCTACACCCTTTTCTGTCACTTTTCCAGTCGGAGTCCCAGGATCAGGTGTTCCTTCGTTGGACTAGTGGGGAAACGGCCACCATGCACATCCTTGTGGTTCATGCCATGGTTATTCTTCTGACGCTAGGGCCACCTCAAGGTTAGTGAAATGTGCTCAGGTTGATTCAATAGGTTTTGGACTAAAGAGGGAGCCTTCCCTTTATCTGCTCCCTCCTAACAGGTGAGGATGATGTTAATTCTCCTGCACATGGACTTGTCCCTTGCAGTTCATGTTTGTGGCTCTAGAAACCATCAGAATATTACTGCACTGAGTAAAGGAATTGCATGCTTATTTATTGCCTTCTGTAGACAGCATGGAATGATGGTGCGTCCCTCCCTCCTAAACAAGGAGGGCTCAGAGGCTTATTGTAGTGTGAGAACTGAGCAATCGGATATGTAGTTCACATTTCCAGTTGATAGCTTATTTATTCCCAGGTTGTTTCTAGACTGAATTCAAGCAAGAAAGGGTTCTCGTTTATTGACTTGCAAAAGAGAAGGGTTCTAGGTGCTTATAAACATAGAAGATAATTTTTGTATTCACTCTTAAGCAGGGGATGGTGATTTTTACACCTTATTGGATATATGGTTCCCGGAGAAAAAGCCTCTGCCTACTGCTTTTCTGGTCGACACCTCAGAGGAGGCTCTGCTGCTCCCCGACTGGCTAAAGCTGCGTATGATCCGCTCCGAAGTGCCACGTCTTGTGGATGCAGGTGAGCCTGGGGGTGTTTGCTGCTGTTGCAGCCCCTTACAAAGTAAAGAGATGAACTTCACTGCGCAAACCCTCCAGGTGTGCGCTGTCCCACGTGGATGTCTTTGTTGGATGTCAGTCACTGCACACCCTGGAGCTGAGCAGGGAGCTTGCTTGCAGGGCGTTTAAAAGAAGTATGTATGTGCAGATTTCGTGGCAACTGCAGTCTGAACACAGTAGATTGTCGTGTCCCTTAGGGCCATCAAACACCCATACAGAATATGAGCTGGATCCTGGCACAGGAAATTATGGGATGGTCCAGGATGACTCCTTGTTTGGCCACAGTGTGCAGAACTAAGTGTCGGTGAACAGAATTTGAGAATTGTTGCAACCGAACCATCAGTACCCAAAGGTTAATTCTAGCAACATGTAAAACTCCATTCAGTGCAAGCTGAGACTGAAGAGGGTGTCAGTGCCCTAGGTACAGTACCTTACTGCACTACTGGAGGCAGTTTGTTCCATGCTGATTCGAGTGCTGGATTTTGCAAGCTTTACTAGGCAGCAGTTGTTACTTCTGAAGTTGGGCAGAGGGTCTGACAACTGTTTCACTTCCTTTGTGTTTTACAAGGAAGTGGGTGACCATGAATTATCCCTGTTATGTCTATTCAGATTGAGTTAAGTTACGCAATTACCAGACAACAGACACAGCACATTTTCGTAGTGCGTGGTACTCTTGCAACATGGAGAACAGTGTCTGAAGGATGTGCCTATAACTGTAGTTACTTCTACTAGCCTAGCTTATAAATGCTCTTTTCCTTAGTATTCATAGCTTTTGTCCCATTCTTACTAATTAAATGACAGCTCTCTATAGCCTGTGATTGAATTATTCAATAATTCCTGCCTGCAGCCATCAACAGATAGAGTAGAAGTTATTTTTAATACAAATGATTTGGTTCCTGAGGTTTTGATCAAATTAAACGGAAGATTAAATTAACCAGCGAGTGAATTAACCGGAAAATGCAATAAGAAAGCAACAATTTGCAGAGCAAAGAAAACATAGTAAGCAACTGTCAGACTTCTGCCTTTAGGCTCTCTTTAATGCCCTGTCATTAATGTGTCACTGTTTGTCCAGTCAAAAGCACCAAGATCAGGTAATGAGGATCTTCTGTAAGCAATTCAGAGGTGTGAGGATCCGGTGTTCTTGTGTTTCAGCCTTGCAGGACCTGGAGCCGCAGCAGCTGCTTCTCTTTGTTCAGTCCTTTGGAATCCCTGTTTCCAGCATGAGCAAACTCCTGCAGTACCTGGATCAGGCAGTGTCCCATGACCCGCAGACACTAGAGCAGAACATCATGGACAAGAGTAAGAGCTCTGCACTATATTAACTAGGCATTTTACTCTTTTTTTGAGCAGTTTTGTGACTTCTTTGGAGAAGTCCAAAACAGTCGTGAGCTCTGTGCCCAGGCTGCTTTGACAACCTGTCAGTCTCTGTAGTCACCTCCCCAGGGCTTGTTTGGATGGGTCTTGGTTGCGTTTCCCAAAGATGAGGAAGGTTTTCTGGGTTGGACTGGCGTGGAGTCCAGAAATAATTTTTCAGGCTAACTGTAACAGGCACAAGGGGTGCTCGCATCATGTTTACAGTCTTTCAGGATAAGTCCCCCCACAGTGGGAGCTGTGCAAACAGCAGCCTGTCTTGTCCTGCTTTTATTCAAGAGAAGGAGATGAGGTACTCATATTTTGCCCCTCCTTTATTTTATTTTATTTTATTTTTTTCAGACTATATGGCTCATCTTGTGGAGGTTCAGCATGAGAGAGGAGCAACAGGAGGCCAGACTTTCCACTCCCTGCTCACTGCCTCTCTACCAGCCCGACGAGGTACTGAATAGCATGGCCCGAACTTCTGAATGTCAGAGTCCTTTCCTGAACTTCCTTCCTCTGCTTTTAAGGACCAGGAAATACTGTTTTTCAAATTGGTTGTGCAGTGATACATCCACAAGCTGCAGTTAAATGCCAGCCCTTGCCAGACTGCTTTACTCCTGGCTGAGGGAGAAATTCTTGTGTTTGTGGACTTTGCTACAATGACTTGTTCTGAGGGAAATAGAAAAGTAGGTCTTGTTTTCCTTTGAAAGGAAAGCTACTTAATTTCTCATAAGTTGAAGCCTGTTAAGCTGAAGACAATGCATTGTGGTGCTCCAGATGCCCTTTGCTGTAACAGCACTTTTTGTTGTTGATTTTGTTGTTTTTTTTATTCTCCTTGCAGACAGTGCTGAGATGGCAAGATCAAAATCTAGTCCTGAGAACTCTCAAAACCAGAGCCGAATACGAGCCTTAAGTCAGGTTCGGGTTCTGGGCCCGGAAGATGACCTGGCAAGCATCTTTCTGCAGGTACCAGTATAACTGCTGTCATGTAGAGCAGATTGTCCATCAGTTGCTTCCCTGCAGCACCTTCACAAAACCCAGATCACTTATATTTACATCTTCTGACCCCTTCTTCCTGCAGTATTTGGAGGCAATAAGTAAGAAACCTGTGCATGTCCTCAGGTTGTGCTGTTACAGGCTGGCAGGACTGATATGGCAAGATTATTTTTTTATTTTTCCTGTAGTCAGGACATGATGTGGTTTGTCATGCTCAATACTGACAGTGCCAACTAGCACTTCACCCTCTGCACCCTGTTTGTTTTGTGTATGGTACATTTCTTTTCAGCATGAAGGATTTATGGAAGCTTGCTGGCCTTGGTGGCACAGCTGTATGTGGGTAGCTTTTGTGCACTGGCTTGTCTGCCTGCAGAGCCTCTCTACTGACTCAGTAGGGAGCCCGTGGGGAAGTAATTGGCCAGGATAGCTGCTTTTATCGGAGTAGTGAGATGATTTCACCAGGTTCTGAGTACTGATGGCCTTATTGGAATCATATATGCTGTGCCTGCTTCTGCACCAGGCACTAAAATACTGAAAAAGCTGTATCAAAACAGCCTTAGTCTATATGATTGTTCAAGATGAAATCAATTCTCTGTCTCAGGAATGTTTATGGCGTAGCAAGTCTCTTCACTTGCTCTCACAAACATACTCCCTTCTGTCTCCTACCAGCTTTTCCCACTAAATCCAGACCCAAGGTGGCAGAACTCCAACCTGCGCCCGCTTGCCCTGGCGTTACAGCAAGCCCTGGGGCAGGAACTGGCCCGCATCCGGCAGGGAAACGCTCCAGTGTCCGGGATCACGGCCCGGCTCCTGCAGGCGGTGGCCGCGCTGCTCAACTCGCCGCACAGCGGCGCGCTGGTCATGGCCATGCATCGACACCACTTCATCTCCTGCCCGCTCATGCGCCAGCTCTACCAGTATCAGGTGAGTAGTTGCTTCTTGCTAGCAGTAAACAAAAAGGTGGCGAAGAAATAAAAAATCTAAGGCATGTCTGCTCTGCTCTGTGCAGACCCTCTACTGCTGTGATGCCAGAAACGTATCCTGGGCAGTGCCAAAGAGTTCCCTGTCATGGGCATCTGTACTGAGGCTGCCTCCATTAGCCCAGCACTGCTGAGAGCTGGGGTTACACACGGGGTTGGGAGAACCTTACCTATGTGGGAAGCTGTGGATTTGCATTTGTGGGCTTTGGGATCTTTAGGCTGTGCTGTTTTTCAAGTTTTTTTTGCTAAGCTTTTTGGCTTGTGTTGATGCCCTAGGAGCTGCTGCCTTGAGGTCACTGAGCCATGGCCCAGCAGAATGGGTGTGCTCTGTGTTCTTGCCAGTATGTGCCACTACTTGCATCTTTCCTGATATCTTTGCTGAGTTCTTGAAGTGTGCATAAGCAGGTCTCTTGCTGTTCTCCCTAGCGCTGCATGCCCCAGGACACTGCCTTCTCCTCGCTCTTCTTCAAAGTCCTCATGCAGATACTACAGTGGTTGGAGAACCCTGCCGTGGAAGACGGTCCCCTGCGTGCTCAGCTGAAGGCGTTTGCTGTGCAGTACTCCTCAAGGCACAGGATCAATGATGGTACAGTCACTGCTACATTGTGCAGCTTGTGGAAGCAACAGTTGACCATGGGGGACAAAAAAAACCTGCACTCAGACTAAGAGGTGGGGTGGGCTGCTCTTTTTAGAGACTCAGGAATAGTGAAAAGAGGAAAAATTGAGTTGCACTGTGTTACACAAGCTCAACAGCGGGTTTGTATGCTTGGGTACTTGTGCCCTAGAACCAGACGGTGCACCTTGAGAAGAGAAGCCCCTCAGATTTCTGAGGAGGGGGCTGGCTTGGCCCTCTGATGCTAATGCTGGGATTTTTTTTTTTTTTTCAGTTCGCAGTGGCTTTCTGCACCTTACAGAAGCACTGACTTTCCGTCGTGATTCTGACTTGGTCAGCTCCGCAGTGTGTGCCATCATTGCCACCCTGAAATCGGGAGAAAAGTGTAACGTGGAGCCAGAGCTCATCAATAAAGGTACAGCTGTTCCACTGCTCTCCTCCCCTCTTGCAGCAGCAAACTGTGAACTTCTAGCCCAGCAAGCGAGTGTCCCCTGTGCAGGCAGGGGGAGGCTGCCTTCTTCCTGGATCAGAAAGCACAAACTGATCTAAACTTGGTTCTAGCTTGTACTGCCTCATTCCATTGCATTGGTATGTGGGTTTATATACTGTGATCTGGCACTTGAAAGAATTTCTCAGCAAATTGCTGGTTTCTGCTAACATAATAAGCAGAAGAAGCCTGTTCCTTACCAAGTCACACTTTGAGGAATGTTGTACTGAATGCCTTCATGACACGTTTGTAAAGTTCCATTGAATCCTCACCATTTCTTGGAGCTAGTATGTGACACCTTTCATCCTCTGTTAGCCCTTCAAGGTCTGATTGAAACTCACTCTCCATACTTGGAGGAACTCCTGACTGTCCTCTTCTCAGCTACTGTTGAGACTACCACCAGGCTTCCTGCAATGAAACCAGTTGCTGTGGTGAGCTCCTTGTTGCTGCAGGACAAAGAGGAGACACCTGTGAAAAAGGAGCCGGAAAGCTGCAGGTGAGCCTAGGCAGTGAGGGGAAGTTACAGGTAGATCTGGTTTCATGGCATTACCACTGATATATCGGTCTTGCTTTCTCCTTAGCACTGAAGCTGCTTGTCTAGGGCCCTCCTCAGGCCTTCTCAATGACTGGCTGGAGATGCTGGACCCGGAGGTGATCAGCAGCTGCCCTGATCTCCAGCAGAGGCTACTGTTCTCCTGGAACAAAGTAAGAATTGTTAGACAGAGGACTTATGCATTATAACCACCTTCCTTGGTAACAACCTGCACCTGGAAACAGGGCAAGGGGACAGTTTGTGCTTTGCTCCATGTTATACCAGTTCTAGATCCTCCTCCTTAGCGCAAGGCTTATTTTCGTCTGATTATTATACTGCTTAAGCCCTGTTCATTTCAGGACTTCAGAGAACATTAGTGGCACAGGATAGTCCAATAAAAGCCCAACCAGCTGAGTTTTCCTTTGTGGCTTACAGACAAGATAACTAGTTTGCCCAGAAACATTGTGCTAAGGCTGAAGCTAAGTCTTCCAGCTTATCCAATGCTGGTTAGACATGTGCAGTATTGACATACTGTACAGTACATAGTAGTTAGCGCTGCAGTGCAAATTCTACGTTAATATGTTGTCTTCTGTGCTGTCTTCCCCTGGGTCTTCACCCTTCTCTAACACACATGGTATCTGTTACGTCTGCCTCACAATATGCATTTATTGATACTCATCATCTTGGTCATTCCAGGCAGGATCTCAGGTGCCCTCCTTCCGCCCGTATCTCTTGGCTCTTCTCACTCACCAGTCCAGTTGGACCACACTACATCAGTGTATCAGGCTTCTGCTTTGCAGAAACAGGGAGCAAAGGTGAGTCTTGTTCTTCCAGTGGAGCAAGGGGTTTTGAGGAGGACAATTCACTGTGTGTCAGAAAAAATATCAAGAAGAAGCTGAGAAGAAAAGGTGCCATATTTCCCAGTGCATCTGGCAGGAGATGCAACTTGGCCAAAAACAGGCTTTGAGAGGATGCTGATTTCGATCATACTGATATGTATGAGTGCTGTGATACAAATATTACCTGCTGTTTGATGGAAGCTGCACATAAAGACTTGGCTGTGTTCTAAACTGGAAGTGCTGGTTGCAGGGCAATCCATCTAGCATTGGCCTTGGTGATAATCTTTATGAACATGAGGTGAACAGTGGCTTGGATAGTGAACTGAGGAGAGTCTCCATGCCTGCAGAACCTTTAGGTTCTGCTCAGTCTTTAGTGGTGTGGTGTTTTTTTTGTTGTTGGTGGTGGTGGTTTTTTTTTTTTTTTTTTCTGACTCTATTTCTGTTCTTTCTTGATGCAGTTCATTACATCAGGTGACCAGTTTTGTTCTGGTTCAGTCTCAATTCTCAGCTCTTATACATTGCTTGCAAATACGAAAGCACCACTGTAGTATCTTGAATTTATTACACTTGTGGACCAGGGAGCATTAAGACCTAATAGAAATTTAATAATGATTAAATTAGCAATCTTTCTAAGCCTAACAATATTCCAGTTTGCATATTATTTTATTATTAATCGTGTGCTCGCTAACAATTTCATTAGTTTCTGCAATCCAAGATATAGTAAGCAATATATTCTATTACACTGGGACAGCAAGGTCATTGCTTATGTTGGTAGCCTTGTGGTGCAAAATTCCTTGCAACAAAAGATGCTCTTAAATACCATGCTTTGAGCTCCATATCGTGCGCTGTGCTCATTGCAACAAATCATTAGTCATAATCTGGGAACAGACCCAAATGCCTTCTCAGGACTTAATGGTTCCTATTTTTACACTTGCAGATGTTTCTTTTTCACAGTACTCGAGATGTTTAGAGACACTACCTTGTTTGTATGCTGCTGGAGGGTTATTTTGAGTCTAGGTGCAAATCTGTAATTTTTTTATCTCTTGGCAGGTTTGACCCAACGGCATCCTTGGATTTCTTGTGGGCCTGTATTCACATTCCTCGGATCTGGCAGGGAAGGGACCAAAGAACTCCTCAGGTAGTGGTTCATTCATTTCCTCCAAGGTGCCTGTCTGGCTGGAGTAAGAAGTGACGGTTTCACAGGACCAATCTTTCTGTGGCCAAGAGATGGCTGGAGTAGTACAGATGTGTCATGCCAAGCTTGCTGCTTGCACCTCAGCTGAATACTAAGATGCTCTACTGAGTTATGTATTACAGTGTTAGTTTGGGGTTCAGAGAGCAGATCTGCACACACCTAAGCTTTCCTGCTTGGCATTTCCTCTGCAGCTCTCACAGCAGTTGTCACAATGTCCATGAAAGATCTAATTGTAAGGCCCATCAGTGGTGGAAGCTAAAACCCATTGTGGGATAATTCCTGTTCCACCCTTCTTTACCAAGAAGGGATTTTGTTTCTTCTCTACCCAGGGAATTTCTTTTGTTTGACTGAATTATGGATTTTGTCTCATTGCAATTTGGAAGTAAACAAGCTCAAAAGTAGAAGGAGGTGAAGAGGCCTCATTTGGGGATTGGAATACATGATTTCAGTGCTCTAGATACTGGGCAGTTCTTACCTGTAGTCTTAAGAAAGATGCTCCCTTTAAGTCGAGGAAAGTGTGAATAAAGGACCTAAGGATCTAGCGACCCATGTTGGATTCATTTTGACTATCCTTCTGCATTATAGAAGCGTCGAGAGGAATTTGTGCTCCACTTGAAGGCATCAGAGTTGATCAGCATGGTGGAGTTGATCTTGGCTGAAGCAGAAACCAGATACCAGAACACAGAGGAGGCCTCCTGCACGCTCATCCAGTCTCGACTGCCCTTGTTACTCAGTTGTTCTCATGGGGACCTTGAGAACATCAAAAAAGTAACGGAGTATCTGACCAACTGTATCCAGCAATGGGGAAGCAGGTGGGGATGCAAATACAACTTCTAATTTCAGTTACTCGGGAGTGAGCAGTGATGTCATGATGAGACTTGCCAGTGTGTCTTTGTTAACAATATCATGTTCCAAGGCCCTGGTGATAAGTATGTGCTATCGTCTCAGAGATAGAAAAGGAGGGGAAAAAAAAAAAGTCATGCTCAGTGCTACAGGGACTAGGAAATGGACAAAAGTGATATTGTAGAGACCTTTTTGTTGTTTTTTAGGAATTCAGGATAAACTGTGGATGTCATTTTTTGTTGTTGTTTAAGCTAATACGTTATATTTACTTACGGGTCCCTAATTTGGGATCTCTATCTTGTACTCGTTCCTTGACACATCATTAGTATAATGATACTGTTGACCATTTTGATTTGCTCTTGAAGCTTAAAGGAGGCTGGACCATTTTCTCATAGTTATGTTAGCACTGCAGGAAGAACAGCGAAAGAGAATGTTTCAGTCAGTGAAACAAACTGACCTAATCAAAACCTCATCCACAGTGGTGCTAGAAAAGATTTACTGAGTTATCTGCTCAGTTGCCCTTGCACTGTATTGCCTGGCAGTACAGAATATGACTGGGAATTGATGGAGGGCAGGTGTGCAGAGTGAGAACAGAGTGATTAGTCTGAGCAGTTGTGCTGCTGACTGCATTTGTGCTTGAGATGAGGGATTAACTCAGCACCTCTAACACCAGTACTGTGTAGAAGAACTCTCCTCCCT
The DNA here is from genome assembly GCF_059628265.1 of Tinamus guttatus. Classification (NCBI taxonomy): domain Eukaryota; kingdom Metazoa; phylum Chordata; class Aves; order Tinamiformes; family Tinamidae; genus Tinamus; species Tinamus guttatus. Next base: position 2,652,037 of record NW_028288864.1, on the reverse strand, counting down.
GGGAATGTAAGAAAGCTTGGAGGTCATACCTGTAACTTTGTATTTTTCTAACTCCAGCATTGGATACGACTTAATGATAGATTTGCATAGGCTATGTATGATTCGAGCAGCCTGAAAGAAGCAAAATCTGGAAAATTATGATTCAGACTGGTGTTTTTTGTCCCCTTGAGCTGTTTGCCATATGTAGGCTGGCTGTTACTGATCTCATGAGTCAGGGGTTGTTTAGTTGGCTGAACTAAAGCAGTAAACAGGGGCTGATCTCCTCCTTTCTCTTACAGCTCTGTGGGAAAGTGCTGCCAGGACCTTCTTCTGCAGATCTACCTGCAGCTACCTGAGCTGCTTGTGCCTCTGCCTGAGATGCTTCTGACCAGTGAAGGGGCCAGAGACAGCAGCACTTGCAAGGTGAAGCAGAGGGACAAGAAAGCTCCCTTCTAGTCATGCACCCAAAATGGGTGTTAGCTTGGCGCATAGACTAAAGGAGAGGACAGGCAAACAGTGTCTGAGTCATCGTGGCTTCTTCTGTTTCCCTTTCCTTGTCTGTATGCTCAGAGAGTTCAGGTGTGGTTTATTTTGCAATGTCCTTCTATAAAATACTCTTAAGTTCTGCAAGCTTCTATGTGCTTAATGCTTCCGGAAAGTGCAAGTGTGCAGACACCTCATAGATCCTGCTTTGCTGTCTATAGGGACTGTGGATTTTCAGATCCCATTCCAGCTGAAATGCTGCATCTGCTCACAAATTCTGCCTGAAAGTATTTCCTTTTTACCCTCTCTGTCTTTTGAAAGGAATTGGGGAGCACAGCTGAAGAGCTGCAGGCTCTGCTTTAAACCTTTTAATTGTTACCCACTACTCTTTCTAGCTCGATGCCCTGGTTCACAGATTCATCAACCTCCTCGCAGACACCAGTGACTCCAAGTCATCGGAAAGCCGTGTGTGGGATGCCAACATGGCCTGCAGGAAGCTAGCTGTGGCTCATCCCATCCTACTTCTTAGGTACCACTCTTTCTCTTCACCTTCTATGTGGCTGGAGTTCATTGAAAATCATCCACCCTTGTCCAGAAGGGAGTAGCTAGTTGGGTGCAATCCTGATAACTGAGTCTGGATTTATATACAAAAGCCAAGGGGAGGCAAAATACCTCTTCTAATGAGGCAGCACCTCTTTTCGTTCCTTGTTTATCAGCCCTCTTGGAATTGGAGATTAGAAAACAGAAAATAGGTGGGAAATGGGGCTTGCTGATTCCATGGATACAGGGATCAAACGCAGAACTCTGGGAGAGGGTAAGGGAAACTTTATTCTAGGGATTGAGAGGGTAATAATCTGTAAATGTTTCTGGGAAGAGCCTGGATATGGATGTTCTTCTGTTTGGTGTTTCAGGCACTTGCCAATGATTGCAGCTCTGCTGCATGGCCGTGTTCACCTCAATTTCCAGGAGTTCAGGCAGCAGAACCACTTGACCTTCTTCATCCACGTCCTGGGGATTCTAGAGCTGCTCCAACCTCAGGTCTTCCAGAACGAGCACCAGGCGGCACTATGGGACTGTCTCCTGTCCTTCATTCGTCTACTGCTGGTAGGAAAGGTCCCTATTCCCCTTCCCTGTGCAGGCTGCCAGCCACTAGAGGGAGAAGCTAGTGTAGCACAGGGCCAGCCTAGCTCTTTGCTGTCAGCAGGAAACCAAAACCCTCACAAAGCTAAGAGTCAAAAGGTGCATCATGTATCTTAGCTTTGTGGGGAGGTGGGAGGTAAAAGTGTTCCTCCCTGGTGACCTGGTCACTGCACTGTTTCCCCCAGCAGTGCAGGATAGGGCAGTGCTTTACTACTACTTTTTTGGTAACTCTTACCTTTCCTATCCTTTCTCAGAACTATAGGAAGTCCTCACGGCACCTGGCTGCCTTCATCAGCAAGTTTGTCCAGTTCATCCACAAGTACATCACATGCAACGCCCAGGCAGCCGTCTCCTTCCTGCAGAAACACTCGGATCCACTCCAGTAAGTTCCTTGCTGCTCCATAGTGCCTGCCATGCTCCTCTCCTTTGATGTTGATTGCAGGCTGGCATGAACAAGGGCTTGCTCAGGCAAAAGGTTGATGTGAGCTGATGGAGACAGCAAGAGGATGTGACAAAATAGCTGTTAATGTGCTTTTCACCTTTAGCTCCTTTAAATCTCCATCAGCATCATGAGCAACACTTCTCTTTTACAGCTAGTGAAACTGAGCCCGAGGAAGTCAGGGGATGATTTCAACTTGCAGGATGGCCCTAAGTGACCCTGTGAGACACTGTGGTATCCCGCAGTCATTTCCAGAGAGGCAGCAGTGTGGTCATTTCCCTGAGCAGTGGAAGTACGGTCCTATCTGCAGATAGGAGGACAAATAAATTTGGATTCCAACTACAATGAAAAGGAAACCAGAGTTTCTTTAGCTGCTTCAGGGGAAAAAAAAATCAGGTGCTGTTCTTTTTGGTCCCTGTTTGTCCCCTCCTGATTCTGTCTCTGAGGAACCAAAATTTACCATCTTCCCTGTTTGTGAGTAGATACATGGACTTGTAGCATGGGTACTATTAAAGCTATGTGTGCTTTCTTTTTCACTAGTGACTTGTCATCAGATAACAGTGACCTAGCAATGCTGAAGTCCCTTCTGGCTGGGCTGAGTCTACCTAGTAAGAGTGGCATCTTGGACAGAGGCTCTGAAGAAGAAAAGGATGGTGAGTCTGAGTGGGAGAAAGTTATTCTAGCTGGTGAATCTGTGGTATGTTTCGGAGAACAGATGCTTTTAGCACAACTTTATGCTATGTTCACCCTGTTCCTGACAACAGCCCAAAGGAAGGGTGTTTTAAATGCAGAATGGCATTTGTATACTCAAGTAATTTTGAAAACAGTGTCTGGGATTTTGGATAGTTGTTTTGTTGTCAGTTGTGTCTTGAGTGGAAGAGTAGCTCTAAGAGATGGAGAGTTTAATTGTTGTGGATTTGGCTGCCTCCAGCCTCAGTTGAGGATTGACATAGCAAGAGACCCTGAGGGTATATCCTCTCTGCTGGTTCCTTTACGATGTGCATGGGGAAATTATTTGGTGTGGACGCAGCTCGGGACGGTCCCTTTTCTGCCCCTCAGCTGAGGGGACCAGCAGGACCTGTCTCTGCTAAACCACCCAGACTGTGAGGAGTGAGCTGTTCTCTCTCTGTCCTAGACGAAGCGGCCGCTGGCTCCCTGCCTCTTGTTAGCGTTTCCCTCTTCACTCCTCTCACCCCGGCTGAGATGGCGCCGTACATGAAGAGGCTCTCCAGAGGCCAGACTGTTGAGGGTGAGTGAGGACCTGCAGGGCAGTGCAGACTGATAACAGCTGCAGACTGCTCTTCCTGTTCCCAAATCTTGCGTTTGGACATATCCAGCTGTTAGGATGTGGGTTTTATTATGGCTGAGCTTGTCTATAGCCTGCTGACAGGGGCTTCCTGCAGTACTGTTGTCACTCAGAAATTCAGCAGTGCTGTGGCTGCCTCTGCCTAGGAGCTCTCCAAAGATCTTTTAAGTGATCTAGGAAGTGGTGTTGGTGGTTCAGGGAGTACTGTAGTTCATGCTGAGCCTGCATGACCTAGTGCCCCTGCTCTCTAGTGTCAGTGGGGAGTGCCTTGTTTGTTTGTTTTAAATATAAAAGTACTCACGTGATGAGAAGTAGAATTTTACGAGAAATCCCCAAGTGACCTTCATGAAAGAAAGTTGTTTTAACCTGGCATATGGGAACAACATGCTGCTTCTCTGAAGGTCTTCAGAAATCCCAGGTGCCAGTGGTGGCATTGGGGTGACTGTTCTCCCGCTCACCCTTTCCTTACTCCTGGCAGGACGGTGCTAGTGGCCTCTGCCAGAGCAGTTTGGCATGTGTTGACTTATCACGTGGCGTACCTGTCCCCATCCTTTTCCAAGAATTGCCTTTGTTACTTAATTTTTTGTGAAAATGTGACTACTTGGGAGACTGGATCAGCATACCAAATCCTTTGCTGGTTCAGTGAATTTTGGTCACCCTTTACAATCTGAATTCTTCCAGATATCCTGGAGGTGCTGACAGACATTGATGAGATGTCCAGACGGAGGCCAGAAATTCTATCATTTTTTGCTGTAAGTATGGAGGGTCTTGGAATGTGCCACTGGGACTATGAGATCCTTTACATCAGAGCCCATTTTGCACAGCCCAACCAAGTACTATCCTTCAGGTTGTTCTTGCAGCATTTTAGGAGAGATTTCACTCTTTAGGCCTTCTGACACCAGCATTTATTTCCCTGCCATCTTCCTTCCATCATACAATGTCCTTTGCATATTGGGTTTATCATGATCAGCTTTAACTTCTCTGATATCAGAGGAAGTGCTAACCCTCTACCTCCAGTATCAGGCCACGGAGGTAGCAGAACAGCTCTCCAGAAAACACTGGAGCCTAAGGAAAATTCAGCTGTCCTATGTGGAATAAGATTAGGAAGGAGGGTGCCTTAAAGCATTCAAAACAGGATAATCCTTATTACAGAGAGGGATTTCCTGGCTCAGCCGGTACCTGCTGGATGTGTGTAATGTTGGATTGATGTTGGAAGGATAGTAATGCAAGTCTGAGGATTCTGTTCTCCTTGGATGGTCCTAAATTGTGCATCCTCTCTCAGACGAACCTGCAGAAGCTGATGAGCTCATCGGAGGAGACTTGCCGCAACCTGGCCTTTTGCCTGGCCTTGCGCTCCATTCAGAACAATCCCAGGTGAGGACAATGAGGACTCAGGCTACCCTGAGCCACTCATGGGCACTGGCTGTTTGCACGCTTGCACGCTGCTTGCACGCTTGCACGCTTGAGGGTGATCTGGACTCTACTGACGCTGTTATGCTTTACTCGCAGCATTGCTGCAGACTTCCTGCCCACATTCATGTACTGCCTTGGCAGCCGGGACTTTGAGGTGGTGCAGACAGCGCTGAGGAACCTGCCGGAATACACCCTCCTGTGCCAGGGTAAGCTGGTGTGTGCCTGCTCTGTGCAAGTCTTGCAGGGCTCAGAACTGAGCTCCTGTGCTGGGAAGAGCCTCCCCAGGAACAGCCCCTAGAGTAGGCTGCTGAATATACAGGTGACAGTAACAGCAGCTTGGGTCTGAACATCACAACAGAGACCAGGAGGGCCTACTTGAAGCAGACTTACTCATTTAGGATTTTCCTCACTGTTGTGATCCCTCACATGATCACACACCCATTTGGGCACCTAGAGGGGGAATTGTACCCTCCCCTTATGGAACAGGAGAATGTCTTGCTTGCACAGCAGAGCTGCAGATGTTTATCCCAAGATTTTCTAGTGGACTGTTCATGCTTGTATGTCCTCATGCTCTCTTTGACCTTCACAGAGCACGCAGCAGTGTTACTGCACAGGGCCTTCCTGGTTGGGATGTACGGACAGATCGACACCAGCTCTCAGATATCGGAGGCCTTGAAGGTTCTGCACATGGAAGCCATGATATGAACACGTGGTCCTGGGAGCTCCACTTTCAGAGGAATTAATTTAACTGGACTCATCACCTGCATTGAAGTCCTGTGAGAAGGCACTTGTATTTCAACCAATGTGCTGGAGAGTCAAGGAGATGATGTATTAAGCCAGAGTCTGCTGGAAGAGGAGGGCACACTGACCTAGGAGCTGGAAGATGCAGGGATAGATCTGGCTAAAATGTCATTTCTGTGGGAGAAAAATCTCCTGAACATTGTGCCAAACAGGGACCAGTTCCTTCATGTGGCCTCAGCCACAGCACTGGGCAGTAGCTGTCACTCTCTTTCCCTACAGGAATGCAGAGCTGCTGGGAGAGAGGGGAAGGGAGCGCTGGCCCTTGAGCTTCAAGTCTATAGACCCTCTGTTGTGTGTTGGAGGGAACGCTTGGATCTGTGCAGGGGGAGAGACTTGAGGGCACTATTTTATGATTTTTTTTTTCTTATTAAAACTCCTGGTTTTCATTGTGCCTTTCTCTGCTCCCTGCTGCCTTGAGTGTGAATCTTGATAACTCTTTCCCTCCGTCTTCACCCTGTTGTTATTCAAGACAACGCTTCTCTGGAAGACCCGCATCCAAGGCCAGATGTGGCCAGTGTCTGTGTGTCTACGTGTTTACATGTTTTTAGCCTTTTACAGCATATGCAGAAAATGGAGGACAGTCAGAGGCATCAGTGGGGTATCACAGATGAGTTCGGTGCTACCAAAATCCAGTCACCAACCACTGACAGAACAGCTTTTAAGACTGGAGGAAGAAGTGAGGTGGTTTTTGTTTGAACAGAAGGAAAAAACCTTGGTATGTTGGCAGATACCGCAGCAGCTGGCCACTGGGATCCGTTCTTTGGGATCTGCCAGTTCCTCCTGGTGTTTCTTTTGCTATTCACTGTTCTCTGTTTGCTGTGCTAGGGGTGGTGGCCTGTTTGCCAGTTGTCATCACAGGATAAAAGGAGGTGCTTTACTTTTTTTTTTTTTTTTTCTTTTTTTTTTTTTTGTCCTTCCCCCTCTCCCAGGAAATCCCTGATTCCTGTGGGTTTCCCAGTCTCCTTTTATTCTGTTTAGCAGTTTGCTTGCATCATGTGTCATGTCCCTTTTTTCTCATGCTTCCCTTGTTAGTAGAGAATCTTTTTAATACCTTAAAGACAAAGCTTATGGAGAAACTGTACAGCTAGATCTAAATAACCCTGTATTTTGCTGCTGGGGAAGGGACAGCTGGGACTTGAGGGTGGCTGGGTGCAGAAATACTGCCCATTCTTGCAAATGAGGAATGCCACAACAGAGCAGTCTTGCTAGTGTGCCAAGGTAGGAATGAAAACCAAGGGCCGGCTTTGCAGAGAGATGGAAGAGCAAAGAGAGAGATCTGAACCTCCCAACAACTGCAAGTAGTCTCGTCTTGCCTTTATTTAAAGAGATTAGAGACATCGCTTAAGGATGCAACATGTTCTTTTTCTCAGCAGCATCTGCTTCGCGTCCGGAACCACTACTGTGGCAATTAGCTGGATATAAATTATGTGGAGGAACAGCTGAAGAAGATCAAGTCAATGAAATGGCTTTCCTGAGGGGCTCAGTGACAGCAGGATTAACGCCTGTCTAAAGGGTTCCCAGTGAGATTACTGGCTCCTCTTACCTTAGTCCTTTTTCAGACATCATTAAAGTGCTGCTCAGTTTGTCAGAGCAGGGAGATGTTTCTTCTAGTGCTGCAGCGAGGCTGGAGTAACTGGAGCTTGTGGGACTTGCTGAGGAAAGAGCTTTTCACAGGACTTCTCGTAGAAGGGAAGATGCCTTTGAGCTGTGATCGCAGCGGGGACCGTGTGTTGAGGTGCTGCTTTGGGGGAGCTCTTCCCTGCAGATGGAGCTCCCCAGAAATGATGCTCTAGGCTTGCCAATAGAAATGTTTATGTGCAGAAACCAGCAGTGCCGTTGACCCCAAATTCTGTGTCAGTTTTGAGATAGTGGCTGTGAGCAGACAGGAACCAGGAAACCTGGTTTGGAGGAGCAGGGGCTTGGATGTGGGACCATCTGTTTAGCCACCTATCGCAGCGGGACAGGAAGGCTTTGCAGAGCATTGGGAAAGGAGGTGCATGGGAGAAGGGGTGAAATGGCACCATCACTTTCTGGGAGGCTTTGAAGTGGATCCCAGTTTGCTACCCTGTTTCTACTCCCCACCCCTTCCAGCCCTGTCCTTCTAGGCTGTGTTGCAAGCCAGGCTGTCCTGTTTGTTAGGTTGGTCTCTGCACGTGATCATGGACTCGGAGCTGTTGGGTTCAGGGAGCAGGATCTGGTCACAGAGACACTTGGAGAACACCCTTCTCTGCCGGAGCACCGCAGCTGTCTGCAGCGGTGCCAGGCCATGCCCTGCACGTGCCCACGTACAGCCCATTGCTCCCTTTCCAGGCCACGTGCTTCAGAGGTTTTTCTTCCACGTTTTTCCGCTGCTCGGGATGTCCTCGGCCCACCAGCTGCGCTGGGGCTTCCTCGGGAGCGCTGCCGTGACGGGCTGGCTGGAGCCGAGCACCGGGACGTGGGAGCCATCGGCGTCCTCGGGACTCGATGGCAGCTGCCTCTGGGCCACTTCCTCCCTTGAGGAAGAGGAAGAGAGGCCACCTGGTCCTGAGCTCAAGGCAAGTCTGCCCGACCTGCCGCACCAAGGTGGAAACGTGGACAGAGGCGCAGGCTCTCCTGGCAGCTGCTGACAAGATGGGATTTCACAGTTAAAGGCATCAACGTTTTGTTGCCCAACAGGGAAGAGAAAGAAAAGCCTCATTTTGCAAGCAGCATGCAAGTAACCTTGTGGAGAAAAAAAAAAAAGAAAAGGAGAGGAAAACTGCCTCTCAGCTCTTCCTCTGTGTGAGTGTACAAATGTGGCTGTGGAGTCTATTCCAGGGGCTTCTCCCAAGGGCCCTGCCATCCTCTTCCTCCAGCCAATTTCATCTGTGACCTCGGTCAGTGGCAAATACAATCCTGGCCCTGCGTGACCTCAATTAACTTCCTTCTGGCCATACCACCATTTGGGGTAGTATGATTCACACTCACCGGGGGAGTTATTCACCAAAAGCTGGAATTATGAAGGGTGTTTTTGTTTTGTTTTTTAGTTTTCAGTATGTCTGAGGCAGACCCAAACCAACTAAGTAAGGCCAGGCTTTCCTAGGAGGAGTATTTGCCTAAGATGGACTGATTTTACATCTCTGCCTTGCCTTTCCTTATCTTTAGATAACTTGAACCTAAAGCAGAAGATATGGAGTCTGCATTTCCTTCTCCTTTAAAATCCAAGCAATCCTATAATATATGTGCCTGTCCTGGGTAGCTGCCATTATTTTGCCTTTGGCCTCACCCAGCTTACGTGAACAGCATCTCTAACAAAGATATTGAGTAGAAGAATGTCAAGACCCCCAGCAACAATTAAAAAGAAATTAATTAAACTACACCAGGCCAGCCATTGGTGGGTAATTATTAAGCTGTAAAAACTGCTAATTGTCTTATTAGCATTAAACAATTATGCAAATACTGAAAAACATACCATAAAAGTAATAAAATGTCCTCTTTTTTTTTTTCCTCTTAAAAAATAATAATGAGATTTCAAATTTAAAGGGATGCTTATAGTTTTGCTCTGCAGGGTTTTTCGGGAACGTCCTTGGAGAGGAGCACGAGCTCTGCGGCCGCTGCTCGGGGTGAGCAGGGGCCGCTTCCCTGTGTGTGTCCGGGGCTGCCGCCCGCCCCACGCAGCAGCCTGGGGACACCCAGGTGGCTTTGGAGGGGACCGGCTCCCCGCAGCAGGTCTGGCCCTGTTTGTGTCGCAGACCCTCGTCCTCCCCCCGAGAAAGCACTTAGTGCCCCAGGTTTGGTCCGAGCGAAAGCAAGGCAATGTGTTTTTCCATGTTGGCTCTGAATTCACATGAAAGTCCCGCGCTTTAAAGCTTTTGTAGGTTTTGTTTGTTTTGCTTCGTTTTCCTCAGGAATTTCATCTAACCCAAAGTAGGAACTGGCCTCTCTTCCTGGAAGAGATCCGCTTGGATTTCAGGATCCAGCTCTAGGACAAATGCTGAGCAAGTGGCTTTGTGTTCCTATGAAATAAGGATTAAAACCTTGTTTGCCCACAACAGCAGGAAAAGGAGGCTTAATTTATTCACATCCACAGTGAATTCAGAAGAGGCAAAGTACTCCTCTGCTTAAAGCATTGTTGTAGTTAATCACTAACAAATATTAAGTTTCCTGGTTTACAGCTCTGCAGATAAGACTCCGTGTTTCAGAGCAGCCAGGCCAGCTCCGGCGGCAGGGTGAGTCCCGCTCCCATGGTGATGCCGTGATAGACACGGGTCACCTCACCCAATCTCATGAACTAAAAAGGGGTTGATCAGCAAAATCCACCTTCGCTTTCGCTTTCTGCTCCCAGCAGTGGCGTTTCTGGCTCCCCGGGGAACGGAGGGCACGTTCCACCGCAGCAGGGCGCAGGGCAGGGATCACCACCGGCCTCTTTCAGCTTTATCTGCAGTGCAGGTCGCCTCCTGAAACAAATGCTTCCCCCGCACGCTGCTTTTAGCTCCCTGAAATTCTCTGGTGACCCACAAAGTTGTTGACCCCCAGTTGTTCATGGTTCTTTCATTTCTCTTGCTCACCTGCTCCACAGGATGCAGGATTTGAGCAGTCTCCCAGCATTGTAGCCTGGCAATAAGTGGCTGGCATTGCCCTCTAGCCTGTCCCCCCCATCACTGCTGAGGGGACAGGCCCTCCAAAGGGAGCAGGGACAGACATTTGTTTCTTTTGTGACCGTGTGCTGTGTTATAACCAGGTGACAGGGCATACTTCATTCTGATGCTCACTGTTCTTGGTCCTTCAAGGATTCAGGATAATTGATTTGCTACTTATAAGCTTCTGTGAGGCAGGTTTTGTGGACAGGTTTACAAAAGGTGCCTCTTTCTGCAACTTCCCATTTCACTTTCATCTTCTTTCAGCAGGAATTCATGTTCCAACTTGAATTTTGTTCCAGCTTTCCTTTGCTGCTTTGCCAGTCAGATGGCAGCCAGGCTGAGGAGAGGCTGACATCATGCAGAAGCGTTTCTGTGCAAGTAGCTGTTAAATTGTTGGGCCTTTCATTTCTTTCACTTGGGTCTTTCTGTGCCTGTGGAGTCGGCCTGGCTGCCTCCTGGGAAGAGAGAGCTGATGGGGCATGTTTCTGATGAGATGCACGTAACTTTTCCTGCTTGTTTCGTGTTCCTCGGTTTAAGCCAAGCCATTGGCACCGGAGTATATGAGAGCTCTTGGCTACAAACCTGCTCCCTATTGTTGGGAGTGAGTAGCCCTATGCTCAGCCTGCAGCAAAAATATGAAGTCAGTCAGTTTGATCAAGCTGATTTCCCAACAGTAGTTAAAAGACATGATTTTTTTGTTTTAAAAGGCATGATTTTTTGTCTATAATGTTGCACTCCCTAACCCTTCTGCAAAAGCTGCAGCACTCAATTCTGTTTCCTGAGCCCCACAACTACTTTCAAATGTAATGAATCTACCTTTCCTCCTTTCCCTTATCAAACAAACAGGAATTGGCTTATTCTTCTATGGCCTTTTAGGGTGTTCATAGTCATATCATTAAGCTTTTCTCTACTAAAAATAACGTGCAGGTTATTGCATACGGGAACCAGGAAAAATTTAAGAGGTAAGGGCAGACAGTGACCTGTACTATGAACTGCAACCTTCAGCAAACACTCAACACTCTGCCCTGCGGCTCAGAGCTGAGAAGGCCTGCGGGAGCAAAAGAAAATGGAAAGTGTAAGTACAGGAGGATATGTTTCCTATATCACATCTGTGTCCTGTTGTGCTCCTGGTCTCCGATAAGCTTGTGGCTGTGCCAGGAGGGATCTGGGTGCGCGGGTGCTGCTCCCGGGACGTGCTGTGCTCCAGGACCTGCAGTGGCCGCAGGGGATGAAGTCTGACCACGCAGGGAGAAGCAAAGGGAGGGCAGGTGCTGAAAGCTGGCACAGGGACAGGTAAGGCTCCTCCAAGGGAAAGACGTGAAAAAGAAAAGTAAAACTTGAGGCTGGTAACCATCATCCCACGAGGAACATCCTGGGAGAACGACAGTTGTTAGTAAGGGGCGAGCAGTAGCATGGAGAGCTCTGCCTCCCTCCCTAGGTCCTTCCTCTAATGCTCATTATTTTACCTTTTGGTGCATTAAGGACTCATCACAGCTATCAACTCCTGCAGAGCCCTCCTTAATCACCACCTAAGAACACTGCGCAAGTCGCTGATGCCTGTGTTCTGAAAAGCCATTACTGGGACACTAGTAATGCTATTACTGCATTACTAACATGTGCAGCAACATTATTCTAATCACCTTAGTGAATAAGGGGGGACTGAGTCTTCTAGTGTACCAAAAGCTGTCTCCCCAACCTAACCCTCTCTTGGGAAGCACAGCACGGAGCCAACCATTAATAGATTCTCCTTGGGGATCTGCAAGCCCGGGTGCCTCTCTGATACGGTTCTCTTGGCCAAACACAGATGACTGGGCTCGATGCAGGGAGGAAGGAGGTGGAATGCGGCGGCCTGTGCTGTGCAGAGCAGGGCTGCTGCTCTCCAAGGCCATCCCGGCTCCCCGCTCTGCGGATCGGTGTCCCCAGCCGCCCCTTCCCAAAGTGCAGGTAACGAGAGGGAACCGACTGCACCGACCTGTTAAGCCAGGCTTGTTAGAATAAAGATCGTCATGGTAAATACATGTTTTCTAAAAAACTAAATAACTTTCCCTATGCTGTACTATTCAATTGGAAATCTGTGTCCACTGCCTCTGAAAGGGGTAACTGCGGATGTGTCAAAGCTGGACTCGGCAGCTGATTTTTCACTACTTCTATTGCTACCGTTTGGCAGCACCTCAATTTCTAAACATCGTTTCCTTCTTTTTTCATTTCCCAATGCTGTGCTATTTAAATTGCAAGCGCTGCAGGGGGATGCAACCTGCCGAATAAAACAGCTTGTGTGAGTTGAAAAAGAAACCCCCAAATGCATTTCCTAGACCAATGCCATGCTCTGTATGTCTCAACAAGGGCCTCTTCCCTAAGTTACCTGACGGGTGATGGAGGATGGAAAGGGCTATTTGCCCATCATTAGCCAGTTGGCTTTTAGAAACTCCACAGGTTTTATCAATCTAATTAAAAGAGGGTGTGAAAAGGGACTGGGATGGCTGAGCTCTGTGGGTTATATCTTACCTGTGGCAAAAGGGTTTATTATTATTTATTTATTGGTTCTTCCCTTGGTAGTCTGATTAGTTGTGAGTGCAGGTGTTCATCGCTTGTTTTACAGAATATGCCCAATACTCAAGCACAGGCTCCTGAGCCACATTCCCTACTTGCCCCACCGCGCTGTTATTGTTATGGTTTGTGCAGCAACATATGCTAAGGCCTTATTACAAGGGATCCCTAAAAATGGCATAAAGGATTAATAATGTATTTATAACACAACTTTGTTTTAGTATAAAGTGATCTATAAATTTGTAATAAATGTTTTATAATGTTTTTGTAGCCTGTTATAAATGATAAATGGGAGACTATAGATGCCACATCAAATATTCATGCTGCATTGTGTGCATTATTATGCCGTTACTGTTCAGGAAACCATTAATAATAAAGTGAATGGAGATGTAAAAGTTGCTGACATGCCCAGCAAGCCATTTATAATGAAATGTATAATCCTTACCATAAAGTAAATACATTGGCCAGTGCTTGTTGATGAAATGGAAACACACTGAATTATTTGTAAGGTATTTATATATTAATGTATATTATCCATATCATGTCGCAGAAATGTTATTAATATATTATATTATATGTATTATTAATTATCTTTACCTAATTTATAGGCAGCTCTTAAAGTGTTACCTTGTATCTTCTGCGGTTTTGCCAGCTGAACAAGCGCGTACGGGTGAGTTATGTCTGTCATGTGCGTACAGGGGGGTGACCGCATGGCTTGGCGGTCGTTGAGCTGTCCCGAGCTCCGGCTCGGCCATCTGGGGCAGCCCCAGGGCTGGCGGGGGCGTTTTTGGCCTCTTACCAAGTTACTCGGCTCTCACCGGTGCAGGGAATGCTGCCCAGGTCCATAGGTGATGGGAGAGGTGTGGGGCTCCCGCTCCTTTGCCCCCTTTCCCGACTGCCGGACCCCATCGCGGGGGTTTGCAGAGCAGCTCCCTGCGCACCCCGATGGTTGTCCCTGTCCCCGGTCCCACCATGGCTGTCCCTGGTGCCCGGCAGCCGACAATCCCTTGCTTGGGGCTCGCCCAGGCCGTCCTGCTCCTCCTGCACCGGCCTGCGCCCCTCCTGCGTGACCAGAAACCTTTGTGGGGAAAGTGCGGGGATTGATTTGGGGATTTATTACGGTTGTTATTACTATTTACTGTTACTATTTTCTGCACTAAGGCAACTAGCGCCGTCCTGGCCTCGATGCCAAGGGCCGACGTGGCACGGGCGCTCGCCTCGCAAGGGCGCGTCGAGGAGCCGCCACTTCCCGCAGGGCCCATGGCGCCCGCGGGGCCGCTTGGCCCCCTGTAAGGCTGCAGGGGGGCCCGGGGCGCGGCCGTTGGCTCGCAGGGATCCCGCTGGAGGGATCCGGAGGGATCCGGATGGATCCGGAGATGGAGGCTCCGGCGCGGGCCCTGCGGCTCGGCCCTCGCTCCGCTTGGGCCCTGCCGCTGCCGCGCGCTGCCCGGCGCCCCCCGCCCGCCCGCGCGGGGCCGGCGCGGAGGCCCCGGCGCCGCCCGCCTCCCGCCCGCCCCTTTGCCCGCCCCCGCGCCGCCGCGGCTCGGCTCGGCCCGGCTCGGTGCAGCTCGGCTCGGATCTCCTCACCCCGACCCGCCTGCGGTGCCGCCGCCGCTGCCGCCTGCCCCGGCGCGGGCTGCGCGAGGTGGGTCGCTCCGCGCCATGGCCGCCATCCAGAACCTGCAGCTGTGGTGCAAGCAGCAGTGCGAGGGCTACCGCGATGTCAGCATCACCAACATGACCACGTCCTTCCGCGACGGCCTCGCCTTCTGCGCCATCCTGCACCGCCACCGCCCCGACCTCATGTGAGTAGCCGACGCCGCAGGGTCCCCTCGACGCCGCAGGGTCCCCACGTGGCCGTCGAGGCTCCCCGCGCTCCGTGGGCTGTGCCTCTGCAGCGGGGCCATCACTTCATCACCCTCAGCGAGGCCGAAGGCTCCCGCTTTGTCCCGCTCGGCCGTTGCTCCCGCTGGCACCCAGCAGCGCCGGGAAGGGAGCGCTCTGAGGATGCTGCACTCAGCGTGTCCTTGCCAGGACCGCAGCTTTGCTAATGTCCCTGTCCACTGACCTCCCCTTCCCCTCATTTTCCAGGCGCTGTGGGAGGCCGTGGCAGAAGCAAAAACACTTAAACTGTGTCCTTGTTGTTGCAAAACAAGTTCGGACAGCGGTTGGGAAATGTTTCCTTCTGTGCTGTTTGTGTTTGTTTAGGCTTCGCCGTCGTTGTGGAGCCAAGCAGCAATTCTGCCAGTTGCTCGTTCAGGAATAGATGGTGTTTAAACAAAAAACGCGATAGAAGCGCAGGGAGTTTCCAGGCGAGCTGCTCCTCAGAGGGTTTCGTAGGAGCTGCCTGGGAGGAGGTTTACGTCCGCCCCGCAGCCCACTCGCTCTGCCATGGGAACGTGGAAGGCGTCCGCTGCCGGAGCAGCTCCCGGCAAGGCCGGAGCAGGGTGGCCGCTGGGTCCCTGCAAGTCACCACACCGACGACTGGAGCTTGCACTGGGGAAGGCAACGCGCCCTGCCTCCCTCGCTGGCCTCTTGATCTTGTCCTATCGTCTTTGACTGCTCTCTGCCCCAGTGTAACACCTGGGGAGGTGTGATGCCAAAGGAAGACACAAATTCTGCTTTTGTGTTTTTTCGTCTGGCCATTTTCACCTTGAGGTGGGGAGATTGAAGGGGAAGATCAAGGCAGGGGAGCAGTATGAAGATTTCCCAGCACAACTCATTTACGCGTTAGGCATCTTCCAGTCAGATGTGGCTGGCTGCTAGGGGATCAGATTGTGCTTTCTATACCTCACTTTCCTTCCTACTTCTTGTTTTCTGCCTTTTTCCTGGGGTTCCTGGGGCAGCCTGCCACGTGGATTTATGCATGAAGATCTCTGTTGCAGGTGGAAAGCCAAGGAGAAGACATCCTCTTGTTCTCCCCTCCGTTTTGGGAGCTTCCAAGAGGCAAGAGCTGGCCTGAACAGCCGGCGAGGCAGGGACTTCAGGCATGCTGTGCGTTGCCGCCTCCTCGCCGGTGCTTGGGCAGTCACCATGGTGCTGCCGTGTATGGTTTCCTGGCATTCTGTCACTTCCACGTGACTCCAAGTGCTTC
This sequence comes from Tinamus guttatus, assembly GCF_059628265.1. NCBI lineage: Eukaryota > Metazoa > Chordata > Aves > Tinamiformes > Tinamidae > Tinamus > Tinamus guttatus. The sequence continues at coordinate 2,636,234 of NW_028288864.1, read as the reverse complement.
TTTTCCTTCCTTTCATTCAGTCTATAAGACCTGAAATGCTCGGGCAGCAACGCTGACGGGACTGGGAGCTTCCGGGCTGACCGTGCAGCCGGCCCGCCTGGGATGTGGGTGTAAACAGGGGCTCCGTGACTTGAGAGATGGAAAAATCCTGCTGCACAAATGAATGAGTTGTTTATAATCCTTAAACTGTGCGCTAAGGGTTGTGGTTAGATTTGTTTTACATGAAAGCCTCCCTACTGAAGAAAACTTTCCTTTTGGCATCTGTGTGTTCCTGTTGAACTGAAGAAAGCTCTACCTGACTTTACTCAGCACCTTGCAGAAGCTCTTTCTGATGCAGAGCAGCTCAGTGAAGGCAGCGTTGAGATTAAAGTAACTAAGTGTGTAACGTCCATCATGATGGTGCTGTAAATGCAGCAAAGCACCAGGTGTGTATCTGAGCATGGTCAAAGTCCTGCTGGACGGAAATCACCCTTGGAAATGGTTGGCGGACGAGGCTGCTGGTGTCACGTGTAGCTCGGCTCCCTGCGCCGGATCCCGGTGCAAATTCTCTGGGAAGCCCCAAAAGCCTCTCTGAGTTTGTGGCACAGGAGCCTCTAGCAGGGTGTGCATGTGGCTGTGACCCACTCCGACTTCTCTGGGACTTGCAGTGATTTATCCTGAGCTCTAGGAGTTCGCTTCTAGCAAAGACACCAGCTGGAGATTAAAAGCATCGTGGAAAGGAAGGCTGGAATAGGGTAACTGGTGTTTGGAGAGCTGTTGTGTTTGCAGCAGCCCTTATATATAAATCACTTGCAGCCCACAGTTCAGTCACTGCATTGGAGTTTTGCAACAATGTGTTTTCTGTCTTGGTTTATGTAAGTGGCATTTTGGGGTTGAGGAATGAGCAATAGAGGAGGTTTCTTGCGTGAAGAGGCTGGAGATGTTCAGAGGAAAATTTCCAGCAATTGCAAAAGATGATGATAATGATAGTAATAATAACAGTGCTTCTCTCACGGGGTTGAGAATACATGGGTCAGAGTATAGGCTGGTATATATCCCTTCCCCTTTCCTGTTTTCCTGCTGGAAAGCATATGGAGAATATGATAACTTCTTTCAAACTTGCTTTGTGTCAGCCTGTGTGTTATCGTCCAACAGAGGCTGTGTGAGAACAGAAACGCTCTTCCCACTCACCCAAGAATTTGCAGACAGACGGGGCTCTGTCAGAGTAGGAAAATGCCACCCAATTGCCATGGAAATTCATTTCTCTGTGGGTTTTTCATACCCAGTCGTGGCAGGCACACGTGCAGCAGGCAGCTCCGAGTCTGTTCGCTGGGATGAGAACAGAGCCCCAAAGCTCCTCTCGTCAGAGGAGGGCAAAACTTCCCGGCCATAGGAGGTGGGAGGCCGAGATGTGGGCTGCTTGTGGCCGCTGTGTGTGATGGTGTTGGCAGCGAGAGCTCTGACTAGAGGTTTCAGCGGTCTGAGCCCGATAAGTGAATTAGAAGAAGCAGGGGAGCCCTGGTCTCACGCTCACTTGGTCTGAAATAAATGCCAGATGTTGAGGAAAGGTTTTGATTAAGCTCCGTGTCTCCATCCTGCGTCCCGCTCTTTCCCAGATTGCCGACGGGTGTTTAACTCGGCGTTCTGGGAACTGCCTGCTTGTGAAATCCCCCTTGGCGGCCGTGCGCTCGGAGGCATTTGGTGGCTGGAGCGGAGCAGCTGCCTCCGGAGAAGTTTCCCGGGTCGCCGCCAGCTCAGCCGAGGAGGAGGCCCCGGGTTGACCCCTCTGTTTGAGGAGGGCGTACGGATAGCGGGGGCTTTTCTGCTTTTTGGTCGTCCTTTGGACAGCACGTACCTGTGTGAGCCTGGCTCTGTGCAACCAGAGCAGAGGGTGGTCGTGGAGATTCCCAGACAGGGGAATTTAGCCACTTTTTGCTAAAGAAGGACTAGGAGCTAAAAACTTCTCCTTTCCTGTGCTAGTGAGCTCCGTTCTGCTTTGTTTCCATCACTGGAGACCCTCCCTTGGGTCAGATTTGTTTCTCACCTCTTCCAATTAATTCAGTTGCCCGTGTTTTCTCAGTGGAAAACTCCCACTTCTCCATTTGTATTAACTTTGCTTTCTTAGGACTACATTGGTGCAGCGAGCATTTAATATGCCAGGATAGGAGATGCACTGGCAAGATCAGTTTCCTAAAGAAATTCTCCATGTAAGCTGTTCACCTGAGTAGCCGGGGGGGAGAGATGCTGGGAGGGCAGGAGACGTGACCCTCCAGCCTGGCTGTTTGCACCTCCCTTGGGGACAGGAGGAGATTTCTCACCTCACTTGGCTGTTCAGGATTTTTAGGTCCCTGTCCCGTGACACAGAGCTATGAAGCTGGGCACATGCTGCTATAGCTAAGAGTTCAGCAGCGCAGGAGTGAAGGGCACTGATAGGCAATAAATAAACACGCAGGTTTGGTGGTGTCGGAGCCTGGCACGGTGGCTTTCCTGCCTGTCCTGCTCCTGTTTCTTGGCGCGTTGCTGCAGAGCGAGGCCTGGCCTTGCCGCGGTGTTGGACACCCTGCCGGCGCTCGGCCCGGCTCCGCGCATCGCGTGCGGCTCCTGATGTTCCCACCTTCCTCGGCAGGGAGCAAGGAAGCTGGGTTTTGCCTTGGCTCCTCCAGGTGTTTTCCTGTGTTCCAGATGCCCGTGCTCTGGAAGTACAGAACTGGGGAGCGGAATAGAGAGCGGCAAAGAGCTGGCTTTTAAAAAAAAAGCCATTTTTCTCACCTGATGCAAAACAGGGTGATTATATCCATTGTTTCACTGAAACTTTTGACTTGTTACCCTTTTCATTGCTGTTTTTAATCTATTGCCTCAAGGAGGGGAGATCTCCAGGCAGGAGTCCTGCTTGAAGAACCCCCTTGCAAAACCTTTTGCAGGGAGACCAGATGATTTAGAACCAGGATGTGCCTTGTCTTTCCATGCTGCTTGGAGGAGCCCGACTTTGGGTCTCCTGCATTGCTCCCTGCCTGCTCTCCCCATAGCGATCCCTGTATCCCGATATGGAAAAGGGGGATGGAGGGGAGAGCCTGGGCCATGACGGGCGAGCCTGTATTAAGGCACCTCTTTTATTTATAATGTAACACGCTGCTTTCTGTACCGAGTAGATAAAGAACCCAGCTTGCTCCTTGCTGGTACAAGTCATGGAAAAAGCTCCCCTGCTGCAGTGCAGATCATGTGTTTGCCTCATGAATAGATCACTTTGAGTCAGCTCTGCCCTGGCTTTTCTCACTGTTACCCTTCCTACAGAGGTGACCTCTTGCACTAGCCAACAGGGGTAAACCTGCATTTGGTATAAAATGTAGCCTATAAAAACCAAAGTTGGCAGCATATCATATTTTTTTTCTGTTTCTTAATGGGATTTTCTCCTCAGTGATGTAAGGCTTTTGCCCCAGAGTTTTTGGCTTCAAACTTTGGCTCTGTGCCAGCAAGCGGAGGGGACTGTAAAATGAAACGAGGTTATCGAAAGGAATTGACCCTGCCTGCTTGGAAGGAAGGGAAGGAAGCAGTGTTGGGGAGCAGGGCTGCCAACTGATAGTCGGTTTTATCTTCCAAGTTTAGCAAGTAATGGTCACTTTAAAAAAAATCAGATGGTAAATATACCCAAGCAAGGGACACTCCTCGCTGTGGGTGAGGGCAGATGGAGGACAGCAGAAGGTGGAGAAAACACACGGGTTTGGGGCTCTACCTCCAGGGGCACAAATTGGCTCTTCCCCTGTATTATCCCGCCTGTCCTGACAGGTCTGTTTCTGAGTTCCCGGGATAACTCAGTGCAGAGAGAGAAGCGGCACCTGGGTTGGGACAGCGGAAAGGAGAGATGTGGAAAGGGGAGGAGAGGCAATGTCTGGAAAGAGCAGAAAGGAAGGAGGATCGTGGAGTTTGTAAACAGCAGTTGGATCTTTGGTTTTGATTATTGGCTGTAATTACAAGTCAAAGGTCCTAGGGAAAGGAGAATTCATTTTTCACAGGCAACTCTCTTATCAGTTGCTGCTACAACTGTTTAGGCAAAGGTATTTTTCATGCAGATTCATGGTACAGGTTTTGTGGAGCTCTATCAGAGGAGGGAACAAGATTTGAAACCAACATTTAAACCTGCAGTTTCTGAGATCAGAGGATGGGGGTGCATCAGAGAAATCTGTGAGACTTGAAGTCTGATGTATCCAAAGCTTCTGTGAGCTTTGAGATTTTTCTCTGAGAAAGTAACTTTGAAGCAGGGAGAAGGGCATGAATGTGACTCTTTGGAGAGAATGAGACTCTTTGGGAAGAGAGAGTGTTGCAAATCTGATTGACAGGTGCCAATTAATTCTTTTGAGATGGGAGCAGCACATGCATTTTGTAAGAACATGAGTTACGAGTTGCTCCTTGCTGCCACTACAGGAGTGCTAAATCCGTGTGGGATATTCTGGCAATGAGCTGCCCTGACCGCAGGAGGCTGCAACAGTCAGTCCTGCAAGAGCAGCAGTGCCAAAAACGCTCTGTGGTGCCCGTGGACGGGCGGTTGTCCCTGCTGGCCCCCTGCACGCTCCTGGCCCAGGACATGCGGTCGGACTGGGGCTCTCGGAGACTCAGGTGGGATCCACCACGCTGCTCCCTCCACAGCTTTTCTGGAAAAGCAGCCTGGAAGGAAGTGTTTCCGGAGCCGGGGAGGCAAAGCTGGAAATGAAGCAGCTTGCTCTATAGCACCAACCTGATTTTTTTTTCTCCTCTTTCTGCATTTCAGAAATTTCAACTCCCTCAGTAAAGAAAACGTGTATGAGAACAACAAGTTGGTAAGTGATTTTACCGTTTTATTTCTGGTCTTCTCTATAGCCTGACACCTTGCTTGCATGGTTTAGCAAAAGAAACCCTGCAAATGCAGTGTATTAAGTGTGCCATGTTCAAATCATTTGACTTATTCCACATGCATCCAACCTTTTGACTCAAGTGGTAATATCCAGGCCTGCTGGCTGCCCTAGAGCACCCTTATTCTGCTCACACTCCTTTGCTGGCCGTACATTAATGTATGTTTACGGCTTTAGTGTGTCCTGTTACCTCAGGGACCAGCTCATTTTGTCCTGTCATGTCTCATTTTGTGCAGATCTGATCATTCGGCCAACGCCTGTCAAATAAAAAGCCCCTATTTCTGTGCAATGCTCCTCACCTCTTCCATAAACCTATCTAGTACAGTGCACTCTGCAATGAAAGGTGCTCTTGAATCCTGTCTGGTCTTGCAATGAACATGGACTTTTTCTGAAAGGAGCCAAGGAAGAGCCTGGGAGGTTATAAAGGGGACACCAGGGCCAGGCAGGTGCTTTGAGGAGGGGTGTTTGCTCTTCTCTCTGCTGCTGTGATTCTGAGCTGTGCTTGGTGCAAAGCTGCAGCTAGAAGGGAGCAGGAGGATCAATATCCCCTTCCCCCAGGCTGGCCAGAGCTCAATGGGATGGCAGAAAAGGGGGATGTAGCTATGACAGTCAGGGATGTAGAGAAATGGTTTGGAAGGAAGTGATAGCAATGGGATGGGGAAAAGGGAACCAGCTCCAAGCGGTCAGTGTGGCCTCTCCCTAATCTGGCTGGAGGCAGCAGCAGAAACTGAGGCAAAAGTGCTGGAGGTCAGAAAATGGGCATGAACATGTTGAGTACATGCTGCTTGTGAGGGATGGAGCAGGAGCTGGGAGTAGCTGGTGTGGGAGAGGAAATGCAGGGAGTTTTTCCCCTCTTCCAATCACTCCCAGAGGTGGAAGCGCTGTTGGAAGGCAGGGAGGTCCTAAAACCTTGTCCTCCCTGTACCCCTCACTCCAGGATGGGATTTGAGTTTCTCTTGTTCTGTCCATAAAGGAACTCGAGGTCGGGCACGCCAGCTCCCTCCCAGCCCTGCATTCAAGCTTGGGCTGAGCGCGTCCAAGGAAGGATTTTTTTCCTCCCACTCTCCCGCACAAAGACAAAGGCAGCGGATCAAATACTGCTCTTCCCTTGGCATCGTTCCACGCGGCTCCGCGGCTGCTTGGCAGGAGCCCTGACCATGAGCAAACTGCAGCCTGTGCCTGTCTGAACTGGAGGGGTGACATCCTGGGACACGGTGACCTGCCCGAGGGGGTCCCTGCCTGCAGGAGAGCCCTGTGTGGTGCTCCTGGGCTGCCTCTGCCTGTTGGCCCTGGTCACAGCGCCCGCACAGTCCTGCAGCTGCAGCCTACAAACGTGTTGAGCTCTCTGGGGCTCAGCCCTGCATGCTCCGCGCTGCTAGGGGAGGTTCAGGCTGAGCTTTTTGCATGGAAGGAGCTTTGGTGTTTGCCAACGTCAGGGCATCCACCATGGGCCACCATCCTGGTCAAAGTGCTGTGCAGCCCCACGTGTTTTTCCTTCCCCAGGTCTATCTGATGGTGTCTCTTCCACAGGTGACTTTGCTTTTCTCTGGGAAATGAACTGCACAAGCTGCGTCTGCTGCTTTTATTAATGAAAAACTTCTCTGAGCCTGTCATTAAAACAGCTGCTTCCCTCCCTCCTTTCCCTGCATTTCTTAGTTTGTCTTTTATTTTGTGGGCTTTCTCTTCCTTCACATGCCGTAGGATGATCTGTCCGTGCTGCTGTCACTGCTGGTGTCCTTGCTGGCCTGGCTCTGGTTCGAGTGTAGCGGCACCTCCACACTCTGCTCTGTCACAGGGTTTTCCCTCTGATGGTCCTTGCGACATGAGCGGATCTGATTTCTCTTCCTCTGCTCTTGCTTAGATCCCCCTTGATGCCTCACTCCTCAGTAACTTCTTTTCAGGAGCTGTATTACTCAACTAAAAAAAATCTTCTCCAGGCTACAACTTGCCATATAAGGTCTTTTGCTGAAGAAGAATGTGTCACTCCTCAAACGCCAAAAATAATAATAACAAAAAACTGTATATGTGGGTGGCTTTTTTGCTAAAGGTTTCAAAATACATAAATATGAGAAAAGTCTCGAGAAGCCCTGGTGCTGGTTCATGGGGATGGCGGTGACGCGGCGGCGGCGGCGCAGGAGAGCAGCCTCCTTGGTGCCCCGCGCGACCTGCCGCGGTCTGAGCGGTGGCCCCTGCGGCAGGGGGTGGCCTGGCCTGCGTTCCCGCTAGGATGCACCCTGGGAATGCCGGCCAGCAAATCCCGCTGGTCGGAGCCGTCGGGCAGCCAGCGCCTTGGGGAGCACTGCAGGGAACAGAGCAGCGACCTGGTTCCAAAGCAGCCATGGGCCGGCAGCCGGGGTGCCGCAGCCCGAGGTGATCACTGGAAGCATCCATAGTGTCTGCTCAGCTCCATTTTTACTGGGATACCCAATGGAAAAAAATGGTAATTGTCGTGCTAAAAAACAGTGGCTGTTTGTTTCCCCGGAGCAGGGCTAGCTGCCTCGTACCCCAGCCGTGCCAGAGGCCGGATGCAGAGGGTTTTAACATGGCCAAATCCTTCTTTAACTCTTTGACTGTGGGTTCTGTGGCAGCGCTCCTGCAGGTGCTCTGTTCCTTTGCTGTGTGGGCATTTCAAAGGGGACGTGCCAAAGGGAAAGGGATTTGATCCTTTAAGTCATGAAGGAAGAAGGCTGAAGAAAGTCCTTAGCAAAGGCCTTGCAGTGAGCTGAACAAAGGAAAAGTTGTTTTAGGGATCTTGCACTTTTTTGTCTTCTTATAAAGGCTCTTGTTCAGATGCAAAAAATACTTTTTTTTTTTCTTTCTTTCTTTGTTTCTTCATCTGACTTTGCAATGCCCTCTGCTTTGCAACCGCAGGAGCAAAGTGGACTCTTTGCTCCAAAAACATGTTAGATAATGCAGAAATAGATAACCTGGAAGCAAACTGGGCATCATCAGGACATTTTCTGTGCTATTCCTCTTATACACTCTGTAGCCTGGGAGAAATATTCCCTTTTGCAGGCTGAGATTTCTCCCTTTACAAGTGAAGACGAGCCAGCAGGAGGCAGGAACCCTTAATTTTTGCACGGTGCTCAGAGAGAGAGAAAGCTGCAGGCAACCACCAACTGCTGTCCCGTTAACCGGGAGCGCTCCCAGTCAGGCTGTGAGCCTGGAAGCAAATCCAGATGGATGCATCTCCTTGGGTTAGACCCTGCTCTCCGTCTTCAGCTGTGCAGACCCAGATAGAGGCAAACTCGAGCAAGAGCAGGGGAAGCCCAGGTGAGTTCCTATGCAGTGAGTTATGGCCAGCTTGCCAGGCCAGATTTTTGGCTCCCTGCCTGAATTTCTCAACGCTGTGGCTGGAAGCCATGGCTCTGTAGCAGCCATATGATGCAGCAGTTAAACCAGTGCAGCTGTTCACCAGTAGAGCTGTGGTTCGAGTGGGTCTGTTTGCACTGGGTTTTAGTACTTGGGCTTTGCTGCCTGCCTTGGACTAGACCTCTTTTTCTTTTTTTCCTCCCCTAGGCATTTCGAGTGGCGGAGGAAGAGCTGGGGATCCCGGCCTTGCTGGATGCAGAGGATATGGTTGCTCTCAGGGTACCAGACAGGTTGAGCATCCTCACCTACGTTTCCCAGTATTATAACTACTTCCATGGACGGTCGCCTAGTAAGTACTCTCATTCCCTGGAGGGGTAGGAAGGACCAGGACTTAATTCTTTGCTTGCCATTGCCTTCTAGTGGGCTTGGAGAATCAAAACAGGTTCCAGAGAGGCTTTTTGGTACAAGAACTATTTCAATGGCAGCTTTCACCTCTTTGCACCCTGGCCTGACAGTAGCATCAGCGGTTTGGGAAGGGGACAGTGCTGCTCCTTGCCTTTAGTGCCTTCACATTTAAAATTCAAACTAAAATTTCTTAAAATACTATCAAAAATTATTCCGATTTATGGTTTCCTTCCTCAAGTCCTTTTCCTCTCCAGCCTTGTGTGTCCTTCACACCCCGGGAAGCTGGTGTGAGTGTGGAGTCTAGGGCAACTAAAGCTTCTCTGTGAGACTGGCTGCTGTGAAACAACATCCGTGGTAGCGCTTGTAGAGCAGATCAGTATAAGGAAGCAGAAGAAAACGACCCCCTTAACTGACATAATGGTTGCAGCAATTCTTTCAAACATAAAACAGGCCACAGGGCTGCCAAGACATTATATTCATGTACTGGAGAGTTTATCTGGGCTCACAGGAGCATTATTATAGACTTGGTTTATATTTGGCTTTAAGCTCATACAAAATGAAATAATACGATAAACCAATTTCACAGGTTCCTCCAGAGGAAACTTCAGAAAGTGGGACATGAATGACTTAACTGGTTAAGGTGTATCTAGATGGAGAATAGAGATTCATAATGAAAATGTCCTAAATCTTGGAAAGGAAGCAGGGTTCTCTGAAAGCTGCCTCTAATATCTAAATACTTCCCCCCTCCACTTCTCTACACATTTGAGCATGCTCTCTCTCCCACATGAAAACCTCTTCCCTCCGTCATCCTCAGTTTTTAATTTTGTTTTAAATCCATGCTGATTGAACTCAAACTCCATCATGTTCATGCCAAGTGGTGGGATCTGGGTCAGTCTGGGATCTGTACCCCCTCCTGCAAACATCTCTCCTACCATGTCATCAAGAACTGCACATTCTTATACTCTCTGGTGTCTCGCAAAATGCTTTTCTTGCATTCCTATTGCTGGGGCGAGTGCGCATGTTGGAAAACGAGCCCAGCTAGGAATGTGCCCTCTGACACGGAGCAGACTCCAAATCCCATACTCCTGCCCTTGGAGTGGACTCCAGCAGGACTGCGAAATAAGCAGGATGCAGAAAGCTGCAGAGGGAGAGCGGCTGATGTTTTATTGAGGTCCTGTGTTCGCAGCAGAGTAGAGTTCAAGCCACCCATCTCTGTGCTGGGCTTTGGGGATTTGATAAATGGAACGAGTGGAAAGTGAGGGCATAGTCTGAGCCTAAACAGTTCGCAGGGTCGGATGTCACTAGTCTGTTGGTCCCTGTGGTGAAGGAGCCTTGACTGTTTATTTGGATAGCAACTTTTCATGAGAGAAGACTGCTGGGAACTGAGCTGCATCTCTGCTCCCTTCGCCCTGCACAGACTCCCTCCCTGTTTACTGAGAAGGGTATAATCTCTTTTCAGACAGATGGTCATTTAGTTGGTGGCTGTTAGAAGTGAAGCAGCAGCTCAAATAACACTTCTGAGTTCCCACAAGGAATGCAGAGAAGTCTAATACGGAATAAGAAGGGGCACAAAAATAGCATCCCTGTGAGCTGTCTGGGGTCCTGTCTGTCACAATTATGCTTGAAGTCCTATTTCCCAGGGAGGTCTGATCCTGCACTTCCCAGGGCATGGGACATTCATTCCCTGTTCTTGACTGAAGTATGTTGGGGTTCCCTTTTCTTTCTTCCCAGCCTTTTCTGACTTCAGAGGAATTATTTCCTCTACAAAGAAAAGAGGATTGAGCATTTCCAGCTCTTCTGTGGGGAGTCCTGCTGGTTTCTACATAAGTGCCACCATGGTACCACCGAGTGTCTGTCACGTAATTACCCATTTTTCATGATCATTTCTGCTTCTTGAAAAGCCTGCTTGCTCAGTGAGCAGTAATCCCATCTGGGAGGTGGGCTGAACAACTGTCAGTGAAGGTTCAGGGTCTCTAGGAAGTCTGGAGAGGAGCAACTTGAAGAAACCCCTTTTTCATTTCAGTTCCTTAGCTGTGATACACAACAGCAGTGCCTGTCTCAGTGTTGTTCAAATTGAGCCAGACTGTTGGCCAGATACGTACAAAAGGTCTCATCTATACCACAGAGACCTGGTGTTTTCTATTTTTTCCACTTGTTCCTCCATGAGATTTGCCCAAGAAGAAAAAACATGAGTAGTTTCTGCTGTCACTTGGTTCCAACATATGTCAACTCTTGCCCCTCACTCCTCTACAGAACTGCTTGTGAAGGAAGCCTCTGTCTCCTTGTATGGTTTGTACAATATCCATCAGGTACCTTTTGATCTTTTTGTAAAGTAAATGACTCCTAAGCCTATGTATTTGCCTTACATTCCCTTAAAATCCTCCCTTTGTCCTTTCTTCCAGTTGGAGGCATGGCTGGCATCAAGCGTCCGTCCTCCGAGCCCCGGGACGAGCCTCTTGGGAAGAAAGCCATTTCCGAGCCTGCTAAGCCAGCTCCTCCAAAAGTGCCTCTTGCTCACCCACCAGCCAAGGCCAAGCCAAAAGAAACATCTCCAATCGCCACGGTAAGAAATGGGGTTTAGGGCATTCTTTATATCTTAAATCTTTGCAATGACCGGGTGTATTCTCATAGTTCAGGGCTTCTTTGTAGTGAGGACTTGGTCTCTGAAATTTCTGCTCTCTGGTTATAGCATTTATTCCAGAGGTCTGGTTACTGGTGGTAAACCACAGAGCCCACAGCCTCAGGGGGAGTCACTGGAAAGCCACCAGCCAGCTAGCACTCATCTGGTGGTAAACAGGACACGGCTGCCTTAGGACATGGCTGTGTTGTTCCTAGTCAGTAGATCCTGGAAATTGAGGTTTTAAATAAAACCAGGACATATAATTTTTGCTGGAAAGCATTGATTAAGTTTGTGGAAAGAGTTTAAAAGAAGAGTAGAGATGAAAACAAGGTGGAAGGAGGGAAGTTCCTCTCTCAGCAGTGGAAAGACCCTTCCCCATTGGTTCAAATCGGGGAGCTTTGAACCTTAGTTTCCCAACATGTGGAAAAAATGTTCTGTTTCTCTGACTTTGTGGGAGAGAATCCCTCTTGATCTGTCCTGCCAAGGGCTGTTGTACTTTGTGTAAACTCAGGGGTAGCTGGAACAAGGATTTGTATATAATTTGTGTATCTTACCAACTGGCCGTGTACCCTGAATGCGTGACTACCTGGGGGGTTCACAGCTGTATACTGGTCCCACAGGACGCTCACTCATTGCTTCTCCCCCACAGAAAGGGATCCTGGCAGAGAGTGGGAATATCCGCGGCAGCAGCTGTGCTATATGTGGAAACCATGTCCACCTGGTGCAGCGCCACTTGGTCGATGGGAAGCTCTATCATAGGAACTGCTTCAGGTACAGCTCTTCCAAGAGCAGCCACGTTCCTGCATGTCTCAAGGGGCAGGCTGGCTCCTTTGGGATTGGAGGGGCGTGTTGCTGCTGTTCTCAAGTCTGTGAGCCCTGCACTTTCCTTAACCCATAGCCAGCTCATAGGAGCTAGGCTGACTGTCCTGGGCAGCTGGAAAATTCTTCAGAGAGGTTGGAGGCACTTGTGGCGCTGGGGATGTTTGTCAGAGTGGAGGCAGCTTGGCCTTGTCTTGGCCCATGCTTAAGGGAAGGTTTGTGCACAGGTCTGTTCTCATTTACACATTTCATACTTCAGGTCATGCTACTAGCAGTTCCTATTTGGGTGCCTGGAGAACGTGTGTACTGGGCTGTTCACTGCCAGTGTGATACGTTCACCATCCTTGTGTTGGCACTGGAAATGTCCCTTCATTCCCCCAGAGCTATAGACAATTCTGAGACTTTTCTATTCACAGGTGCAAGCAGTGTTGGAACGTGCTTCTGTCTGGGGGCTACAAGGCTGGACCTGAACCAGGTACTTTCATCTGTACCAGTCATCAGCAGCCAGAAAATGTCTGGAACTCTGGACTCCGGGCTGAGAACAAACCTGAGAGCCCCCGAACTTTTACCCCTGCCAGGACAGTCCAGAAACCAGCAGAACCCAAGAAGCTAGAACAGGTATTGAAGAAACCAAGCCAGGAAGGCCTTGCTAATTCAGCCAAGCCATCTGCTTCATCCTCTGGAAGTTCCGTCTGCAAAAGTGTAAATATGCCATGGTCCTCTTCATCTGTAAATAACTCAGGTCACCATGAAGGTACCCAGTCAGCAAATAAATCAGTTCATCGTGAAGGTTCCCCACCAGGGCCTCTTTGGACAACCTCCACAACAAAAACACAGCAAGCTCGAGCACAATTTTTCCAGTCAGTGGAGTCCCCCAGCAATAAAACCCCTGACACCAAAAAAGAAATCCCTTCCTCCCATGGCTGTGCTAACACTGCCTTCTCCAGAAACACTGAGGCCAGTCCAGTGAATGCTGAGAAGGATCAGGCACGTAACCATATTATACAGGCCTTGGCTGGATCAAACACCTCTCCAAACAGGCCAGGAGGGCTCAGTTCCCCTGGCTTCCCAGCATCCAGTAGGTAAGTCCTATTTTACTTTCCTTCTTTACTCCTAAGATGACCCTTCTCTGCGTCTTTCTTCTTTTCTCTCTAACTGCTTTTGTATGTGAGATTTAAATAAAAGTAGGAGGGGCTCATCCAAGGCTTTGGAATAGAGGCCAAAAAAAGGCCTGTCCTTTCAAAAAGACTCACTACTTTTTTTCTTTCGCAGTAGCAAGTGTTCTCCCACCACTTCCCAGTGGCAGAATCTAGCTCCGAAAACACAGTCCAGCAAAACAGGATGCGTATCATTGAAGCAGGAGAAGGTTGCAGAGCCCCAGACCAAGAGTCAGACTGTCAGCAAACCTGTTGACTCTGTGCACAAACCAGAGTTTAAAGTCTCCAAAGGTGAGGATGACAGATTCATGTGGGGCTCTGTCAGCATGCCAACTCTATGTCCTTCTCTTGGGCTGCTACAATGAAGGTATCAGTGACTCCTGTACTTTCTATCTGTACCACTGCGTAAGAGTTTTCTGCATGCTGGCACTCAGCACAGTTCCATCAGTCCTTGTGTAATTGCTTCCTCTTGCAAAAAGAGTTTTTATTCTCTGAGTTTCTTCAGGTGTCTGAAACTGTACTAGCCATCGTTAGGTGTTGAAATCATGATGGATTTCAGAGGCTTAGGTAGAGATGGGAGACCTTCCCAGAACTTCAGGGCAGTGGTTATTGATGGGGCTTACATAACTTCTGTGTTTGTTTTGATCTGAGCTTATATCATGGTGACAAAACACCATCAGGGATGCCCTTCTGGGGGCACACTATGTCTCATCCACTTCCTAATTGCCTGGTCCTTCTGAGCCAGGAACACTATCTGGTGTTTGTTGTGAGCCTGTGCTTTCTTTTCCTCCATCTCTTGTCATTTCAGCTCCAACATTTGAGTTGTTTGTGCTGGGACCAAGCCCATGTGTCTGTTCATCTCCACTGTGACTTTGTTTCCTGTATTTGTGTAGCATTTAAAGCATTCTAATTGAAAGAGGCAAAATGCCACCAAGGTTATTTAGCTACTGCGCAGGAATCTGTCCTTCTTAAGCTTGTTGAACTGTGGTTTGCTACAGTAACATCCCAGTATGTAGGCGAATGCAATGTGCCCCTCCTGAGATCTTCCTGAGATGCAAATCTGGCTTATATCTTTCTACCAGATCTGATGTTATCCTGCTATGTCCTTTCCTTTAGGAAGTATGAACATCAAAGAAGACAAATCTGAGAGCCCAGCTGACTGGAGATCTCGGTTAAAGCCTGTGGCCAACAAGTGAGTGTCTTGGAGCCAGCATATTTCCGTGAGAAGTAAATGGATATGTCCATGTCTGCAACCATGTTGTGCACGCCTGTGTGCAGGCAGGGGGCAGGAGCTCTTGTGTTTTAATGCCTCTGTTTTTAAATATTTGATGGAAAAGAGTTTTTGTTTCTGAGGAAGGAAATAAGCTTCAGGTTGATGGGCCCTGATTAAGAGACTGTTCATTGTTCTGGATGGATGTACCAGCCCTGGATACCTGGAACTCTTATTGTGGCCCAGTTTGCTGGAGGAATGGATTTCTATATTTGTTTTCCCTCTTTGCAGAGACCAAGGAGGCTCTAAGAAACCTTCTGACAACTCCCAGATGGGAACAGAGAGCCCAGCACGGAAGGAGATAAAGCCAAGTCCGTCTGTTGTTCCATCATCAAAGCAAGACTCTGGTACAAAGGATATAAACTTTGCTTTGTTTTTCTAGACAGGCAAGACACAGCCATTAGGGCAAGATTAAGGAATATGTGGGTGGTACTTGCTCCTTGCTTTGAGGTATTCTTGATCTCTGCGCTTCCTTTAGGCCTGCAGTGCCTCTGTCCAGAGAGCCAGCCCTCACTGAGGAGAGGGGCTTGGTCTTCATAGACTGCCTTTTCTTCTGTAAGACAGAAGGAGGCAAGATTTTGCTTGTATTGTCTTAGATAACTGTGTAAAGATGAGAATTTTTGTTCTTTGTCCTCAACCTTTGATTCTTCTAACCTTTTCTCACATTCTTGTGTTGTAATTATTGGTTACTCTCTGTTTTGTTTGGGTTTGTGCCCCTCATTGTAACTGAGAGAGGAGAATTAGGACTAGGAATGAGGGTGGCTAGTGGGGAGGGTCAAAGACTTTGGCAAATTAAGTGATTTTTTAATGAGGCGAGGTTTGAAACTTCTTACCCAGGACCTATCTGTGCTGCTTAATCTAGTTTCTCATGGTGAGTTCACGAAGAAGAAGCTGCATCCCAGCTCAGATCTTGTTAGGAGCTGTCAGAGTTCAATCAAAGACTGGGAAGACTGTGGGCGTTCTTTCAAGAAGGAGGAAGAGGAGAATCATTGGAAACAAAGCACTGACAAATGTAAGGTCATTTCTACCTCCTTAAAGTACTCTCCCTTTTGAACTGTCAGAAGATCAGGACTCTGTGAGAGACATTCATCCCAGTTTGCTGTGGCTAAACTTGTAGCTGTTGTCATGGGTAGAGGGGAAATCTGTGTCATTAACCCTTGGGTTAACCAGAAACCAGCCCGGGAATTCAGAGGGTAAAGTTATTCCAGGATGGAAGGGGAAGGATTTAAAATAGGAATTTGTCAAGGGTGTCCCTTGTCATTCTTTGATGTAAAGCTGTAAGAGGAACATATCCTAATGTGGGGAACTAGGATCTAGTTGAGGGCTCTGTTCATCTTCAGTTAAGTAGTTTGAGGAATCAGAGGGATAGACTGCTGGCAGAACCCAGTGTAGAAGCAGCCAAAGCTGCTGCTTGGACATTTAAAGAAGTTCTGACCAATTTTCACCAGCTCTGTGCTCCTATCCTTACTCTTAAAGCTTTTTTTTTTTTTTTTTTCTTTTTTTTAATTTCCTTCTGTTGGTTCAACCTCAACTTTGCTGTGTACCTCTCCTTTGCCCGGTCATCTTGCTCCTTTCCCTCCTACCTAGCCCACTGCAAAGCAAATGAAATGTCATGGAACTAACCTGATGTTTGTTGCTGTCTTATTTGCTCAGCTTATTTTTTTTTCCCCTTTCTTACCCCAAGTGTCTCAGTTTAATCTGTTTGGACTAGAAGCTTCAGCCCGGACTCTGGTGTTTGTGTTGGAGGAAACAGGATGGGCCCCCAAGTTTGGATAACCTCATCCTTTACTGTTAGCTCTCTCTTGCCCTGTTCTTAACCTTCACCTCTGACAGCTGATAAACTTAAAATAGACATGGAAATTGGAGTTTGAAAGCTTAACATGCTTCTGCTGCCATTATTTTCCCAAAACTTCCATCCTGTTTTTTCCTCAGATTTAATCTTGTGTACTTCACGCGGCTGTGGAGGGTGACCATTTCTGTAAATTATTAGTTTTCTCTGACATAGGTTGTATTTTCTGTTGAGAAAAGGGCAAGAGAAGCCTGGGGTCCACCTGTCCTGTTTCAAGTTTTCAGCCAACCAACCAACCCATCCTGTGTCTTAGGCAGCACCTGAGAGTGGAACTGTGATGCCAAAAGCTCCTGAGCTGGTCATCAGAGTGAAGTTTTACTACCTGTTCCCCTCCAGCCACCTCATTCTTCTTATGATCAGTGATGAAGCTTTCTGCTGTGCTTGGAAAGATGCAGACCTCACCCAGAAGGAGCCTGGAGATGCAGGGCCGGGCTGGGAGAGGCAGGAGCTGCTCAGTAAGCAGCAGGCTGCCTGGAGCAGCCCAATACCCTGGGAGAGGAACCCTTAGGAGAAGTGTGAGTAACGGGCAGCGTAGGGGCAGCAAGGCCCCTGTGCCGTGAGGGGACAGCAACCCAGAGACCAGCAATGCAAACTTGGCACCACTGAGTGACATATCCACCATATCCTGACATATCCTCCTTTTGTGCTTGTGCTAGAAAATGGTTACAGCGTGGACTGGGCAATTTAAGAGTTGTCCTTGAGCTCTTCCATGAATTTCTCATCAGCCACAGTCAGTGTGGTTGCCCTCAGGAGGCTCCCCAGTCTGTCTCTCTGTCTTTCTCCTCCTCATATGTGTGCTGAGCCTGCACCACTCCTGCCTTTCTTACAGCCCTGCTCTTTTGATACTAGAGGCTTTCCTTCTTATCACAGCATCCACGTATGGCTGTGTTCTCTCTCTGTGGTAATTATCCAGCCCAGCCCCTGGGGTATCCGGATACCTCACACTCTTCTGTAGTTATCCTCGCAGCACAGTTGGGCAGAGGAAGCTGAGGCACAGTGGAACCAACACACATTGCTTAAGGATTGATTTTAATAGCTGCCCAGGGCCTAAATAACACTGTGTAGCTGGGCCTAAGGGACTTCTCACCTAGAAAGTGTTTTGTGGAAGGAATTGGACCTTAGTTTCCTGAGGCCCATATTAAGATCCCCTAGACCATCTTTGATTTATCAGTATTTACGGATACCTCTTTGTACATGAGTGCTAGAGGGGCATTTTAAAGTGTAAAATAATGTCACCTGGGCTAATAACACAGTATTTCCGTTCATTGTTTTGGCAACTTAATAAGCGGTAGATTCTGCCATGATAAACATCTTTGAGATTTATTAAATTAGTGAATGAACATCAAAGTTTGTATTCCCCCTCCAGATGGCACTTGCAAAGCAATCTGTCAGATTTCATGAGGATTAGGTGACTGCCTATGTCCTGAGGAGACAAGTGGCATCCTGTGGCCTAAGAGGATCTGAGTATCCAGTAGCAAGGAGTAAATTGGGACTATTCCATCTCCTGCCAACAAATCCTTAGCCCAAGCCTGCTGTTGATTCATGTGCATTGTCAATGCTCTCTATTGGGTGCAGGGACCTGTTCTGCTCCCAGGTGTTACAGACAGTGTCCCACAGCACAAAGTTACTGAAAATTTGTTGTGGGGTTTCTTTTCTTTTTTTTTCTTTTCTTTTTTTTTTCTTTTTCATTCTAGTTAAGCCCTCTGCTCCGAAAAGCATCCAGAGCCCAGAAGCAGTATCCCCAACCAAGGTATGGCTGGAAACCATGTGTAAAGGGCACAGGTCAGGGGTGCTGGTGGTCTTGATGGAGGAATGACCCTGCAGAGATGGAGACTAGCCCTTTTTCCCTCATTAATATGTGTCAGATCATTTTACTGGAAGATTTAGTCAAATTCCCAGGAGAGGGGCTCTGGGGCAGAGATAACAGGGAGAGACTACAAATTCTCTACCATGCAAGGGGACAGTAAGCTGGAAAAGGCTGGAATATGACAATAATAAGATGGTTTGCTGCAGTGAGACACAGACAAACTTCAAATAACAAATCTGTGGCAGACACAGACTCTCCCAACAAAAGAGCAGGAGTGACTGTGGATTGACTGTGTGTGCCAAGACCAAGTTACAGGCCTTGTCTGTGAAAGACAAGGAGTGGGTAGATGTTATTACCCTCCGTGAGTGTGTTACAGCCCTGTAACATTCCAGCGTTATCACCGCTTTGTTGGGAACAACCAGCTCTGCATCTTTGCTGGCTCAGCACTTCCAGGACACAGCTCTGTAGTCGACCCCCTTTGTCCCTTCCCAGCTCTCTTGGATCTGTGCCCTCAGTGGGCAGTCTGAGGAGAGTAACTTGTGTCTGTTCCTACTGTTGTTTTTCTAGCTGCACCCAGACTATCTCCCTGAGGAGGAAATCCAGGAGAAGGTGCGTGATATCGAGAAGCAGCTGGACAAGCTGGAATTGAAAGGAGTGGATCTGGAGAAGCAGCTGCGTGGCTGCGAGGGAGGTAAATGAGACCAGTGGGGAAGGTGTGAGGCTCATGTCCTACTCCTGTGCATTCTTGGCTCCCTTTCTAGTTCATACTACATGTGAAAAAAACAGGTTTCCGAAGGTATCTGAGATAGCAAGAACTTTCAACCAGTTCTTACCGTTTTCATACCTATTGTTTCAACAAGGTCTTGCTGTGTTTATTTTGCTAAGGATCAGTAAGTTAGGGGAGCACAAAGCTGCTGTTGATTTGGCTTTTGGATCCCAAACCTTACTGGCTGTCACAATGGGCTCCCATTTCACAGGGCTTAGTGAGTTCATTCAGAGTGGTAGAGTTGAGGTGGCCACGTGGAAGATAAGCTGAATGTTCTGTGATAGAGTATCTGTGGGTACCTTCATTGCATCTACTGGGGGAGATGTGCTGCTGTTCCCTAGTAATACCCTGTAGGAATATCTTGTAGGAATGCCAAGGATGAGCTGTTTTCACTTGAGTTTGTCTGCGGCTCATACAAGTTATCCTAAGCTGTTCTTCAAATGATTATGTGTTTGAGTCAGGGGGAACTGAACTACTGCAGCTCCTGAAGGTGTCTTGGTGTTTGTCTCCTTTGCAGATGAGTCTGAGGATGCCCTCATGGTGGATTGGTTCAAACTGATCCATGAGAAACAGCTGTTGCTCCGACAGGAATCGGAATTGATGTACAAGTGAGTGCAGCCAGATACTCATCCATCTGTCTGTGCACCTACACGTGTGAGCAGTAAGCAATAAATGCAAGAAAATGGGGTAGCACCAAAAGTATTGTGCTAGTTGGTGGGGTGCAGGGAGTGTTGAGGAAGTCTCTGGGAGACCTGCCAGCATCCTAAGCCATTAGCTGATGGGCTTTTGCCACCTTTGGTGGACGGAAGAGCTCCCAGAGACTGTGACGAACCTGAGAGGAGGGAAACATTACAAATACGTGGGAAGATGATCCTTCCTGGCCTACCAACCCCTGCCTATGTTATGGACCCTGTTGAGGTGAGGCTTCAGCATGATATGAGAAGGTTCCAGCCCTACAGAATGAAGATGCAGTAACATGTACTTCTGTGCTCCCTTTCAGAATGAAGCAGCAGAAGCTGGAGGAGCAGCAGTGGAGCATTGAGACAGAGCTGCGGCACCTCATGAGCAGGCCAGGTGAGGAGCAGCTGCACTGAGAGAGTCCTGCTGGCACCTGGCCATGCAGAGTCCTCATCTTGTGCATCAGACCCACGGTGTCCTTCAGGTCTGAAGGATACTGCCTGACAGGGACTGCAGTTTCACTGGGACATCTCTCCTGATTGAACTGGCAGCTGCATCCCCTCCGTTACACCTCGCCCACCCGTGTTTTCTGAGAGGATGTACAATGTGGTCCTGGGTATGGGGGATAATCAAATTTGGGCCTGTGGGAAGGATGTGTTGGAACAGGGTTGGAGGCAGAAGAATATATAGCCTGAGCTGCAGTGGAGCAGTGCCCCGTGTAGCTGTGATATGGGCTTCCCTTTTCTTGTGCAGAGGAACTGAAGACACCCAGGGAGAAGGAGCGAGAGAAAGAGCTGCTAGAGTCATACCTGAACACAGTCAATGATCGGAATAATATTGTGGAGTGCCTGGATGAGGACAGACTCAGGTGAGGAGCCTCAAGTGGTGGGGTTTGAGCCAGCACCAAGGACAATTTCTGCTGTGCTCTCTCCTTTCCCCAGGCTGTAGGGGTGGATGTATGACCGTCATTCACGTTTCTACTGCATGACAGGCTGGTGGTGACTTGTCAGCCAACTATTTTGTCTTAAATGCTGTTGCTGTTGCTTCCATGGCAGCTGTTAGAAGCAGGGGTCAGGCCTGCAGGCACAGTCAGTGCTCCCAAAATAATGCTGCTCTGCAAACAAAGCAGAGGGAAGAAATGAGTAAGAGGGAAGGAAGGGAGAGGCTGGAGAGAGCACTGGGGAGGATGAAGGCAGCATGGGAACTGCAGGAGGACGGTGAGATCACAAGGATATGAGTCTGTTCATCTGCTGTAGCAAGCGAAAAGAAGAGCCTTAGACATAGTGCTGAGAGATGGATCCTACCCAGGTTCAAAGGAAGGCTGCTGGGTCAAACTGTTGGATTTGTGGCTCATGTCGCTGAGAGCAACCTTTGTTTTTTGCCCTCAGGACACTGACTCTCCCTTAAGGATTCTAAGAATGCCCAGGCTTTTGGCTCTGGCCTCACCCAGGCCCTAGGAGACAGTGGTGTGTCTCAAATGGCCATGACTGAAATGCAAAAGCTTTTGCAGCACCGCAGGCTACTGATCTTAACCTTTACTCATCTTTTATGGTGTGGTGTTGCCTTACAACATAGTGAATTCAGATGAATCATATGCTAGCTGGGATTAGCACAGCACTGCTCTAGAAATCCCGGTGCAGGTCCTTGCCTTAAAGGAGACTAGGTGCAATCTGGATTTTGCTAGGACATCTCTAACTCTTTCCCTGCACTCTTACTGAGATGTACTCTGGATGTCAGTCAATTCTAACTGGGTCACTTCTGAGTAGTCTCTGGCCTTCACATGTTGAAATGTCTCCTCTCCCATCGTGATAGAGAACAAACAGTTTTCTAACGTTTCCCTCTTTCACTACAGAGAGCAAGAGGAGGACCAGATGTTGGCAGACATGATCCAGAAGCTGGGTAAGGGTGATTTCTGTAGTTACAGAGCAGCACTGGGCTGCACCAAGGCTGTGAGTCTCAGCCTGCTTTGCATCTGCTCCTTCTCCTGCAGATGGACCTCGCGAGAGCCAGGAAGCAGAGAAGAAGCCAAGCAAGTTCCGCTTGTCCAAAATATGGAAGAAAAATAAGAGCTAAGCTCAGGAGTGATATTCCCTTGCCTCAGAGAAGGCTGTTAAAGAGATATTCTCATCTCACTGCTGTTTTCCTGAAGTCATGCAGAACTGTGATCTGGCTGCTCTTCCCTCTGACATGGAGGCTGCGGATTTGCGGACCAAAGGGACTGTGCAAGTCCCCTCTGCCCCTGATATGGGTTCCAAGTGCATCTTTTCTGGACGATGGACTCTAAGACATCATCTTTCTCTCATCTAGCTCAGAATTGGTTTCAGCCTCATTGGCAGCTCAGGAAGGCAGAGCTCTATTTGCCCACCCACTGCTCAGGGGTCATTACAGCCCCGAATGCAGGAGTATGGCACTATGTGTCATCCCCTTGGTGTCACACTCCTGCCAGATAAGGCTGTGCCAATGACTACGTGTTGGCCCACAAAGGGCCAGTTCTTCCTCCTTCTCTGTGCGTGTTCTGGCTTTTTGGCCAGGCTCGGACATGCAGAGAGGTGCTACGGGGAACGAGGCATCAAGGACCTTCCCCCTCAGTGCATCAGTGTTGCAGAGCCCACAGCCAGGGAGCAGCAGGCAGAACCCCCTCCTTGTCTCTGGGGTGGCATGTCCGAGACCCAAGGAGGTTTCAGCAGCAGTGCTCTATTTTCAGACCTCCTTTTGGGAGTAGCCACAGGCAGGTTTCTTGGAGCCGTGAGGGGTTCCTCACTGCTTTGTTCCCTCTGTGGGGGAAGTTCGTCATTTCCACATTTCCCTGGTGACCACACAGTGAATTAAGAGTTTTAGTTGCCTGTGGCCCATAATGCCACACACAGCTTTGTTTAACAACCAGGTGCTAACTGGGAGCAGAAGAGAATAGTCGGGTTTGCCTCATCCCCAAGTCTGCGTATGGGGACAGACATGTCCCCATTCCTGGGACATTTCCGCATTCCAGACAGTCCCCATTCCTGGGCAGCCAGCGCCCTCAAGGGGTGCTGGATTCCCTGTGATGAGGCCGGGCAGGAAGAGCAGCACAGGGCAGGTCCCGGGCTGCAGCCATGAGGCTCTTCCCTCTGCACACCCCAGTGGCTGCAGCCGGACACCTGCCCTGCTCGGCCAGCGCCCGCTCTTCCCGCTCCAGCTGGCGAGCAGGAATGGAGAGACTCAGGGAGAGCTCAGGATTATTCATGATGCCTCTAGCTCTGGTAGGTGTGGACTCCCCTTTGCTTCCTTCCTCCCTCCGAGCCAGGGAACATTGTGGTTTTTCCAGGTCCTCTTTTTTTTTTTCTTTCCTCCAGCAGGACCTGGGATTTTGCAGGGAGATTTGCTGCCCGCTGTGCCCGGTGGCAGTGCAGAGACGATGCGCCCCTTACCCACGAGGTGGCAGTGGGACTCTCTGTCCAAGGCAGCCCACCTTGGGCATGGCGGGGGTGCTCAAGGAGGTACCAAAGGCCCGAGGAGTCTCCTGCAGCATGTGCTCCTTGTGTGTGTGTAGCGGGGCACCCTGTACCCACAGATGTCTAATAAAGAGCTGCTGGGGCCATCTTGAGAGCGGAGCCAGCAGGAGTTTGGGTGCAGCTTGCCCTGGGTGCTGTGGGCCCTGTCGCTCCCTGCCTGGAGACAAGGGCGCCTGGAGCAGTGCACGGTCAGAAGAGCCCTGCTTTTCCCTTGTGTGATGGAGGGGCTTCCCTGCAGGCCAACCACAAGTCCTGGGACAACTGTAGGGCCAGGGGGGTTCTCAAGGGGGTGGCTTGGTTTGCATGTCAAGCTCTACTTAGCTCTTGGACAGATAAATACTTTTCCTTCTTCTTGGCTTACTGTCACATCCCTCCTCAAGCCTTGCAGGACTCCAACGCAGTTGCCTATTTGAAGGACAAGACAGGAGACAGAGGTAGGTCCAGGTGGTTCTGCCACGGCTGTTGTGGTGTCAGGGACCAGGCTGGCTGAGCCACAGTTTCATCAGGTGGACTGGTAACATGGGAACCACTACCTCACACTTCCATCTTTTGAGATCCAGATTCTGCCATGTGAACAAATAGTCCGCACAGACTGGAGGGTGGCAGCATTGTCCAGGCTTGTCTGATCCTTCTCCAGGAGACAGAGCAATGTAACCTTGCCCATCTTGAAGGCAGGCAGGAGCTGCGCCTAGATAAGAATGTGATGATAAATTCCTTAAACTACAGCCCCCGCAGGGCCCTGCAGTGGTGCTGGCTGGATGGCTTGGCCTGATACAGGGTTTCATTTCTTGAGAAGGCCAATTATTACCCATTATGGCTGCTCAGTGATGTGCTTACCTGCCTTCAAGAAAAAGCTTTGGGGGGAAAATTTCACCTCCCTCTCATCTGTATTCTGTTTGAGGTGGTAACTGCTCCGAGGGATGAGGCTCACCTGGGAAATGCTGTGTAGATTTAAAAGGTTTAAGTAGTCTTTTGATAGAGAAATACTGAGGGGTGGAGAAAATCAAACCCCCAAGCCCTTCTTTGCGGTGCTCCTGGGAATGGGTGGTTACAGGCTCGTATGAGGCCAACTTCAAGACTGTCCCCAACTATTGCTTCAGCAAAGGTGAGTCTGTGTGGTGGTTGTGTCCTGGGTCTACCTGTACTAGGCTCTGTATAAACTGCTTTGGCCTCACAATTCCTGTGCACTCACAGAGCAACTGATTCTGAACCTGAGGACAACCTAGCTCATTCCTGCTTCCTCTGTCTTGAATTCTGGATTCACAGGGATTTGCATTTCTGGGTTAGATTTTTTCTAATCCAAGGTTCCAAGCAAGCCCTAGATGAGATAAGATCCTGGTTAAGGTGGGAAAAAGGAACAGCTTTTTTTTCCAGCTGGCTGCTCTACGCTGAGCCGATTCTCCTACCTGAGCTGTGTTTGCTCTCCTGGTGGAAGCAGCTCTATTTTTGCTGTAGAAGTGATCCAGGAGGCAAAGCAGGAAGACTTGGCATTCAGGAGGGAGAAGTTGGGAAACCAGCTGTCAGCTGTGACAGTGGTCACCCCTGTGCAGTCGGGCAGTCCAAGTCCCTTCCTGTATCCTGGCAGGAATCACATTCCTCTTTCTCCATGAGGGAGGACCCTTTCTGCTCAGACTCCTTGAGGCATCGAGCCCTAAGGTCAGTCCAGCCAGGGCTGACTGACATGTTCCTCTGTCCATGTGCTTGCCTGCATTCTGACCATGGCTGGGAGTTTTAATTCCTGTTCTAGGTCAGCTGCTGCACTTTCAAAATGGTTTTAAGGAGGCTGGACACCTACTAATATCATGTGAGCCTCTCTTAGTGGTTGTGGCTTCACCAGCTCCGGGGTGACCAGAGTGCAGCAGTTGCTTAGTTCGTAGCTGAAGCAGAGGAGTGCAAGGCCCTGTGCAAAGCTCGAGGGCTGCCTCCCTGGGCTCCTGTGCTTCAGGAGCGACTCCGGGGTCCTTGTGCAGGTTGGGATGAAGGGAAGGCTGCTGTCTGCTTCAGCACTTCATGGCTTGCAGCTGAAGCCGTGACTGGGCTCCGCGTGTGTCGCTCTCTCTCTCTCTTCTGTTTTCTTTAATTACAATCTCAGAGGTAATTTCTGATGCATCATTAACACTTCTGAGTAAACAAGGGGAATTCTCCAAATTATTCGCCATGAGCACAAAGGGAAATTGGCTTTCATCATCTCCCTCTTCATCCAAGGAAGAAGCTGGTACTGAATAGGCACAGGGAGGAAGGGAGCCTCATGTCTGCTCTTGGATTCTTTGGACCAACTTGAGATGAAGCAGCGCACAAGGAGCGCAGCTTTCCCTGCGGGCGGAGAGGGCAGCAGCGCCTGCACCTTTGGTGTCCCCGTTGCTGAACTAAGGACTGGTAACTGCTGGGTCTGTAAATGCAAATTCCCTCTTGAGTAGGGGAACCTCAGGCGATGCTTTCCAGGGTTCACTACCCATTTTCACCTGGGTAACTCTGTACCTGAGTCGTATGGGAAGAGACTGGGGACAGAGCAGTTTCCAGCTTTCTCAAAAGCATCTGGAGGGCTGAGCGTGGAGGGTGACATCCTGGTTCTTGGTTGTTTGAGGCTGGAAGAAGAATATCTGAGGCCAGTCTGGGTCCAGGAAAGGACAGAGCCTGATTGACATGGAAGGCCTTGCTGTGGAGGCCCCTGGGACATAGACTGGGTCCAAAGCAGGAACTCACAGCAACGCGGATGCACGCAGGGAGGCAGCCCTGGAGGAAGAGTTGCGAACACCTCTAGCAGCTGGGGTGGCAGGAGATGGCTGGAGAAGACCTCTCTGGTGGGACGCTGGCATTTCAGCTTAGCACTTGAGGACAAGGGGCTTCCTTCAGAGGGTGGCACACAGGGCTCGGGCAGTTGCACCAGCCTGAGCCCCCCAACACCTCCGCTCGCGCGCCGTGCCAGGCGTCTGCGGAGCGACGGCGAGGCCGGGTTATTTGTATTCATGGCGCGGCTCTGCCAGCCGTGGCTCCGTTATCTGCCATGCATGAATATTATTTGAATACGGAGTTTGTCGTGACTATTCTTCCGCGTGAAACGAGGGATTTGCGGTGGGATGGGAGCCCTCCCTCCAGCTGTCACTCAGGAGGGGTTTCCTTTTCCTGTCGCGTTGGAAGCTGCGGCCCCAGCAAGGTGAGACAGTGGACACTTTTTCTCTTGTTAATATCCATGTCTAATCTCCTCTCAGAGGGGCCCTTTGTCCTATGCTGTAGCCAAGATGAGTAATTCAGGGATAGATGAGACGCTATAATTGGTTTGTGACAAATTAAAACATTTTTCCTTCGGATCTGAGAGCAGGACTGTGGTCTGGAGCTGTCAAGCGTCACAGGGGAGGGCCATTTTCAGAGTAAGCACATTGCAAATTGGCTCTGGATATGCCTCAGAGTCTGAAATTAAACTCTGGTCAGTGACTCTTCTCAGTTGGGGTCGTATTTTGGAGTAGAGGGAGGGAGGCAAAGGGAACGTGTGCGAGTGGGAGAGGCTGATCAATCAAGAGAAGGTGGGGAAGATGCGACGTTTTTGTGTTGTTCAGAGATTGCCGTGGTTGGGATGCAGGGAGCACGACCAGGTGCGATGGGAGTGAGCAGCCAAGAACCGGAGACCATTTCTGCCTGTCTTTTCCTCATGCTGCTTCCATCTTTGCCTGCCTTTCCTCCACGCTGCTCCCTATGCATCTCACCCAAGCTGGTCTAGGTGGCTCTTCCCACTGCCTCCTTCACATCCAGCAAGGAAGGACCGTGATGAAAAGTGCTGGCTAGCACGTCTCTTCTCCTTTGACATGTACCAATGCATAGCGATGTGCAGGCTGGTCCTTGCTATTTATTACTTGGATACCAGAGCTAAGGAAAGGTCCTTATGACTATGGAGTAAGGAATCAGGTAAAAGTCAGGAGTGCAGAGTTGATCTGGATGGTCAGTTTGGAGGAGCTGGGTTTGCTCACAAGGTGTTTATGAGCTGACTTTTTCCAAAGTGATGGAGGCAGAAGGAAAACCACTTCCTGCTGCAGATGCTCAATGCTGTAATGGAGAACGTAACAGCAGCAGCATCTCCATCATCTGAGATTAAACATATATTAACAGCAGGTTTGAGAAGGAAGTGGATCCATAAAGGACACATGAAAGAGGTAAGGGGAGTAGCGTGAAGGGATTGTTCATGGGCAAAAGCTAGTGAGGAAGAGAGCTCTGAGATGGGAGTTCAGAGAGTTCAGAGCCTGGAGGTTTTGGATGACCACATAAGGATGAGATCTGGGCATCTCCTGGATATGAAGGGTATAACAAGCAGGCAGGATGGGGAGGCCCAGGGTGACAAGGAGCTGGAGGCTTTGAGAGTAAAGATCACAGGATCTAGCTTAGCTATGGAAAGCATAGATGCTGCAAATCCTGAAAGGCAGGATCAGATGGTGAGCTGTGACTGGTGTCACTGGCATTAAGACGTTAGCTAATCCGGTTTAAGGGGATAAGCCCAAGAAAAACTGGAGAGACCTAAATTGGAGCCTGTCACTCTCCTGTGGAAAGCAGAAGTGGGGAGGAGGGGGATATGCTAAAGAGACCCTGGATAGTGGGTGAGAAACATAGGTGAGCTGGAGGCGTACCCTGGAGATGGAGAGTCATGAGGTATCCTGTGAGAAGGCATGGCAGGAATTGCTGGGAAGCAGCCCTGCAGTCTGGGTGGAGAAACACAGGCCTCCACCTGTGTCTGTGAGAGGCTGTGGGACAATAATAGGGGTGCTAACACTGTGGTGGCCACAGACTCTGCCAAGGCAGAGATTGGGATGAAAGGGATACTGGATGCATGCAAGGAGGAGGTGAACCACAAACAGAAAGTGTGTTTACAAGGCAGCAGATGCAGGAGGCTTACAGAAGCTTCCGTGCCTTGAAGTGTCAAAGTACTACAAGAATTCCTATTTTATTTATTTATTTTGATAAATACCTAGTCCTAACAAGAGGACTGGCGGGTTTGTAGGAATGTTTGTGTTCCTAGGTGCAGTTACCTGAACAGAACCTCGGAACTACTGTCCCCCCATGGTTGTATTCAGTCTCCTATGCAGTTTGGATTGCCAACCATCCTCCTCGGAAGCAGGATATCTCCCATGTTGATAGTTAGCTGCTGCCTTTCCATGGTGTCCTCCTTTGTGATGAGCTTCTGCTCATTTCACTGCTGTTCACAATCTCTCCCTGTCTTCCTGGTGAATGACGAATGAAAAAAAAATAGGTTAAGCACAGATTGGCTTTCTGAATGTCCCCAGCTTGCTGAGGGCTTGAGAGAGTGGGAGAAGAGCTTGCACATCACTCCTGAAGTGCCCCGCTCTCTGGTTTGCAGGAGCACATCGTGTCCAGGGGTCTGCAGACCACACACTTCTTTTGGCAACTCAGATCCCAACGATATCCTTATAACTTGCTGAGACTTTGGAACCTGTGATGGCATAGAGTATTGCAGCTAAATTGTTTAAGGGAGGGGAAGAAAAGGAGAGAAAATGAGAGAAAGCGGGGGAAAATCTGCTTAAGCAAAGGTTGCCTGTGGCTGAACAACGTGGTTAAGTGGAGGCACTTAATGAAATGTTTGCTGTGTTTCAGAATTCGTGCTCAACTTGCTCAAGTGTGGTATTGCAACAGTAGAATTCCCTTCCTTGGGCAAAAGGATAGCTAAAGTTCAGTTTCCTTGCTGATGAGGATAGAATAAATATTTATTTATATACTTTTTTTATCAATATTGCTGAATGTTTTTCAAAAAGGGGACAAGGGAAAAGACTGGGGGTTTTTAACCAGACTTGCTAACTAGAAATTACAAGTGTTCGAAGAAATCATAGGTGTAGTTTCACTACATACATAATTTTCTGTATTACAGCTAAGTAATTTTGGGATCCTCTGGGCTGCAGAATGGTTCTTTGGCATCTCAGAAACCAACCTCCAATAGCGCATGCTGTGTGCTAGGTGAAACTGGTGAGGCTAGTAGTAAATCTACAGAAATGCAGTGATTATGGTCTGGGAAGCTTATATGATGCATATCAAAGCCAGTATGTGAATTGCGTAAGTGTGATGTAGGTCTGGCACTAAAACGATAAGAGTCATATCAAGGGAATAACTTAATTAACTGGGTTTGATCAAAGAACTATATGAATTCAATAGCCCAGTTTTCAGAGCTAAATGATGAAGTTTAGAAAAACTGTACTTGACGCAATTATCAATTTTCCTGTCCAAGCAGCTTTGAAGTTGTATTAAGAAGGGACAGTCTATTGTTCCATTTAGGACAACTTTTTCCCTCCCCAAGTGATCAGGAGGCAGAGGGGCTCTCTCTCCTTTTCAAGTGCTCATTTGAAATGGTCTGAGGCATAATAAACAGGGGATGCCAAGGGGAACAGTATCTCTGCTTTCACAAATTAATTGTTTCGGATGGTGTAAACCAGAAACAAAGAGTTGTCCTTTGCCTGGCACTCCGCAAAATGTCTTAATTTCCCTATGGCTTTCATTTTGCTTAGGATTTTGGAGAGGAAGTAGTCCTGTTAAACTTCCTAGGAGCCTGGACCTTTTGGTTTTGGTCCCTGTAGCTTGGCTGCACAGCTACAAAGGGAAGGCTGTTTAAATAGGACACTCAGTATTACAGCAAAGGAGTTAGGCTGTAGAAAGGTTTCTAGGTGACTTATGTTCACCAGCTTGGATGTGTCTACACCTACATCATTATCTGGTGACTTGAATTTCTTTGCAGGGTGATTCTTGAGGCAAAAGACAGAGAGAAGCCTCTGGACAGCCTGAACCACAGCCCTAGCCCAAACATATTGTCCCTTTGAGTGTTTTCTTCTTGGTGGATTCCTCATTTGACAGCTTACATGGCTACTGGAATCAGGTGTGCACTGTGTTTAACCAGAGCATATAAAGCAGTAATTTAGGAGATGTAAGCAGAGGTGCTCCACCACAGTTCCCTTAAGCTAGAGGAGGTGACATTTCTCCTCCTGCAGGATTAATCATATTTTAAAACTGAATATAGCTACAAGGAAGCTGTGTAACTGCCCTGCAAAATGAAAACATCACTAATTCATATGCTGAATTCACTCTTAACCTCCCATGAAGACAGTGCTGAAAGAGAAAAAGATGTCCTCTGTTGAGAGGATATCAAGGGGCAAATAACCCTAAAACACAAAGTTATACCCAGTCCTATGTTTCTCTATTGTTTCAATATTTGTAAATAAAATACCTTTCTAAAAAATTAGTAAGGAAATGGTCAAAAGGATGCTGTGCATTGATCTGCAGACCATGTCACAACCCCTGCTTTTGATGCAGCTTTCCTGACTGTCAAACAGATCCCATGAAAACACTTCAAGGCAAAAGCCTTTGAACACTGAATGCTCTTGACTTTGGAATTGAGATCTTCAAATTCAGCTTTCTTCTCTCTCTTAGGAAATGAGCAGAGTATAACACCCCTGTTTGAATCTATACATAGCTTAGTGCTTTTGGTTGACACCTTTCTCTAAAGGTAAAGGCAGGTAAAACCTGTTGCAGAAAGCACCCGTATATTGTGTTAGGTGCACTCTTTCCATAAAGTATTAAAGCACAGGCCAAACTTCAGAAGGAACAACAGTAAAAGGCTGGTTCTCCCAATGGAATAGGGTTTTACAGTACTGTCTGAGCAGAATCTGTCCCATGTATTTGGTCCAGGAGTAAAAGAGATGTCATAGTCAGTGACACTTCTGCTTTTGGAAGTTGCAGTTTAAACTTCTGCTGAATTTTGCAACTATTCTAAGGGAAACCTAGAGGCTGGCAGCCCTGTGTTCCACCCGGTTCCATGTGTGTTCCGCCATTTGCCATTGATTTCCCCTCTTTTTGTGCAGCTAAAGTATCCCTAGCTGGCACCATGGAGACTAAATTTTGTGTTTAGCTAGAAACAGTGCAGAAAAATAGTTTTTTTTTTTTTGTTTTTCTGTACTGTTACCTTAAGAGACATCAAGATCCCTCATCAGCTCTTCCACAGAGACAACTCAAGTTGTTTGGATATAGCTTTCTTGAAAGGATATCTAAATGCCATTCATCCCTCAGTGATAGTGATGGAAGAAGAGTCC
Organism: Tinamus guttatus; assembly: GCF_059628265.1. NCBI lineage: Eukaryota > Metazoa > Chordata > Aves > Tinamiformes > Tinamidae > Tinamus > Tinamus guttatus. The sequence continues at coordinate 2,605,129 of NW_028288864.1, read as the reverse complement.
CACTCTTTCCAGTTCCTGCTACCTATCGATACAGATTCCTGCTCTTCTCCATCCCTGGGACATTGTGCTCTTTCCACCAATGAGTACTTCATTTCCAAGGCAGGAAAAACCGGAGATGGGTTGTGTTCACCAAGTGCAATGTGAGGCTGCTGTAGAAGCTGAGTAGCCTCAGAAAGGCCCTTGGGAAAGTCTAGAATTAATTCAATTTCCTTATGGCTCTAGGACTTCCCACTGCAGAACATGGATGGACTTCAGTTTTGCTCCCTGCAATTAGGCAGTTTCTCCTCCTGGGCAGAACAAGGGAATGATTTTGGAAGACTGCAAGCCCTAGGCCCTCTCGCCAAGTTCCTCCTCAGAACAGGACCAAGCGTTGCACGCAGGAGGATTTGCTCTCTGTTTGGTTTTTCCTCAGGAGTGGAGAGAAGATGGGTGCTCCTAGCCAGGAGGCAAAGCTGGGCCACACAGTCTCTGAACAGTGAGGGCAATTAGAGATCAGAAGAACTGGGGTGGCTTCGTCACATTTCCCTGCTGCCGTTCTGGAGGTGATAATATAATTCATATCAGAAGAGTTAGTGGGCTGAAAATGAATTGGAGAAATCAATCCAGAGGGTATAAATGAATTAGCATGTAAATGAGGACACTTGCTCTACATAGTTTAATATTGCCTGCAGCTGTAAATAATTCCAGGGATGGAATCAAAAGCCGCAAACAACTTCATTTTTGCGCTCCTCCCTCGTCCGGGAGCACCTGCAGCTACGACCGACGCACCCTTACAGAGTCATTGCATTGCAAGGGAATTAAAGGCAATGAGATGTGTGTGTGTATGTATGCACATATATATATTTTTCTCCATGATTGGCCATTATTTACAAGGCTGCTGCTCGTTGTTTCTTGCCTCACCTCCCTGTGGCTGGTTGAGTGGCAGTCGCTGTCAGCCAGGCTGCGAGGGGAGGCAGAGAGCTGGGCTGGGGTGAGATCTTGTGCAGAACAGCGAGCGGTGCTGGTCACCCCGTGGCGCCTCGAAGCGTATATGTGAAATAGCAATTTCTCATCCGGGCCAGGTGCATGAGAGACCTCGGTCAAAAAGGGATGATGTAGCCCTCCTGAGGTGTCTAAGGAGCAATGGGTGGCAGAGGTGAGTGCTCAGGGAGCAGGAGCGATGTGTAAGTTACGGCAGAGAAAGGACTTGGCCATTCTGGTTCCATGGAGGGCAGAGAGCAGGTTCCCCTCTGTCCTAGGTGAGGGCAACTGTAGAAGGAGTCCCCATCCCAACAGTGACAAAAGGAAGATGGAATTGTGGCATTATAGCCCACACTGGCTGCAAGGGAGAAAAGTGGAAAAAAGTTATCCTAAGAGTTACGTGGTGAGAAGACATTTCTGGGAGACAAACATTTATCCTAAAAATGCATTGGGACTTTGTCTGAATAGTGCACAGTCTGGAAAACTGGTAGAGGTGCGGAGAAGGGTCATTAGACTGGAGAAGGCATCAGAAAGTCTGTTTGTGAGAGGAGGCTGAACGAGAACAGCTTGTTTAGCTTAACAAAATGAAGGCTGAGAGGAGACATGATTGCACAGGCAGATAAACACAAGGGAGGAGACGAGCTAGTTAATCTGAAGGCCGATGTTGATACCAGAACGTGCAGATATAAATTGGTCATGAATAAATTTCTGTGGGAAACCACGTTGAAGTGTCTAACCACCAGAGCAGAGCCTATGGACAAGCACTCAAGGGTAGTGTGGAGTCTGCAAAACCAGGCTGCTCTTACAGTAGCATCTGACTGTAAAATGGGATTATAGGAGGCCTCTCAAGATCAGACAACTGTGTTTTGTGATCTGGGAAGTCCTACGTATTGCCAAAGCTCCTTTAATATTCTGGCAGTGGAAAGATGCAGATCTGAGGATGGCATATGTCTCATTGAGTGACTCCAAGAGCGGTTGTTGAGAGCTTTTGGAGTGGTGCTGATGACAGGAGGTTAAAGATGGTCCTCGACACTCTTTTATCAGTGCTTCCCTCTTGTTTTTGACACTGATGGATCACTGAGTTCCCTCTTTCATCAGGTTGGAGTTTCAGGTTCTGCACTAACTAGATCTCCCAGGTGGACTGGAAACACTGATTAAGATGGATAGAGTGAAAGCAAGTCCATTAAATTGTTAATAAAGAATATTACACACATACCTTAATCTGCAGCTAGCCTGACACTTTATAAAAGTACATTAGGATATAATCCAATTGAAGCCACAATATCGAGAACATCTTATCTCATCCCAAATTGAAATTATATCATATTCCTCGTTTCTTAAATTAAAAAGCTAAAACCTTTTAGTTTGCTCTCATATGCTTGTGTAAAACTTAATCAGTGGTTTTAACAACATTATTTTTCAATATGGGCCATTTCTGCTCTCATTTATTTACAAGAGAGAACTTCCTGGTAGGAGAAGTGATTCAATTTGCAGGAGGATACATCAAGCACTTAAGGATTTCGTAGGGATTGATTGATTATTTATCGTGTTATCTTGCCTGGAGACGTGTGATATGGCTGTGCTTTTCCTATCTCTCATTCCACCTAATGCTCTTCCTTTGCGTCTCGCTCCCCTCCAGTGCTAAGAACCCTCCTCTCATGTGTGTGCATGCATGTATTGAGGAAAAAGGGTCACGGAAGGCAAGGCTTGTGCTGCCTCTGTTGGGATGAAGATGCTGGACTAGACGGAGGTGAGATATTCATTTCACTGGAGGATATCCCAGAGGAATGGGAGGCGAAGGGTGGTCTGAAATTTCTGATGGATTCCAGTCACAGACTGCTGCTTAGCTATAGATTTCTAGTTGTGCAAGACCTCCCTTGTGCAAGAAGGAATTGGGACACAGAGAGACTGTACAATTTTCTGGAAGTGCAGAAAACATCCCCAAAGTGCCATCAGGCTAGTTGCCCTGGGCCTTGCTAACCTCTTTGCCTGTTTAGACTATCATTTTGGGATGAAAACTCTTTCTCTGATTACATTTGTGTAATACTTAGTTGTGGGGATCTTGAGGTGCCACCAGAATTTAATTAATCTGGAATAGTAGATGTTTCCTTGCTTTCACTATTAGTATCCTGCATGCCTACTGCACAGCAAGGAAGAAAAGCTTTTTATTTTAAGCAAGAAAACAGCAATGAAAGCAAAAATGCAAACCAAACTCTCAGCTGTTTGGACTGTGATCATCTTTCTGGCAGAGTGAGGGACAGGGATTAAGGATACTTGAGATTTATTCTTTTCACTGCTACAGATTTTGGCAAATAGCTCTTTCTGCCACAGCTTTTTCCTAAGTAGTTTGGGATCAGCTGGGTTTATTCTTTTATAACAATTGGAGTGATGGAATTGATCTCTTCTGGTGAAAATAAACATAGAAATCTTGAGGCATGACTCCAAAAAAACTATGAGCCTGCAAGAAAACACCATGGTCAAAACAAAATACTCTTGGTTTCGCTTATTTTTTGATTGCTTTCTGATTTTTAGGGTTCCTGTTTCAGGCATTGCGTTGAAGTGGCAAGGTAGAGAATTGTTTTAAAATGGGAACCATAATCCCCTGGCTCCAGGAGCACAGACTTGAAAGAGCAGCAGATGCCTCGTGAGGCACTTGTGAGTGCAGACATCGCAGCTGACTCAGCTGGCATGGAGATGAACAGCTCCAAGGAGCAGCGAGTGTCCTGCAGAGTCTTACGTATGTGATCTGCTGAAAGCAGCGGAATGAATCCCTGTATAGGATGATACATGTGCATGAGCTTTTGCAGGATTGGGGCCAATCTTTGCAAAGTACTGGGAGATGCTTGGATGAAGGGGACTACAGAAGCACAAAGTATTGCTTTATTATAATTACTGTGATTATTATCCTTAGGGCTGTCCAATTGTCTTTGTTTAGTGTGAAAATATAAAACCATTTTGGCACTTTTTTTGTGTTGTAATAAATAGAAATGCAGAAGGAAAAAAAAAAAAGCTCTTTCTAACAGTGAGAGAAGGAAAGCAGTCCCTGTGCAATTTGTTACACATCTCATATGCCTCTGACTGCTAGCTGTAGAGATATTTAGAAAGAGTGTTTAGTCAAGCCAGTGCACAGCCTCTAGAGTACATGCTTCTGGTTTGGTCCATGCTTGGTTGAACCTTTACAGCAGATTTATGGGTTTTTTTTTTGACACAGCATTGCAGGAGAGGCTTTGATTATGGAGGATGCCAACTGCACAGAGTGGGGCTAAGATGATTAATCAAATTATTTGAAAGGAGTTCGCCAGAACTGGGAAGTGACCAGTTTCCTCGCTAATCTTCAGATTGAGATGTCAAGTTGGCCTCCAGCTCAGCGCACTGAGCTCGCCAGGAGGCAGAGGGTGGAAATAAATCCGCAGCAATAAGCAACTCAGATGGGCTACAGAGAAGCAGGGAAGGCCGCTGGCCATTGGGGTGACCCAGGTAGTGCTGCGTGGTGCAGTGGGTGTCGTGAGGGCTTTGCATGCCAGGTAGGAAGAGCAGACCTGGTTTCTGTAGGTGCTTTGGAGCAGGAATAGCAAGGGGTTGCCCCTCAGCTACGAGGCTGTGGGCAGGGAGAGGGAACGGCCCGGACGTGTTGCTCTTCTGAAGGTCCCAACCAACTCCAGGTATGAGATCTCCTGCTCCCGCCCTGATTTTTGGTCCTTGCTGAGCAGGATGAGGGAGCAAACTGCCTGCTATGGGTAGACGGTGGCAGTGAGGCAGGCACAAAGTCCCCTCTGAACTCAGTGCCTGTGCTGGGTGCTCCGAGGCGCCAGGCCTTGGGTCTCGGCCCTGTCGGGGAGCATGTGGCAGTGGGGCTGGCAGGGAGCTCCGTGAGGCGGGACGCGCGGCCCGGAGCGAGGACGCGACTCGGGCTGCTGCGCGTTTCCCTTCGCCAACCAGATGGGTTCGTTGCCCATCCGCTTTTGCTCTCAGTAGCATCCCGATTTAGGCACAGTGAGAGGAAGCCAGAACGCCAGGAAAGCGCGTGCTGCCACAGTATGGCAAGACTGGCGCTGAGGAAAGGGCAGTCACGGAAGGCAAAGGTAGCAAAGGGAGCTTTGGAAGTGGCTCCCCTGCCTCTCTGTGGCCACCATCCAGCCACCACCAGGGCCCTTCAGGAGGCCCAACCTGTGCTGCACACAGGGACGCGAATGTGGCCATCGGAGCGTCCCGGCCTCCTTCCCTGCCAGGACGCATGTGCGAGGCGCGATGGAGGCCGGCCCCGGGCCTGGCACAGGCAGGCAGAGCCGCCGGCGCCGCCGTGCAGCGCCCCAAGCCCCCCGCGCGCCGCAGTCACGTGCGCCCCTCAGCTGACAGGGCGGGATGACTCAGCCAGCAGCTGTCGAGGCCCCTAAAATAATGACAAAAACAATTAGCAGTCCAAGCAGTAGCCTCTCCTTAATTATCTCCTCCGAGTTTAATTAACTAGCTAAATTATCAGCAGTAATGTAGGCATTAATTATGTCAAATTACAGTGTAAAAATCACAAAGTGTGGAAAATGTCAATTCAGCTGCGCTCACCTGCCGGGCTGAGCCGAGCGCCGGTGACAGAGGCTCAGCCTGGCGCCTCCTTCCCCGCACGGAGCCACCGAGGAGCCGGGGCCACCACGCGCTGCCGACGCTGCCACCCACTCCTTGGTGCGGAGCCATCGGGAACTGCCTGGACGGGAGCAGGCGCGGAGAGGCTGGAGCGTTTTGGCTCTGGCAGAGGGAGGGAAAGGAGCGTGGCTCCCCAAACCAGATGGCTGGGATGCTGAATTATTAAATTATGAATATTAATACAAATCAGACACGGAAGAGGTAATAATTTTGCTGCCCTACAGAAATAATTAACATAATTTTGATAAATTACATGATAAGAGAATCTCAGAATTGAGGTAGATTTATCTTAATTAATATCTTGGACTTGCTCCGAAAGGTAAATTGTTCCACTGGGGACCAGGGAAGGGTGAAGAAGGGCCCCCTGGCTCCGAGGGTCAGACCGGTTCCGATGTTTGGCTCTCCAGCGCTGTGTGTGAGTGACGGCAGCAGCGCCGGGGTGCCTGGCAGCGCAGTGCATCAGTACTCGGGCTTCCATGAGCACTTCCATGCGCGTACACAAGGCACGGGGCTTCTGCAGGAGAGACCTCGTGTCTGGAAAGGCAGCACTGAGCCTGTGCTGAGGTTTGAGCCCCTTGGGTAAAGCTCTGGCTTTAGTAGATTCTTGTGCTCAAGCTCCCCTTAACTTTGCTTGGGGTACATTTGCTCAAGTACATACGCATTGCAGCAAACACGCTCTTCTATGCACGTTTGTGTAACTCGAGACATGGATGATTAGTGACCAGTTTGCTTTTGTAGTTCATGAAATAATGTAGGCATTTCCCTTTGTGCAGCCCTAGCCAAGGACTGGGCAGTTGGGTAAAGCCACGTCTGCTCTCTGTGTTTGCACACACATGTTTTTTATCCTTTCCAGTGTATCATTTGTTAACACTTTTGCTTGTATGCTGAGAACGCAGCATCCTGCAGAGCTGGGTGAAGTTCTCCCTTGTAGGGTCAACGCAGCAGTATCAGCGCTGAATGTCTGATTACACAGCACCTAAGGGACTGGATATAACTGGGGATCAGATAAGTGAAAACATATCAGACAGGCACTGTTTTTTCTTCTTTTGCAGAGGAAACACAAGGAACTGTACAGGGCTGAACCCTTGAAGTCAACAGAAATGTGCCAGGATGGATATAAGCTTGAAAGGTAGGAGAATATTCAGTTATCAAGTGATTTTCTTCACCATCCATCAGTGTGTTCGTTGGGCTGCTTTGCTGTTGTACCATATCACTGGTTTTCCTTTAGCCCATAACAGCCCGTATGACTCTGTAGAGGCCCACGTCCCCCTCCAAGTACGTGTCCAACAAATGGACAACGTCCTTCCCCTTTGCTGAGCGGTGCTTGTTGCTGGGGTCTTTGCCTCAGTGTTGCTGCTGTTCGTCAGCTCAACCTGCTGCCTATACGTGTAAATCAATCTGAAAAGAGTAGGTGTATGAAATTTGTAGATTGCTTCATACCACATAAAATTCCGTACTCGAATTCCAGCATCACTGAAGACAGCGTAACCCCACAGCTGTAACAGAGGTGCAGCCCAGAGCAGAATCTGAAGCAGTGATTTAATCACCGAAGCGATGTACATTCCCAAAATGTAGGCAATACATATGCTTGTATGGGTGTGCATATGGAGATCATTGATAGCTTGTGGCATCAAAGCTGCAACTCAAATTAGAGGGCTAATTGCAAAATTAAAGGAAATTATGCTTTACAATGACATTTTTGCAATACTAGTTGAAGCAATCTAAGAGAAGACGTTATCTGCACATTAATGCTGTCCATTTAAATGTCCTGAACGGTTGTTCTACTGCAGCAATATTTGTAGCCTAGTTACATTTCAAGTGTGTGTCTGCTGAAGCAGTTTATAGCTCAGTTACTTACTATATTTCTGACATGGGTGAATGGGAGGAGTACAAGGAACGGCCAAGAGAGGCTGCTCTCAGGAGACTTTGGTCTTGGTCTTGAGCTGAAGAGGTTTTTAGATTCACATCCATGCTTTTGCCAGCTTAATTGGCAAAAGCTTTAATTTTTTCAGAAGGGTTAGAAATCTTGTTGATCTGTTCCCACTGGCAGTATTTCAAGCCTCAAACACTTTCCTTTTTCACAGAGCTCTACCAGTGTTAACTAATACAGCCCCAGTGAAGCATGATCTTTAGACGGGGAGATACAGTTGCACCCCATATGATTCCTTTAGTTCCTGGATCCCTGTCTCATGCTTAATCCAAAAGAGACTTTCATCTAATTTGATTCCTCCTGAATCTCCTGGACTTGCAGCTATGAAATTGTGCTGAGTTGTGGTATTTCTTGTTTTTGGAGGGCCAGAAAATAACCAGGTCAACTATAGCAGGGGTTGGGTAGGGTGGAAAGCTTATGAACCTGCCGAGTCCATTATCTCGGGGATGTTAAAATAATACATTTTAATGCCTCCTGCATCCAAATGGAACCAGAGATGATGGCCTACGACTGTAAGGAATGTTTTTGAAGGCACAAGGAGCAATAGCAGCCTTCGCTGGAATATAATTTATAGAAAACATGTAGCAGGAGAGTCTCTGTCTTACTGGGAGCTCTCAGACCAGAACTGACAGTGCTGCAGCCAGTTTCAGGAATGAAGCTCTTATAAGGAGCTGTTATTGAGCATTTTTCTCTATCAGTGTTCACTTGGAGGCATTATTACTCTGCGCTATGCAGTGAATGAGAGGAGACTTACTCCAGTGCTGCCCGGCCATGGCTAGCGAGACGCCGAGCCCGGCTATGTTAGAGGCACGAAGCAGACTGGTGTCAGGGACAGAACAGAGCTGCATGGGCCCATGCCTGCTCTAGAGCTGTCCCCATGGGCAAAAGAGTGCTGTCCCCCTCCAGATTGCCACTTGGAGATGGGGAGGCTGGAGATCCCGGTTTAACGCAGCGCCTGAGGTCGCATCTCGTGCGGCCCCTCAGACTCGCTGGGCTGCCATCAGCCCCGACGGTGCACGGTGGTTCAGGTGGCAAAGGCGAATTTGAAACTACATGTCTGGACAGCGCTGAAAATAATGCTAGAACAAGGGGAACCCCGCTGAGGAATAATGAAAGTGGCTCCGTTCCACCAGCTTCCCTCAGCTGGGCCCTGCCAGGACTTGTCCAGCTTCACAGGCCACCGAGCGACCCGTGGTGGCCGCTGCGCAGCCCGGCCTCGCGTGCGGGCTGACGGGCACCGCGGCGAGGGGCAGGAGCAGCAGCAGCAGATTTGGATGTTTCTCCAGCATTCTCCTCATGGTGGCAAGGTAGGCTCCGGGCTCTAGTCGTGGGGGAAATTCCCCATGGGCATCATGCTGTGTAGGTCCAGAAGGGGTTTTAGGAGCTGCGGGTTGTACGAGGCCCCTGCTGTGCCTAGATGTATGCACGCGCACACGCACGGACGATGGGCGGCAATGCCAGCTGTATCTAGGAGCTCGGTCTGAATTCAACCTTAACCCCGTCACTGCTGTGGTTGCCCCAGTAGCCTCTGTGGTCCCACAGCTCCTGACTTCCCTTGTAGGCTGAGACAAGTCCTGTAGTTCATACCCAGCCCACTGGGGTGAAGGAACATACTGACAACTGCACTTGGGCTAAGCAATTGAAATAGAGAGGATATGGCTGGATTTGGGGGATTAAATTGTTCTACTCTGATGGTGGGGGCTGGGGAAAAGAACTTTAAATGTAGTGAGAGTGATAGAGTGATGCAAAGGGGGGATTTTAGAAGGTCCTAAGTGTCAGGATTAAGGATTAAGTGTCAGGTAGATGGTTGGGGGTGGTATCTGGGATATTGGAGGTTTCCTGGAGGGGATTATCCAGTGATCTGGCCAAAGCCAGAGCGGGTGCGTGCATTAGGAAGGACTCCATCCAACAAACTATGAGTTGCAGGAGAAGGATGCAGGACTTGAAGGGCTCTGAACGTGTATGGAGAAGGGGTTGTGCAGTGGCTCATTTGACCACTCTGCTTCTGCTTGTGCTAGGAGGGAAGGCATGGGGGGCTAACAGGCACTTGCATGGGGTGAAGGAGAGCCAAGCCACGTGCCCCGTGGTGGGAACCAGCCCTGCTCCGAGCGCTGCAGAGCCATTTGCCAGGAGCGGGGAATGGCCACAAGCCCCGGCCTTGCATGGCTGGAAGGGGAACGGAGCTGCAGGGAGGTGTAGCCTGGAGAGGTCTCATGGGTTGGGACTTAATGCAAAGCAGGTTGAGGGCCGTCAGGAGGGGAGAAGGGCCTTGCTCTGCGGGAGGCTCTCCAAGGCGTCCCCCAAGATCACTTCTATCTGGATTCGCACAGAGCCCCAGGATGCCCAGGGGAGAGCACAAGAGCTGTGCACACGCGTGTGCACACGCGTGGAAGCGAGCGAGGGAGAACACATCCATCCTCTGCAGCTGGTAGAAATCCTGTCCCCACCCTCCTCTTCCAGCCTCCTCTTTCCTGGGGCTGAAGAGGACTTTTTCTCCCGTCTTTTAAGGTGTACAATTTCCACTTTATTTCAGGTTCCTCCTCTGTTGGGACTCTGGGCCTTTCCGTTCCCCAGTAATTATATAATTACTTCACAACATGCTGCAGGAATAGTCAGGGAGATGGCTACAGCTAGCACAACAATGGTGACAAGTAAAACATTAATTTCTGGAGTTCTTTTAATTAATTCATCAGGAATCGTGCTGTGCGGGATGATTACGTTAAAGTGTTTAATTACAAATTTATATGTAATGATGCACTTTAATTACTTTGGACTGGTACAATATTATTGGGCCCTTTTCCCAAGATTCCTGGCACTGGATTTGGGTTGCACATAAGCAGTGCCATGGATGCTTGTGCTTCTAAATTATTTACATGGCATGGGAGAAATCCCGTTCTGATTGATGAGTGAAAATTCTCTCCTTAGCTGAATGGAAACGAGTACCGTGGGGAATCTGGAGAAGGAAGGTCAAAGTGGTGTGTGTGTGTCAGGCAGAACATCAGGACATTTTTTGTTGGAAGAATCGAGGTTAATTTGGTGGAAACTGAAGTGATAGAGAGCCAGGCACGATAAATATTTATCAAAGGGACTGGTGTCAGGATTCTGGTTCACAGACACAAATATATCCCAGTCAGATCTCACGAAGCATTAAGAGATGATGCTGCAAGCAGCTCTCGCTAAGTGAGTAGGGTCATTTTCTTCATCTCGGTCCTTTTGTCTCCTCTCCTTCCCTTTGTCCTTCCTGCCTTTGTGTGTGTCTGTCTGCACGCTCGGGCCTGTTCCCTTTAGGCTCTCCTTCTCCCCTCGTCCGGTCTCTGTTCGCCTCCGTGCATGGGGAGCATCTGTCCTTCTCCTTCCTCTTTGTCAGTGCTCTCTCAGCCTAGACAGACCCTACAGCGACTGTCATGCGCTGTTAGAGAGGCCTGCAAGCTAAAAGGCTTGAAGTTAACTTTGGGGCTGGCCTATCTTTAGGCTGCTGTACACACAAAATAGCCACTCGTATAGTCTGTGAAATACGTATTGTTGTGCTGTGTAATCTGTACAAAACCGGGGAAGCAGCAGCGCCCGGGCTGCCAAATGTGAAACCCAAATGTGCTTTCGGCTGCGCTCTGTTCAGGGCAGGCAGCTCCTTTGTGTTGTGGGTTTGGTGCTTCTGGCACACGGGGCAGTAGCCTGTTTGTTTTTCTTGAGTTTGGAGTGCTGGATCTAGCAAGGAAGAGGTCAGATAATTTCCTCTTAAAAATATAATACGTATATAATATATTAAAAATATGTAAGAAATTAGCTTTGGATGTGTTATATTGATGAATCCCAACAGATAATCAAATGAGATCTGGTCTGCTGTCACCAACGCTTTTCTGACTGTGGATTTATGTGGGTAAAATTGCAATGAGAAATTGCTGGCAAATAGAAGCAAGGGGACCCTCTGAGCTGCCCGCCTTGCTCTGCGCCGCTGCAGCAGCAACTTTGCCTGCTTATTTCTAGTGCAGTTGCATGCACAGATGTACATGCTTTGTACAGCATTGCAGGGTGCAGAGGCCATTTGGTTGCATTACTGGCTTTCCAAATGAAAAAGTCAAGGAAAAGTGCAAGAGAAGAGCCGGGATGGTGTTTCAACACAGTGCTCCTGCAAGGGCAGCTCGGTCTCCTCTTGCTCAGGCTCATTGCAAGGGTGACTGCGGCCTGAAGCTGGAGGTGATGGGGACACCGAATCCCATCGGATTGGCGTTAATCTGGCGGATTATCAGCCTGGCAACGTGTGTGAAGATTGGCAGCAAAAGAAATTGTTGCCTGTGAAGTTCCCAACGTGAGATTTAACACCGCTGCAAGTGCTCTTACTGTCAACTGGATGCAACTCCCAGGGATGTGACATTATCTTCCAAAAGGTGTTAGAGATATGACAAGAGGCAGTTTAGCTCTTTTGCCATTAACAGGGATCACGGAGGGGTTTAAGGGCCCTCCTGACAGAGCGGGCTGTGTCTGCTCGGTCAGTCCCGTGTGCTGCAGCTCTGACACAGGCTGCAATGCAGGACAGGGGGCCCACGGTGGCACCGGGCATTGCTGGGGTTATTTCTTAATGTTAGTATAGACCTAAATTTGTAATCCAAGCTTTCTCTACCCAGAGCTAAACTCAGATCCTGGCAATCACCACTCATCATGAAGACTGAAAAAGGAGATGTCGTGGCCCTGTCCCCCAAGATGTAAAACAGGGCGCCTGGGATAAATTCTTGCTTGAACTGCAGCGTATTTGTATTTGGATCTCACCCCTACGGCAGCATGTGGGGTGCTGCTCAGCAAGCAGGTGGGTAGCAACTAATGCACGAGAGAAGTTCTGGGAAAGTGAGGCTGTCATGATGCTTGTGTGGTAAGAGAGGTGGAGAGTCCTGCGGGGAGCCAAAATATACCTCACCCTGCTGCCTCTCAACAGCTGCTATTCCTTAAGTTGATATAGGTAAGGAGAAGGGGAAAAAAGCCTTTTTTTTTTTCTTGGAAAGACAAAGTGTTTGCAAGCCTGGTTCACTCTGAAAGTTTTGTCTTACACATCCCCTGCTGAGACAGTCACACTTTGCAAAGACCCTCTCTGCAGGCAGTCCTTGCAGGTGGCAGTGCCCTCGCCTTGCACAGAGAGGGAGAAGCACTTTTACACCACAGGTTCCCCATGTCTCTTTACTTCACACTTATATTTGTAAAAAGTGACCACACGGTGACAGGAAGCTGGGAACTTTGGATGTCTCAGCCCTGGTGTTTCCAAACCCCGGCTGGACTCGCAGTGCATTTGGCAGCATGGGAGTGCTGGGCTTTCCCTGCATGTTGTCCAAGAAAAGGGCTCTGGGAGCTGGCACAGGGAGCAGGGCTCTGCAGAGGGTGGGTGGGAGACAGGGCTCTGAAAAAGGCACGGCCAAAACGTGCAACGTCAGTGAGAGCAAAGTGAGCAGAGCCACCTGCGTGCTGGGGGACCGGTGCACCGAGGCAGACGTGCCCTGCAGGTGCTTGCAGTAGTGCTGGAGCTGACTGGTGGAGTTTGCTATATTGCCCTTCAGGCCTCAGATGTTGTGTTTTTTTTTTTTTTCTTTTTCTGATATTGCTCCAGACAACCAGAAATGGAAGATCTGTTACTTGCCACGGGAGGAGGGAAAAGGGTGTTGTGTAAATACCCTCCTTCCCCAGACGAGCTGTGCTATGCTGCTCACCCAGGCTGCAGCCCAGCTTCACCCTGGGGCACGGGAGTCGCTTTCCAGGTGAGATCTCTCCAGCAGAGAGAGCAGAACTGCTGTCAATAATCACTATTTGTGGCCTTTGCTACACCGGGTAGGCTTGAGCCCAGCCAACCATGGTCTGCAGCGCCAAGGGCCAAAAGCTACGTGAAAGGGATGTGCCGCTGTGTCCCCTATGGCTTGGGGACCTATTGCTGTCAAAGGGAAGGTGTCCTGGAAGAACTGGGGGGTTGCAGAGAGGGGCCCTGGCTGCCGTGCTGTGCGTGAGGGTTCTGACAGCAGCGCGGGCCCGGCTCGCTCCCACCCCAGCTGTCACCAGCGCCATGGCAAAGCCCCCTCCTCGCCCCGGGCTGCTCTTCCCCGCGTCCCCATCCGCGCGCAGGGCTCCCGGCCGCGGGGAGAAGCCGCTGGCCGGGCCGGCGGCGCGGGCAGCGGCTCCGCGGTGCCAGCCCTGCCGATGGCAGATGGTGTTTGCGAGCGGCGCCAGGTCCCAGCTGAGCGCTGCCCGGCGAGACGCGCGGGAAGCTGCCGCCGCAGCCGGCGCTGCCAAACCCCCGGCATATGCTCCGCTCGGCCCTACACCTGTCGACGGGCAGGCGCCGCGGAAAGCGGAAAAGCTCGGCCCCATCTGGAAAGAATTTAGTGGATAAACAACAGTGGCAAAAACAGAGGGAAAACTAAAATAAAAACGAAGGTGGCCATGCGGAGGTGACCTGGGGAGGCTGACGCGGATGCAGCAGGATGGGGACGCAGGACTCGTGGCACGGATAGGACCAGCAGTGCGCGCCCCGCTGTGCACCAGCCATAGGCAAAGGGACAACTCCTAGGCAGTGTTTAACTTTTCCTTTTGGTCAGGAGAAACCCCCAAACAATCACAAAGAAAATTGATGGGAGAGGAGACTTTCTGCCTGCTTGGAATTTGCTTTGGTGAACTGTATACTCACTCCGGGCTCAGTTTCTGTAATTTATTGAAAGGAACCAGACTGGAAACCAGATTCATACTGTGAATAATTTCTAACATCACTGTAATCTGTCACAGGGAGACAAGGCACTTTGTTTCTCTGAAAAATTATTTTTATAGTTGGGTTAGGAACAACAACAATTATTGTTATTAATATTAATAACTACTTGTGTAAGGCCTTTCATTTGTGTTTTAGAAGTGTTTTGCATGAAGCTTGATAGATAGTAGCTGCATCGCAAGGGAAGGGAAGCTGAGGCACGGACGCCTTCTGTGCCTTACTCAGGCTCGCACAAGCAACCAGTGTCCCCTCTTCTATAACACACTGGATATTGCTAATATATTTGAGATTTCAGTGGCAATGAAGGGGCAGATAAGAGATTTATTTAAAAATTTGATTTTACTTTGTCTCACAAAATTATTAAGAAAATTCCACCAAGAAAAGACCCTTGTTGTACCATGACCGCTAATTCTGACGTCCAGGTGTTCTCCTCTGTGTTCCAGCTCAGCATCCTGGGGGAGCGACGGTGCAGAAGTGACCACAAAATCTCACCTTGGCGGAGGCGACTAGAGTGTTTCCTCCATTTACTCTTAGGAAAAGTGTGGGAGAAGTTCAGCAGCCGCCCATCTCTTCCCCGCGACCGCCTCCGCAGCGGCTTCTCTGAGGATACCCCTGCTCAGGTGAGGTTGTGCTGTGGCCATGAACCCGTTCAGGTCCACAGGGTGCCTGGGAGTGTCCTCGGGCAGTCAGACCATGCCAGCTCTAACTCCATGCAAAGCTCACCAAGCCCCAGCAGAGCAATGTCACTTAGCAGCAGAGCTGCCTCTGCAAATGCATCGCAGGGGGCCAGGGATGGCCAAGCCGGAGGCTTGCAGACAAGCCAGGCTTGGATGGGAGGTGCTGCAAGGTCCCACAGTCACTGCTGCTTAGCCCACGTGCAAAACAAGCAGGGTTGTTTTTCAGGGTTTGGATAGAAGTCAATTAATTGTAATTCAGAGAATGAAGCTACTCTAGGTGGTAATTACTTTTTTTTTTCCTGTGGAAATGGTGTAAACTTTATGCATATGTTGTTTGATACATGATTTTACCTGTAATGAGGGAGTTCTTCATTTGAACTTTATCTCTCTCCCTCTTTTAATTTATTGCTTTGTTGCAAGAATAGTAATATTTAACATTTATAGAGCGTTTGGTGTTTTTGAAGTCCATTTGCAGGCATTAACTAATGATGCCTTGGATCTCTCCAGTGAAAGGGAGGAATACGGCAGTATTGTCTGTATCTGCAGATGGAAAATTTGAGGCAAGAGAGGAGGAGATAAGGCTGGATCAAGACTAGAACTTGGGCTTCCCTGGCCAGACCCAGACTACAGGATGAGCATCATCCCTCAGTCCTTCTGCTTTGGCCTGACATCATTCGTTCCACATATGAAATGTTCTTTTTCCAGTAAGAAAAGTGGGTAAAAGAAATCAGAATGACCCCCCAAGTTTGTTTGTTTGTTTGTTTGTTTTCATACCAGGGAATTTTGGCTTTTGCAGCTTTTTTTTCTAATGCAATGAAAATTTTTCTGAGCACATCCATGTTCCTTAATCCTCTGCAGCAGTAATGTAATCTACATTTATACAGAGCCATTTGACCTGAATTACCCGGAGCACTGAGGCTGACAGGCCAACAGTGCGGAGCGAGGTATCCCCTCGCCTATGTATTTGGCCAGTTCTAGCTAAAACACAGAGACGTGGGCAGGTTGGGTGCTGGTGCTCCCTCTTCACCCAAGAGCACCTTAATGAAGGCCTTTAGGAGATGCCCACATCTCCTCAGTTTGCTGTGTAGAAGTCAGAGGTGTTGCACTTACCCTGTAACAGCTCTGACAGGTCCATGCAATGTCTACACATCCCTGAAAAATCTTTTTTTTCGCCTGGGAGAAAATTTCCAGGAAGAGAAGGAAGGTGTGCTGGAGGAAGCTTGGAAGGTGGCAGCCCTCACTGGCACTGGTGGTATTTAATGATTAGGTAGCCCTGTGGGACTTAACTGTCACCATCAAATCTGGAGAAATAGAGTCACAAGGAGGGCAGTGCCATGGCCCTGCTCACACCCGCAGCAAGGTATAGGCATTCACAGAGAAAACAGCATTTCTGTGCATGTAGCTCTGTCCTCTTTGCTTACAGAAGCCGAAGAGGACGGCAGCCAGCAGCTCTGGGAAGCTCTGGCTTCTGCAGAAAGGGCCACAGAGATGCAGGGTCCCCGTGGCTCTTTTGTTCCTCGCTTTTTCTCCTGCTTCCCAGGACTTTTCGGGGCGACGCTTTCCCTCCGTCGCTGGGTGAGCAAGCCAACAGATGGCACTGTGCTGTTTCCGAAGGGAGACCCGGCTTGCCAGAAGCCCAAGCCCAGCCCGAGTTGCACATCTCTCCCTGGGATGCCCAAACACTCTGTGCTGAAAAGATCCTTGCACTTTATGGAAGTCCTTCCCCCCATGCACAAACCCCCCAGCCCAAGGCACCAGGCACGTGGGCTGCAACGGGTATAACTTGACCTTCCTCCACCAGTGCCCTCAGATGCCCTTCAAGGCAATTTTGCTCCTTGCACCCTCCATGGAAGCAGCCACGAGTGCAGCAGACGCCCTCGGTGATGCTTCTGTGCCCAGCTGAGGAAATCAATTGCGGTCAATCACACGGAGTTGATTAGTTTGGCAGGAATCACGGAGGCTTCCTGGGAGGGGTGGCTGCATCAGCTGCTTGCCCTCATCTGGAGTTTAACTTTAGCCCCAGGGGTTCCTGCTGTTCAGGAGCAGTGGAGCAGAGGTGAGGGATGGGGTGATGCTAGAGATTGTTCTTAGCAGTAAAATCCTGCCTGTTCTTTTCATCAAGCCTAATCAGCACAAAAAAATGCCCTTTATTTTACATGTCCTAGAGCTTTGCTGCTCTAAGAACAGGAAGCATGTTCCAGAGCCAGCATCAATAGGTCTGTGCTTAGGAGTGAGTTATACCTATGCCTCAAAACACTTCTATTTTTCAAACTGAATCTCAAACTCATTTTCAGTCCTGCAGTGCTAAGTCTTGTAAGTCCAATGGAGCTATTGCCACTGTTTCCAGCCCTAGTCAGTATTTCCTATAGACACTATGGCTGTGCTCCCCCATTCCAGAATGAGGAACCAGGCCTTGAGCTACCCAAAACCTCTTCTCCGCCCTGTGATGATGCTGCCTCTGTTCAACGGTAGAGATCTGAAATGGCATTGGGGAAAGCTGGACGCCAGATGCAACCCTGGGAACTAGTCCTACCTAGGAGCTGCATCTGAACAGCTTTATCTGTCAGGCTACTAGTAGAAATTCAGACACCTAGCCTGATTTTCTTGGTAAAGGCACAAAACATTTTCTAGGAAGTAGGACTGGCAGCATTGTTGCTCACAGGGCCTTGACAGTGAGTGTGACCCAAGGAGAGCCACAACTCCATGTCATATGTTGCGGTATCTCCTCCTCACGTCTTAAAACTTGTCATCGTTCTCTCCCCACTCGCTCCACCCTTTTTTTTTTATGTCTGCAGAGGTCCAGGCCAGCAGATGTGTGCAGAGATGACTGCTAAGTCCTGAGCAGCCTCTTCTGTTGCGGAGATCCAGCGCGCTCCTGTGCCCTGCTCAGCATTGCTGCTGCACTCAGCTTCACCTCACGCACAGCTGTATTCACCCTGCTGCCATCTGATGCTGCCCTTCAAATTGCTGAAGTCAAATTAGGGTAAGTAGATATATTAGGCTGACCTCTACCTTGTCAATCTGTACATCATTCAAAGCCAATTGAGCCTTTTCATTCATAACAAGAGCCTATTGATTGAATAATCTCTGTTATTAGTGTTTGGGTAGAACTTGCTCTTCATTTTATTTTATTATTTTTTTTGTTGGTTAGTTTAAATCACCTTCTATTTTGCCTTGCTGTAACTGTAACTACAATTACAGTAAAGAGCATGAACAGATACTTGATTAAGCCTTGCAGAGATTGTTATAAAACAAGGCCTCTTTCTGAATGCATATTTTTCAGAAGAAATAGCATAAAGAAACATGCACATGTGAATTCTTAGAATTTGCAAGCACAATTTATCTTTGCAGGTCAATAGCTCATATTGTCTGCGCTGCCAAATTGTTCAAACATATATAATGCTCTCAAAACATTGCTTAATTAGATTCTAGAGAACATTGACACACAAACAAAAGATATTAATATCAAGGATTTCAGCATCAAATGTAGTTTACACAGATCAAAGAACATTTTTGGTGCAAAGAGGTTACGAATGTGACACGTTGTTACTCCACAAATGAAGAATATGACAGGATAGAGAAGCTGTGATCAGAGAACTGAGCAAAAAGCGGAAGGGATATAAACTCAGGAGGGTTAGCAGGAAGATAAAACTGCACAAACAGAGAAGAAGGAAGATTACTGAGAGGTAGGAAAGATACCTTATAGAAAATAATGACAGACTCTGTGGCAATAACTGCTAAAATGGACACTAGCTTTTGCTGGACATAGGGTTGTGAATCACAGCCGGGGAGCTGGACAAGTTTGTTCTCTTTACTAAGGAGGGATTATATTATGAGTAAGAACAAAAACTTGAAATCTTTTTGCAGGAAGTATTTTCAATTAAGCTGTTGTCTGTGGTTTGTGCAAAGACTTTAGTATATTGTCTGATGTTCAGAGTCTTTTACTTAGCCAGCTGATGTAGTCTTGCACTTGAAACTGGGATGTGGCAAGGAAGAAGTGAAGGAAGGGAGGGAAAGGTTAAGTTAGGAAATTAGGAAAAGTTTTGAAAGGGCAGACTTTCTGTTAATGATGTGGAAGGTTTACCGAGTGACTGGGCTAAGTTAGAGGAGATGTGCAGGGCATAGAAGTGACAGTGACTGTCCCTTTGTGCCAGCTGTCCTAGCACATCTGGGATCTGCGAGGGAGGCAGTAAGACAGAAAAGCAGATAAGTAGCGTTAATAGTTGGATGTCCCAAGTTCCACATAGGATACTAAGAACAAGTAACATATCTAGATATGCACAGGGTGGGGGAGATTGATAATCTCTTTGAAGTGCAGACGTCCTGTTTCCATCATCTTGGAAAAGCTTTTAACAACTTCAGGGAGTCATTGGTGATCCTGGGACAAAAAGAGCTGCTCTCTGTTTACATCCTGAGCTAGACAATTTCTCAGTCTGGTCAGTGCGGCCTTAAGACAGCTAGTCCATAGCATATGGAACAGAAAAATTACTGTGTTGTGGCTCGCTAGAGCAGGAGCAAGGAGCTGGAAAGAAAACATGGAAAATATATGTAAGAGTAGGCACAGCGTAGCAGGCCGGGCAAATGATCAAAAAGATAAAAGAGCAAACCAAGGTGAAGTCAATAAAATTGACTTAAAATTACATATGAATTAAAAAATATTAATAAGCCAAAGCTGTATTTAGTGTCAATATTGTTGTAGTAGTCTGAGAAATCATGAATAAATAAAACCAGATGGTGGATTGATCATACAACACCAAGAAAGGCACTTGTGAAGAATATTTTCTTCTGGAGGCACACAGAAATATATGTGTGTTTCTCGTTTGCTTTAATGGGAATCATGTTTGCAAACTCTTGTGTATCAAGAAACAGGTAAACCTAATGGTTAAGGCTTGTTTTGACACAGTTATCTCCTTACTCTGCTGAAAAGTATTAACTTCTGTTTCTGAAATGTTTCATCTATATTACACTATATATCATAGCGACCTGCCAAGTCCACTGTAAATTATTCAAAAATATGCTGACAAATCAAGGACTGGCATTCTAAAGTGTGGATAGTCTGTGGCATTATTTAAAGATACCCTTTCCCTTCAACTTTTCCCAGCAAGCAAGAAAAGCAAATAGTCCTTGTTGCTGCGACTGTGAGCCTTGGTCCTGATAGATGCTGAGTGCTCTCCAAGCCAGCTGCACTGAAGATGCTCAGTGCTTTGCAGAACTTCACGTCTATTGATTTTTCTAGGGAGACAGTGCGTGATAATATCCCATTTAAAAAGTCAGAAAGAGAGGAAACTACATCAGGATCAACTGTGAATTCCTGTCACAGAAGACTTGCTGTTAGGCCCTATTCCAGAAGATCATTTACGCATGTACTTTCTCAAAAATCTCATTTTCTTAGGCTTTTTCATTAGGTAGGTCCTTAAATATACTGTAGTTGCAAAGATTCAGCAATTTGTTTGTCACTAGTTCTTACTGCTGTACAATATTGTCTAACATGGCTTAAGATCACTTTGAAAGTGTTATTTGTCTTAAATTGTAACTCCTGTACTGCTCTCACATTGATTTTAATATTAGGAGTTGTTAGGTATAAGAAAAGTCTTCAGAAAATGCTCAATTATGTGACATCTTTAGCCCAAATTTACCTTCCTCATCAACAGGAAAAACAACAGCTTTTGGGGTGCTTCTGAGTCTTGACAGTAGATTGCAGCCGTGCTAAAGCGTGGAGTGGGGGACACGCCGCGTGGCCCAGGACGTGGGTGCTGGAGACGCTGCAGAGCTGTGAGGATAAAGCAGAGAGATGGTCCTGTCGCCTGCAGCAGCCTCCTTCAGCTCACGGTCGCTTCTCAGACCTCCCATGGGAAGGTAGGGGCAAGCTCAAGAGGGCTGGTGCACAGCCCAGCAGTATCTCCACTTGGAAAGCACTCCTGCTGTCTGCACATGCCTCGCTGCAGTGGGATGTTGTGGAGCACCCACACATGGGAAGGCCACCACATACTTGCAGGACTGCCATACTGTGTGCTGATTATGGTTTGCTCTTGCACATTTGCACTGTGGTCCCCAAGACTGTGCAGAGAAAAACCGAGAACCTCCTCGTTCATCACTGTCACAATTTGCATCTTGTTTCAAACCTGGTTCCTTAGATCCCAGCCCGGGTGTTCTTCTGTTGCATAGCGCCTGTTACAGTGAGATCCAGTTTATGACTTGTGCTCTTCAAGTGTTTGACAGTTCTGGTTTATCTACCCTGGGAGTTTTGTCTTTCCCATGGAAATGATTAGGTAGTTGTGGACTGACATGAAGTGATATAAGGAGGAATAGGCAAGAACATTAATGGGCTGCAGAAAGCACAGGAGACGTGTATCAACAGGTATTCCAGAAAGGTGTTTATGGAGTTACTCTCAGCCCTTGTTAGAGAAACAACCCGCAAAACCATCAGCTAGCTTGTCCGTGCACCCTACCCTGGACCCTTAAGCTTTTATCTTCAAACATCTACGTAAAAGGTGCTCCTTCCAAAACCACCCTCAGGTTTGCTCCATCCCCAGGGGAGCATGTGTCTTTGTGCAGGCCATGTAGATCAGCACAGTAGCAAGCAAGGAGATCCCAAACTTTTTAGATAAAAGCACTATAAAAGCTGAGGCAAGCAGGATCCCGGCTGTGGCTTTGCTCCCCATCCCGGAGGTGTCCCGGAGGTGCTCCCAGGTGTCACGACCTTGCTCTCCTCCTTCCTGTTGCCTTTCTGGATCCCAGCGATTTCAGTTGCCCAGAGAGTACCTCACCAATACAACATATGACACATGGATTGATTAACTGAGTTGCTTGTTTTTCCCTTTTGAATCAATTAATTGGAGCTGAAATTAACTAAAACTATCCTTTGCTTATTAACAGACTGAACTAATTGCAATAAAAAGTGAGGAGGGGGGAAAGGAGAAACGCAGAGATGCTGTTTGTCACAGCGAATCTCAATCCTCGTCTTCATCACAAATATTCCTCATTTAGAGGGTGGACGAAAGACTCTACAACCTTCAAATCGGTGGTAGTGACTTGTGGTAGGGCAGCTGTGTTACCCATCCCAGCACGTCCTGGCTCTGTGGGGTCGGGACAGGGCCGAGCCAGGACTCGCTCCCATTTCCAGGAGTTCTCCCACTGACTATGGGGCCTGCCAATGTGCTGCCCTCTGCCTGCTCTTCCTTTCCTTTGCCGCTGGCCCCACGTCTCTCCCCTTCCTTTGTTTACCTGGATTTTCCGTTTTTTGTTGTTTGCATCCATCACTCCTCCGTTCCTCTCCCCCTTCTTTCCTTTATCCTGGAGGCCATCGCGCTCTCCCAGGGTTTTCCATCCGAGCCCCAACAACCGTTTCACTCTTCCTGCTTCCCTCATCCCCTTCACTCCATACGCAGCCTTATCCCACTCCTTCCCTCTCCTGTCCTCGCTGCAATTAGAGCTAATCAGATACCTGGGCAGCTCTGCAAAGCTATTAGTGGCTTCGCCTCCCCCGGTGGGAGCTGAGCAGAGATGGACAAGGAGCCTTTTCCTCGCAACCCTCGAGTGCGATAAGCGACACGGACGCAGCTCCGCCACCGGTGGGAACCGCACGCGGCCCGGCCCGGCGTGGGACATCCCCACCACGGGCACCAGCAAACGGGAATGACGCTCCCCATCCCTCCACCTGGCCCAGGGAGCAGCCAGGGGCTCGCTCAGGTGCCGGGCAGCCCCTTCTCCCGCATCCGACGGGCTCCGGTGCCGCGCGGTGCTGCTTTCAGAGGATTTTCCCTCTCGCTCCGTAGCCCGGCGCGCCCCTCCTGCTGCTGGATCTATGAGCTGTGTGTGTGTTTTGTAATTAAGCAGTTAATTGCACTGGAGTTCTTGATTAGCTTTGGGGGATGGTAATGTTCTAGCAGGATGAGATGTTGTGTACAGTTCAGAATCATTTACAGAAATTGGAGCTAATTTTGCTGTCTGTGCTTATTACTGCATTAATTTAATTTGGGTTGCTTTTAGCTCATTAACACATCTAATTAATTCGTTGACATCACTATTAAGATGTCTCTTTGAAATTGGCGTCTCCAGATAATCAGGATGGAAGAGGCTGACAGATCAGGCGCGAAGCTGACTGGGAAAATGGGAAAAAAAAAAAAAAAAAAGAAGGACGACTAATGAATTTTCCATCAGAATCGCATGGTTTGTCAGAGTTGGTATCAGAGAGGCAGGGAGAGCGCTAGCGAGACAGAGAAAGGGTGCGAGAGAGACAGGAATGGCAGAGGGAGACTCGTTCTTTCGAAAATATTATATTTGTTATGAGAGTAAGCAAGACACAGGAGAGGGCAATAAATATTCTTCAGTGGGTAGACATCAAGGCTGCATATTTCCTGGCTGATTTTCCTCCCTCCCTGTTTTTCCGTTGCGTCCGTTTGGCTGGGTTGTACCGTCCTTGCACCACAATGATTCTGGGGCCGTTGGGGACGGATGGCAGGGAGGCACCGGGACCCCCGTCCCGCGCCCGTGACGTGTCCCTGGTGTGACACAGGGCTGGAGGGCGCGGGGACGTGGGCTGTGCCCCGTGCCGCCTCGCGTGCTCCGTCTGGGGGATGGACAGACAATGGCAAGCAATTAAATTACCATAGTTTAATGAGTTACCACTACGAGCGGAGCCGCCGTGACTGGCTGCGTGACGGCCCTGCTGCATTTGTGAAATAAAACAGCTTAGCTTAAGCTCGCCTTGGCGTCGTCGTAGCTGTCAGAAGAGGGATGTTCCATGGATCGAGGGGCAGTTCTGGCTCGCGGGCCTGGCTGAAGAGCAGCCTCCAGACTCTGCTCTGCCTGCACCTCCCAGGAGCTGCTGGGCTCCAGTGGGGGCAAGAAGGTATTGAAGCATCCTTGAGGCCAGGCCAGGCTCTGCATGGGGGTGTAAAGCCATCCTCAGTGACATCCGGAGGTGACACTGAACTGGGAGCTGAGGCAGGGACATAATCCACAGGAGACAGGATGAGCAGAAATGTGGGAAAAGACAGCAAAATGGGACTGGCAAGGAGGAGGCAACAGAAAGATGCGTTTTCAGAGGAGTTAGTAGCGTTATCTGGACTTAGGAGCATTAAAAATAATGCTCCTCTCTCACCCATCCTCCTACCCCTCTCCAGGGAGATGCAACGTGGATGGAGGCAAAAGAAGGACTAGCTGTCCTGGCAGAATGGCTTTTGTGAGATGGCTCCAAAATCACTGATTCCAAAAGAGAAAACAGAATCTCAAATCATGGTAGGAAAACGCACTGTGGGGGCAGAGGGTGGTTAAAGGGGGTTCTGCCCCTGAGTCCATGGGTAGACCTTGAAGGTGACGCTGTGGTTTCTATTTGCAAAGCATCCGGCTCTGAAATCCGTGCGCTGCCCTGCCCTGGCAGCCTGTCCCCAGCTCCTCACTCCAGGGAAATCCCTTCCCTCGTCACATTCCCTGTCTGTGTGCCCTCTCGGATGGCAAAGCCTGCATGGAGGAAGCAGTTTCTTCCTTGCAAGAATGACAAACCCCACTGAGAGCACAGGGGACTGTGTGGTGAGAGCGGGACGACCCCGAGCAGGCACTGAGCCCCAGCAGTGGAGCCTGGAAGGTCCCTGCAGACAAAGTTTAGGAGGACATGAAAGGAGAGAGGTGAAACCTCCACCAGGGCTTTTTTTGCTTGGCTCACACCCTGTTTGGGAGAAAGCCCAAGGTGGTGAATGGAGAGACCTTCAAGTTAGAGAAATAAAAGCAGCCAAGCTCTGGGTTGTGCACTATGTGATGGGTATGGGGTGCTGTGGGCTGTAGCCTTGGCTGTCAGTCCATGAAAACTCATCAGCAGGACACCAGGCTGGTCTTGAGAGTCCCTTTTTTAGCAGCCTTGGTTTGCCCCAGCACCACCGAGCTGAAACACCTCATCTGGATGCACCGCTGCGTTTTCCTGCTTCACAAATGGAGACGAAATCTTCCCTTCAGCTCACCCCAAGAGAGAGCAGCACAGGGAATGCTACTGAGTGCTGAGCCCAGCTGTCTGCGGAAAATACTTGGCCAAGGAGCTGGAGGCTGAATTCCTGCAAAGGACCTGCACAAGGGCCTGAAAAGCCACAAGCGTGAGTGCCCTTGCTTTTACCAGACTCCTTGTCCAATCGCTATGCTAAAATGTAGCATGTTTCTAGATCTGTTTTCCTACCTGTTATTTTGAAGGGGGAAAAAAAATTCCTGTTTAACAGATCTTCTTCCCTTGCATTGAGGGCCTCCCCACACAGGTGAGCGAAGTGATTTATTCTAACACCAGGCTGAAAATTCCACCTGGGGAAGAGAAGTTTGCCCAAATTTCTGTTCAATTGTATTCAGTGGAAGAATATTAGAAACTCCACTCTTTAGCACTTCATTAAACACTTTAGTTTAATAGCATGCTCCAGGGAATTCCAATCTGGACCACGTGAGCCAGGAGTAAACAGCTGCATCAATTAACCCCATAATCTCTAGGGTGCTATTAGAAGGTGAGATACCCTTAGAAAGTGCATATGCCTGCAATTAGGCTTAAAATACTTACGTGTCAATAGCTTTAGTTATTTGTGTTCTCTGCTATTGATCTTGCTTATGTTTTCCACATTAAACAGTCTTTCTTCATCAATAAATTAAGTGTTGCTTAGATTTATTAACTTTTTCTATTGTATGGTGTAAACTCCTGAGCTCCAGGCCCAAGTCTACCTGAGATCTGGGGCTCTCGTCCTTCTTGGCGGCAACTCCATCTTATTCTTGTTACAGGAGTGGGGTTAAGCAGCAGTGGAAGGGAGGTGCAGAGACTCTCATGTGTGAGTTGGCTCTGTTGGCGTAGAAAGGGCAGAGGGAGGCATTTGGGATGGGTTTGATACACCACTTTCTGTGTTTGTTGTCTCCTGCCTAGGTCAGATTTAGAGGAGATCTTAGAGAAGAGCAGCTTTTGGCAGCATAAACGTAATGGAAAAGCAGGGCTTGAATTTCTGCCACTGGATTAGGAAGGGTTATCAGTGCTTTGGATACTGTGAATGGGGAGCACTGGTGCAGTGACTGTTTGGCTCTGTTAGCACAACGGTATTAGCACAGCTGGCTGGCTCCTGTTGTAAGGAACGCTCTTTGTTTTGCCCTGACTGCCCAGATCCCAGGGCACACGTCGTCTCATTCAGTCTGGGCCGTGGTCACCCCATTTATTGCAGCCTGGTTTAAGCAAATGTGGCACCTTGGGTTGCAGGAGACTCCAGTTTCTTCAGCAGTAGCTGAAGGGAGATCTTTACATCCTCCAAAATGACAACCAAGTGGGGTGGTTCTGCCAGCCAGTTACCTTCCCCGAGAACTGCAAAGAGGGGGTAGGATGAAGAGCTGGTCCCCTCTCTCTCCTCCTCATTTTTACTTTGAGCTTCATTGCTGATTCCACCCTCTTCTATCAACAGATTATTTGGCGCAGGAGTTGGTAGGTGTATGGATAGAAATGTGGGCGCATTCACTGGTTTTGGCTGAAAGTTATGACTGGTATTCCTAGGTGATCAGAAGAATGAGAAATGTTGGATGTTTGCTGTCAGAGTTAGTTATAAGAGTGAGCTAGAAAGACGGTAAGAGTTTGATAATAGTTTCTTTTCTATATTCAACTTCTTAAATACTACTTTTTATTCATATGTAAGTGAACCCGCATTGGGTTCTGCTGCAGGATAAAAGCTGTTCTGAGAAAACTAGCAGCCCTTGTCCAGGAGATCGGGTTGCATTGTATAGTGAAAAGATCTGCTGTCCTTCTCATTTTTAAAGTCCTTCTGGAATCTTTGCTTGTTTTCACCTGTTTCCCTTGATGAATTGTTGGCTTTGTGTATGGAAATTGCACAGATATTTTCTTGGAAGATAATTGTGGAGGTAATTCATATAATTTTTTCATCTGTCCAACAGGATTATGCAGTGTTGTGGTATTTCACTAGGAAATTAGAAAAAAAAAAAAGAAAACTTAGGATATTTATAAGAAAAAACTTTCAAATAGTTTACATTATCTGTTTTGCCATTCCCCTGTCTTGGCATCTTCAGGATCTTCCTGCCCATTGTACAACAACGGCTACAAAATCTTATTTTTAACCAGGCTCTCCTAACCCAGAGAAGCCTGGAAGACCCTTGTTGTTACAATTAAGCTATGTGCTACATTCCATAACTCATTAGCCCTTTAGTTTCCGGATTAATTCAATGTGCAAATAATGTCACAAATTGAATATTACTAGACTTCTATTGAGGATTAAGCAGCAGTAGGAGCATATTGCTGGGTCTTCATTCTGCTTTGCACGACTGTGGTTTGTCCAGCATAGCAAGAGGTTGGTTAACTACCAGGCAGCTCCCCTTTCTTCTGTACTGTTTTTTTCATGTAAGGGCCCAGCTATTAAATGCAAAAAGCAACTACTGTTCGTACAAAACTGAGGGCACACCAACTGAATCTCCCTCTTTGTTAGGACCGAGCAGTATCCAAACCCCTTTGTTAAAGGTGCCCTTTGCATGAGAACAGCCCCTTTGCTTCTCAGGTTGCTTCTGCAAACGCTCCAGCACCCATCAGTTGACCACAGCCCGTAACTAGCTAATAGGTTGTACCATACTTGCTCCCAGATAAACATTTCCCTGTATTATTGCCTCTGTTTTTTGCAGTGTGCTTCATCACCTCTAATTCTTTGCAGATACAGTGAGGTTGGAAGGGATTGGTTAAAGCAGCCCAGGCCTCCCTGTCTTTGCCACCAGGCTCCAAAGAGAGATCAAGCAGCAAAGCAGCTCTTGGCAGGGGTACAATGTCCCACCACAGCCAGAGATCTCTGTGGAGGTCCCAGAATCTGCCCTCTGGGTTTTAATTGTGAATTTTGGACCCAAAGGTGGGTACTCAAATGCTAACATGAATCCACAGCTTTTAACTTCCAAGCTCTTGGTGTGTTGGTGTGGCAAGGATGGCTCCATGCCACGAGAACTTTCCGGGCATTGCTGAACAAAATGGGTGCAGCTTTCTTTTAATGCACTGAAGTGCAGGCAAATTTCAATCTAATAATGTAAAGCAGCAATAACCATTATAATTAATTTATATAAAAGACATTATAAAATTACATTTGATGCATTTAAATCCCATCCAGGAGCAGTGCTCGTTTTCCAGTTAAGCTATGGGCTGTGCTAAAGCAGACAGGGAAAGAGGTATTTCAATATTTCTTATAATTTTATATTCTTTCTAATATCTCTCATGCTAATTTCATTATGCAACACAGTCAGCACAGTGATGTAATTATTGAAAAGTAATTTTGCAATAAATGGATTTAAATGTGTTCGAGTCCATTGTAAATTCAATCTCTTGCTAAAGGTGGATTGAACAGGCAGGAAAAAGGGAGCGCAGACAGTGCTGGGTGAAAGCTGAGAAGTCCTGGGCATCCCATGTTGAGCATCTACTTACATAGACTTATACCAAGTAATAACATCCACTTCAGATGGAAACTGCTCCCAGGGCCAGCCTCCCTCCCCTCAAATACCCAAAGCACCTGTCTGCAGAGGGCATTTCTAAGCTTCAAGGTGGGGGGAATTTAGGATCAGTCAAATTTGCATCCTCCAAGCTGGGGCCTGTAGGAGCCAATGGACAGACCAGGCTTTGGGTGCTGAGCTGCAGCCCAGCAGGGTCTTCTGGGGTGACCGACCGCAGCATGTGCCATTCTTAGCAAAGTGGGTCCTGTGTGGGTGTTTTAGTCTGGATTAAAGGCTCAGTTACTGGGCAGGGACATAAGGATATTTTATGCATAAGACATGGGAGATGTGATTTCTATTCCTGGCTCTGTCAGAGACTTCCTGTGCCATACTGGGCAAGCAGTATATCATCTCTGTGCTTCCATTTCCTCATCTGCACAATAGGGATAAAGAGTGCTTCCCCAGCTCATCGGTAAAATTAATGTAACATATGTAAAGTGCATGTATATCCCCAGATGAAAGGTGCCATTGTAATAATATTCAAATTATTATGGAAAATAGATAAAGCAACCAACCCCTGCTAAATGATCGTCTAGCTTTTCACAAGATTCATGAGATCCGCGTACAATGCGATAAGAAAACCTCAGATGTCAAGTGGTTTAGAGTCAGACTCTGTTCACGAAGCAGCGCTCGCTGTGCCTTTTAAGTGGAGGATGAGATAGTGAAGAATTTGGGACTTGGGAAGTTGTTACTGCTACCCCAGCTTATTAGATGCTACTGTTCATCTAGAGAGGAAGCCTGGGGAATGTCTCCTATGTGCAAATCAGAACCCAGAAACCCTTTGGCAACACTGAAATCCGAGTAGTAAAATAGGACATTTCCTTTTTTTTTTTTTTTTTTTTTTTTTTTTTTTGATCCTGGTGACTGTGTGCAAGTTCGGGGTATCCCCACAAGGTCATTTGCAGATGGAAGTGCTAGAGGGATTAATTTGTTCTGTGGGAATATCTAGTCCATGAGGCTCAGACCAAACTGAGGTAAACTCAGTTTAACTGGGGAACTCTGCTGTCACTTGTGGAGCATTAGCTGACACTGCAACAGGAGGATGTTTGTGTGAAGTCCTGAAATGATGATATCTCTGCTGCAATGTCCTTTGTGCCTCTTCCCATTCTCTACACCGCAGCTCTCAGCTGCACCATGGCTACCCCTGTATCAGGAGATCTTTGTAGCCAAGGAGATATTTGGATAGAGGCCCCTGCCATATAAACAGTGGCTGTGTTCCTGACAGCAAGGTTGGATCTGAGCACAGGACAGGCTGCGATTTGTGCGTTTTCTGTGAAAGCTGAAATGAATGTTGCTCCTAGAGTTTTATCCCATTGTGAAGGAGGTCCAGCTTTGGCCTCTGAAAGAGCCATGTTGGGAATTACTTGGAAGCTGAACTCACTGGAGATTTGACTCCAAAACCCCTGTGCCCGTCTCTTTTGGCACCATTGTATAGTTGTCCAGCACCAAATGCTCAATTATAGACAAAATTGAATTTGCAATTTGCTTTTGGGCAATGTGTAAATTGGCCCTTCATTGATTATTAATGAAGTGCTAATTGCTCTTTGCAACCAATTTTTATGCAAATTATATTAGTGCTATTTGCACAATCCTGCAATTTACAGTTTTACATTTGCAGTGGCCTGGTGAAAAGATGCGAAAAGATGACAGCTTGTCCTAAAAGAAAACAAAAAGGTGGGGGAAGGAATCGCAAAACTTGCAAAACTTGGAGTAGCAAAATAACACAATTAGGAAGGAGAAAACATTAAAAACCCGAACAAACAAACCCTCTCTCTTTATTGATTGTTACAGATTCAGCGTTGACAGGGGTTGTTCTGAATGTAACAGGATCCCATGGCAGATGGAAACCAGACTCCAGGCATTTGCAATGTTTTTCACTGAGGAGGTCAGTATATGAATTTGCCTGTGAAAACATTGATGTTAGGCTGCCAGCATCAGCCATTCAAGAACTGGGTGCTTTTCTCAGTGACAAATGATGCGGTGTTAGTTTGTGAATCAAGTGTGGGCAGCTGCTGAACTGTTTTGGCACAGAGCTCCTCTCCAGAATAGCACCTTCCCCCAGTGCAGATCATAGAATCGTTAAGGTTGGAAGGGACCTTTGGAGATCATCTAGTCCAACCCCCCTGCACACGCAGGGTCACTTAGAGCACGTGGCACAGGACTGTGTCCAAGCGGGTTTTGAAGATCTCCAGAGAAGGAGATTCTACAACCAGATCATCATAAGATCATCTGCATGAAGTTCTTGTAAGTCCATAGTGCTCCTGCACTCCTCTGTCACAGCACTGGGCAAGACTGCTGCTCCTTTACCACTCCCTGCCTTTTCTTCTGCATCGCGGTAGCACCTTGCAGGCATGAGTTGCTGCAAGTTGCTTGCAGGCATGGGGTACTTCTGGCTGAGTTGCTCTGCATGAGAAGGCAGTGCTCCTGGAGAGCACTAGGAATCTCACTTTGTAGGTGAGAAGTGAAATTTCCAGTAAGGGCTTGTTTGCAAGTTGCAGATTCAATTTCCTGGCAGGATCTAGGTTTTGTTGCCCGGTCTAAGCTTCTCAGGAAGCCCTTGGTGGAGTAAAAGATCACTCTGACCCCAGCTACTCCCTAAATGTTTTCCATCTATGAGACTCCAAGAAAGGCCTACTTCTCAGTGCACTTTAATAAAGTTGTTCACAGGAATGGAGTAGCCTCATCTGCTACTGGATGACAGTGTTATGTTGCTGGTGGAACAAGGCATGTTAGATTCCCCAAAGCCTTTTTATTTTAATTTGGGGAAAGGCGGGCTGTGGCCATTAAGACTTGGGAAAGCAACAGGTATCCCCTGTGCAAAGGAATAATGTGAAACAGGGCTCATATGAGTGCTTGCGTGGGCTGCATTAGGCAGGCAGGTTGAAAATAAATTCACTGTGGGGAGCCTCGAGAGAGGAACAGTGAAGGTGGAAGGCAGCTTAAACCTGTCCATGCCAGGGAGAACAAGATAACAAGAGAATTTATTGTTGATCCACAGCCACTACCATCTTTATTCAATTTTATTATTCATTTTAGTGCTCATGTGTTGGAGCAGAAAGATATCAATTTTACTTGCAGCTCCTGTGTTCATACATCCAGGGATCCTATTTATTCTTTGGTCACAGCAACACACTGGGAGCTAATGCTGAGTTGCTTGTTCACAGCAGTTCCTGGTCCCTCCAGAGCTGTTGCTTTTCCAAATACATCCTCCCTTCATTCACTACAATCTTCCTTCTGATGTGCATGACCTTACTCTTGGCTATATTAATGCCTTTTGCTGAAATGAGCCCGGGTAACCAAGTGGTCTAGGTTGCACTTGTTTCCAGTCTGTTTTTCTGCCATAGCCAACTTTACTGG
The DNA here is from genome assembly GCF_059628265.1 of Tinamus guttatus. Lineage (NCBI taxonomy): Eukaryota > Metazoa > Chordata > Aves > Tinamiformes > Tinamidae > Tinamus > Tinamus guttatus. Next base: position 2,573,361 of record NW_028288864.1, on the reverse strand, counting down.
CGGTGGTTTGAAGATTCTTCCAGAGACCTGATGAGAATTTCATTTCCTTTTGTGCATTTTGCTGTTCTTACATTCACCTTTCAGAGGAAGAGGAAGCAGCAGGTCGCTCTCCGCATGCGTTGTCCCCATCCAGACCTGGATAAGGGCACAAGTGAAACTCTAGGGATAACTCCATTCCCCGTGAGAGCTGCCAGTTACTGCAGGTGGACGTGTGCTTGATACCCCAGTGCAGCTTCCAGCCCCTTCCCATAGTGATGCCTGGAGCCGCGCTAGGCTCCCGGCTCCCTTTCCTGAGGAGCAGCACAGGGATCTTGCTGTAGCCGCAGGGATCGCTGTAGGCTGGCTCGCTCTTGCTGGGAGCATGGGAAGGTTCCCTCTTGCTTTGATTACAGCGTAGGTTGTTTTCTCAGTAGGACATCGCTTCTGCTGCTTCCTGATGTAGCTACCAGTGCTGTGCAGAAAGGCAGGGCCTCTCATTGCAACATTACCATAAATCAAAGTCCTGGTGACTGCAAAATACAGAGGAGCGCTAGGAGAGGCAGGGGAGGAGGAGTCACAACCTCCTTCCCCAGAAGGGCGGCTGGAAACCTGCAGCTGCCTCACAGCAGAGCGGAGGAGCGAGCGTGAGGAGGAGGAGGGTGTCTCTGCTCCTTCCCCGCCACAGGCAGCGCCGCAGGGGCGGGAGTCCAAGGGAAGGGCTGGAGCGAGGCGGCTCCTGCTGTAAGGCCCCACGCGGACGCAGCGTGGCAGTCTTTCCAAGTGCACCGGGCCTCGCTCCGGAGCCTCCGCGAACCCGTCCCCACTCCTGACCCCGCTCCTGGCCTCGTGGATGGGCCGGCTGCTCCGGCGGCTCTGCAGGACATGGGGATGGGGCTCATGACAGGGCCCTGGGTCTTCCCTCCCTATCGCCTCTGTGCCGAGCACCTTGTGGTGGCCACAGGGCACCCAGCAGAGCGTGGCATCCTCTGTAGACACCTAGAGCACAAAGCCTGGAAAACAGTTCAGCATCTAAACAGATAACAAGACCCACTTAGTGTTGGCCTGAATTAAAACACCCTGGAGTTGAGCTGTAGACCATCTATGGTTCAAGGACCATAGCACCTTCCTACGGTCCTAAGGTCTGTGGTCTGAGGACCAGCAGGATAGGGTGAAGATGGAGCTTGTTATAGTGCAGGAGCCCTGCACTGTCTGGGGATGGGTCGCCTTTTTCCTCCAGTGTGTCTGGGGCTGAAAGTTAGACGTGCAGCAGCAGGTATGTCCCACGGGAACTGCAGTGCTGGCAGAGCCCTTGCAGATGCCATCCACGCTGTGGCGGTGGCACAGGGGCAGGTGGAACAGAGCACACGTGGTGGCTAATAGCATTCATGTCCTTCTAGTGCCTCGGTGTTGTCATCTGCTTTCTTAGCACTTACTTAGCATCCTCCAGGCCGGGGCTTCCCTGCACCGGCACCAGCCCCATCCCTCTCGCCTCTCGCTCCCCTGCCACCTCCGTAGCCTGGGTGCTCCCTGCGAAGCAGCCGTCAGCACCGCTCACCACGAGCAAGAGGGTTGGAGCTTCAATTTAATTAATTGTTGCCAAGATTTCAGTGGCAACTCATTAGTCTCCAAGTCCGGAGTCCCTTGTTAACAGGGGGACTATCCGGGGAGCATTTCCTGCCCTGTGTTGCCAAGGCACCCAAACCACAGGGACTTTTTGCACCTCCTTCTGCTCCTTCCTCTCGCCTGTTTTTTGCAAAATATGCAAAGGCAAAGCAGAGCCCGCGTGCTCACCGAGGGTCTCCCTTCTCTGCAGCACACTGGGGTCTTCACCCGCCTCCTGCTTTGCCAAAGCTGGGCTGAGAGGGAGAGCTGCACCACAGAGCGTGTTGTGGGGCAGTCTACGGCTTGTTGTCACAAGGATGTCATCTGTTGTTGAACCTTCGGGTAGAGGCGCCTGGGTCACAGTCTGGGCTTTTCTGAGCCAGAGAGAAATATCAATGAGGGACAAAGTTGGGATGGTGAGAAAGGGGGGAAATTAACTCAATTGGCTATTTTAGCTTTCGATTTCTCTCAAGGCTTAAGAGAAGCAATAATCTTCAGGATTTTCTTCTGTCTGTCTTCCACCATCTAGGCTGGAAGGATCTTCTACCAATGAAATAATAACAACGTTGTGCTTCCTCCTATTCCTTGGCAGTGGCTTCCTGCCATTGACAGGGGCAGCTTTCCCTTTTCCTCTCTGCTTCCAAGGGAAGAGCTGCCAAAGATGAGGCTGTGTTTCGCAGGGAGATGTGGCAAGTTTTACTGCATGTGGTTCATCCCTTCGCTGTGCCAAGCGGTCTCTACTGCACACCTGCAGCTCCTCATCCCAGAGCCAGGTGCTTCTCTGTGCCAGGGCAGCATTGGTGATGCCATGAATTTTGCGGCTCCCTTTTCGGAGTGGTGGGACACTTCGGGCATGGCCTCCCGCTTGCCGAGCCCATGGATGTGACACAAGTGACTGCTGTGTTAGCACCACCCAGTCTTGTACTTGCTGCCTTTGGATCTAGGAGTCATTTGTGTTGATTCATGTTCTCCATGGTCTCCCATCAGCTGGTACTCTTGACTTCTGCCCAGTGTTACCAGTATGACCCCACTTGTGCCCCATGCGCTCTGCTCCTGGTTGTGTTGGTCAAGGGTTAGAGCGTGGTTTTCCCCCCTTCCCTTGGCCATCTCAGCTCATGGCTCCTGCTCAGCGTTCTCTGGGCCTCGTGTCTCCTCACCCTGGTCCAAGTTGCCCCCATTTGGGTTCAGATGCATTGCAGTCTTCCGTGCAGATAAAGAGGAACCGCTTTGAGGCATGGCCACCATCTCGTCATTTGACCCAGCCTGCTTGCTGGCTTTGTTTTTCATCCCAAGGACAGGGGAACTGGCATTAACCACAGCACCATCACACATTGCTGTGCTGGGTGTGCTGTCACACACGTGGATAGATTTGTTCTGTTTGTCCACAGAGTCTCCAGAAAGTCCAAAGGTGGAGGAGAAAAACCCCTATGTATCCCATACAAGAACACTTCCCTCCATGTGCTCCTGGGTTTTGGTGTCCTCAATAAGTCCCTTCCTCTCAGTGGAAAACAAAGCTAAAGAAAAAAATTGTGGGCCTTACGTTCTGGGAGCAGAGTCTTCACGGAAACTCATTTTAAATCCCCCAAATTTGAGGAATATGTATTTTAAATATGATGCTATAAAAATGCAATAAATGTTTAATTTTATTTTTATTAAATACTAAATTGATGATGGCTGACACTTTATTAAAGTGTCAAAGTGAGTGTTCCTACATTCTAATTACTTATTCTAACAAGGAGGCAGCCTCGTCAGGAGCCGTGCGCGCGGGCGAGGGGCGCTCCTGTTGAGTAACACCCATTAAACTATCATTTGCACCTAGAGGCATCTCATTAATATCTCAACTGGTGCGACTGCACTGCCAGTGCCCACCTGACCCAGGGTGTTGACAGAAGAAATGGCTCCAAGAGCCCTTTCCTCACTCCAGCCTCCCCCTGCCTACAAATAATTCCTATGAAATTAATAATGACTATTCCACTTAATTGAATTCCTGATAAATTAAGATTCTTCCAGGCCCCTGTTAAACGCATCCAAAAGATGCAGGTGTGCTGCACTACAGTCTGGGGCAAGTTTTGTTCCTCTTCTTTCTCCCCTCCCAGCTTCCTTCTTCTCTCCAAGCCTCTTTTCCCTCCTATCCATATCTCTTGTTTCTCCCTCCTCATCATTCTCATCCTTCTCCTTATGATCCAATCTTCTCTTTTTTGCAGTACTTCCCTTCTGACTCCTCATATGACTTCTGCCACTTCTCCACCTCTACCTGTATCTATCCTTACGGCTACCTCCATTATTAATTTTTCTCCTAGGCCTTCTTTTTTCATCTCTTCCCCTCTTTTTCCCCTCTTTAAAAAACAAACAAACGAACAAAGCTTTATTCCATTTTTTCTTTTTCATCTCACCAGTAACACTTCTTTTTTTTTGTTGTTGTTGGCTCAGGTTTCCTTCAGTCTCTCTAACCATTGTTTTAGAGGAGTTTTCTCACTAGCCTGAGATCCTTGTTGGATGAGGACATGGTAATGAACCTTCAGAACTGTCCAGTCGATGAGAAGTTACGTCCTTTGCCAGGATGGAGATTGCTATCCCTGAAAAAACTCACGGAATGTTCAAGGCTCCTTGTAGCAGTCCTCTCATCTCACCCTCCTCTTGGATGAAGAAATTCCTCTATAAGAAGATGATTTTGTCCTTGAGACAGAGTCTGTGTGGCTACCACTTGGATATCGGATCATTACAAGAGAGGTACTGGGGCTCCGCAAGGGACAGTCTGGAACCTGAGGTTTTGTGTTGAACAGTAGGGCTGTCTTTAGTCTCCCTTCTCCTACACCTTGCAGTCAAAACACATTTTTTTTTCCTGTTATTCTATGCAGCTGCACTATTGGCATTGGACTTCAGTTGTTGGATTTTTTTTTTGTCATTCCTTTAATACATATGAAAATACCCACTAAAAATTCCATTCTATTTTTATTTCATTCCAATTAGAAAAACAAACTAGAAACTACACTTAATATTAAAAACACCAACTCAAGATTCAAAGCAAGCAAGTTAAAAATAAATAAATACATAATGGAAAATATCATTAAATAACACATGAATAACAAGTAATGGGATTTTAATCTTCTTGCTAGGAGACGCTACTTCATCACTAAAGGTGACTCACAAACAGCATCACTCTTGGAAAGTTAAAAGTGATAATTTGGTAAGACTCAAGGATCATGTGGAACTTAAAGAGGGATAAAACAACCTTGCACGAGGCTCTGTCTCATAGTGATGAATGAAGCTGGAAAACGTGGTCGGTTCAGAGCTGACAAAAAGTAAAACATGATTGTATCTTTGTGAAATACCCAGGCCCCCTGGAAGTCTCTGCGCCTGGATCTCACCAAGCCTGACAGCTGAACAGAGTTCAAAATGACCTTCAATATTTGTATGGATAACTATATCCAAAATTGTAGGAATCCTAAAGAGAATAAGCAAATCAGCAATGCCCCCTGAAGAGGTCTGGAGAACACCTTCGGAGCCTGAACCAGCACTTGGCTAAGCCTGGGCTATCCGAAGATAGGAAGAAAACTTCCTGCAATGGTAAGTTATTCCCAGAGCAGTGTTTCTTGGGCCAGCTCTTGAGTCCTCTGGTGCTGGGTGCTGGTCAAGAAAGAAGCATGTGCTGGCTGAACTGCCTGGACATCTGAAAGCACAGGGACAGAGGGACACTGCTGGGAACGACACCTTAGGGGAGCATGGAAGGGACAGGGAGGGGTAGCATCAGGCATACCATTCCCCTAGGAGGGGAAAAACCAGGGGAGAGGAAGGGATGAACTGAAAACAAGGAGGAGAGTACATTAGATATAGAGATAAGAGGAAATGGAAATGGATTGAAGAAAAATTTTATGTAAGCAAAAGAGAGGGGTACAGAGCCCTTAGAGGACTGACCAGATTATGTGTCTAGAATGTTTTTCACAAGTAGGTGACAACCAAAGGCTGCGGAAACTCAAAAAGTGCAGTGCATATGTGCTGGTGTGTTTCCTTGGAGCACAGAAAGGGAGGAAACATGTGGCAGGGCTAGGGATGTCATTCCTGAATACCCGGCCTAGTTCTGCCCTTCCCATCTTGCAGCTAGTCATTGTCAGGCAGATAATTTAAGGCAGAGTTTGGCCTTTCTTCCATATTTCACCTACTCCCTTGATTTTAATTGATCCCTTTGTGTGCATTAAAGCAGTTCGGCAGCTCGCGGTGCCGCGTTTCCCAGGTCAGAGGGAGATGAGCGCCGCTCCTCTGGCACAGGGGAAGGGAGCGTGGTACAGCCACAAGGTTTGGGATATAGAGAGGGCCTTGGACGGCCATGTTGAGCATGGGGGCTTCTTGTATCTAGCCTAGAGTTGCTTTATCCTCCTTGCTTGGCCTTCCTTTCCCTCCACCGTCGCTGCTCCCCACATGGCAGCTCTCCCCGACCCAGGAGCCAGCAGGAAGGTGTCCTTGGTGCTGGTGCTTGGTGGCAGCAGTGGGACAGAGCAGGTGCCAGGCCCCGCTGGCGCCCGGGGCCGTCTCCACAGCGCGCACAGGGCGGCAGGACGGGCACACAGCTGCCCGGCGGCCGCTTAGTGTTTATTTTTGAGGCTGAAAGGAGGCCGGTGATCCCCGAGCCCTCCTGTATTTAGTCAGAGATCTCTTACTCACTTGCAGAGGAAACCCGTGTCAGCCTCTCCCCTTTGTCTCTCCTGAGCTATTGCTTTGAATCTGAAAGGATTGGGTGCAGATTTCAAGGGATGTTCAGACAAAGGCTGTTTGAACAGCACTTGTGTAAATAATCCATGAAAAAACTCTTTGAATAACCTCAATGAAATTTTCTCTGAATTTGCTATTCTTTTTCTCCAGCAGCAGGAAGAAGTGGAAGTAAGGAAAGGGAGGAGAGCAGGAGGAAGGGGGTGGGAGAAGGACCCACACTTTTTTCTCTCTGCCAACTTCTCTGAATGCCAAGAAGTAGCTTGGCTTAAAAAAATATATTTTGTTATTTTCACAGCTTTAGGAATAATCTAATATGGGATTTCCATGTCCTCAAACTTCTCCATACACTCAATGTAAGGGGACACCCTTCTAGTTAACACAGCAAGGGCAATGCCAAGCCAGTTAATTATTAGCCGTATAGTTTAATGTTCACTTGCTGTACATATGTATGAAACAATTCTCTTTTAGCATGTCGTTTAGTTTGCATTAAAATGAGATAATTGTTTTGATGCCAAATGGTGCCCCCTTCCCCCTCCCCGTTCCTCTTCATACAATTTATACAAAGTACATCCCTGAACAAGAGGGACAAAAAGTCCTTTGATTTGGTTTCTTTTGAAGATACCTAAATTGAATCCCGCTCTGTGTCAGGGGACACCTCAGACTGGGCTGGGTGAGGCAGGTTTTGTCCCATCCCATGCAGGGATTAGCACAATGTGTCTCCCTGGCTCTGGCTTTTATGGGTGCTGGGTGCTGGGGACCGGCACACGGGGATGCTCAGCCCGCACGGGGAAGCATTTTTGGGGCTCTCGGCATTTTCGGGAGCTCGTTCTGTGCATGTCCAGAAGATGGAGCAGTGTTTCTGTGGCCTCTGCTGCCGGTGCCCCTAACGAGCCAGTCTGTCTGAACTCGGAATGAATTTTGTTCCCTTTTCATCACTCTCTGATGTCCAGCTGCTCCTGTCAACACCTTCTTATAGCATGTAATTCATCGCTCAGACTGACAGCTGGGGCCATGGGCCTGGGACCAGCTTCTCCTGCCATCGGCAGCGCCCGGAGAGGGTCCCTGGCCTGAGCAAGGGGTTTCCCTCGTCCTCCCTCCCCTGCACCTGAGGCTAAGGAACTCTCCAAAGGATTCTCGGAGACAAAACCCAGCTCTTTCTTCCTCCCTCTCTCCCTGGGCAGGGCACGGCGCCGTGTCTTCCGCGGGCATCGCTCTTGCGCGCTTCGCCCGGGACAGGAGGAGAAGCCTGAAGGCAGGGGAAGGAGCAGCAGCACTGCGGAACAGCCGCCCCGGGAGAAGCGGGACCGGAGCAGACGGAGGAGCAAAGGGGGCTGCGAGGAAGGGCCCCTGCTGAGGGTGGGTAGGGAGGTCCCCTCTGCACACGCTGCTGCTTAGGCTTCTTATTCCCATTTTTAGACTTATTTTGACCACAGGCCACAGAAGGAGCAATCTTTTCCCCAGATTTCTGGCCTCTCACCCCAGTAATGGACAGTGGCCCTTGCCCCACACCATCCCCGGGACCCCTTCAATGCATCCATAGTGTCATCACCCACACCCAGGCAGCAGGTCCCCTCGTGCTGCTGGTTCCTCCAGCCCAGGCTCCCGCTTCCCCTCAATTCCCTTTGGTCTACCAGCCAATTTCTAATAATTATCCTTTAACTCAGCACTTCTGCCTTCAGTTCTCCTCCTGCACCTTCCTGCCTTCCCGTAATTTATTCCATATTTCACCCATTTCTTGTCCTCATTTATAATTCTTCTTTATTTTATTACTTTGCATAATTTCCTTTTAGGATTTGTCATAAAATAAATTCTGCCACCTCTGTCTTCTCGTTTCTGCTCTCAAGTGTAAATGTGTGCTCTGCTGCAGTTATTTCTGACGGCTTCCAAGCCCTTTTGCTGTGCTGACTCCAATCTTGGAGGATTTGGAGAGCTGTTGGAAGGCATCCTGGTTTCAGAAGACCATTCCTGGGTGAAGTCTGGACTGAGGTAATGATTATATCTTCAGAGCTAACCTCCAAACAGATATTTTGCTGTGACAAAATTCTGGCATGTGCAGAATTGAGGCCTTGCCCAAATCTGAGTTAAAAATACCAGTGGCTACATGAATGAGGAAGGTGAGAACAAGTCTGCTGGCATACTTATGTGGTCCATCATAGCCATATTGATGTATTTCCCATTCTTTCACTGTACAGTAGGCACTGGAAGATAGAAAAGCACATGGAGAAACTGAGGCACAAGTCTCTAATCTACAGTTTTCAAGGTGTTTAGATGCTTGGCTCTCTTTAAATTCCATGGGCATTAGGTATCAAGTGTTTCAGTGGAAGCTGTACTCCAAACAGTGTTGTGTGTCATTAAGTTTCCTGGAGGAGAAGGCAAGTCTATCACTTCCATTCAGTAGCCTGAAGACCACGACTGTCCATTCGACCTCTGTGCAGTGGAAACTTTCTTAGCAACTTTTATCCACAGCTGAGGGTTTAGTAGAGCTATAGGAATCCTGCTTAGGAAATGCTCCTTGCTGCTCAGACATGTAGAACTGCCAGAACATGAGGTCATGAAGAGCGTTTCATACTCTCAGAAATTCCTTTACAAGAGAACATCCAAGAAGGAATCACTCTAAGAAAGACAATGGAGTCTTAATGCAGAGATGAGATTCGGGGAGAGAGGAAGTTGCATTCAACAAAGGTTAAAAAAATATAATTCAAATTGTTGTAATAAGGTCCCTTCCCTGAAAGCACCTCCTTTTTTCCCCCTGCAGATATGAAGAGGTCCCATTACAGCCTACAATTGGAGCAAAATTTCAGGCTGTTCCTAGAGGCGGCTCTGCAGAAAACAAAGGGTCTGTGGTTCACTGCATTTTTCAGAAAGAGTCCCCAAAGCAGCAAATAGATTCAAATTAGAACGTTGTTTCTGTGCTGAGTTTGCAGTAATTTCTCAAGCTGCAGACATCTTACCTGGTTTTGATTTCCATTGCAAATTTTGAATTACATCATGGACCCTTTTAGAGATCATTTTCAATGAACCCAGGCCAAAAGATGGCTGTGCCAGTGAGAACCACATGCTCTCGTTTTTACACTCCTTACATTTTTAAGATTCATTTAAATTCAAAGCTCACAGTAAAAATTGCAAGAACAAAATCTCAGATGCGTCCAAATGGAAAACGTTCTTCTGGTTCCGCATGCTGGAAGAAAACCATTGGCTTCATCTTACTAAAACGTTTTGGTTTGGGCTTTTTTTTTTTTTTTTTTTGTTCTAATATGGAGAAATCCCTGTGTGGTTTGGGTTTGCAGGAAGGATTTTCCCTTCATGCGCTGCCACAACAATTGAGATCAGCTGAGGCACTCGAGTGAACGGATCCTGGATGTAATTGTCTGAGGGCTGGTGGCCAGGATTTTTCAGAAGAGGGTCCCATTGGCTGGGTTTCAGTTCCACCTCTGCCTTGACGGAGCCTGTCTCTTTTAATCATTAGAGTTCAATGCACGGCTTTTGCCTGGCACAAGTCGGAATTTCATTTTTTTGGAGGAAGATTGCTTCTTTTGTTATTTTAGGTCTGTTTTTTCAGTTGTATAAACCAGGACAAGCCAGTCCCATTGGCTCCAAGGAGCTTACACCCCGGATGAGTCCGGTCTGCTATTGAGTTTGTTGTTTTGGTTTTAAATCTTTAAAACGTCATTCTTGTGTGTTGTTTCTGTAATGAGGCACATTTTACAAACTAAGAACAAAATGAATGTGCCTTTTTTTCCAAACTCAGGGCAGTCAGTACAAAGTCAGTGCCATAAACTGAGTTCCTGAGTAAACCGAGTTTTGAATTTATTCAAATGAAAGTGAACGTTGCATTATTACATTCTTGCAAAACTCCAGTTAATTTATGATGGTGTAAAATCCATTTTTTAAATGACTGTGACACTGCCAAAATCTTTGCAGATGCAGAAACAGCTTCATAGGAGAAATTCAATCTAACATCAACAGGAGATTTGGAAGATGAATTGTACAAGGATCTCCTTCCTCCAAAGGGGCTGCTTTGTTTTGCTTTTTAGCGTTTGATTTGGCTCTAATATTGTCTGTTTTATGATGTTTTAATTATTGTTGTTTATTTATTATAATCATATTTTAATTGTTTGTGTAGCGCCTTGAGTGCATTGGCAGGGGGGCACATTATAAATTAAATTATTATTAAAAAGTTATTATTATGTGTACCTACTCCAAACTGAGCTAGAGCAGGCAATAGACTCAATTGCCTGGAATTAATTTCCCTTTTTTTCTTTTCCTTTGTTTTCCTCCCTGCTCAGGAGCACAGTTCAAAGGGCTGGAGGGGGAGAATTATGTTTCACTGCCTCTTCTTGGGTCTAGGCAAGGCGAGGGAAGCTCTGCTGTTGGCTCCGCTGGGACCAGGATGCTGCCTCCCTTGAGTCCTTGGGACAAAGTTAGGGAAATGGTATGCTGTATGTGCTAGGAATTACTGGAATTATTTTGTAAAGCCTTAATGCATGGCCCTCACTTTGCTTCTAGAGGGGAGAGTGCTGGAAGACTCTGGTTGATCCTTGCTGCAGTATAATGGGATTTGCTAATGACACTAATTATTCAGCGGATATTATAAGGGAGATTGTGATCTGCCCTTGCTTGTGGTGTGCTTGGTGGGGAGGAAAGGGGCATCGCTCCTGGTCACCAGACAAGGATGGCAAGGACAATGCTCTAGGCCCTGTCCTAGTCCTGCTTCTCACATCCTGACCTTGACCATGACCACAAGAAGGGGTCCACGCAGCCTGGAGCGTGTAGCTGGGGACTCCACAGCTCTTGAAGTCACAGCAAAGGATTCAGCTGATTCCATGGATAATGCAACTTCTCCACTTCTGCGTTAACATCTTTGGGATTTCCAGGCACAACAGGCGGTTGCAAACAGACTTCTCGAAGCTGGTGATGTTCCACTAGCCCTCCTGGAGTGTCGTTGTGAACACAACACCCAAAAGCTCAGGAAGGTCAGAAGGTAAAGGAGGTGAAAGCTCGGAATTCACACATATATTTCCATAGCTAGATGCCTTCAGCCCAGGCCAATGCCAACACCAGACAGTACCCTTCTCAGTGAAACTGGTGGGGAGACAGATGCCCTCCAATTTCTTTCGTTTATGTCCTTGCAGATTTTGTCAAACCCTTCTGCCTCAAAACAGTCTGGGTGTTGGTGTTTGTGACATGAGCACGGACAACCATCCCCTGGAACAGCCCATTTCTGTGGGATTCTGTGGGATCTGACTCTTCGGATCGATGGTCATGGCGCACTCAGCCCAACTGCTCTCATCAAGGCTGTGCTCTGCATGGGAGAGAACGATTTTCGCCTCGCTCATGCCCTCCTCACCACTTGCTTAGCAGGCTCAGGTATGGATTATATTGGTTCTCCAGGGGCAGTTGTGTTTCTGTTCCTCACAGGCATGCTGCAGGGATGTTAGAGCTCGAGGCGCATGGATATTATGGTGATGGGAGCCACACGAGGACCAGTGATAGATTAATGATAATGCAATGGTTCCTGTTTCATTAGCCTTCCTTTTGCTAAAGAGCGTTAAGAGACAGATGCCATTATGAGCATCTCTGCATCTAGGAACTGGTGGCAGGCTTCACACCTACAGCTCTCCTTATAGGATGGAATTTCATCCCACAATACCCCCCTTAAAATGTTTATTATACCCAGTAATATGTCAGTTTACTTATGTGCTTCATTTTTTGATAGATAATATAAAAATTATCTAAAAGGGCAGCATTTTTTTGCTAGCATTTAGAAACAGAGCAGTGACCAGCTTTCCAGTGAGGGCACAGACCCTTCACAGTTCACATAATGCAGATTGCTGAAAGAACTTGCTTTTCCCCTTAGGTTTCTACAGACCTGAGTTCACAGCCCGCAAGAGCTTGGAGGGGCCACAATTTGGAAACCACAGGGCCAGGATAAGGAAAGGGGTGTGATGTCTCTGTAGAACTCCTGATACTTCAACGCACTTGCAGGGCTTTGCCCACCACTCACTTATGGTGGCCCTGGACGGATAGAGCAGAAATAGTCTGAAACACCCAGTGGTAACATGCTGGGGGTTTGGGGTTGGTCCTAAGATCTCTCTTCTGTCTCCTTTATTCTTTCTGTTTACCAGAGCCACATGGCCGGGCCTTCTCCCTCCCCGACACGCATACATTTATTTGTCCTGCTTTGGGAACTGCTGTTCAGTCTGTGCCTTTTCCTTCTTCCCCCTCTGGCATGACCCTCCGGGGAGCTCGGCGCTGGGGCTCAGCTGCTGCCCTTCTCCATATGCATCCCCTCTTCCTCGGGACCTTTCTGCCTGTGCTTGATTGGAGCGGAGCTGCAATTCCCCACACCATCCCGTCCTCCTGCAAAGCCCTCTTAATCCTTCACCAAGGGGCTGTTTAGTCCTGTCTGCCTGGTTTGTGATCTCTGCAACTGAAGGGGCCTAATTTGGTGTCATGTACAGAGTGGCCCAGGAGACAGGGCACAACTCAGGAGGTTCTGCTTCTGATTTTACACTTGTGAAAAGGGTGAGCTCAGATGAGGCCCTTCCCCTCCTGGCTCCTCTGCTCCCTGCCATAGCAGGGAGGTAGCAGCCCCAACCCGTTGCAGCACTTGCTGGGGCATAAGGAGCCATGCACTGCATCAGCTGCAAGAGTGTTGTTCTTCCCATCTCTGCAGCGTGTCCTAAGGGCAGCCACAGGCGGGGACCTGTCCCCAGGTGAGCTCCTTGCACATCCTTGCACTGCTGTGGTTGGTGCTTGCTCAGGGGAGACGGTGCAGAGAGAAGAGGCTGGAATAGGTTAGAATTGGGCACCCACCAGTCGTGCTGTTATCCTCTGCTTTCCTCCTCCCCCGCATCCAAATTTAGAGTTTAACTTTTGTTCATTCCTGATTGTTACCAAATTGATTCTGTTTTGGCATAAGGTTTTCAAGTCAACTTGCTAGGGCTGTAAGAGGACAAATAACCCTGTAATCAGTTAACATCTGCTTTAGGCTCTCTGCACCACATATTGTCCTATGCATGATGTATTTGTCATCTCCCTGGGTAGGTAAAGCCTTGTTATGTCTTAGGAGGGCATTTGTGTGTGTTTGGCTCTTTGACACAATAAATATTCCTTTGCCTCCCCTCTGCACCTAATCCTGCTATTACTTGTGCTTGTGCAGAGCATGGCGGAAGGCAAAATAATTTTCTCTCTCCAGTCCTAGGCCCACTTCTGGCACCAGTGATCAGCGCTTCAAGTCTAGGAGATTTGGAAGTTATATAACTGTGCGGGGTTGTGTAACTTCTGCCTGAGCTTCTCAAAGTGGAGCGACACATCCCAAGGCTCGCTCTTCCAGAAGTGATGTACCCAGGTAAGCTATTAGGGTGTGTTACCCCAAGGGGAAACCATGAGGCTTTTTTCTTTGCTGCTTTCGCTGAGGAGTTGATAGAAGGTTCAGGCTGGGCAAAATATGCCTCTCTCTTAAGCTTCTTAACCCTCCTCATCTCATTGGGATAACAAAAAGGAAGGAGAAGTACCCTTGACCGTGGACTTTCTGCCTTGGTCAGAGGGGCATAGGGTGCGAGTAAACCCTGCACTGCATGAGCAAGGAGACACGCACCCCACCTCCCTCACGTGCTGTTTATAGTGGATATAGCCATGGGATACATGTAATATAATACATAACCCTGTGATAAACCACACTCTTATCTCAGCTGTGTTCTACCCACTAATCCATCTCCAGTGGGACTTATTCTAATGTTACAAGCCCCTGAGTGCTGCAGAGAATGGTCTTTTTGAAAACAAAAACAACCCAACAACCTGCCACATGTCGGGGAGGGTTCGCCTGCTACAAACATGGACTTCTAGGCCCAGGTTGTCCCTCTGCCCATGGCCTGGCACACACTGTATTCAGTCTTGAGGGTCTCTAACAAGCCCTGCCACTGCTAAGAGACAACCTCCCATGTCCCATCAGGGCTTGGACCTAGAGATTTTACATCACAGGCCCTTTCTACAGAGTTCTCCTGGATTTATAAGAGGGCAGGATTTGACCTGCAAGGTTTAATAATGATTGTTAACCTTGACTGTGATCAAATCAGACTGGAGCACAAGTTGAGTGGCTGTTCTATTGGGAGCTAAGTTGCAGCCGGCTTAGAAAACACCATCCACTGTTTTGTCTTGCATTAACATTTTTTTTTTCCCAACCAGTTGTGATACATTCTGGCTTTGTGTGTGCTGGGGAGGGATCGGCAGGATAATAGGAATTTTCTGACCCAGATGGGCTCCATCCTTTTCTATTATGTAGCAGGAGCCAGAGGAGCTTTTCTGAGAACAAATGTTTTTAGGCCCTTTCTGTGCCGCCGCTTTTCAAACATGTTTGAAAATGTTTTCCCCTGTGTCTGATGCGTTTGTAACATGTTTTAACTTCAGTGAGACTAAATGCTAGGCAGATCTGCAGCACAGCTTCTCGTTTGCAGGACTGGAAATGAAATCTGAATGTGCATTTGCATACTGAAGCTGGGCTAAGATCCTGTCAGCCCACTAGCTCATTCCCAGTGCAGACAGGCCCTTAGTGAATCTCTTCCCAGACAGGAAAGCTCTCGTGGTTGAGCTGCTAAAAATAACAAATGTGTCTTTATGCCTTAAGTAACACAGGGCTTGAGTGGGCACAGCCTGGCATTTAAAGGGTTAAGGGGGCTGCGTCCTTGGTGACATGCAATTTATGATCTTGTGAATCCTTTTTTAATTATTTTGCTGTGACAGAGGTGGAAATATCCAACTTCAAACGACTGGCTTTATTGATATGCTGCTATTTGTGCCTCTGTGGAGAAACAATCCCATAAAAGCAATAAATTAGAAAACCCCTTTTCTCATCAGAGCAAGAGAGACTTTGTGCCTGTGTGCGAGAGGCCTGGTGCAAAGGCACTGCAGCACCACGAAGGGGCTCCCTGCGATCTCGGTGAAAAGCCCTTTCTTACTAACCGGGCACATTTATTTTTTCTCCAGGAGACCTGCAGTTAAACAGCCCCCTACTCGTCTTTCCCCTCCAAGCCTGGCCAGGCACATGGCACTGGGCTGGAGTTTGAGAACAGAGGATGTATTTTGTCTGCATTCATGGACGCTGGTTTAACATCTGTAAAATGTTTATGGCTTTGTAGCTGCTCGTATTGGTTAGTTATTTACCGTACTTGCGCAGAGAGGATGATCAGAAGGCACATTTTAGGGCAGAAAAAGGGGTTTTAAAGTACAATTAACTAATGCTGTTGGAAATGAACTGTTTGAGGCCAAAATGGTGGTGCTTATTTGCAGGCATGAACGACCAGTTTTCACCACGGGAAATGTAACAAAATCCATCTCATGAATCCGAATGAGAGCAAATATGACATTGTATATTTTTTGAGTGTAAATAGTTACTCAACAAAGATGTAGAGGACTGGTCACAGGAGCACCCAGACGTATCCGTACAAACACCAGCAGATATGAAATGATTTGTGCTTCCAGATGGATTTGGCAAGTGTCAGAGCCGAGTTGAGCCCTGGGCGTGCTGCCAACACATGTGGAGTGCCCGTTGCTTAGGGTTTGACCCATTTACGGCACAGGAACAAGCCTCCCTCCCTCTTCTTAGACAGGCCCAGTCATATGGAGAGCAAAGGATAGATAGAGACTGACCTGGAGACCCCAGGGACACCCACCCACCTAAGGGCAAGGGCACTCGTTAGCATGAAGGCTGCTCAGACTCGTAACCATGAGCTCCCCTGGTCATCTCCATGTCGTACAGACATGTTGAGAGATCCAGTTTTGCCCCATGTTGGGTGCTTTTGTGCCAGTGCACGACTGTGGACGCTGTAGTAACAGCCGCAGGGTGATGATGGCTTGAGTTAATGTCTGATGCAAGCTGTCAATATGCTCATACTCACTGAAAAGCAAGACTTTAATGGATATGAGTCCTGAGGAGAGCGAAGGGGTGGAAGGCACAATCCTTTCCCAGATTCAGTACGTTTTGACTCTTCTCCGTCAGCATGGTGCAGTTTCAGCTCCTGGAAATCACCACTCAGAGTAGAGGAGGTTTTTGTATCTGTGTCAGTACAGACCTTGGCTTCTCCCTTGTGATGCAAGTAAGACTATTAGCTGAGGCCAACAACAATGACACTTTAAGTCACTGTCACAAAGAAATTGAAAACTTTGGAACAAATTGATTCAGTGCTCATTCTTTCCAATACCCTCGCCTTTGATTGCAGCTACAATCTCCCAGCCCCAACCTTAGAAAGAAGGCAAGTCTTTACGGGGGCAAAGCTTACATATTTCTATGAAAAGCAGATTGTCAGCCCCCAAACCCCTCTTTAACAAAGGGCAGACAGCAGTTTACCCTCAGCTGGAAACTGTCACTAGCTTTTGTTAAACGAATCTGTGAAATAGCTGGTGTTCTTGTAGCGCTAGAAGTTTTTATCATACCCAAGACCTCGACTCATTTCACAAGGCCACGGACCAGCTGTCGTTCCGTAATGACTTTCACTCACAGCCAACCTGGCCCAGATCTGAAACAATGACCTCGAGGTGAAAGCGCCCCAAATGCTGCTGTTATTCCCTGGAACTTCCCAGTAAGCAGAGCATAGGTCCTGATTCTCCTTTGCCCCTCGGCCTAAATCAGAACTGCCTTAATGCCTTCATCCAAGTCCCAGGCACTTTACACACTCTAGAGATGATACAAGAGAAAGATGAATTAGTTGCTGAGTATTTACCTGCCGTTGATCTAATCATGAGATGCTGCAGTAAATGGGATATTGCTTTTGACTTACACAGGTGCTGGATGAAGCCTACAGTGATTAACATTCAAAACCTGAGCTTCAATCAAGCTACTTTTCTGTAGTAATATCATTTATGCTGAAACTTCTTCTCCTTCAGGCACTGATCTTCAGGCTTATCTTCCTTAGCCTGGTGTAAATCCAGGGTAACCCTGTTCTTATTGGAGTTATTCCTGATCAGCACTGGTTTAAATGAAATCTGAATATGACCCACAGATGACATCATTTCAGGGCCCTGTAAAGATCAGAGCTGTAACTGAGGTTTGGTGGTATTGATTGCCTCATCTGTGCCAACGAGAGCAAACAAAGCAACGTGGCTGAGACACTGCTGTGTTCTAATTCCTTGACATGGTAAAATCTGTTGTGCAGTGAGGTCTTAAAGATTGTGTTTATAGGAATTGTTTTATGGGGGAGTACCTCCTACATCCACCCTGGCCCATCCTGGGTGCTTCTATTCCACTACAAATCCATAAAACTTCCAGACTTGCCATGTGTTACAGTGTGTGACTGACACAATCAAGAGATCGATGAAACCAGTCTGAGAAACGGTGATCATTTCTTTTTTGGCAAGGAACAGGGCAAGAAAATAATCTGGGCCTTCGGAAACTCTGTAGATGCTCTGGTGAACTGTAGGGCTGCCTCTGCAGGGAGCCCATCTCCTAGACAGTGACATTTTCCTGAGCATCCCGAAATCAATGATTTCTGAGTCTGCAGCTCAGCATTTCCATCATTTCACCTTCCATTGGGCTGGGGCAGTGCCTCTGTTCGGCTGGAAGGTCAACCCTGGTGTAGCCTGAAGGATCCATGCCCTCTCCAGAAGCTTTGTGCTGAACACAGTGCCAGTCCTTCTGGGCTGGAGTTTCAGGGCTTGTTGCACCAATATCTTGTACATCCCATGGGAAAGACGAAGCCCTGTTGATGATGAACAGCATGGGATCAAACCCTGGCCTGTGGGAAAGAGCTGCAGCACCCCGAGCAAACTTGACCCTTTTCCAAAAGGGTCACTCCTGTCATCAAAGATCACCGGTGAGGCCACACTGGGAGAAACCAGTGTCTGATCCCTCCTTGGGTCTCCTGAGCACATTCACACCTCTGACCTTGGGACCCCTCAAGAAATCATCCCACTAGAGGGCACTGGGAGTTGATTTTCCTTCCCATCCTCTTAGTTTCAGCTCTTTATTTGAGTTTCTCCTTGCCTAGTGTTCTCCCCACCTCTCCCTCCTCTTTGCTGGCCAGCTCAGACTGTTTAAATTGGAAATTATTTGTATTACTGTCTGTAAATAATAGATGAGGGAGCGAAGTGGAGTTGGTGTCCCTTCCATAAACTCCTCCTCACTTTAATTAGTGCGAAACAGCCTGGTGAGAATGCGAGCTGCCTTGATGCTGGTAATTAAAATTGAAACCACTGAAAAGCTGCTCTATTTTTTATCGGAGCTGCTGTTAGGAGCCGAGAGCCTGCGGACGGCTCTGCAGTAAAGAGTGATAATGAAGGTGTGAATTCCCGGGGGGAAGAGGGGCAGCTGTAGCTATGGCTGAACTTACACCAGATGAAAATGCAGGAGCAATTAGAGGTGGCTGTGTACAAGCTGGGCATCGGAGATTAGTTGGCACCTTGGGAACATGGCAGGGAGGGACAGCAAAGGGGGAGGGATTATTTTTAATTTTCATTATAATTTTTTTTTTAAAAAAGGGGGAAAAAAAGGAGGGAAGGAAAAGGCTGGCAACTTAAAATAATGACAAACCTCTGTAGCTGCCTCTGGCCTGAGGCAGGGACGAGAGGGAAGCTGGAGGAGGAGAGCACCATTTACAGAGCCCAAGAAGTAGGAGACCATGCGCTGGGGAAAGCAACGGTGCTGCCCAAACAAGGCTCTTCCACAGCACTTGGCAGCAAAGAAACCACCTCATTAAAGACCCCAAGTGTGCTCCCCAGGCTACCTGCTCCTGCAGGTGGGATCAGGGCGTCTTATTTGATTTGTGCGTCCGTGCATCTTTGCACGTGATCGAGCCAAAGCTAATGCATGTCCATAGCGGGCTTCTTTTCATCTTCACTTAGGCTTTGGGTTAGAGCCTGTCCCTGAAAAATAACAACTTAGCTTAGATATTAGCTTAGGTATTAGAGAGGGCTCAAAGATGTGGTGGGAGATGGAAGCACCAGCAGTGGCTTCTGTTATTGCCACCCAGCGAGGAGGTCGGAAAGAGTTTGTCTAAGTAATCGCTCTTGGTTAGTAATTGCTGCCTGCCCTGGTGTTGTCCTCGTAGTTTGGGCTTCAAAATACAGCTGATGGCCTCTGTTCTGCAGCGGGAAAGATGTCAGCTAATATTGTGTACTCAGTCAGAGCTGTGAGTCTGCAAAAACCTTCCTCGGTCTGTAAATAAAGTTCCTGCAAATAAAACAGTCATTGTGAAAAAGAGGCTTGAGATAGAGGTACTTTCCAGGGTGAGGATCTCCTTCATCCTCCAAGGGCTCCTGAGGGGCTGGTGGACCCGTCACCCCCTGGGAAACGTGTTCCACCGTGGCTGATTAGCTGCCCAGGATGTAATTAGTGTTGGCCCTGGGGAATACTTGAAAGAACCAAATTATCTTAATTTAGATGGAAGAGAAGTTTTGGAGAAAGGAAGTTAGAGACTGTAAATAACCATACATCTCATCTGTTTAGGTTTCAGAGTGTTGTTTTGGGGGTGTTTTGTTTTGTTTTTTTTTTTTTTGTCTTGAGAGAAATAGTTGGTTCCCAGGACTGCAACTTGCCAGCAGCCACTTCAGATTGTAACTTCAGCTGCCAACGCAGCTCCCATTGCTTTGGGTTTTGAACTAGCAGAAGCTCAGGCTTTCTATGAGAAATTTCCGTATTCCCAAAATTCCCATTGCCCTAAATTGGAATTGAAAACCAATATTTCAAAACAGACTATGAAAGGAAGAGACTTAAAATATCCTGTCTTATGATAATCTTGGAGCAGATGTAAAATGTCTTGCAATGTTATGATTTTCTGCACAAAACCAACAAACAAACAAAAGATAGATAAGCGTAATTTGAAACACACTCCTGGGCCTTACCAGAATTAAAGAGTCTCATAGATTTTCTTTGAAAAATGCAGCGCTGATGAATTCCTAGCAAACACTAGGAGTTAGCATTTTCTGGTGAAAAACTGCCCAATTGCTGTGATATCAGCTCTGATACGTTTTCTTCAGCCATCAGCTCCCAGCAACTAAAAGTTTTTGCATTGGAAATTTATTACTTGATCCCCTGACAGGAGAATCTGAGAGAAGATGGAGGGCAGAGGAGCAAGGTGAGCTGAGATACCCAGGGGGACACTTTGATGATTTTGTTTGTTTTTAGTTAATCTGATATTCTCAGGAATATGTTGATCCAGTTATAATGGACTGTCTGTAGTGCTGACTAGTGCTTTAGCATATTAGTGAGATCTTAGTGATTCATATTTATATGCTCTGTCTTTTGGTACTTATAAGTTCGTAAGGCTTCTCTCTCTGACTTTATTTTTAAAGTGTGCATGTCCCTTGGAGAGAGTGCTGTAAACTCTCCAGAGTTTATAAACTCTGACAATTTATAAACTCCGGAGATTGGCAAGTTTAGATACATGTGAGGTTTAGACACTCTAAAGAACTGTATTTTCACTTGTTTTCACTTTGTTGTAAATGAACCTGTTCTATTTTATTATAAAACAGATAGACCTTGCAGTTGAATTAAGTATTTGTTCACTATTGTGAACACATAAACATTGTTTTCCATTGTGTGTTTAATTTGTTCTATTTACTCGCCTGTCTGGCATGATACAAAAATATGATTAAGCAAATTTCAAAACTGAGAGAGAGTTTTCTCAAGTCTGTGGGATGTTCATTTATCAATTGCTTTCACATGTTGATCAGTGGTTATGGATATTTAGATGAAAAAGAAGGGAGAACGGATTTATATTTGAGACATCTTATGCACTATATTTGTCTTAATGCTTTTCAAAAGAACGTTTTTGGGAAAACAGAGTTCTCAAAATGTCTGAAAGAAAAAAAAATCTTTAGAAATACTTATTTCCTTTATTGAAAGTTAGGAAATCCCCAGGAAAAAAAAAACTTGTAAGGATAGAGCTAAGTTAGAAGATAAATTGAAATCCTTTGATTGAAAGTAATGTTATTAAAAAGTTTTAATTATTGAGAAGAAAATGCAGGAATGACACTCAGAGCTAACATAAAAATGATTGGAAACTGGTAATTAAAACAAAATGCTTGAAAATTAAACATCACAAAATATGAAAATGCAAACTTGGCTCTGATTCATTATGACACTTAAAACCTGGTACTGCTATTAAAGTTACAGATGGTTGTTTTGAATTCTGTGGGTCTGCACTGTTGCTGAAAGTTGGGCAAATGATGCAGTGCTTAGCTGACTGGGCCTTCGAGATTCAAATCCAGCCCTATTTTCTTTTTTCCCAACTCCCACCATCCTTCATTTTCAAAGAAAAACATCTTGCTTTCTCAGAGAATATCTGAATAGTGCATTCCCTAGATGATTTTATGCTTTACCTTTCTGTTCTTTCAAATATCTATGATTTTATTTTGTAATCTTGATACAGTTTTTTGAGGGGAAGAGTTATGTCTTCGTGAAGGCCGTTAGCTTTTACTTTACAAACATCCCTTTCTTCTGGGGGCAACCTGTATGTCTCCGTAGACTTCTCCCTGAGGACAACTGAACTCCAAGTCACTGGAAGCAGCAGATCCCGAGGATCTTTCCGGATCGCATCCAAACCTCCTCAGGAAGCCTTTACAAGGCTGCTGGCATCAGGCAGTGCAGTTCCTGTGCTGGTTGGGAAATCCATGCGGTGCAGAATTGAGAGTCATGCACTAGGTAAGGGGGAGTAATAAACTCCTGATTATATTTTTTGGGGAATGGGAAAGCCATCACCACTCTGATAGCTAGGTCCAGATAAGACCTTTCCTACTGTCTTTTCTTACTATTTTTTTGCCTTTTAAAACTATTTTCTGCATTAGCAGAGCCCTGACTCTCACCTTGTTGCTTCAGCCCTTGCCTTAGTGATACCTGGAAGAAGCATCCTCAGACCCAGCTTTGCATAGGGCAGCCTAGGCCCCCTTTGGCCACTGTGCACTTTTCCATAAGAGGCTGAGGGAGAGTGATCTTGCTCGGAAGAAGGTAATTTGAATTGGATGTGAAGTTGTTACTAATTTAATGTTTATCCAATAACAAGGACTTTGCAAAACCCCTTACCTTTTCATGAGCCTCAGGTAACACTGTCAATTCATAATTGCTATGATCCCTTTATCCTGTGCTTTAATAAATAATTTACTTAAATTATTAAAATGAAAATTTCAACACTATTAAAAATTAACTAGGTTAAATGAGCAAACAGTAAATAGTGCTGGGCTTGTCCTGCGTGACAGGAGTCCGCGGCTTTTATTGTCTTTTTCCCAGGCGCGAAGGGTAGGTTTCTCCCTCCCCCTCTCTGTCTGTCTCTACTTTCCCTGCTTTACTCTTCTGTCTTTCACAAACTCCTCTCCACTCGCCTTCTGCATCCCCTCCTCTCTTTGACATTCATCTTCTTCAGGGCCTGTTCTTTCGTCTTGATCTCTTCTTCTCCTCTGCTAGTTTACTCTTTCTTTCCATGAACCTTTTCCTTCCTTTGCCATAGCTCTAGCCATTTGTCTTGTTTTCTCTAGATATTACAGTCATTTCATGCTGCTCTCTGTCCTCTCTTTTTGCCATGACTCCATTCTCTCCCCATTCCAGTCTATTAACCCTACTCCCAGCTGGTGTTGCAAGTGTGGCTTCGACAGACCCTGCGTATACTTCGTCATTATGTTGTTTTGTGCACACATATGTAGCACAAGATGCCTGACAGGCCTTTTTGTGCTGTCTGTCTTTGATCCGTGGCTAACAATCCCATCTGATGCCAGAAAGACAGAGATCCAGGAGAACACACGATCTCCAAAGAGCAGAGAGTTTGTCAGGTATTGAGGATATGAGCTGCCTCCATTCATGAAAAATTTATTAAAATCCAACTGCTCTTAAAGGATCGTGGCTCTTGTCACTTTTAATTGAAACGTTCCGTTTCCCCAAAGTGAAGTGCTCCATCTCTGCAGCCGTATCACTTGCCAGATTTTTTTTTTCTTCTCTATAATTCCTGCTGAACTGCTCCTTCTGCTGTTCTCTGGCACAATTCCTCAATGACTTAGAAAGGATTCCCGCTTACATTTCCTCCCACCCATTTTCCCTTTAGACAAGTGGAAGTCTCGGAAACGACCTTTTCTCATGCCTGGCTTTTTTCTCCCTTAACACTTGCATGTATGCAGACCTCAAGGCATGTGGCTGTTGGACCTAAGGACATTAGGCACCCAGCTCCTGTTGAGTTCCAGTGATTGTTTTGCCCCAGAGGAAGTGCCAGCAAACTTGTCCATCCCTTCTCCTGGCTGCCCATAACTCTGTTGAGCATCCTCAGCAGATATTTGGCCCTGACATGCAGGTGGGTTCTTAACATGTTTTAATAACATTCTTATTTTCTTTCTGCTGCTGAGGGACCACAGAGTGAGTAAGGCAATATTTGGAACTAAGATTTAGATTGTAGATGGAGAGCACCTCATCCTACTCATTTTTGAGCAACCATTGGGTAGTACCAGCACTATTAGATCTCTGGATGAGAAACAAAGAACAATCCTACCTGCCTGCAGAAGTAGGGGGTGTTGTGAACTGGAAGCATGGCTCCAGCTGGAATATATCTGGGATATTGTATCTGGAGTGTCTGCTCTTGCAATACACCCCACCAGGTAAAGCCCACAGGGTCCAGTCAAAGTAAATGGAAATGGATGCACTAAGGCAGTGGTGAGACCCAGAACTCTGTGCATGGGGAACTTAGCAATTATTGACTACACTGTCACATGGCATGGTCCTTTCCTTCCACAGTCAAGTCTGGTATCTGAATTACTTTGGATTTTAACCACAATTAAAGAGCTAATCAAGGTCAACAGCTCCTTTCAAATACAGTTTAGTACAAAAACCTAATGCAGGAATTACACAAATTGATATTGTCAATATAATGGATTCAAACCAATTGTGCTAAACAAGGTTGTATCAAGTCTGCGCTCAGTATTAGGTGAGGGCTAATTTTGTCTAGTAGCAGTAGAGGCGAACAGAAAAACAGATACATCAAGCCTTCACAGTTTGAATTCATTACTGAGGTGATTTTTACCCCTCTCAAAGAATTCATTAGTCTAAGAAAACAGTGCTCTTTCAGGGATTTTGTTCCACTCAGAAAGGAAAATGTGTAAAGTGGAACACACACAATGTATTGGTCCTAATATGTAGGAGATACAAGAAGAGCTGTCGTGAGGAAGGATGAGCTCAGGGAATAAATCTAAGCAGCAAACTTTTGCAAAGAAACATGTGGTGACAAAGGACTCTGAGCAGATACCTAAATATACTGTCCTACTTGAGATATCCTAACGTAGCCAAGACACAAGGGTTGACTGGCAGGTGACAAGAGACATACAGGAAACATCCTCTTCCAGGGTGGCAGATACTCTAGTGCATCTCGAGTGCACTAAAAGAGAGGGCTGGCAGATCTAAATTCCCTCACCAAGATCTTTTGTTGTTGTTGTTGTTGTTCTTCCCTCTTGGATCAGGTAACATCTGTCCCGACTGGTCCCTGTATGGTAGGTGTGAGCCTCACCTCGTGTATGAAGAGGTGTGAGGGTTTGTCCTCTGTCACTCAGTAAATCAGTGAAGCTGTTTCTTCTCTGTTATATTCCCACTCAGATTCCTGTATTTACTCTGCGAAGGGGTTTCTGGGAATGCTGGCTGACATTTTTATTAATTGAACTAAGTGGTTTTCCCAAGGTGGCAAGACCCAGCAAGGGAGGAGAGCTTTCTCCAGGGAGTGAGGGACATTCCTGTGTGCTGGGAAATGCTGCTTGGGAGTGGAGAGCCCCTTGCAGCAGGTTTTGGAGCTCCTTGGAGGGAGGAAGCCTTTCAGCTCTATACATACAGTTGTCAGAGGAGAACTTCATGCCAACCTTCAAGATGCCTTTTCCTCTTGCCAGCAGCCTGATATGATGAGCGAAGCAGCAAGAACCCACTGGCTTTGACTCTGCCCATGGGGAAGAGACCATCACCACCCGAAGGGCTGCAGAGGAGAAGATGCATTCTTAAAGGCAGGGAAAATACCACTCCACCACCTGCTGAAGAACCAGCTTAGCTTGAATGTTCAAGGTAATACCTTTATTACTTGCAGGTAACGAGGCATTTGATCTCAGGTGAAAGTTTCTTTCCAACATTGCAGATACGAGCTGGAAATGCATGGGGTGACCGCAGTTCTTGCTGCCACCCTCCAGGCTGATCTTGGTGTGGTGGAGATGGTCAAGCTTTCCGGGGTCCGTGTGAAAGAAGCTCAATGGGAACGTGAAGGTGGTAATGGAGTGGAAGGAGAGAAAGGAAAGCCTTGCTGATGGATTATTAGGCACTGTCAAAGTTTCAGCAGAGTGGAAAACTTGGAGCCTGGAGTGAGTAGTAACCCATGAAAAATTACCTCTTCCTTTTCCTGTCCATGGCAGGGCAGCGTGTCCAGATCAAAGCTGCCCGTCACTGCTCAGCCCCCATTGCACGATTTACGAGGCACTGGGGCACCAGCCCATTAACAGCCATGGTAATTCATTGCAAGGGCAACAGGAGGTGTAAATCCCCTCCAAACTTACACATTTACCTAATTGTCCCCCAACTGCTGGACCTGGACATCAGAGGGTCTGATGTTACAAAAAAGGAGGGCCACAAAAGCTGTGACAGGGAAGGAGAGCAGGACTGAGGAGAAAGTCAGCGGACAGAAAGGGTGGGAGAGGCATGACCCAGGTGGCAGCGCCTCTTTCCTTTGCACCATTAAGGAGTAGAAAATCTCATTGGTTTTAATTGCTTTTTGACCTTCCGGTGTTCTCGGTTGTTTCCCTTGGGATTGGTTTTGGAGCAGGAGCATGCTGCGTGCTCACGGGCAGCAGGGAGCCCTCTGTGCTCTTCCAGACATGTGAGACATCGTGCTCTGCACACACGGCAGTCTCTGCTGCCAGCAACTGCTGCTGGGGAAAAATCATTGACAGATAAGGGGAGATATGGGGTGCCAATATGTGTTGGGTCATGCTAGTGGGTACTTGGTGTAGGTCGTATGCTTGTTCAGGCCTCGTTCACTGAGAAACCCACATGTTTGTGTTCCAGGTCTAGCCATCCCTGGGTGGAGATGGATAACATCCAGCTACAGTTCCCTTTCTTTACTGGTAGCCTGTATTCTCTTACAGTCTTCTGTGATATGTCCAATTCAGAAAAAGCTTTGCAGAAAGCCAAGTCTCTGTTTACTCTTTATTTTCCTGTTTCTGGCTATTCTACCAGTTTGCTCTCTCTCTCTCTCTTTCTTCGGCTCTATCCTCCCCTCAGTCTGCCCTTCCCCCTTTTCCATTTCTCATTATTGTTTCTCACTTAGTGCTCTGTTTTCCCAACACCAATATCTTGCTCTTTTATGCTTGACTCTGGCTTTCCGAATTGTGTCTTTCAGTTTAATCTTCCCTGACTTTGTTCAGTCTTGTGATGTTCGCTGTGCAAATGCTCAAGTCGGTAATGTTAGCTAGTGTTTGATATCATAAAAAACTTCCCCCTCAGCTATCTGAGTAGGTTTTAAATAAGTGTACATTTACAAGAAAACTTTGAATTTGAGTTTTTCACTGCCACGATGGGTAAACTAGAACTAAAGCCTCCTCAGAGATGCTGGCCTGTAAGAGAAATAGCAGAGATAAGTAGGTCCAGAAACAGAAACAGGAATATCATAGGTAACATTCAGTAAGTGAGACAGGATAGCCAGATCACTGGAGTGTCCTCTTGCAAAAATCTTTTTTTTTTTCCCCTAAAAAGCCATCTTAAATAAATTCCACCGCATTTACTTCCATTTCACTTGTAGCTTGCCCTGCATCTTTTCTTTTTGAAGCAAAATGAGAAACTGATTTTTGTGAGTCATTTCGCTCAAAAAAAAAACAAAAAACCTGTTCCTTATTCAGAGGTTCACAAGGAATAGGCCTAATTTCCCATCCTCAGCTTACAGTGCGCTTGACCCCGCGGTCACGGGAACAGGCAGATGTGCCGTCGGGCTGGGAGAGCCCTGGTTGGGCTCAGCAGGGGACAGGGCTGTGAACAGCTAAATGGGGACAAGAACGGAGTGTTTCCTGTTTGTGTCTGGCAGAGCAAACACCAGCCTTCAAAGCATGACCAGGAATGAGAATTGGGCAGCGATCTTTAGTTAAAAGGTAACCAGAAGGGGGGTAAATGGGCAGAATGTGAAGTGCAAATGAGAAGACAGTGCCCTAGCTGGGAGAAAGGGGTATTGTTAGGGCAATAAGATGGATGGAAAAACTATGAGATTTAGGTTCATAAATGTGCGTGACTCTTGAAAATGAGATTTAGTCCCCTTAGCACTTTATAGCTACAGATACAACCTCATTGCTTTTGTAGAAGAAGGAACACAGCAGTGTAGCTATTCCATGAGCAAGGTGTAGAGGAGCAAAGATAAGTTTGGGAATCTTTGTCTGCCAGCTGCAACTTCCTAGAAAGCAGATCCCATCCTCACATGTATCTTCTCCGGGGTCTGTTACCTTGGGAAGAGATAAGAAAGGGAGAGGCTTTTGTTGCTAGTGCTTATTATTTCCGTGTTAAATATTCTTGTATGTCACCGTGCAAGTTTCTTGCAGTCAATTTCTGACTCACTACAAGCACTGACAGCTGCATGGACTCAGGGTTATGTTTCATACCTACCTCCAAAGGTAGATGGCTCATCTTCACCAGTCAGGAAGGAAGAGATGAAGTCCTTCAGTAACCAGTGAGAAATGAGATGGGGCCATGAGACACCAAACCTCTTAACAGGGTGCAGAGAAGTCCAGCGTATGAAAGGGCAGAACGTCCACCAGCTCTTTCAACACATGTGAAATCCATCATGGTCACAGTTTCTGGGGCATTCAGTTGTCTAAGCCATAACACGACACCCTATGGGGAAGGAAAGGCATCCTGTGGGCAGGGGGAAGAACTATCTATGATTTTAGAGGTTGGCTGGGAATTAAGAGAATACTTTATGGTGGTTACACTCTGAATTTATAGTTTCCTCCTCTTGATTTTTAATGTTCTCCTGCCAAATTACCTATGATTTGTCTCATAACTTCAAACTGCCCTGTGGTCTGATGTGTCCCAGCACCACCTGGGTCACATGAAAACATAAAAAACAAGCAATGTGTCAAAATTTCAAAGAAAAGAAGGGCTGCAGTTGAAAATGCAATTTTTTTTTTCTGGGTGTAAACCTTAGTTCTCCCTACTCTTGGGTCAGAATGTGATAGAATTGCTGTCTGTTATGGGATAATAGTGACATTTAAGTACAAAACAGAACTTTCTCAGAGATCTGAAAGCACAATTTGGTTATCTAGTTATCTGGAAGATTTTGGCTTTGGTGTTCAGCAAACATCTCTAGTCACTTCATCTCTCTGCCTCTTAGAGGACAGAGATACTCTGCACACATCTATTCTCAAGAGATAGAAGAGGTGGGTTCATCAGCAATCTCTCTCTAAGTTTCAAAGCACAGTAGGGCCACAAGATCAGAGCTGTCCTTCTCATACTTCCCACTGCTTTCTTGGGAAAAAAATGAAATTATGAAACATACTGTTCCTAATAAAACTTCTGCTGAGAAACTACCTGCCATTGATTAGTTGGAGGTGAGAAGCTGCTCCAGAGTCATGGGTTTGGAAACCTATAAGAAATATTTTTGTAAGACTGGCCATATTCAGGGGATGTCTGGAAGCTTGGGTGGCTTTTACAGAACTATCTAGGGGAAACCCAAAAGGCAGCTGTAGACAGTCTGCTTTCAGAGAACATGGAGAGATCTAAGAAACTCTTAGAAGGGAAGGAGGCACATGTGCAATGACCATACATGGCTGCATTATTCTACGTGCAACAGATCTCTCTGTACTAGTCATACTTGTTCTTCATTCACAAGTGCCTGCTAAGATGATGTCCCAGTGTGCATGAAGGAAACCCAGGGTATAATCCATTCATTTTTGTCTCCCCTTTACATGCCACTTTAACTTCGAGAGAAAAGAGCCTTTATTGGTCATAGATCCTTCCCTCCCAGTCTGTGTTATTGCCTCGCCTTCAAAATAGCTTTTCAGTTGTGAGACCACAGACTCTCAATGGTGAAAGCACTCCGAGTAAGACCTCTGGTAGCAGAAGAGATGAAGTCCTTCTCCATGGTTGGCAATGTTCACATGATCTTTGTTCCAGAGAGCAAATCAGGATCTGTAAGCACTTGTCTGTGTGTCCTGGGGTCTGCCTTTGTCTCTCTTTCTATGAAGGTCCTTTGTCATCTCCCAGGATGTGTCTCCATCCGTCTCGGCCATTGACCCCCTCTCTCCTTTCGTGTCCATCTCTTCCTATCAGGAAGGTGCCATGTGTGGGACTGCAGCAGGACAGTTCCCTGACACATCGTACTCACAGAACAGAAACAGGAACAGAAACACAAACCTGGCAGTGGGAATGAGCTGCCTTTTCTCTTGACTGCCCTGCCTGATGCCGTGTCCCAGCAGCCCACCTCAGTGGCCCTAAAACAATTAGGAAGTTTGAAGTTTCACATGCCCCAGTAGATACAGACAGGACAACTCATCTGTTATTGCAGCCCCAGTGCACAGCACTTTGTAATACCCTGCAAATGATGTGGGGAGTCGTGAACTTGACGACCTCTCCTTGACCTTCTCCTGCATGTAGGGTCATCCCCAATATCCGGCATAGATGCTTGTTGAGCTCGGGTACCAGTCTCTTTCAACCGAGCTGTGGGGAATCCAAGCATCCCGACCCGGGGCATTGCCTGCCAGCTCAAGCATTAAACATTAATCATGGTAGGACTCTCACTCCTCCGCCTGTGAGGCCATATAAGATTAGGTATTTGCTCTCTCAAGCTGACTGTATAAAAATCAGGCCCTTGAGCTGGCTCTCTGTGGCTTGGCCACCTCTTTGGGCTTTTGCCTTTCGTTAGATGCTGTTACCCTCAGGTCTTTTTGTGAGGCTTTCTTCCTTCATTTTCTGGAGGATGGCTGGGGAGGGGACGTGGCCTCAAATACATTGATGCCAGGTCCAAAGAGTTGTTTTCCCACAGCCCCACATCATCCAGCCCTCAGCAGCACCTGTGAATGCTCATCCCTTGAGCAGCCAACCTGCTGCAGGCTTGCTCACATCTTCTTCCAAGAACATCACCTGGAGCCGTGTGGGTGTTGCTGTAAAGTCACCACCAGGTTCACCGGATCTTTTTCCTCTGCATCACTGCAATTTCTGGGCTCCCCTGGTCACGAAACCTGCCCAGCCGGGTGCCACGTGGTCACAGCACCGTGTACTCAAGCAGAGCGGCAGTGGCAGTGCCAAGCACGAGGCCACATTTAATCCATGTAGCCACTCTCCACTGACAATGCCTCTCCCAGGGATTGCAGAGTAGCCAGCGTGCCGCGGTTGGGTTGAGCAGGCAGATTTAATTAAGTTGCGATTTAATTACCTATCAGCATCCCTATTTAATAAAGCTCAGGAGGATTTTAATTTAAAAAATAATAATAATAATAAATGATATGGCCTGTCACAAAGCGGCAGCAGTGGCACCCGGTGCAGGCGCCCGGCCTGGGCAGCCTCGGGATAGAGCTCGTGCCCTCGGAGAGGAGGCACCGGGTTGAGAGCTGGATCGTGGCACCGTGGCACGGACAGCCCGGCCTGCGAGTGCTGGTGCACAGGGGCAGATTGCAGAAGGGGGAGGCGACCCCCCAGCTCCAGCCTGACCTCCGAGCTTCCCTCTCCTGCCTCCATTTGCTCGTTTTGCCTCTCCTGTGTAGGGATTGAAGGGCACTTGTAAGCCCACACCTGCTGTCAGAAACCCCATATTCTCCTGAATATGGTTTGTTGCTTTCACTTTCTGCTGAAGGTTTCTCCGCATGCTGGGAGGTTGGCTCTTGTGCTTCTTGGCATCTCTCTGCTGTTCTTGTTAGACTACAAAACCAGGATGGGAATGCTGAATTTGAATACCCAAGAGAGAGCTTGATGGTTATTTTTACCTAACCTTTAGTCTTGACTCCTTAAGCCAAATTCAAAAGCAGATATAGAGTTGGCTGTCATTGGGACTGGTTGAGGTTTGGAGATGGACATTTTGTTATGACTCATTTTTACCTAACCCAGTGGTTCTCCTGTGGTCACTCATAAAAGAGAGCAATAACGAGGGCAGTAAGTTGGGATGTTAACTCATGGACGTGCCTAGAGTCTGCCAGAATTCCCACGAACGAGGATTTTTAGGCACTATCTCTTTCTAAGCCCCTCCTAGGCTCCTTAACTTGTTCACAGCATCCATCACACTGCTTGGCTGAGGATGTTTCTTAAGGGTTTAATGATGCCCAAGCTTTTATTTCTTTGGGACGAGACCCAGCACTGCAGCCATGGTCCAGGGGGAGGCTCCCCGGCTTTACGCAAGCTTGGTGCCAGCTGGGCACATTTCAGCTTTAGTCACCAGCAGGACTGGGGTTCTCCTTCTGCCACCTGTGTTCATCCTGTTCTCTGGTTTAGAGCAATTCTTCAGAGCAGGCATCTTGCCAGAACCCACTACACTTCCACATACATTAGGAAATGTCAACGCCAGGCTTAGTGTTTTGAAACATGGTAACTATAACCACAGTATAAAGGAAGCGGTGTTTTTGAACAGTGAAAATGAAGCAAACCCTCAACCCTTCCTAGTCACAGCATCACACAGTAAGAGACATAGTCTCCATCCCAAAATAATTGTGTTCCTGCTTCCTTCCCTCACTTGGGACCTGTTGCATGGCTTCCCTGGCTCTTGCTCACACAACTAAATTAAATTCAGGGCACCCACCACCAGGACCCCCCCAGCTCGGACTGAGCAGATCCTCTCCCTCCATCCCCTCCGGACCTGCTCTCCAGCAGGGATAACTGCCGCGGCCAGCGAGAAACAGACCTTGATGTTTCTATTGTTTCATGGTAACAGCGCCTGTCCTGAGACCCCAGGCCTGACAGATTGACATAACAGGTTAATAAGTGCTTTCCACTTCTCCTAAAGGCTAATTAAATATTAATCCACTTGGTGAGGTCAGCAAAAATAACAAACAATTGGCAGAGTGAAATTCGTTTAATTAATTCTCTTGTGGAGGTTTTTCAAGCATCTTCCTCCCCTGACGCACTGCTGCCTCGGCTGTGGTAACCTACAGTGAAATCAGGCCTTATTGGTTCTGGGCCTGTTTTTCTCAGATATTTAATTTTGCTTCTCTTTTGTTTTTTAGCTTCTGAGTGCTTCTTGAGTATAGCTGAAGGCCCTAAGCACGGAGAAGCAAAGCAAAGAGAAAGAAGAGAATGGAGAAGTAGGATGAGGAGAGGAGGAAGAGGTGGAGGAAACCTTGTTAGAAGGCTCCAGGTTTTAGCTACCAAAGGTATGAAATGCTTTTCCTCTTTGCGAAATGAAGTTCTGGCACAGTGTTTTGAATATTCATCTTATTGCCAGACAGTATCAAGAAATTGGTAGCTTTGCTACTTCCGGATAAAAAGAATGACAAATAGATATAGAAGGAAAGCACCGGCAAATCCAGATCGCACAGGACAGAGGCAGAGGTGCTAGGAGCACCTGCAGCTCCCAAACCTCTTTATACAACTAGATATTTTAAGCACCTTTTCCATGCCCACCTTTCAGCACAAAAGGAGGAAGCATCTTCTAGGCATCAGCCCAGAACTGGAGACAACTGAGAGAGGGTGGAGAAGCTTCCTTTGGTTTACTGCTTTAGTTCCACATTAATTTTTTATTTATCTGAAAGTGGCACTGGAAGGGTTTTCAAAGTGAGTCTAAAGTAATTAGGTGCTCCTGCTGATGGATTGCACTGGAGAGACATGTGGATTATTTATTACAAAGTCACTTGCTGGAAAGGTTAGAGGCTGAGAAGTAATTATTTTTTCTTTTACTTCCTCTTTTTTTTTTTTTTTTTAAGTGAAGGAGTCAGTGAGGGAGAGCAGCAGCTGAAGTTCCTCTGTGAAATGTTCCCTCTTGGCCAGGTCCCCCTCTCACCTCTTCTCCTGTGGTGGTACATGGGACAAGTCCCCAGCAAGGGTTTGGACCAGGAACTCATTAAATCCCAGCTACCAGACACAGATTTTGAGTTGAGATCCTACCCAGCACCCACCCTTCTGCAGAGCCACTCAGGAGCTCCCCACTCCTCGAACGTCACTGCAATCTGTGACAGGTTTTGAAGCCACCAGGCTCACTGAGCCGAGCCCATGAAGGCTGTGAGGATCTCTGGCTTGCATGGCATGTTTGGCACACATGTGGTGGATGCTGTGAGCAATACTAGGAGGAATCGGTGCTTCCAGCAGCCTCAGCTGCCTCCTCCTCTTCTGCCTTGTAATCGTGGTCTAGGATGGGAATTGAATCCAACAGAATACAATTCTCGACCTTGAAAAACAAAGCCAGGCTTGGCATAGTCTGCAGATGAATATGCAACAGCCCTAATCAGGAATCCTTCGTCAGGGAGGGGATAATTGTGGCTAACAGCATGTAAGCATAGCGCTGGATCTTTAGACTTCTTGCAGCTTATAAAATCAGGATCCTTTTTCAGTGGGAAAAGCTGCGCTAACAGAGACATGCGGAAGCAATTAGGTCACCTGAGAATTCAGCTTGTGCTGCTTTAAGATTGTGTGAACCACAAAAACTCCCGCGATATTTGGGAGGAGGATGTGGAGGATGGAGTCAGGAATTAGAGTCCACCTGGTCTTGGGGGAATGGTGTTGACACGGAAAGTTGGGCAGGACAAGTTAATAGCCCTCCCGCTCTGTCCTTGTTTTTACGTGGTGCCCATTACCGTGGTATCTGGGCATGTGTTAACTCAGTTTTAGACAGTGTTCCTATTTGAGGTCCTTGGACAAAAAAGCCCTCGATTTGGGAAGGTCCTGCCTTCATGCCACCATCTCGTGGTTGGTCGCGTGTCCCGCAGCGCCGCGGTGGCCGAGATGCCTGTGTTGCCCAAGCTTGTTGCCCATGACTGGTGGCCGCCTCGAGGCCACCCAGGCAGAGCTCGCCCCTGCCAGCAGCAACCCCCAGCGCGCGGTATTTATAGATCTCGTCCATGTCCTCGGCTCCGAAGGCATCCGTAATCTCTTACAGATGTTGGAGAGAACAAAGCCAGCCAGTGACTCAGAGGAACCACTCGGCAAAGTAATGGATGGAAACCTCTTCCTTAATCACCTCTGACATTCCTCCCCTGCCCACACTTGCCCGTCCCTGGGAGGCCCATCGGGGGCCACCTGGTGCTCCCGGTGCCTGGAAATGTTCCCTCAGGTTTGGCCTCGTCCTCACAGATTTCAGGTATGGGGATGCTCCAGCGAGCGTCCACCAACCTGCCCCCAAAGGTGTCTTGCTGCAGTGATGCGGGATGGGACCCTTAACTATCACTCTTAGTCCCTCCTCCAGTTAGTGATATCTCCTGCATGGGACCAGAGAGCACCTCCAATCTCTCCCGCTCCTCATCTGTCCCTTTTATAATTCATCACCTCTGATTTCCCCCCGCCTGCTCCAGGCCAAAGCCTACACCCAAATCCCCCCTTCTTTCCCTTTCACAGACTCCTGATCTTTTCTGCAGCTTCATCCAATTTCCTTCCTGTCCTGGCCCAAATTCCCGCCCTGCCTTCTGCCTGGCGCGGTGGGTAATTGGTGGTGCTGGCACGGGGCCACCCAGGGGCCTTGCAGAGCGTGTCCTGTGTTTGTTTGCAGGTTGATGGGTCTGTCTGCCAGGAACCCAACTGTTCATCTGGCAGAAACCAAGGTGCAGATCTGATTAGGAACTCGCTTCCCTGGACCTGCCTCCCCCTTGCCTGCCGCGGCCCTGGGACCACGGCCCCCTGGCCAGATTGTCCCACCAGGAGGTCTCTGGGAAGCTTTCAGGGCTGGAGAAGCAGCATGGAGCTCCTGGATCACAGGTGAACTCAAAGTAGTTCTGGAAAAAGAGGCAAGAGCTGGCCCTATGGAAAGTGAAGTGCACGGAGTTGCTTGACACGGTCTTCTGGCAGCATCTGCAGGTGAGCAGGGGGCACTGGCTCCAGCCGTTGGGTTGGGAAGACAGCGCAGATCCTTGTCCCCCTGCACTTAATAGCACGAGGCTCTGCAGCCAAGCATCTTCTAACAAGGCTCCAAGTCATAACACGTGCATTTTTCTCGAGAAAATGGCTTTAAGGCTATGTATCCAGGCTGGCTTTTTGCTGAGCTGTGCATAGGGTTTAGAGGGGCACTGTGTTGCTCCTTGCTGCAACGCGTGGTAGAAGCGTCTGCACTCTGGAGTCAGGCCGTGCACAGGGAGCCTCTCTGGGGCTCCTTGCCATCCCTGGCCCCCTTCCTCCTCCATGGGGCTGGGAGCTGCTCCCAGCAGAACGGCCCCTTTGTGCCAAGCTGGGGAGGGATCGCCCGAGCCCCCTCCAAGGAGTTATTCTGGTCAGGGGCTGTAGCCCGCCAAGACAATATTCACATTGATACTCCAGCTAATGGCAAAACCGGCTTCGGAGGCAGCGGCTGGTTGAGGGAGGGAGAAGGGGCCAGTGCTGGGAGCGGTGGCTGCGGGACGGGAGCAGCCGGCAAAGGGGAGGCTGGAGCAAGGAGAGAAGCAGGGAAGGGAGGCATCTCAGCACACCTAGATGCAGGGTCACCTGCACTGATATCCTCTGCAAGGGGGACAAGCTGCTGTTTTCACCAGCTTTTGCATTTGATATTTTCTTTTTGCATTTGCTCTCTTTTTTCCCCCTGGATTGAACTGCTGCCGGCTACTCCCCAGCCCCTTCCAACTGCAGCGGGGCTGGGAGGGCTCCAGCAGACGCAGTCCCAACGCGTGTGAAGCTGGAGATGTTTCCTATGAGGCTCAGTCCCTCCGCCTGTGTCCCCCTGTGTTCCCCTGTGTCCGTGGCTCCGTCTGCCCCGTCCCGCGTGGCCGCGATGCTGCGAGCGCAGCCGCTCGCTGGGCTTTGTCAGGAAGCAAACACAGTAACTGTTTAACGATTTAACTGCGCTAATGAATATTGGGCCAGATATTTTCAAGGCCTGTTCAGACTGATTACTTGGAGAGCTGAGTATGTCTACCAATTACCCAGGCAATTAGGCAACTAATTAAACACTTACCCTCAGCTTCATAAACAGGAGAGAGAGAGAGGAGAGAAGGAGGGAGGCAGAGAGCTGGCTCCAGTTTCTGTGAAATATTAGCTGTCAGAAGCAGCGGCTTGCGAGGAAAGGTGCACAAAGGGAGACGGATCCGGGCGGGCAGAGGGACTGACGGCGTGGCAGGAGCGCAGCCCGCGTCTGCCCGCCTCGCGGACGGGGAAGGGTGCGGAGCCGCTGCCCGGGCAGGTGAGGGGCTCCGTCCAGGCACCGGCTGTCATCCCTGCCTGCCTCTTTCCTGCTCTCTGTGGCCACGAGGGCTGCAAAGGCAGCACACATCAAAGTGCCGACATCCCGTCCACGTGGTGAAGGAGCAGAGAGCAGCAGTGATGCAGGGATGAGCAAGCGGGGTGGTTCAGGGGATGCTTTGCAATGGAAGATAAATAGATACCGGTCCATAGTGTGCATGTGAGTGTTTCGTAGCTAGTTTAACACACCTTAGGTTTCAATTTTTTGGACATTTTCAGGACATATCCAATACATGCAAGCAGCTTGACGTCGTGCCAAGGGAGTGAGGATGGCCACCACGTGCCGGTTAAATCCCACATGTAGCATCTGCTGCAGGACAGTTTTATGTCAAACCCAGAGCTCCCCAGACAAAGTAAAGCAAAGCAGCTGCAGAGAGGGGCCTTTCACATCGAGCTCTCCAAGTCTTTTCACTCTACGACACTGTGGTAGCCATCTCAGCCCTCCTTGACCAGCTCCAGCTGCAGAGCCATCCTCTGCTGATGCTCCACAATATAATGACAATAGGTAAGATCTGCTCGACTGTGCTCTGTGCCCCTGACTTCTGGCTTGTTTAACTGTAGTGGTGTTCAGATGCTAAATGCAATTATCACGTAATCAGTAGCTGAAGAAAAGTAATGTCTGAATTACTTTAGATTCGAAACCAGGGGTTCAAAGAGCTACCTCAGTCAGAGTAGCTCAAGGCATGTTCCTTCAAAAGTAATATCTCCTTTACCTTGTGCCCCAAGAGGGCTAGATTATAATTCATGAAGGCTAGTTTCATTGCTGGACTCCTGTTTGACCATTTGATTGCCTCCACAACCTTCATCCTCCAGGCTCCCTATTTCTACAGCTGACAGTGAGTCCTGGATCAACATCTCAAGTTCATCAACCCATTGATCCCTTGTTTGGTGACAGCTTTGCAAGTCACTTAGCTTCTATGTCACTTTAACTTCAGACTTAGACCACGAACAATGCTGCAAAAAACTACCCAACTTTGTATAAGGCACATATTGAACATAA
The DNA here is from genome assembly GCF_059628265.1 of Tinamus guttatus. Lineage (NCBI taxonomy): Eukaryota > Metazoa > Chordata > Aves > Tinamiformes > Tinamidae > Tinamus > Tinamus guttatus. Next base: position 2,535,805 of record NW_028288864.1, on the reverse strand, counting down.
CAATTAGTGGTGAGCTGTTATTATTTAGATCTCACTTACTAAATTGAATTTTGTTTCTCTTAGCATGCATTAATTTCCAAATCTTAAAGTTTTCCAGTTTCCTTCTATCTCCACTTCTCTCTAGCTTTCTGAAATATAGCACTGCAGAGCTGAGATTTCTGAGACCCCAGGGACCATAGTTCTGTTCTCTGGCTTGCAGATGTAGAAGTGACATGGACAAAAGGTCAATCAGCTGTAGGACATTGCAAACCTGTAATGGCCTGTTGTCACCGATCAGCCTATAGCAACGCGGACAGGTGATGCCAGCCCCTGCCTTGCATTTCATTGGGAAGCTCTGGTGTCTCCACCTTTGTGGAGGTGGAGCCATGGGAGAACGTGCTTGAACTGGTTTTTCTTCCATAAGGAAAGCTCCATCTCCCTTCTCTCCCAGGCAAAATACTCTCCTAGTAACAGCGATGTCTCTACTGTGCTGTTGGGCTCTCTTGGATTCAGTCCCACAGGAGATGAGAGTTTTTTCACTGGCTCCGGTGAGGCAGGATGGGACCCTTAACTATTACTCCAAACAAAACAAGCTGCCCTGGTAATTGGGGTAGGTCTGCTCTTGCGCCAGAGAGTTGAAATGTTTATTGTGTGAAACATCAGAAAAAGGAAAGGAATCTGCTGGGAGCACTTGGTTCATTCCCGTGCAACATGCCCCGAGTCTCTATTTGAATGCAGAGTCTGTGGCATGGAGACAGCAGCTTGTTTTGATAGTTTCTCTGCATTCAGAGGCATGAACACTTCACAGTTTTCTGTTTAAATGACCCATTGCTGAGAGCGGAAAGCACCAGCCAATAAGCGCCCAGGCCCCTCTGTATGTATCCGGAGTTTACAAACCATCCCCACCGATCCGTGGTAGTTAATGGACACTCCTGCTGCTTAGGGGGGCTGGAAAACTGTTCCAGGTGACTACCAGCCTCAGCTAGAGACAACTCGGTCCCCAGAGGTCTGAGGAGACACATGAGAATGAACTCAGCGTTTCTCGCGAAGCACGACGTTGATTAATGACAGTGCACAGCCACATCCTGCTGGCAAGCAGCTTGCTCGATGCAATCTGCGGGGAATAGCGGTATATAAAGGAACTGAGCACTAGTGTTCACAATGAGCAAATCGCCCACTGTCCGCAAGATGCTTTCAGACAGAAAATTGGCAAGCGACTTGTAACAGTTTCAAGCCCAGAGCCCATCTCTGCCTTCCCTCATCACGCACTCGCCTGTCGTCACCTGGCATTTTGGCTCTGACTTAGCTTCAGCCCCTGGACAGACTCCCTGGACGCCTCCCTCCTTGGAGACTGACCTCTTTCTGGCTCAGGTTTTGGATCCTAGGGATCTAGGGCAGCACTTCTGCCAGAAAAGCTGTTTTTCCTTCTCTTTGTTGCTTTGCCTCTTCCTTGGACTTTCCACAGGTGATGTTTGAGGCCAGAAGAGACCAGCTATTACATGATCTCGTCCATCCTTCTGCACAATACCAGCCCTGGGGGTGGAGAGCTGGCCTTCTCCATGCTAACAAGGAGTTCGATGCAGAGGTTGCCAAACCTAATTCTTTGTGGGGTCTAACCATTCATAACTGGCGTCTTAATACTGTCCAAATGTGACCCAAAGATAACTGCTGTCTCCTCAGCAGAGAGAGCTGGGCTCATCTGAAGTGTGGTTTAGGTGGATTTCAGGTTGCCCGGATGCAATCCTTCTGTCTTCCTTCCTTATCCTCTCCCAGAAGAGTCTAGGAGTCTGCATGGAGGGAAGGTCTACACCATGCTGTGCTACTTGTGTAGGGGATATGTTTCTCTGATATCGACTTGGTCTTGTTAGTGGGAGAACTGGGATTAGCCTGTGAGAAAAGTCACCAAATAACAATTTTTCCATGAAATAGTAGTTTTGTATCCCGAAAGAGCTGGATAGCCTTCTCTGCCTACAGATTAAGAGCAGTCTGGAGAGCAGTTTCCTCTAGAGCTGCTTCTGCGCTCACCCAGGAGCTCTGTGCGTCCTCTCCCTGCTCCTTCACGAGGAAGACCTTAATGTCTTTGCCATCTAGGCCGAGCGCGGACATTGAGTGAGGAGTGGGTGTCTCCGCATCTTTCATCCCATGTGCTCCCCATCTGACGCTTCCCAGGAGCGCCTCGTGCAAAGCTGTGAACATCTGCAAAAGCAAAGGTTAAGCAAGCTGCTGGGGATTCAGGTTACTGCGCTCCCCGGAGGACTCTGCGTCCCGTTCACACCGCTACCCACATCATCAAAAAAACAAACTCCGAACACCCAGGAATGTCACTCCTCTCCACGGCAGGGCACGCTGGTTGTAAACCCTTCGTAAAACAGCAGGTTTCTTTGTAAAACCCACGGGCTGTTTCCCAGAGGTGTTGATGCTGTCTCTGCAAACCCAGGAGAGATTCGTGGGGCACAGGGTGCCCAAAGAGCTGCCAGGGCAGCAGTGGCACCTTAGGTTGGTGGGGAGGTGACCAACCGCTCTTTGCCTCCTGCCATCACCAATTGGCCACAGGCTCTGCCGTGACCCTTCCCATGAGGTTCCTTTGGACATGACCAGAAACAAAGTGGAAAGGAAGAGGGTGCAATGTGCGTTTTACCAGTGTATTTTGCAAGAAGAGCAGTGAGAAGCCCCCAGATGGGGCTACGGCTCAGGAAAACGCCACCGGGTTTTGCTTTTATGACGATCGCATTTACTGCAGTAATCTGGATTAAACTCCCAGTGTGGGGTTTACGCAGCAGGCAGCATATTGGGACTCGGAGGTTGCTTTTCTAAAAGCCATGCATTATTTGGGGCATATGCTGTAATCAGGGAGACAGAAATGAAATGGAAGTCACTGTGTCTGTCTGCAATAATCCAAGTTGTGTCTGCAGTCAAATCAAGTGCGTTTAACATAAACTCAGGTTCCCGTAACCTGTGCTCCGACAGGGCTACTGAAGGCAACATGTCCTGTTTGCCCTTCACCAGGAGATGTTCATGGCATTCCTTGGTATGCGGAAGGAAAACGCGGGTTTCTTTTCTCCCAAGGAGCGGGTTTCCTCCAGGATGCCGCCGTTGACCCGCTGTTACTGATTCAGGCTGGGCACAGGGTGCCCAAATGCAAAACTGAGGAGCAGGATGACGTGTGTCAGAGCCCTCCTGCCCCCCATTTGAGCCTGAAGCCTCCCGAGCCCTCGTGCACCAAGCACGGCCCCAAGTGCGCTTGATCATATTTTTGTCACTCTGCCTGCTGCCAATTCCTTACCTGCACCGAGGTGTTTCCATTCCCATATTTTTCTGGTGCTCAAGGAATACGCTGGTGTTTGGAAGTGAAGTATGACAAAGTTTCAGGAGAGCAGGAAAGAAATTCCCCTCAGAGTCTGGAAAGACCCTATCATTTAAATTAAATGTTAGCTTTTGAGAAGACAAAAAGAGCACTGTCTCCAACAGGGCTGCCTGGCGACATGGCTAATATTTATTACAGTGCAGGTAGTTTAAGAAAACAGAGGCGTTTCACTGGAGATTTGGATCTTCAGCATAACTAGGAGGTTGGGCTGGAAAGGTTCAGTTGCTAATTAAATCTAAGTTGGACACTGTTCCATAGAGGGCAGATTGTAACTATAAGAGGATGTTAATGTGGATTTTAAATATTTATTATAACTGAGGTAGGTTATAAAAACAGACATTCTTCCTTTCAACACTCTATAATGTCAGATTTAGAGGTTTGTCTCGGGCCGTGAGTGATTTCCCAGCAGCTGTCAGGGGCTGGAGGGCAATTTATCACTCTCCCGGTGAGAGATCTTGCTGGACAGTGAAAGATTAGAGCGCTGATTTATGGAACACAAGGAAAAAACAACGTTGTTCTAGCGGGTGTCTGGGTGCTGATTTTCACACACCTGTTCCCGGTTGGGCCACTCCAGTAAGTGATTTCACTTCTCTGGTGGCATCTCCTGCATTGGAGACTTTCCGTCACCCCGGGGCTGCCGGTGGGATCGGTGCATGGGGCAGCAGGGCTGCACCTTAGGGATCAGGGCGTTCGGCTCCGAGAGAGGTTTGGAGCTGGTGGCTGCTGCTGGGTGGTGGCTCCTCTTTGCTGGGACATCACTGTGAGGAGCTCTGTCCAACGAGTGCTCCCGCTCTGTGTCCTGCCATTGCAGAGCCTGGTACCTCCCTTGTCAGGCAGGTTTCCTCTCCTGGCTTGGCTGGGGCTGTTGCAGCAGCACAGAGAGGAAAAGGAGCAGCTGGAAACATTTAGGTTCAGTGGGGAGATGGTTTTTAGCCGGGGTCTGCAGCCAGACCTGCATGCGCTCACACCTGGCCCCATTGCCCCTTCCCCAAAGCCGTTGCTCATGTGCAGAGCAGCCTGGCAGCGCCAGCACGGCCTCCCTTCCCAGCCCCGTGCAGCGGAGCTTCCCATGGAGGAACACCGGGAGCCAGCACCCAGCTTCGCCTTCGTTTTGTGACCGCAGCGGTTGCTGCAGGTTCTGCCAGGGAAATTCATCTGCAAGGACACCCGCTCTGTTTAGCTTCTCCTCCTCCCTCTGCGTTATCAACCCCCCTTGTCCCCTCGTCTCCTCTTTCTGAAGGCTCCTGTTGATAGTCATGTCTTCAACACATGTTTAGGGGCTTTCAAGCCGGTCTTCAAAAGAAGAAAGGGGCAGGAGCTGGGGAGAGGGGCGGGAGAGCTGTGTGGGAGGTCAGGTGTGCAGGGAGCCTCTGCCTAACCATTAATGATGCCCAATTCCAGGAATGGGGCCGGGGGACTTCAGTCTTCTTGCTTTTGGGAGAGATTTTGGCAGAAGCTTCTTATGGGTGGTTTTGCCAGCTGGGAAGGCACCCACACTTGCTGCCCAAAAGCAGCATCCCGTACATCAGCTGCCAACCTGAGACAGCCTTGGAGGGGCTGATGCAAGAGGGAGGTGGCAACTCACCATGACATCCATGAGAGTAGTGGGAAGGGTCAAGGAGCATGGAGATCCCCAGACAAATGTGTTACTGGAGCCCAAGAGCTGAGCCCTGCCCGTGTTGGGGTTGATACGGAAATGTCTTGGGTTTGTCAACCCTGGAAATGATGTGATTCCAAGGAGATGGAGTGCCAGTTCTGGGGAGAAGGCAGAGGAGATGTTCAGCTCAGTCAATTAGAGGAGATCGTGCCATCTTCTGATTTGGTTTGTTACTTACGAAAGGAGAAAATGAGGACAGGATTGATTCAATAGTCGGTGATGAAGCTTAGGATGCTTGAATAAGGGACTCTGCGTGTGGGTTATTGGTTTTAAATCAGTCTTCCTTTGCTCCAGATTTCATGTGGGTGGGCATGGAAAGCAAGGGTGACAGACAGATGAAAGTGTTTTAAGCAACCTCATCAGAATTGTATTAGAAATTCCATCTTGCAGAAAAATCATGGAATGTTTGACTTTGTTTTGAGTGAATATCTGTTAAAACCAGAGGCATCGCAACACTTTCAGTGAAACAGGCGCATGCAAAAGGAACGTTGGTCTGTCCTGCGAATGATCTCTTATATCTGCACAGGCTGGGTCACCCTCTGGTAGGTCAACTCTCCGTGAACATTGGCATGAAGGCAACACCCAACTCTCATTCGCCTGAAGCCGGATGTCCCCACAAACCCCATTCCCCCTGTTGAAGCTCCCAGCCTTGTTAGTGCAGCAGTGGCAGGTGTTGGTTCCTGCATCCGCTCCTCCGTCCTCCCTCCTTTGGCCTGGGATTTATTGACGGCTCCACGTACGTTGCCTTCCCCCTGTGTAGCACGGCTGATGCCCGCATCCTGAGACGTGGATACACTTGTTCAGCGCAGTCAATTAGAGGGGACCGTGCCATCATCTGATTTGGTTTGTTACTTAGGAAAGGCAAAGTGAAGACAGGATTGATTCAATAGTTGGTGATGAAGCTTGGGATGCTTGAATAAGAGGCTCCGTGTAAGTGTTAGTGATTGGTTTTAAATCAGTCTTCCTTTGCTCCAGATTTCATGTGGGGGGGCTGGGGCTGAAAATCCTGTTGCTGGAGAAAACGTGCTAAAAGGGCAATTTACTCACTCCTTACATTGCCATCCAGGCTCAGCAGGGCTCTGGAGCAGTAGGAGGCCTTCTAGTTAAACACTTAGAGTGGGAAAAACAACTTTCAGGTATGGTTTATGACGTACCAAGAATCGTTCCTGCCACGTGGGCAACCTTCTCCAGGAGCCATAAAGCAGCCAGAGCAGCCAGAGCCTCCACGGGCTGAGCTGGGAGTGGGACCCCGTTGATAGCACCAAGCAAAGGCCAGAAGTGACAAAGCCCTGTCCCTTCGTCCCCACCTGCCGCGTGCAGGCTCTGACGGACAATCGTAATGTGTCCTTTGAGACTAAGAAAGGCACATTACAGGCCTTTGTGAAAAAGTGAATTTAAAGAAGCCAATCTTGTTGAGCAAAAGACGGTTCAGAAATTCAGGAGACAAGCTGACTCCCGCTTCCAGAAATGTGGCTGGTCACCAAACCGAAATGATTCTGGATCAAAGCTGCCAAAGAATTCTATTAAATGGGCTGAAGTGGAAAAAGAAGAAGAAAAAAAAGAGACTGTGCAAGGCAAATAACTGCATTAGCCACACAACAAAACAAATATAAGAAAAGCCTCCCAACAAAATTACATTTCACAATTAGGGAATGAATAACTCTTTCAACAAAAGCAAGGCAATGGGAAAAATTCTAGCATAACCTAACGCTTCTAATTGTCTTTCTTTTAGCTCCTCTGCTCACTGATCCATTGAGCAGTGATAAAAGCATTAAATTTGGTGATTACATTCAGCGTTTCTAATGACAGCGAGCTGCCTGCGACTTGCCCGGCCGCGCTCAGGTGCGGGTGGAAGGCGCCGCGCGCGTCTCTGCCGTCGCGGCCCGCCGTGGGCGAGGGTGAAGCATCGCCCGCGTGGAAGCATCGCCCGCACGCCGGCCCCGCTCAGCCCCAGCGAGATGCTGTCTGCCAGCTAAAGCAGCCCAGGGCTCTTCGTCGAAAGGAGAATCCCTGCGATTTCCCCGTTTATTTTTGCTTTTCACTCTAGCAGCTTGTTTTCCCTTCCAGTCCCACGGTCCTTCCCCGGCTCCCGATAGCCTGGACTTCCTTCCGATTCAGATCAAGTTCGTACTTATCGCTTTGATTGAAATAGGCATGTGATCCTATTATCCATATGTCCGCCAGGGTGCATGTCACAGCTTGCCTAGCACATGGTAGTGCTTATAATATCATTAACAATGTCAGAATAACAACTGTTAGTTAGAGTCAGCTTTTATTATCACATGGGGCTTCGCCGGGTTTTTTTCTTAGATTATTATTTTTTTTTCCATCTTGTTGTGAATGTCTCCCGTTCGGAGCTAATTAAATGCCTGCCGCCTGTAAGACCATGCAGCAACACCTTTCGGAGGTGCTCGCGGTGGCCTCCGTACGGGTGCGAGGCAGGGTGGGCTTGCGCCGCACCGCCGCACGTGCCAACGTGGTCTCCGCTGTCCGGCCCAGCTCCGCTCCTTCCAAACAGGATTAATGCAAAGCCTGATGACCAGGAGTAGGCTTGAACGCCTTCCTGGTGGAGCTTTAATCTCCACTACTGCTCCATCCTTCAACCGAGGCTCAGACTTGCCATTAACATCCTCCGCCTGGGAAAGTTCCCAAGGCTGGCGATGTCCTGCGCTTCGGGGGAAAAGGAGCAGAGTTTAGCCCTGCCTCAGTGACATGAGTTTTATGTCTGTTCCCTTTCATGTGTGTGCCCTGTGATGTATTGACCCGCTGTGTTTTTTCAGTTGTGTTGCGGTTTGGAGAAAAACAGCCCTGCTCCTCTATGAACGAGGCAACTCGAGGCTGGGGCAGCCGAGGCCAGGCAAGCTCATAAAACTCAGCTGCAAGCTGTGATAGATGGAAGGGGAGGAAGAGAGCCTCCGAGATGAGGGTGCAGCGTGGAGCTGTTTACTAGCTCTGTCAAGTTTAACAGGCACAAGTTGCGAAGTGGCCAGTGATCCCTTTGCAAGCCTCTTCTTTGCAGGCCTGGGATTGCTCCTCCTGGGATTTCCTGCTGCCCTCAAGATCCCAGGCAGAGAGCGTTTCCCCTTGTCAAGCTGAGCGTGCAGGTGGGCATGGGTGGGCTTGGCCAGAGCTGGAGGCAAATGCCCATCGTTGGGCATGACCCCATGAGGGAGCACTCCTGAACTCTCATCCCAACCAGGCTCATCCTCAGGGTGGACCAATGGACCCATCCCAAGATCCCACCACCTTGGAATGGTGCTTTTCACCTGAACTTGCTGTTCTGGTGCTCCCTTTGTGCTGTCCTTTTTCTGGCAAATCTTTTCATGCTCTCCTGTTTAATTTTGACGTGGACTTCTGAGAAAAAGGGCAAATACTAAGATTCAAGCTAAAAACATGAGATCTAAGGAGCTGGAGAATTGGGACCGCTGGCCCAAACCTACGAGGTGAAACAAGCCTGTGCATTGGTTAGTAGTTTCGTTAGCCCCGAATGCAGCCCTTCACACTTCCCCAAAGAGCAGAAAGCCTGCGCTATTTACTTAGCTAATGAATTAAACAACTATAATTAATTCTATTTATAAAATGCCTCTAGGTGTATTTACAACAAGAACAATAAAAACAATAACGCATGACACGATGCCAAGCAGCATTAGTTAATGCAAACAAGACCGCGCTGCAGCCGAGCGCTGGAGCTGCAGAGCCGGCTGGCCCCGCTCAGCACGAGCAGCACCAGGGGAGCGGGTCGGTTCTGCTCGGCTTGGGGGAGCTCCTGTTTGCAGCCCTTCTCTTTCCATAGCTTCATTTCTCTACGTGGTTTTCCTCCCCTCTGTTCTAATTTCAGGCTCGCTTTCACTTTGGGGTATGTTCCTTTCCATTCTTTGGTTGGGATGTCTATTAAGTCTAATAATACTCGGTTTTGAGGTGGGTCTTTCAGTCTAGTTGGAGATGGCTGAAGAGCCCTGCAGAGATTTCTTCACAGCAGTTGGGAGTTAGGGATGGAGGGGTATCGGGAGCTGTGGGGCTAACGCAAACTATCTGCAATCCCACAGGATAACCCTGGGAAGGAGCCATCTGAGTTTACAGTAGGTTTTCCCCAAATTCAGTGATTCTGGATCCTTCTCTCATTGAGATCGTGGGGCATTTTGTTCTCACTGCTGCTGTTGGTTTGGCTTGGGTCATTCCATCATGGGACAAAACATTGCCCTCCCTTCCCCTGCATGCTGCCTCTCCATGTTTAAACCTTTTGATGGCCATTAGACTTGGTTAAACCAATACCCCCTTTTTATTATTTTTCTGGCAATAAACATATGGGCTGTAACTCTTTTTGTCAGCACTCCAAGAAGGATTTAACACCTTCCCCATAGAGAACAGCCTCCTGACTACCTGTTGCTCTGCTGGGATGTTTGCAGCCTGCCTTGCCTAACTCTGAACACACTGACAAACCCAGCCTGATTTTGGGGAGAGGGTCACAGCACCCTTCTTAAAAGCCATCTGCGGTGCTCTGGGTGCTAGGAGAAGACATACGGCCTTGGGGCTTGAAATTGGAGGTGATAACTGACCCCTTAACCTGCACTTGGAGGGAAGGATGGGGTATCGAGTCTTTTTTCAGTGTTTGGATGACTGGACTTAGCTGCTTGCTTAGCCCTTCCCAGCTCCGGGACTTGGTGTCCTGGGACAACCCCGAGGACCAAAGCAGGTTCAAAATGTGGCCTCTTGCAGGTATCCAACCTCGGCCCTCCAGGGCTGCGAGAGCTCCTGTACCTGCTTGCTTTGGCCCTGGTTTCCTCCAGCCTTCGATAGCCCTTGCTGGCGAGCCGCCAGCTGGCTCTGTGGTCCTCCTCGCTCATCAATCTTTTCACCAAAACGCAGCGATACGCGCCCTGATATATACTGATCGGCATCCCCACGGGCCGCCGCGACAGCGGACAAATTACCAGATTATTTGTGAATTTTAGCCACCCAATGGGAATTCGATGCTCTGACTGTAAATGTGAAATCAGCTACTTCCTACAACTTCAAAACAGGGAGCTGTTAACAAGTCAGGTAAATTAAACAGCCGACTCACTCCACTAACAGGCAGAGCTGTCAGGCGAAGACAGATGTGTGCAATCAGCACGGAGTTCAGGCGGCTCCGCGGGACCCACGCGCCCCTTCCGCCGGCTCCAGGGAGAAACCACGGAGCCGCCCCGCATCCAGCGACACCGCGACTGCTCACGGAGGTTGGACAGAGCCGCGATCTCCCGCGCTGGCTTCACTGCGATGCTCAGCCCTGTCACCTCCGGGTACCGCGGGGCTAGAGCCGATAGAAAGAGGGGCCTTGCAATTAATTAAATGAGAGCAAGGGGTAGCGCTCGGCCATCGATGCAGAATGCAGCCCATGCAGCCGCCTCTCCCCACCCACGAAATGGGGATGTCACAGCTGGTTGTCTCCCGCCAGCAAATCTGCAGTGAGGGGAAAATGCAGCTACACTTGAGTTTGTTGGCTGAATTTATTACGGATAATTTAAATACGCTGCAGAACTTAGCATGCCGTATGCGCCCTTTGATAGGGCTCCACAGTGCTGTAATCAACTAGCGCTGACAATGGGAAATGCAGATTTATTAATTCTCATTTATATATTGGTTTAAATACCATGAAGTTAAATAAGCAGATTTTTTTTCTTTAACTCTCCCTCCTTAGTGCATGGCAAATCAGGTTAAAATTCTTAAAAAGAGTTGCTGGCATGAGCTAATTTATAGGATGCACTTTTGAAATGTGGAAACTATTCACCATAATTAATATTGTTCTTTTGGGTGAAACCACAAAATTGTATCAGGGCAAGAGATGTTCTTTTCTCTGACCTTTGGAACAAAGTTGCTACGGAGAAACATATGCCATCCCTCCACTACCCTTGAGAAATTCCTCCATAGCTTATTTAAAATATTTATGCTGGTACTGAAGGAATTACTCTCAGCTTTGTATCTAGAAACAATTCCCAGAAAAATCCTGCAGGAGGCTTTCAAGGCTCGGGCCTTTTTTTTTTTTAAGTAGTTAGGAGTCCTTTGCATAAATGTCATATGGTTTTATTGTTTTGACACTTCTGCAATGATAAATATTGTTGCTGAAAGTCAGCAAAACAGATGGATGGCTGCCTTGGCGAATTTCATAAAATCTCATGCTAATTAAGGGACTGTCAGGAAAACAAAAACAAATTGAGATACTGCCTTCCGTTCTCCTACTTGGCGTGCAGGGTAAAACTGCAGCAGATGAGTAAAACGGCCGGGCAATCGCTTGAGAGCTGTGGCGTGAGCAGCAATTATGTCTGTGTTTCCCATGGTCTTTCCCAATTTTGCTTTTAAAGGAAGAGCTATTATACAGCAGAGGCCTTGCTCCATGTCCAGATTTGTTTCCCTGTCTCAGTACGACCTCAGTATCCTGGCACGGGTAGGGACCCAGTGAGGAAAACGCTCCATGCGACGGGGACCCTTGGAGCGCCCGGGGCGGGAAGGAGTTGCCGTCCTGCTCACGGCACCTGGTTGTCTTTAACCAAAACAGCCACAACAGCAGTAAAAAGTTATAGGCTAGCAAGAAATCAATTGGTTCTAGGGGGTAAAGATTGAAAAACCCTGATGGACTCCGAGGGCCGGTGGGAACGGGGAGGACCTGCCCGGGGATTTGTTTACTCTTCCAGGTTCCCACCATTAAGCGCAGGAGCTACAAGGGTTGTTTTCCTTACAGCAGCTTGAAGTCATCTGCTGCTCTTCATCCCTGTGTGCAAACAGGAGTCTCGGCCCAGCTTTGCTTTCACTTTATCCTTGGCTGCGGGGAGAGCAGCAGAAACCAGAGCCATGTCTGACTTGGCAGCGTGAGGGATGGGGAACAGCTGAGCGGGGAGAGCCGCGAGCCCCGGCGCTGCCCGGGAGCGGGACCCGGCGCCCTTCCCGGGCCTTCCCCATAGCGGGAATTAGGTGTTGACACGTGGCACGACGTGGGCCATCGCCACAGGCAGCCTGCGCCCCGCCAGCCTCCTCCTTGTGAACGGGCACCTGCAGAAGCTTAACGAAGGGTAGAAGATGCCAACTAAGTCCTTAAGAGTCTCCTAAATGTTTTCTGCAGCCTTAAATGCAATGGGTTGTCTGTCAGTCTGGCCCCAAGACCTCCTCCATTCCACCACTGGGTCAATCACTAGCCTGTTGGCTGAGTTAGTGGTAGTTCATCAAGGATATTAATAATGTTAGTCTTTTCCATCATTTCAGCCCTCAGTTGTTTCCCCCCACAGCAACCTTTGCATAGACAAAGGAAATGTAGTTTACAGTAAAAATCCTTATTTCTCCCAAAAGAAAGAGCTACTCATGACCAGACACTGTTCTGAAGACATGCAGGTGGTTAGAAGCAACCTTTGGTCGTCTCTCTTGTCCCTCCTAAAGTTATCCTGACCGGGCGTGTTTTAAGTAGAGACATCCCTGGCCTGGGTTGTCTCAGTCCTGGAGAGCCTTTCTGAGAGCTTCAGCCCTCTGGGTTTCTTCATCAGCCAGTGCAGAGGGGAAGAGTAGGGAGCAATTTCCACGACTTGGGAACGGCCGTCCCACAAGCCCTGATTCTGCCTCTGAAGCAGCACCTTGGACTTCTGAATCCAAAATGGGTAAAAAATTTCTATTTTGATCCTGATGTCCTAGACAGCTCCCTGCTTTGCTTACTCAAGACATCCAATTCTAAAAAGACCTTCCCATGGAAGTCGAGGCTTACTAGTCTAATAAATAGTTTGAGTCCTAAGGTGATTCACTCAGCAGTGAAACCCTGAAAAGAAAACCAAGCACCAAGAAAAGAAAGTCTAATCATTGCTGTTTTATTTGTCAGGTGCCTCCAGACCTTCAGAGGACTCGGTCTGTGTAAGCTTGGCCAAGTCTTTGTGGCCTTCGCACTCATCTCACTGTGATATTCAAGGCTTCCTTGTAATTTTAAAAACTGATATTTTGCATCTTTTTTTTTCTTTTTTTTTCCCAGGGCTCTAATATTCCTTTCAACAGACCTTGATTGATGACTGAAACCTCAGGAATAGTCCTGGTATTCACTTAGCCAGAGCAATTACACTACAAAGAACAGCATGAGGACCCCAGCTCGACATGCAAATAGCCGTGTTATGCAATTAGTTGATGCAAAATTAATTGGAATAACGACAAATATAGTCAAATAAGGCTGGATTTAGGCTGTGTAAATCTGAGGCGTACTTTAGGGTTATATAATTACGAGGAGTAAGGAGACAATAGCAGAATCTTTCAAGGACAAAAAGTCTATTCCTAAGAAAAATGTTTTTCTCTTTAGATCCAACTTAGGAAAAAGCTAGCAGGAAAACACACAAAATGCTGCACCCAGGACCCTGCGTGGGACCTTCCCCAGCATCTCAGCACAGCGGGAGCACCCTCACAGGCCCAAGCCTCGCCAGACAGTTTTACTAGTGTTTCTCATCTATTTTTTTTTTATAACCCAAGAACCATTGAACTTTCTTGGAAGAAAAATAATTCCAGGAACATCTTGTGCAGCATTGCCACAACAGTCTCCACTACGACCCACTAAAAATGAGGATAAACTTTGAATGTTCATCTGTCACTTTTATTTCCCTCCCATCTGTTTCCCCCTGGTTTGCAAGCTCAGAAATGGGAAGAAAAAGTGGGTTGAAAGCACTTTTTCTGCAGCTGTTTCGTAGATTGTCCTGCTATCTTGCAAGCTGTCCGTGCTCTGCAGACCATCGCTGAGAAACACGGATGCACACAGCGACCAAACTCGCACAGCCCCGTGGTAACAAAATAATTAACCAGCAGGCAGGAAACACCGCAGCTCCCATTAGCCAACGAGCCTGGGACTCGCTCGTCACTGGACTGCATAGAAAACAAATGTGTCTCAGAGTCCTTGCAAGATTCATTTTATTTTATCACTACTTTATTTTCCCGTCCTTTTGAAAACCGCTGCATGATACCCCAGATCTTAGATACTGAGCTTAGCCTGTATTAAAAGTTTAATTACCCTGGCCGTTATTGCAGTGTTTACAGTTTGCTATCCAGTGCTGCCAAGCTTCAATCTCCTACGTGTTTCCAACGGTGAGATATATTTGGGGGAATTTTTTATGTTCGAATGGGAGAAGAAACCCCCATCAGAGAATGCAGAGAAACACAACGTGAGGCATCGACCAGAGGGAAGGATGTGCTGATGGGGCTCTCAAGCTGCTTGAAAGCATCTTTTTGGCTTTCCTACCTGGTGGGCCAAGGAATCCCCTCAAAGTCCTTTAAACTTACTATTAAGGTGGGATACCATGGAGGCACTCTGGCCCTGCCAACACTTCTTTCCTTTATTCCAGGTGCTCTAAGCTGTGAGTTTGGATGACTATCTTCAGCTTTTTCCTTGCCTCTATCTAACTTTTGCTCCTACTGCTTCTTGCTGCAGAGAGCTTCCTCAGAACTTCTTTTCTCCAGGTTCTCTAAGTCTTTCCTAAGCCAGTGGTCTACAGGGCCTAATGTTTATTGTCTCTCTGCTTACATGGTGTGAGCAGAACATAGTTTCTTATGTTCTTATACATTTGAAGCTATTTACAGTTACTCAACAAACATTTTTCAATTCTTTCCATGGGGAAAGTATTACTGGCTGCATAGGCACTTCCACAAGAGGACACCTAGGAAGGATTGATGTTATGAGTTTTCCTTAACAGACCTGCACATGGGGCTCAAAATGTGTCTTGGGGGCTTGTGCCCACCAAGCCACAACACTCGATCACTGTTGCAACTTCAGATTGCACCCCAGCATGGCTGAGGCAAATTCATTTAAAAATTGGAATAGATTTGCAGAAAACATTTTTGCCTTCTTCACCAGCTTGTGATATTCTGGATATTTTCACAGCCTTTAGATTTCTTCTCATTCTTCTACCTTGATCAGTATTTACATGCTGTAGCCTTATTCCATTGGTAGGAGAGGAAATTAATCAAGCCCTATAAAACGTTCTCTATGTTCAGTCCCTTACCGGGGTTACATGGAGAAACAAATGATCCTTTAGGTCTTAAATCAATGTCCATTGAGTCAATAGCCTTCATGCAATTTCAGTGGACTCTTTAGCATGCACATTATTACTAAAATTGTTATTTATCCAGAGATGATATTTAGCCTTGAAAAATGATCAGGAAACTTTTAAGCAGCCAAAGACAGTGTCTACTTGATCACATATACAATAACGACTGATGCTAATGGAAACAAAACAAATGCTATAATGATGATGTACTTGCCTGACTGAAAAAAAAAAAGTCCTTCTAGGTGTGCAGAATTGTGCCAAGCTCGTGTGCAGGTGAGGATATGCACACAGACACACACGTGTGTGTTTATATGCAATGTGGATATTGTAAGCAGGATTATGCACTGTGGTTGGGGAACACCATGCCAAAGAGGCTCTTGCCTGTTTGAAAATATAATTCACAAAGGTGGCAACAATAATTTGCACAGGGATGACGAGGGGAAGCATCCAGCTGTCAACATGTACTATACAAGCACATTGCTGGTATTTAGGAGAATGTACAGAACGTACACTGAGGCCTCATTTCACCCTATAGGCTAAACTGATCTATTTTTGAACATGCACAGTCTGACCATATTTCATCCCAGGGATTGCTCGTGATATAGAATGGGGCTGATTTTTGCAGTACTCCAGTGCCATCTGTATACTCGGACATATTTGAAATAGACATGTGATGTATTTGATTCAATATTTATTTCTGCCAGCTAGGTTGCAGAGGTTGCTGCTATTAAATGTTTGGGTTTCATGCTGCTGCTCAGGGAGATTATTTTTCCTGGTGGTCTTCTCTTGCTTTTTTTTTTTTCTCCCCAGCACAATTCTGCTCATTAGCGTTGGGCCTGAATCTCCCCTTGTGTTTGAAAGTAGCACGAGAGTGCAAGAGTGAGCAAGAACATCCCAAGATTTCTGTTTCTTTACATAAATCAAATTCTTTTACAATCCTCCAACACAGCACATTAAAATACGCCTGTCTCGCTCGCTCTCTCTCGGCAGCGTTCTCCCGGATTGCCTGCGAGAGGAGTGGAGACCTTTGGGAATTGTTTAGCAGCGATTCACTGGGTCAGTGTATTAGAACAGACTCAAGTCTATCAGCCAGATGGTGACTTCAGAAAAAAATTGACACACCATTTCAAACTGATTTCACGCAAACCCTCCTGAGGGGAACCAGTGGGAATCCGGCAATCAGATCTGTTGTGAATAAATATTACAAAATTGTCAATTACAAAAGGGATGTTTAAAATGTTTGACTGATTTAGAAGCCTATTCATTCCCCGCCTTATACTTTGATGGCTGGTCTTTCAATATCAGTGACTGATTGCTTTCCTTGGCCAGAGAAATCTTTTAATTTTTTTATTGCAAGAAGTTACTGCACTGCCTTTCTGGGCTCTTAGAGTAAACAGGCATTGGAGATAAAGGCTAAGCCAGGTACAATTTAGAGCATGATGTCTTCTACAGATAGTGGCTTAAAAATGAGCATTGGACTTAATAAGGTAATCAGGTCTGAACACCTTCAAAGCAATACAGGACCAAGACCTCTCATCGATGTGCATGTAAATGTCTGTCTTTTCAGAAAGAAGTTGGAATGTACTTCCAGGTGCCAGATCATCACGTTAGATATTCAGCTAAAAAAGATATTTGTCTTGCATTGCAGTTCACAGTGCAGGAGATCTTGGTAGCCCTGTGACTCTTGTCGATTCATCATTGGAAGCTCAGCTAAAATACTCTGTCACCTCACTGGCCCTGAGCCCTGGAAGGCCCTGCCCTTTCCACGGTCATTCCTCATTCCCAGCCCCCTGCTCTGATCCCTTTGTCCGCATGTGCCCATCCAGAAGGGTCCTGGCTCTGCAGGGCTCGCTCCCCTCTCCCTGTCATGGGTCACCTTCTGACCACGTGTGACCACAGCCACCCACCGTTGCCTTTGGCCACCTAAGGATTTCCATACATCACTGCAGATCCCTGGTCAGAGACCTTTTTCTTATTGATCTTTGATTTTACAGATGTTAATGGACAACCATTGTCATCTGCTGTGATGGAGCCCAGATCCAAGATGTGGCCACAGCTCACTCCTCATCTCTGTCACTCTGAGGTGACTTGTTTTATTGTCCCAGTGCTGTATCTCCAGTTGTGGCCCTTTCACAGAACTCATACCTATTGTAGTTCATACAATAAACAGTGAGGTTCACCCCTGAATGACGCCCTTACTCCCATGTGGCTCTCAGTTGGTCTGTGCTGGTCAGTCTTATTGGTCCTTTGCTCCCAAGAGATGGAGATATGAGCACTGGAAGGAAAAATGAGACATGAGTCAAAGTTATGCCAAAAAATGAGTTTGGGAGTTTTTTTAGCTATTAAATTGTCTAAAACTTTGTTAGGAGGGTGCGAGTATACGCAAGCTACACAGTAATCTATAGTATTCACCTAATACAGCTAAAGTAGAAATATTTCATTGTGCTTCGAATGTAACGAAGATTTGTAGAGATGTATACACTATATACCCATCCTATACATAGGATATATGTGCTGTCCATCCAAGCTCGCAGCTGGGTAACACCTGTGAGCGATGCCCATTTTGGCTCTATCAGCTGTAAGTCAGCGCTCACTTGCCCTTCTCGCCTTGGTCCTTCTGGGGCGGTTACACCACTGCACTCGTCCCCTTCCAGCCCCAGGAACGCTGTCCCTGACCTGGGGACACCCTCCAGCCCAGCTCTGCCTCTCCTTGAAGCTCTATCTCCCCACGGCTGTGTGGGATGATCCCCACGCCTGGCAATGGGAATGCCGTGGTGCCGCCGGAGCAGCCCCGGCACACCGACATGGACACTAGAGGTGTCCACTTACCTCTCTTGCTGCTCTTTGTCACTGTCCCAGTGCCTCAGGGTCCAACCAGCATCTCTTTCTTGGGATTGCCTACACCAGAAAGCAATGGTTTGTATGGCCATAGCCAGGTTTTCCTTGCTGAGGTCTGAGGTTCTCTCCATCTCATCCTGCCATGAGGTCCTTCTCTGTTAAGATCCATCTCAGGTGCTAGAGAATCTCTTTGGTGGCACCAGGACTGGCCATCAATCTTCCGCAGGGCTCTTCGTCACCCAGAACTCTCAGCTCAAATGAGAGTTTCTCAAATTCAGGAGCTCCTTTGCACCCCTCAAGCTCTGTGCCGGGCACTCGGTGTATCTTGCGTAGGTCCAGCTCAGCAGCGCTTCACACAGAGGCAAACCTGCAAATATGGGAAACCACCTGCCTTGGGGGACCTGTGTAAATAGACTCCTGGGGATGCCAAATCAAGCTGCACGGTGATTATTTCCAGGAGCCTCTTGGTCGGCGCTATGAAAGGAAAAAGCAAAGGTCATCCTGAACTTTAAACTCAACACCATGCCCCATCCGCCTGCTGAAGCACTTTCTACCCAGACATTAAATCTTGCTGTGATGAGGGCAAGATCATCGTTTCAAAAGATCAGGCCCTTGCCAGAGATCCGCGTTAGAGCCTGTATTTGCCCATAGGAGGGACCACATTTGGCCATGGAGCCTCATCCAGCTCAGCCTCCACCCTCAGCCTGCTGTGGGGGCACTGTGCCTGGCGGTTGCTGCTGCAGATTTGGGTTGATAGGAGTTTTTTTTGTTTAAAAATGACTTCAAAAATGCCCTTTGAATCGTGACAATCTGAAACCACCATTGTCAGCCACTCAAATTGCCTCGCACCCTCCTAGGTTGTCTCTGAGGTTTCACACTCTTGCACACTCTCTCCCTCTTATCCCCCGCCCCCCACACCACCCATAATAAGATTTATGATTGGGTTATTCTTCATGGTATATTAGCCCTTAGCCAGAGTCAGTGCTGACAGAAATGTTAGTCATTTGGGCTCTGCTTAACCTGCTAAGAAGAACTGAATTTACAGAATGGGACGAGGCTTTTTATGATTTCATTCCAGAGCCAAATCAGATAAGAATAATTATCCTCTCCTGGGATATTAGACAGCACCTCCCCAGGACCGGCAGCTGACAGCTGTTTTATTGGTTGAGTCACTTGGGTCTGGAATCAAGGATTAATTGTTCGCATGTCTTGGTGGCTCCAGGAACAACAGTGAAAGGTTCTTTCTGGAGATGTGAGATAATTTATTTTCAATTGCTTTTATACACAAGATTTCACTGGACAAGGTGAATTAAAAATAAAATCGCATAAATAGCCCCACTCCTCGCATCGTCTCCATCCATTGTTAAGCACTTCGTGCATTTCAGATCTGGGACTCTTTAACAGAAAAAAAAATGCAACTTTGAAGGGGAAAGAGGCTCCTTTCGAGAGAAGTCAAAGCCCAGTGTCACCAAACTTCCTTTTTGCCTGTCTCTCCAATACAGGAAAAGCAAAACCCAGTGTCTGCCCCCTGCCCTTCCTTGGCACCTGCCCTCAGAGGCTTTTATTCAGAATTAATTTACTCCTGCCTATCACCTGCTTGAGATTATTCTAATGATAATGGCCGTGATCCAAAGCAAATTAAAGCCCAGTGGCGAGGCTCTTCCCGGCTGCAGCCGGCTCCGCGCTGGGCTCGGCGCTGCTCTTCGCGGCCCGGCCCGCCCTGGGGACACAGGCTGTGCCGGGCAGAAGGGGCCCGCGGTGCCAGCGGGGCGGCCGCTGCCTGGAGCAGCCGGCGCTCGGCCCCGCGGCCCAGCCTGTCACGGGGCTGTGCCAGCACCTCGGAGCCGAGCGTCCCCGAGGAGACCCCTGCGCGGGGCTGTGCCAGCACCTCGGAGCCGAGCGTCCCCAAGGGGACCCCCACGCGGGGCTGTGCCAGCACCTCGGAGCCGAGTGTCCCCAAGGAGACCCCCGCGCGGGGCTGTGCCAGCACCTCGGAGCCGAGCGTCCCCGAGGAGACCCCTGTGCGGGGCTGTGCCAGCACCTCGGAGCCGAGCGTCCCCGAGGGGACCCCCGCGCGGGGCTGCGGGAGCTCCCGGACAGCTCGTCCCAGAGGGGCTTTCGTGTAATCACTGTGTGCCCACACAGGGAGATATTTGGGGGTGCAA
Organism: Tinamus guttatus; assembly: GCF_059628265.1. Lineage (NCBI taxonomy): Eukaryota > Metazoa > Chordata > Aves > Tinamiformes > Tinamidae > Tinamus > Tinamus guttatus. Next base: position 2,515,771 of record NW_028288864.1, on the reverse strand, counting down.
AAGCCGGGATATGCAAAGAAATCAAAAGGCAACGTTTCACATTGCAGTCCTCCTGAGCTCTTTGCTTCATGCGGGTCCATGGCACTGTCACTTTGGAGCGCCGCAGTTTTAAGTGCACCCCGAGGAAAAAAAGTCGGGCTAAACCTTGGACTTTGTCTCAAACCTTGTTCCACAGGAGGGCTTTGCGGCTCAGGAGCCAGGCTGGCCTCTCGCAAAGCTGAACCCAGGGGAGCAGCCCCTGAAGTCAGCGATGAGCAGCCAGAGCTAGCAGGTCTGCAGGCAGACATAGTGTAAAGGTGCCTGTTGCAACTTGGCTTTGCACATATTAAGAGCATGAAAACCACACGGACCCACAGAGGTTCCAGGTCTCTGTGTTTTACAGCCACTGCAGGTCGATGGCTTTGAGTCTCAGAGGCAGATGCTATTCCCTCCTTTACTGTCCCTTCAGGGTACACGAAGGACTTTGTGGAGGGGAGATGGGTGCCCAGCACATCCTGGGTGTGTCAAGATGTTTTCCTGCCATGTTGAGAAACTGTATTTCTAAATGTGGTTTGAACCTTTTCCTGCTAAAGCATTAGTGTAAAAAAAGGATGGTGGCTCCCACGGGAGACCGATCCCTTATCAATATCTTTCATGCTTGCTGAATGAAGAACAAAAAGTGGCTTTTTAAAGCCAGTCTGTGTCACCATCTGTTTTCTGATGGAGTTGGGTTGCACTGTTGCGTTTGTGGCCCAGGCTACCAGGAATACCTGAACCTGCCTTGGCCATGGGTGTGTTTGGGCCTGAGGATCAGCAGGTCCAGCTCAGGGGACAGCGATGGGATCTCTGGGTTAACAGGACTCCTTACTAGTACCGTGCCAGCACGCAGCACCAACCCTGTCCTGTCTCAAGAGATGTTTTGTTGTTATCAGTGCAAATTATGGAGCACAAATATGAATGTGCAGGGGACAGGAATACTTTAAAACGGGCTGCAGTGCAGTAAATATAGAAGAGACATGGAGCACAGACTTCCACCTCGGTCAGGAAAGTGTCTATATTGCCCAGCAGCCCCTCAGTTTTTTGTGCTTAGCAGATGAAGGAGCTGAGGTCTTTGTGTGCCCGACACACAGCTCGGCCAAAACTCAGGCCTGGCACAAAGTGAGCGAAACTCCCACTGAAGCCAGCAAGCGTCTTCGCCCACTTCTGCCAGGGCTAACTTTGTCCCCAAGGCCATTACCCGGAGGCTCTCAGGCGGTGCGGGTGCACAGTGCTGATCTGTCAGATGAGGAAGTTATGAGGAAGCAATGGAGTGTCACAAAGGGATTGAAGAGAATTGATACGTGAGCCCTGATAATTATGAGGTTGCCAGTCCGGTGTCATTTCACGGCTGGGCTGGCTCTTTGTGGTGTATGATACCCATCAACGCAGAAATGGAAATGAAGATAAATGGGGCAATGGCAGAAGCAGTTAGATCTATCTTGCAGGCTGATTGCTGAAGCTCTCTGTTGATTGAGAAATGGGCACCCTCCATCAGCAATGAGGGGTGAACTTGTGAGGCAGGAAGTGTGACTTGCTACAATCTGCTGTGGGAGCCACAACGAGTCATTGAGAACTGCGGTCACTGGGCTGAGCAACTTTAAAAAAGCAGGTTGCCAAATTGTACTTTTCCGAGGCAAAGCTGTTGCTCTTATGCAGGTAGTTTTCATGGTAGGGCCAGCAACAGGCACAAGGTTAGAGCAGGACAGTGATGCTGCTTGTCTGGGAGGAACGGGAGTTACAAGGGAATGAAGAGGCCAAGGGCAGTGGAAATTTTAAGGCAGGTAAGAGGTAATCTGAACCAAGACAGAGACTCGTGGAAGTTCTCCTGCGGAAAAGCAGGTGTAAGAGAAACAAAGACTTAACTTCAGAAGAAGTGAAAAAGAGTTTCCACAGCATGGTAACCGATCTTTTTCTAGCATGCCTGATCTTAGAGCTGTTAATCCTTCTGTGCAAGGGATGGGACACTGAAGCTCCACTGAGCTGTGCGACTCTTAAGGTCACATCAGTTTTCTCCTTCACTTTTAGGAAAGTGTGGATGGTGAAAAGTTGGGAAATGGATGCACACTGGCACATGCTGCCTCATCTCGACCTAAACTCACTGCACCTGTCCCTGAAGCCATTGCCAAAGGGCATCCCTGAACACTTGGCAAAACTTTAGAAGGAGCAAGATATTTCCTGCAGGAAGGGATATGTGAGAATTACAACTAGGGGAGGGACATCAGAAGACACCATTCATTAAAACAAACAAAAAACCAGGATACTATGAAAGAATTTGCATAGAGATATTGCAATTGAAAGTGTACAGTTACTCACAGCCAGACAGACTCACTCCAGGACTGAAAATAGGGATCTACTTTGGAAGCTTTGTCTACAGAGAGGTATTGGAGTCAACACAGGGGAAGGACAGTTCTGAGAAAACAAATATTTTCGTCTTGATTCCCAGCCCTTAGCAAAGGGGAAAGGAACTGAACAGATGATGACATGATTTATTAGCCAAAGGTGATGCCCTCACCATGCATGAAATGTCCAGGAAATAAAGTCTCTCAGACCTCAATTAGCAATGAGATTCCAGTGATAGCGAAGCACTGATTCCTGCCTCCGCTTGAGGAGAGCACGACCTGATTATGGGAGTGCTCAAGGGTGTCTCTGTAAACATGAACAAACCCAGGGTGAACCGTTGGGTTGAAGTTATCTGCCACCCTCCACCCCTGCCCTACTTCCTTGGGTTTGGAACATGTGAAAGTGTCAGCCTGTGTTCACTGAGCGGCCTCCACCTCGAGGGAGTCTTTTCAGACTCAGGAGATGGAGATTTGGGGAATTAACTTATTCTTTAAGCAAATGTGCATGGTATTTTATACAGCTACCAGGTCCCCGATGGGCATGTTGCTCTGCATCCGCATCATCCAGGAAAGAGAAGGTCTCAGATCAGGCAGAGAAAAAATCTTCTTCAGTTCATCCCATAGCTGACAAATAAGGGTGATAGTTTTGTAAATCAGTCATGAGATCTCCTTGGAAGAAAAAAATCCAGGAGCAGAGTCAAAAGTTTAGAGTTTAAGCTTAAGACACTTTATTTTTTCCTCATTATTTTTTAATTTCACACTGCACACAAGAGTCTAACAGTACAAATTTAGGCTATGTCTAACTTTTCCCCTCTAGGAAGTGTCATTGTGTGCAGGTGACACTCCAGGGTTTGGCTTTCTTGCTGCACCTACAGCATTGTCCATCTCTTGCTCAATTTTTGACTTAATTTACCACAGAGGATCTTGGCATCTATGAAATGGACTATAGACATACTAATAAATCAGCCAGATAACAGGACTCAGTGATACAGACATACTGCAACAAAAGCAAGCAGGGAAATATTTGTTGTTGTTGTTTTTTTTTTTAATCAAAACCTACACTTCTCAAATCCTCTGCTCTTAATGTGGGACGCTGCCAGTTTAAGAGGGGGGAAAGCAAGGATTTCCAATGCAAAATTCAGGACAGTTGAGAGGAGATGTAATAATTGTCAGTCCAGAGAGCATCCCGGTGCACATGTTCGAAGGATAAGAGTGTCACCAGAGTCTATTGTCTGTCCCCTCTCTGTTAAAGTAGAGATAAGGCTGGGATAAATCTCACTGGGACATTCTGCCCTATGATGTTATTTCATGCCACATCACCTAATAGGTGTATTTTCACACTGCTTGCTACTGCTGTGAGGCTCTGCAGCTCCTAGCCAGGCTGACAATCTCACTATATGGAGAATGGAATAGTGACGGCTAATTGATTTTACAGCAGTACCGAAGGACAGACAATGAAAGTACCATCAATTTAATCCACTATTTAATGGTTCCAATTTAGCCTCTGTAAATGCTCACTAAACTAATTTCTCTGGGTTCAGCAATCTGAAAAGCTATCATATCTCTAATCTCCTTCAATATATTCATCTGGAAAAGGGAATTTAGCCAATTCTGATGTGCGGAGATGATCTGTTAGCACAGTGTAAATGTTTATAACACGGCAATCTAGTTCGTTTATAAGGATATGAAAAGTTTTATTGGGGAGGGCACTGAAGTGGAACCACGGGATAATAGGCAGTTACCCAGCAGTCTCTGGGAGCCAGGGAGCGGGCAGGCATGCAGAAAAATACTAGGATTTACTTTAATCCCAAATTGTAAGCTAAAGTTCTGCCCAGTACATGATGCACCTGGGACTGCTGGAACAAAGGATTCTCTTCCGTCCCTTCATGACCCAGGCTTTCACACTACAGCATGATAGCAACAGTCATTTTGTTTCCACCCAGAGGCTGAAAATTAGTTTAGTTTTAGTGCACATGGACCTCTTTGCCCAAGTTGTCGCTCATCTGAGGGCACTTTCTCTTCTGAAGGGTTTTGGGGATTTGGATTTTTTTTTTTTTTCTAGTTAGGTTCGGTTGCCCAAAGCCAGGGAGCCCTGTACTGAATGTCCTTCCCTGTGGCTCATTCAGCTCTTGGACAGCCCATTGGCCCTCCTGATGTCCAAGAGGACTTTGGTCTTTGACCGTGGTGGGAACAAGCCACAGATTGTCTTTAAGCAGTAAAATCCACTTGATAAGAAAATGAATCTCCAACATCTCATCTCCACCTTCCCTTCCTTGGAGGAGGGTATTTCCTATGTGTGGGTCCAAAGCGGAGCCTAAACCCAGTTTTCTATCACACTCTGGTTCTGCAAGCAGTTCATGGCCTTTAGAAACTTGATTATATAATCTAGATGCTCCAACTCTTTTTGATACGTTGTTGGAACTTAGTCTGAAGGAACTGGAGCAGGGACTCTGGGGTTCTGCCTCCCTCCACAGGAAAATGAGCTGGATTTAGAGTCTTCCAGAGATGACGCTATTCATTTTCAGCTGAGACACTCTGAGAAAATGTATTCCCTACAAAAAAATGCTACTAATCCATGGCTAAATGCACCAAGTTTGACAGCTAGGTTCCATGTAAGCAACGGCCCTCTTTCTTGCCTGTGCTACTGCAATGAGCAGAGACTAGTATATGCTTGGTTCTGATCCTAGAAAATTGTGGCTGTTTCTTAAGATGCTGCAGACACTGTGATCATGAGACAAACCATTTTTTACATTCAAAAAATTAAGAAGTACCATCAAAATTGCACTTTTCAGGGGACATTTGCCTTGGGGGCAATTCACCACCTCTAAATTTTGATGGTAAGATGGAAGAGACAAAGTCCTTCATCGTGGACCATCATGAAAGATGGGGAAGACAGTAGTCTACAGCTGAGTGTTTTCTCTGTTTCATATATAACACATTGTGAGTTTAGAACCAATTTTATTTCTATGCTTTCATCTAATAATAATTTAATCGGCACATGCTGCTGTGACACCAGATCTACCCATATAGACATACACACAGATGCGTGTGTGCGTGGACGTGTCGGACTGGCTTCCAACGTGTCAGCAGGGCTGCCCTTGCGTCCTTGGGTGTCCCCGCTTGCCACCACTGTGCCTGGCTTGCAGCTTCCTGGCATCTCAGCTGGAGCTGCAAACCCGTCCAGGGAGCCCAAGAGCAGGGATGGCATTAACGGCATCAGGCTGTCAAATATCTTTTATGGGAAGAGTAGTTCTGGACTGCAGCAGCTTTGTAGTTTGACCATCTTTTTTCCCCTTTAAATTCAAAGACAATTCCACAAATGAGCTTCTGCTTGATTAGTGTTTTAATGAATATATCTGGATATACCACAAGTCCACCAGCCGTGACTCCAGAGCCACAGGCTATGCTATCCAGATGCCGCCTTTGTGCTGTCAGTTCGGGGCGTTAATGTCAGATACTCCGGGGAAGAAAGAAGGGGCATCATCAAGGAAGAGGCGTTCTGCGAGACCGCAGTATTTTTTTTTTTTTCCCTTGGACCAAACTCTCCAGCTCCAGCCCAGGCCCTGGGAGTTCCAGATGGGCGATGAAACGCGCTGGGCCGTGCGGCCGCCCGCGCCGCTCCGCTCCGGGCAGCCGGCGCGGAGCCTGACCCTCCGCGCGGCGCCGGCTCCAGCCAGGCCCTCTGCCGAGGCTGCAGAGCCGATTAATTGGCTACTGTTTGTTGGATACGTTGCGGATTTTAGAAGGGCTGCCTGCTCACTAAGTATGACTGTGATTACTCTGGATAGAGAAATGCTAAGCGAGGTATTGCAGCGCATGTCTGCTCCTGCTCCTGGACTGATCCCTGCAAAGTGACACCGCACAAGGCGGTTTATGGCAGCAGGGAACATTTTTTTTTTTTCCCCTAGTAAATTATATTTAACATTCCACAGAACTTTATTGCATTTGGTGTTAGAGTTTATGAAAAAATCTGTATTTAACTTCAAGCCCTGGTAAACATCTTTGCTTATGTTGTTATGTGATTCCTTATTTGAGTATTTCGATTTAATTTCACAGTTCATATACCTTAAAGTTTTGATTTTTCTCTTTTCCCCTCCCCTGCTGTTCAGGGGGGCTGGCCAGGGCCTTGGTCTGCGCTGAGCTCTGCTCTCCCACCGCACAGAGCCGGGTGGCGGATCCCAGCGCTGCCTCCTGCCCCCATCGCCCAGCCCCGGGTACCTGCGTGCGGGGAGGAAGCTGCCAGGAACCCATCCCCAAATCCACTGAGGTCCAGGAGAGGCTTCCACCTGCACCAGCAGGCTCGGAATGAAGCCGGCACAGTCTCAGCCTCTGCAAAGGGCAGAAGTGGAGGCTGAAGAGCCAAGAGGATGGCAGAAATAAAGGATACAGGAACCCTTAAATATGGAGCTCAGTGACAAATCCCATCTGGCTGGCATCCAGGTGCTAGGGCCTGGCTGGTGAGCGTATGGATTACTTTGATAGCACAGCATGGCTTAGTGTCTTGGGTCTGTGTAACTTGCACCTCTGGCTCCATCCTCACACTCTTTCATCCGGGATGACATATGTTCCCATCCTGGGAACAGCCTGCCCGAATTCTCCTGCAGCTCTGGAGCCAAGGGAAGAGAAGTGCAAAGGTTTATCCCCCTTGAATTATTAATCCCAAAAGTTAGGATATTGCCCACAAGGCTATATATATGTATATATGATATATACATATGATCTTGGGTAATTATGGGGACTTTTGGCAGTTCTGCTTTTATTTAAAGGACCTACATGTAAGGCCTAGCTTCCCCATTTATCCATTCTTCCTGCAGGATTATTTCCCTTCTGACCCAAACTGCAGCAACACTTTTGTAGCTAATATTCCTGGGACTGTATATACATTTCCCACTGTAATTTATAGACCTCTAGTTTTTCCTCCAGCCTAGGTTTAAATTGTCTGATGGATGCTATTGCAAAAAAATACTGATTTGGGGTTCGAGGGGAGATTTCCTTTTCACACGTAGATTTTTCACCTGATTTTTGCATGGGTAGAACCCTAGGCAACTTCATTGAATTAGTATTTGTTTTAGGAATGCCTTGCAGGGAAAAAGTGACCCATGCATACGGGCCACACAAATAGTACACAGCACCTTTATGTCTTTGACCAGACTTCTCTTTTTTTTTAAAAAAAAAAAAGTACCAAAATCCTGTATATTGGTGTCTTCCTATTTACTCCTACCTGGCTGGCTCACCAAATAATTGCCATTGCATTTCAAAGGACTGTCCCACAAATGCATATGTCATGCTGATACACAACTTCATTTCCTTTGGATGGTCTAGACTGTAAGTTTTAGTCTTGAATATGAAAATCCTTTCCTGGAATGGCAAAGGTCTCAATAAATCCAGCAAAAGGAAAACATTTTTTATTATCCTGGAGTAAAATCAATACAGACATAACTCTTGGTCAGGAAATGCCCCTCTCCAAAGAACAGGCAGTTAAACTACATCCAGACAGGGTAAAAGAAATTGTATCTTCGCCTCTCTAAATGAGGAGTCATACCCCACTGCTCATCTTCACACAAAATTCCCATTGACACCAATTTCACTTATTTATTGATTGCGTTTTTTTTTATGTGTTCAATGCCATAGCAACGGGCTGCATTCCATAAATTAAATGCAACATTGCATTAAGTTAAACTTCTCACAATGGATAACACACACACAGCACCCATCCTTGTTCTGCTCCCGAACACGGATAAATAAAACAGCAATTATCTAGAATCAAGCAAACACTTGCAGTGAATTCTGAAGCACAGGCTGCTTGCACATCTCTGGGTGAATGTGTACGCACAACTTGGTGACTCACACGTGAGCATAAAATCACAGTGACTGTGACACATCATGGTGCAAGGTGCTGATTCTGCAGGCAGCAGGGGCTTTGCTCTGCTTGGTGCTGGGGTGACCCTGTTTAACGCCAAGATACTCCTCACATGTAAAATTAAGCAAATGAGCAGAGAGAGAAGTCCTGGATCATCAGAATAACTACAGCTTGTCTGCATTTATGGGTGTCATTCATTTTAGTGACATCATTGCTCCATGGTAACGAGTATATTTTAGATTAGAGAAATAGATGGCATGAAAAATAGATTAGTTTTATTTAGATAGATTATATCATTATATAAACAGATAGACCACTCTATTTCTACTCATCTTCCACCTCCCAGCTAATAGGACATAGTTTTATTTATACACAGAGGCATAGAAATTGTTTCCATGTAAATGTTTCATAACTATATTGTAGCTCGGTGGTTTATTTTAACAGGTCACTCCAGTTGTACCAAGCTGAATTAGCCTAATGTGTTTGAGCAAAGAGGAGAAGCGTTTCAGGTTGTCCAGCTTGACCAAAGTCAAGGAGGCTCGGGAAGGAGATGCCCGCGTGTGCCAAATGTGGGAGAGCGATTCTTAAAGACATGTCCTGGAGGGACACCCGGGGAATTCCGTGGGCAACGTTACTCAGGACTGATGCTGACCTATAGCGGGAATTGGGAATGAGTAAAAGACAAGAGTTTCTGCCAGCCCACACGGAGCTGGCACTGAGCAGCCAGGACACACCACAGGGTCCCCACGCCATGGTCAGAAAAGGGGAGACACCCCAGGGCGTCGATGCAGGGGTGAGCGCGTGGTGCAATAAACACCCAAGCAAACAAGGTAGCGCTCAGCCCAGCCAGGCTCTTCCCCACGGCATCCCAGGAGCGCGGGAAGCGCGCGGAGCTCGCGCGGCGCCGAGCGCGGCTCAATTACAGGGCAGACAAGGCAGTGTCACATGTGATTCACAATGTCGATTTCATGCTCGCGGTAACCATTTACGAAAGAGCTGCGGAGGTTTTACATTTGATAAGAAATCAACAGTGTTTGTGTTTGTAAAAGACCGATCACGGAGTGTGACAGCTCCAAGAGATTGCTGCGGAGCATTGACTACACGTCTGCAGTCTGTCATGGACCCATAAGTATTTATTTCAAATGTTGGTGTGTGTGTGTGTCTGGTTCTCTTTTTTTCTTTTTTCTTTTTTTTTTTTTAACCAGGATGTTTGAAAATAAACTGTCAGTCTCTATTTACAGCTGAACAAGTAGAAAATACAAGGGATTTTAGGTTAAATTGTCAGTTAACAGAATTCAAAATAGAAAAAAAATATGTACGGCGCTTGCTGGTTTATTACCTGCTGGAAAGAGTATTGTTTCTAAATTTGGAGATACAGATGTCTCTCTTTTGGGAAACACAGATTATCTATAGAGCCTATAGGCTCTATCCTGAACACCCCATGCACACTCTGCTACCCCAGCACCTTTGCATGTAATGAGGAGGGAAGTAGATGGTTGGGGACTGATCCAATCCCAGCCATAGTGGTGCAAATCTCAGTATTTTAATAGAAATGCTCTAGATTTATCACAGAGCTGAGATTAGGTTTAGGCCCCTCTACTCAAGGTCTGACAAGGTTTTGGAGCTGGGTTATGAGCGGTAGGTTCTCATTTCAGAGACATCTGAGTGTCTTGAGAGTGCAGCAACATAAAACTGTTCCTCCACATTTACCCCAAAGTAGAAAGTGTCACTTGTCTACTTACTTATTAAGTAACTTGTCACTGCCTGAATTTCGAAATCTGCTCTCCGAAAGAAGCAAGCACCCAGGACAGTTCTTCTTATTCCCATCCCAGGGTAGATTTGGGCTGAAGGCATGAAAAGAAGGCAGCCAGGTACAGTTCCAATTCTCATGGGAGCTTCCTGTGCCTGAGTCCTCCCCTTTCTAAACTAAGTATAATCCTGCAGAATCTTAACTGAGCAAGTCAGAGAAATTCCCAGGTAATGCTATATACTGAGACTCACTCTTTTTATCAGAGAATAAATAAGATTAGGCAGGAGCCTTCCTAACTCTGAGTGTTCAGTTCAGAATACAATTAAGGACCAAATTTGAACTAAAACACTCAGGTGTTGCCTGCCAATCTCTGGCTTCATTTTAAACGTGAGCTTCCTCAAAACTACAGGAGGACAGGTGCTATCATAAACTAACAAATGCTTTATTTCTTGATGGATGCTCTGGGTAGTGAACAGCATCAGAGGAAGAAGGAGAAGAAAAAGGGAAATATAACATGAAACATATATATCTGGTAAGAACTTGGCTGGAATAAATCAGAGCATCTCACAGTTCAGTGGAGCGACATTGGTGAGCCCTGACTGAGGATCTTTCCCTTTTAACACACGTTATGGTCTGCAATCATGTCATGGAGAAAATCACAGACCCAGAAGAAAATGATTCTCTGCCCCATTAGGTCATAGAGGTCTGGAGTGCCACTATGGAAAGGCACTGGCTTTGGTTGAATCACGCTAGTTTTTCACCCAAAAGGCTGCCTTAAAAATCTGGCCCAGTGTTTCTATTCCAGATTCATGTCTTCAGTAGAAAAGACAAAAGCTGCAGGGCCAGCGGAGCTATCATGCATTCCCAGGGCATGATCCATCCAAAAACTGTGGGATGCAACATCCTGGGATGCAGAACTGCCGAGTGCCCCTGTGGTACAGATCAGGAGAGAGCCTTGGGCTTCTCCACAGCTACTGGTCCTAACAGAGCTCAGCTGAAGCAGAATTTGTCACCCTAAGGACTCAGGTGACTATACCCCATTTTCTAGGCTATCTGGAATCCTCTCTTCTCCTCCACAAACTGCCCTCCACAGTTGGGGCCTTTGTAGCAGAAACTAAATGCAAGTTAACTAAAGTTTATCAAAGGCAGGCTTAATGTTGATCTGCTGCTGTATCTGGCCAAGGAATTATATATTTATATACATATCTATGATGACGTCAATCTAATATTTGCATCCCAAAAAACAAGACTTACATTTGTTTCCCGGTATTTCATTGGGAAGTAGCCAACTGGCTCCCATGGCCAGTGCCTTCTCTCAAGTCTGGTGCTGACAGTAAGGTTTACAGGGACCTGTACTGAGGAGAAAAAGAAATCTGAATTTGAAAGGACCAAAGCCTCATTTGTGATGCATCCAAACTGACACGAATGTCTTCAGTTTATTTGTTTCAGGATAACTATTATCCACTATCCATACCTGAAGGATGGTGGATTCTTCTGCAAGACTCCGCTCCGTGGTGCTGCTCAGCTGCTGTTCAGGCTTGGCTACTCTTGGGACTCTACTATATAAGCACTGTAACAACATAGATGCCTTTTTTTTTCTCTGAGCTCCAGCTCTTGAAATCCTATGAATAAGAGAAAATTTTGGATTTCTTCCAAGTAAATTCCTAGTTTGTGGTTGTGGAGGAAAACCTGAAAGCATAAAGCTTACAGGCTAAACAAAAATAAACGTATATATTTAGAAAAAGCTACTGCATTTCAGATGAGTTTCTGAACATCTTGCCCGTCTTACGTCCATGTCATGAGTTTCTGGCTCCAGCTGTTGCAGGTGAGAGCTGGCAGTGTTCTCTATGAACTAAGGGTCCTCTGCATTCCTACAAGACGTGTTGCTAAGCCAGCGTTGAGAGACAGGCAAGTTGCCAGCAGTGACATAATGTCCCCTGTCCCGAGGCTGCCCTCTGCCCCGCTCTTCGTGGTCAGGCTCTCCCCAGCTGAGAAGTTTCATACGTTTCTTGCAGAGGATCACCTGCCCCTGGAGAGCCCTAAGCACAGGCCCATGCCCTGCCCTTCGCGCAGCAGCCGTGCCCAGGTCCTGCTGGGGACCAGCTCTTCCTTTCATTTCATTACTGCATCCCCATGGAAGTCAACAGTGGTCAATGCACTGAGCAGAGGAGAGACATTAACCTGGATTAACACGCTCATCCTCAGGCAACGTGCTCCCAAGAACCTTCACCTTTCCATGCGTTCAGGTGCACAGCTGCAGCCTCCCTTAGATCCACATGCTCCCCAAAGACGAGCCCAGGGCTGAATTCTGAATTCCTCGTGACCAGGAGAGACGACCACATTGTGGCTGTCTTGTCAAAGGCCACGATTTGGGACTGCCTGTTTGAAAGCAGTGAATTTTCTTCATGGTTATTCCCTGGAGGGGTTGTTTTGTGGGTTTATTGACTAAATAAGGGTATTGATTTGTTAAGAGCTTTTCTTCCTCCTTTCATTGGGAAATATTGCTGTGTCTTTCCTCTTTTCTGTACTCTAGGTTAGAAGTTCTGTTAGTGACACCATAAATTTCCATCTCCGCTTTTCTCTGCTGTGTAAACAAGTGTTTGCCTGTCCACGGGGGTTAATTTGGTTATGTTAAGTGCTCTGCAGCTCCCTCTCGGGTTCCCCACTGGCAGACTCCTGCTCCAAGGGAGCGTCACATGCTCACTGGGCAGGAACCCTCCACACGCTCCACATCACTACGTTTCTCCCAGCACCCAGTGAGAGCACCATCTCTGCACAAGCACTTTCCATACCTGGGTGTTGCAACAGCTCTTCTCTTTAAGCAGATGTTACATCATCCTTCTTTCTCCAGCACTTGCGCAGAGACACGGATGTCGTCATTCTGAGGATGTCAAGATGCTCATGGGTGCAACCTTGTGTACGTGGCAGGGGAACCCTCCTTAGGCACTGCTGACTTTGACAGCAGCTGCACTGAACCTGAATTACTTTCTTTTGCAGTCTAGTATGGCACGTAGCCATTCATGCCCAGCCAAAAGCATTGCTTCCTGTAACTGAGAGCCAGAACTTCCATTGGGAAAAGAATGATCTTAGAAAGAACATTTTGGAGATAATGCATGATAAATGCTGCTAATGATGAACGAAGGTCATATTATCATTCCCACTAGCCTGTTTTATAGGGTGAGACGCTGGTTATTGCTTGCCATTGCCACGCAACACTTGGTGCTGGTGTCCATAAGTGCAAAGGATTTTTCCTTACAGAAATTCATGTTCTCTGAAAGGCTTATAGCCTTTCTGGGTGAGCTTGGATTAAACCCAGGGTACCCTTCCTCACAAGAAGGAAAAGCAGGTATGTGAGGGGAAAAGCATGGAAAAGTCATCGGTTTCTGAGTTTTGCAGACATTTGCCCACTTTTACAGATTCCTTGTGGACCCTTCTTGAGAAGAGGATGGGTTTTGTTTGCCTTTGCTTTTCTAGAAATCAAGCAAAAGTCCCAGCCACAGAGGAAAAAGAAGTGGCTTTGTTCACAGAGTATTTTCAGCCAGAGTAGGATCATTGGGGCCTGAAGTCAGATGAGCTTTCTAAATCATGCTCTTAAGGACCTCCATGATCATCTCCTTAAGGCTAGTTCTCCCCTTCTCTAGATTACGCTTCATCAGTGAAACAAACTATTTTAATCTCTTGGGATGCTGGAAAAGATTACAAAAAGTCCCATTAATCTTTGTCTTGGCTTAACTGTGAGCCACGTCAGATTTTTGAGGTCTATGCCTGAACTGGACTGTGAGCCAAAGCAAGACTGTATGGACAACAGGTTATGTTAACAACATGTGCTGCAACCAGCTTCACTGGGCTAGATCTGTCCCATTTCCCACTACGCATCCCAAGGGCCAGGCATGATTTGAACACCATGTCATGCGGGAGTTCATTTTCAGAGTATTGCAGCACTACAAGAGTCCACAGAATCAGACAGGGAGCAATACAACCCCAACTCCATGCAACACTTCAGAAGTGCATTCTTGTATGCCATATCCCTCAACAGCCTCCTAAACTGTCAGTGCTGTAGATCACAGGGAAGCTGGCTGTGTTGAGGTACCACTGTACAGATATTGAAGGTTTTACGAAATTGTAGAAAACATGTCCCAGAAGGCGCTGTGTCAGCTCCATTATTGGTGCAGCAGCAGATCTCTGTAGGCAGTGGAAACAGCTAATGCAACACAGAGGCTGCGCTACCTCTTGGTCTTTTTCAACATCTTCCCTGTGATCTTTGCTCCACTGAAAGCAGGGAGGAGGGGGATGTCCTTGATCCCAAAGCTAATGCTCAATCCAGTAACTCTTCTGTGCACAGAGTCCCTGGGATAAAGTCAGCAAAGAAAAGGCATCATCATCATCACCACCTTGTGCTGAAGCTGCCCCTGAACTGAATGAGGCCCCACAGGAAGAGGAAGGAAGAGGCTGGGCCCTAGACCGTGTCTCCATAGGAGGGACTGGTGCTATACTTTGGTGATCACAAAAGATGTATATGCTACAGCACTGCAGACTGCAATGCACTTAACCTCACGTTTGCTGTAGCACAGGCCCTACCAGGACTGATTTGGATACAGCTCGAATGCCTTTACATTAGCATTTGAATCAGTCACACAAGGATTCAAACCATCCAGTTTAGTTGCATAAAACACCATTCACGTAGCCAGAAAACTCCATCCTGCTCTCCCGAGAGAGGACATTACGTCTGATCCTATGGGTCACAGCGAGAAACAACCAATAAAAGCAAGCTCAGGAATACTGCCCATAACAGCAACACAACATCTGCTGTATAAAACCTGCCTCTGGATGCTAGAGCCTGCTGCTGAGCTCACTTACTCCTGACTTACACTGGTGTGAGAGATGAATCAGGCCCTTGGTGTGCTTGGTGAACATATGTCCCAACAGCTGCTAGCGAGCTGTGCTAGAACCCAGTTGTGTGAGCAGCAGGATCTGCTGGGTTTCATCAAACCCAGAGTGTCACAGAAGGCATTAATAGGCTGTTCAGTGTGTGTTTGAAAGCACCTAGAGGATAACAGAATCACAAGCAATAAACAACATTGGTTTATAAAGAACAAGTCATGCCAGACCAACTTGCTAGGGTGTTTTTGGGTTGGTTTTGTTGTTGTTGCTGTTGCTTTTTTCGGATAAAATTACAAAATTAGTGGATGAAAAGTCTTACAGAAGATGCAAAGCATCTGAGCCTCAGCAAAGCATTTGATATTGATCCTCACAAAATGCTACCTCAGAAACTAATCCTAATTGCCTTAGCTATGAGCATTAGCAACAACATGGATTCTGAGGCATCCAAAACATTGAAAACTGAGAGGAAATGCTAAGGGTCAAAGGGAGCTGTGGCACAGCATTGGCACTTGACTCAAACTCATAGAGATACCTGTATTAATGCAGGGGTAGTGAGGCAATGGAGGAAGAGCCAACCATTAACTGGCCTGATTACGACTTATATTGATACCTTCAATAGAAATGTGGGGATAGTCTGTAGGGCACAATGGCTTGAAAATGAACAGATTCTTTCCCAAGGGCTGCAAGCTCCTCATGTGGGGATTAGGGCAGGAAATAGAGGTCATGGACACCACTTTTGCAAGTCAAGAATTGTTCACCATGGCCAAATTCCCAGTGGCAGTAAATCCCACAGCCAATCTCCTTTTGTTTAAGGGCTAGTTTTTCTAATAGTCTCTCTTATTTAATGCTGCTTCATTTTTATGACAAAGTCTACTGCTGCTCTTAATGAGGACTGTGGGCACAGCAAACTTCGAGAAGTTTTGCTCTGAACATGAAAGGCAGCTGAGGCTATAGCACCAGTCAGTGCTGACAGAGGTTGCTTGGTTTGCCCCTCGTGTGATTCTGTAGCTGTCACGTCTCCCTGCCAGGCACTGCAGTGACGCTGACCTTGATGAGACTCGAACCCAGGACCCTGTATCAAGAAGCAAAACACGTGTCTAGCACATGAGCTAAAGAAAAAAGTCCCACTTTTGTTGTCACTGGCAGGGGAGCTGACACTTTCTGGAATCCTAGATCTTCCTGCCAGCAAATTGCACAAATATATCTGTGTCAGAAGCCTCGGATCTGGTCTCAGATGAAGGCACTGGTCTTTCTCACAAGGGTTGGTCTTGCCACTAAGGCTTTTGTATAGGAGCAAATTGCAAAGGGGGATTTGGCCCTCCTTTTGCAAGCCTACAGTTCTTGCTCCTCACCTGATGATTAAGGAAGCGCACAGTGCTCTGCAGAAAGCCCCTCACGGCTGACACTCACCTGGAAAGTGAATGGAAATTAGTTTACTAGCTGTGTTCTCTCCCCCTTGGCCTCTGATCAGACCCTAGATTCTTGGTGGCTGCACCATGTCTGCTTGCCTCTACCCTGGCCCGATGCATGGGATCAGTCTGGACTCCTGTGTGGGACCTGGCAACACAAACCCATCCTCTACCAGCAAAGTAAGCACCAAAACTGCTGCTGACTTCACCAAAAGCAATCGCAGGTGCCAGCAAAGTCATGTCTGATCATGCCAGCCATTTGATTATTTACCATGCTTGTTTTTTAAATCCTTTGATTACTTCTGCACCTAACAGCGATGTTGATAGACATTGCTAAAAAGTGAGAAAAAAAAAGAGACAAAAAGTTGCATCAAATCAAATAAAGAAGTTCTCCTGCAGCCTATTGAAAAAGCGCTGGGACCAGGCCCACGAACACGCTTAGCAGGTTCAGCACTCAGCCATTTTCCATGGATCCGGGAGCAAGGGTGGCCGGGGTGAGGATGGCACCGCTTGGGCTGCGGCACAGGGGCTGGTCTAGCAGGACCAGGGCTCCCTCCATCCAGGATTTCCACTAAGCTCCAAAACCCACGGTGTCCCCACTGCCACCACGCCAGGGACCGCAGCCAACAAGGCCACATGGGGCTCCACACCGCCGCCACCATCACAGGTCTCCTTGGCCTGCACCAGGCCCACATTCCCTCTCCCTCCGCCGCTCCATTATCCCATTGCTGGTCCGGCACCAACAGAAGGCGAGTGGGAAGCAGCAGGGGCCAAAATGAGGTTTTTCCTCCCCACTAAAATCCCAGGCAGGATTACAGGCTCTTTTAAGCCTTTCCATGGTGGGAGCGGTGGTGGCGGCAGCTCCCCGCGCGCTGACCCAGCCGTGTGCAGTATTAGAATTGTAGAGTAATAAATGAACAGTGGAGGGGTTTGTAATGATGATTAGGGGCTGAAATTGGTTCAGATTTACAGTGTCACTCAGGAGCGGCGGCGGGGAGGGAGGGGGGAGGCATTCTGCGCGGCCTAATGGATCCATCAACTCGTTTTGGCTGCTCGGTGGGCCGAGCAGGGTCACCAGGCTTTCCGCTGGCAGCACAAAGCACTTCAATTTCGTTAGGAAATGTATCAATTTAACTGACTTGAGCAAGCGCGCCGCGCGGGCAAAAAAAAAAAAAAAAAAAAAAAAAAAAAGGAAAAAAAAAATAAACGGAAAAAAATAAAAAAAACACCTAATGAATCCGGACTCAATTTTCCGCCACACTGCCTCCGCCAGCGGCGGGGAACAATGTCGGCGGCTGGGGGGCGCGGAGAGGCGGCAGGGCCGGGGACACGGGGACGGCCGCGGCGCCCGGCCTCAGCACCGCGCGCGAGCTGCCCGCCCGCGCCAGCCACCGGCCAGGCGCTGCCACTCTCCTAACAATGATGTCATTAAAGGTAAATTGGCCTCTATTTCAGCAGGATGATAGTGCTAATTGAGTGGGAAAATATAATATAGGGAGCTGTTGTCTGCAGTTAAAGGGAGGAGGGGGACAGATTAAATGGCCTACAATAGTGGGTGTCAGGCACGGCAGATGTTGCTTTCCGCTGATAACTGCGCTGACATATCTCTAGCTTGTCAAGGCTGAGGTTTTCAGAGAGACTTACAGCAAAAGGCAGCAGATGGCCCTCCTGAATGGGAATGAAGTGCTTAAACAGCCTGGCTGCTGAAGGCAGCTAGTTTGTAAATAGAGGAGTCGGAGGTGTCTTATTGATCCCGCTCGCTGCCCACGAGCGCGGCTAAACCCGCCAGGCGTGCGGGACGGCGGCGGCGCTGGCAGATGCTGCCGCCGCGGTGCGGCCTGGGGCGCGTGGCGGGCACAGAGCGGGACTCCCCACGTCAGGGCTGCGGCGCTGGGGGAGCCGCAGATGTCCAACTGCGGAACGAAAGTCGGGGTGGCCGCCAAGCGCGCGAAGAGCAGGCGTGGGGAGCGCAGCGGCCGCACCAAGGTGGGAGATGCCTGGTTCTTTGTATGGGCACCTTCCACATGCGCCTCCTGCCGCATTCCCACCATGGGCAGTGTGGTGCAGGCAGTGCCTGGCTTGCCCGCCGCCAGCCTGCAGACAGGCCCTGGTGGGCAGCTGCCCAGCTCCAAGTACGCCCTTGCTGAGGTGGAGTTCCATTGAATGTGCCAAAGCAGCTCCTCCATTAGGTGCCTCGGACCCATCCTGCTCCTGGGAGGTGCTGTGAGCTATGGGAACGAATCAGGCACAAAAATGCACATGCATGTGGGGAGATGTTCATACAGAGCCATCACATATGTGCTCACCTGAGCCTCTACACCTGCACTGTCCACACCGTGTAGTTTCAAATGATGCAAGGGAGTGCTTTTTTAGGTCTATAGACATCATTCTTCTGCATGAGTGTGTAGCAAAGCTTGAAAATATACCTTGCCCTAGACGGCCACCAAAAATAAGTGGTGAACACACTTATCTCGCTAGTACATCCAGTGCAAAAACCACGCAAACAAGGTATTAATCCTATTCCCCTATACTCAGACCATGCAGCACTGCTGGGCAAGGCTGGGACACAGGGTGAGGAAGCAGGGACACATGCACAGCCAGCCTCGTGGCTGCCCACGCTGAAGCACAGAGCAAGCTGAAAGCCTCCAGAAGCGCTACCCGGCCAGGCCATCTTGATGCCATTCCCTGTGTGCTGAGCCTTTCCCATGAGCCTGTCTAAATATAAACACATGCGCACGCATGCTGTTATTAAATCTATCCAAACATGTAAGCATGCCTTTCACAAAATCACACAGAGTCTGGCACAAACACTTATCTGCTTACAAAATGACATAAATTGAGTCTGTATACACAAACACATACACTGACGCAGCTGGGGAAACACATTGTTAATATCCAGATAGACAGAGATTTACCATTGATAAGGTTATGCTCGTACGCCCCCTCCCATGCACCCTCCCTAACAAAAACCTACATCCCAGGACTAATCCTGCTCTCCCTCAAGTCACTGTGGGGGGTTGCTCCAGTTGCTATTGCTTGAGGTCGAGGAGCTTTGGACTGCGATCTCGCACGAGCAGAAACCAGGTGCGAAGTCTGCTGACTTGCATGGATTTAAATCGAGGTTCAGTTGTCAATTAGAGATATGTCAAGCTTGTATTCCCAGGCTGCTCAAAGCCAAGCGAACTATGGCCAGTGCTGGAACTCCCTACAGAGACCTGGCAAAGGATCAGGCCTGGATACTGCTTGGGGACAGGCTCTCAGAGAGCTTTGCACATGTCTCCAGTGTGGCACCACCACCACACTCATCATTTTGCTGTGGTCTCCCCCACTGTGAGGCACAATGCAACTATCCACTTGCAAAATGCAATCTTGCAGAGGGGACATGCAGAGGAGGCCCCCAGCCATGCACAGACTCCTCACTTCACTTAGGTGCCTACCATGTTGCACTAACCTGCAATGCACCTTCAACATGACAGGCTTTTTCTCCTTAGGTGAATCAAGAAGCATTCAGTACAGTGTCTCGCTCAAAAGGAAAAAGCCATCCGGAAGGTTGAACAGAAAGATAGCTGAGATGGGCTCTCCTGTAATGAGAAGCATCAGTGGCCTCAGTTCTGCTCCAGGGCACATGCATGGAGCTCATGTGAAGGGGCAGCTGTACCCTGCCCCTAGAGATGAGATTTGAACAAACCTTTTTGATTTCTATGGCATTTCCTCAGCGGGAAGGAACTTGGTTTATCCTGATGGGCTCTGCTACGTGAAATCAAGGCAATTTTGCAAATACTCCTTCTTGCACTTCTATAATAACAGTTAACAGGCAAAAATAGGAAATCCAAACAAATCCCAGCCAAGGCAAGGTAGACAAACTGTTTTTCCCAGACCACATCTTGCTTTGCTCTGTGTGCTGTCTTTTGACATTCCATTTTTTTCCCCCTTTTCGTGTGTCTTTTTTTCCTCCCCATATATTATTTTCAAGTTCTTTTTATTAACATCAGCCAGCAGTCTCCAGTCCTCTTCTCTTTTGCTTTATTTCTCTACCAGTTGCTCTCACTCAATTAGCCCTTCAACCTTGGTTTCTTTACTGCATGGCCTTGTTTACTCAGATAGTTCCAGCTCTCCCACATCCTAACTCCAGGACATCCTGTCAGTCACAGCACAGGCAGACAACCCCAATTGAATTTTGCTTTGGCATTGCTGGCGGTCAGGGATTTGGCTGCCGTTCCACCCGCAAAAGGAAGTCTGTAATTTTACACAGTAGGCTTGGACACACGATCAAAGCCTATGTGTGAAAACAAACATTGGCTGGACAGATGTTGAGCCAACACCCTCTGCTTCTCACCCAATGCCCTGGTTATTATATAATGCTTTCCTCTGGGCCTTCTCTACAAACTTCACTAACCTGCAGTTATCTGGTATCAGAAGCTCTCCTTCCTTTGGCACAACACGTTCCGAGCTCCCTCATCTCTTCAGAGGTGGTGTTCTCTTCTCAGCATCCTCCTGCCAAGTGGAAAATGGTTGGTACGTGCAACGATGTCCTAGATGGTCTGTTGTATTTTGATCTGCTCTATGGCCTTGCTAATGCCAAGAAGAAGCATCCAAAGAGAGAATAGGCCAATGTGTGGTGTTCTGACTTACGAAAAAGATTATAGATTCTCTGACCCATCCTTAAAAAGCTCATGATCCTTTTGAAAGTCTGTAGGACCATCAGTTATGCAAGAAAATCACCATGAACTTCCTCCTTCCTTTGGGATCACAGGTCCAGGTCTGCTCCCCCTGCAGTTACCCAGGGACCCCCATTCCAGAATACTGGGGACCAATGCCCCAATTATGCACAGAATACATAAAGAAACTCACTTTGCACAGAGAAAGAAACTCCCTAACAGATAGCCCAGCATTTACAGTAATCAAGAATGATTCAATTGACAGGTTTGTGTGGTGTTTGTTAATTTACTTGAGATTCATTCCTGGGAACAGCTGGCTGTATCCCAGCAGGACTGTGACTCTCACTAGCCCACCTGCTGCTAGACAGACGGGCTTTGGGTACAGTTGTAGTTAAAGTTTAGCAGGCAGATATTTCTGGCCATTAAAAATGGAAAACTTCTTGAGAGACTCGTATTCAGAGAATGCTTTGGAAGCAGAGGCATTGGCTTAGGCTTTGATAAACATCTTCACTTGGGTTTGCAGGGCAGTTGAGGAGTCGAGAGCTTGTTTTGTAATTGAGCATTGCCAGTTGAATTACCATGATGATGGTATGTAAAGAAGAATTAATGAAGAAATCGCCGAATGGTCGAAGATATGGTCTGTCTGGGAAATTTTCAGAAGAGCTTGATTCCTAAGCAAATTTGACACCCAACACCTTCTGAAATTCAGTGGGAATGGATACTTATCTCTCTCTGAAAAATTTATATAATATTAATGCTCAGTCTTCTTTAAAATATTTGTATGCCTTTAAAATACAATTAAATTTTTCTTCTACTGTCCATGTAGGCAGGAGTCTTTAAAGTATATGACAGAAAATATCTAGAATTTTGATTTTCAATATCCTCTCAGATGAATCTTCTAAAAAGTTACAACGAGGTTTTGATGAAATGTTTCCCCCTTGTTCAGAGCACACATACTTCCCTCCCACAAATCCCAGAGGGTGATCAGTCCCAGTTCAGAGCAATGTTCAAATATCATGAAACGAGGGCAAAATACCTGCAATCCCTGGGGCAATTCCCTCTGCAGGGCTTTCCTGTCACTAAACTATTGACTGACCATTGATTAAAACATCTATTAATCTTTATGAACTATTTATAAATGGAACCTTAACATCAAGTGACCTGTACAATATTGAAATAGGAATTATATTTAATATGGATTTTGAAGTTAAGAGTATAAGTGAAATATCACATCATATCCCTTAAATACATACATTTTATTGCAGATAGGGAACACTTCCACTGGGTTAAATACTGCTGGTCTCATTTCATGTCTTTGCACATCTGATAAGAATAATGTAACAGCTTTGATATAATATCTGTGCTGATCTCTGCTAAAGACCTGCCTTTCCCCTGCGCTGGGATGTCCTGCTTCCTCTCTCCGATTTCCAGGGCTGTGCCGTGCAATCCTGCTGCTTTCAGGAAAAGGATGCTGGGCTGGACAGGGTCCTGCTCTTCTGCACCTAGGGTGCCAGAGGGAGGTGGTGGCAGCACCAGGCTGTGTTTATCAGCTCAAATCAACAGCATTCCCTGGCTAAAAATCAAGCAAGGAGCTTGCTACTGTGAGACTTCAGTCAATGCCATTTGTTACATTGCAAATTCAGGAGGGGTAACCAGCTTGCAATATGTTAAACAATTAATCATCTAGATTTAGACAGCATTCTTAATGCCACAGGCATTTCCCACCGAATGTTCAGCAGAGGTGTAGGGGCTCTGCAGAGGAACCCTGCCTGAAAACTTTGGGAAACAAGGACAAGAAGAGAAAGTTGGGCTGGAAAAAAACACAGACTCCAGGCTTGCAAGGATTCCCAGTTATCCCATTCCTCTGTGCCCCTACGTTTCCATACCTGTTGAGTAGTTACTCTGAAGGGTATCACAGTAATGGGTGGCTCAAAGGGACTGGAAGCGTCGAAAACGCTGTTTAACCCGGGGCTGCTCTCCATCACAAGCACTGGCCTCAGCCTGGCCTCACCAATTTGCACTAACAACTCCTTGCCTCACAGGGCTGAAGGTGCCTTGCTTGCCACAAGGGCTTGCAATGAAGATCTTGATGTCTCGCTGTACCTGTTTTAAAAGTCTCAGAGTCAGCTGCTTTTCAGAGCCTTCATTTCCATTTCCAGCGGGCAGGCTGAGGGATGAAGTGATGCTGCAGAGGAGATGCTCCTGTTGCATTTTGTTGCAACTAAAGGGTTTACAACATTAACACAGAGATTTTGCCAGTTCCTTACAGATCACTCTAACCTTTTGAGAGATCAGCTCAGAGAAGAAGGAACAGCCTGTTGCAAAGGACAGGGAGCCCAGGACTCTGCTGCTGCACATCTCTCCCCAAGTAACTTCACAGGAATTGGAGGGAGAGAGTTGGATGGGACCTAGATTGGCTGCACAGTCCTGGGCAAAGTTCTCAACTTGCTTTCACACCTCAGTTTTCTCAGCTGATGTTGGGCAGAACAGGGGAGGCCAAGTACAGCTGTGAGGATTAACAGGATTTTGCAGATAGCACAAGGCTTCATGCCAAGTCTACTCCCATTCTTTCCAAAGTCTTTCACTTCATAAGCCTCCAGGGTTGTTGGTTTTTCCCAGTCCAAACAGCAGAGGAACCTGTTGTACCTCTGGTCCTGCCTGTTGGATCTCAACAGATCCACTGGGCCACATTAATTTCTTAATATTTTTAGATAGGCTTACAGTGATAATACTTTCACCCAGGTAACACCCAGGTAATCCAGGTTACACCAAGAGACTAACAAAACTCCAGGAAAAGTTAAATGTCCATGGTATGTGGATTGGCCCCATGTACTGCTTTCCTGTTGATAACACATTAGGACTTCATTCTCTACATAACCACTAGAAATTTGGAGAGATAAGCCTCTCCACTGAAGATGCTCCAGGTTTATGCTATGCAGATCTAGGCTTAGAGTTTGGCCCTAGAAATATACCTGGTAGCAGAGCTGGTGTCTCACGAGCCACGGGCTGAACAGGAACCGTAATTGGTGCAATTCTACATCTTCAAGACTATTAGATCCATGTAGCTCCCCATCATGCTGCGTTTGGAGTAAATAGAGAATGTTTAGCCAAGCTGAGAGATCCTGTAATGGAACAGACAGTTCTTCCTCTCTTCATCTGCTCGTCCCCACAGCTTTGTTATTTAAAGTCAGGTTTAAAAAAAAAAAAAAAAGGCAGTAGACAGGTTTGGTTTGGAAGCCGGAGGACAGGAAAAGTTAGAGATATTTATTTGACAGGGTCAAGGTTGCTGCTTTTCTTTTCTCTTTCCCCAGGTCCCATAGGTGTTAGACTGAGAGACATTTAATCGAGGGAGTAGCGGTTTCATATCTATAACAAAAATCAAATAATGCAAGATGATTTACTCCCCCTAGCAACCAGGGAGCTTACCCTTAGCAACCAGCCTAGCCTCAGGCAGCGGTGTAATCAGCTTGAAAATATTTCAATTATTGTGTTGATTTTAGTGGATTTGAGAAGCGCTGTGCGGAGAGACCAGGCACATTCTGCCCACGACCTGGAGAGGAAGATATTGATTTAAACAGGTGTCAGAAAGGAAAAGTGGAGTAAATTTAAATGCAATAGGAGAACAGCACATTGAGTGTGGTTCAGTGTGGGGGTGACATTTTGCTCATCGCCTTGAATGAAAGTGACTCAACTGAACTAGAAATTTCACCTTGAAAATCATCTCCCATCGACACAATCAAGAGAAAGCCGTTCGCCATCTCTTTTCCTTGGTCTGGGGAAGAAGGAGGGGGGCAGACACCTGTGTTTCCAAGACAGCTTTGAGGAAAGTAACTATCAGAAAAATAAAGGATTAGCATATCCCACTCAAGAAATTAGCCAAGTGGTGCTGAGGCAGGAGCAGGGGTGATGGAAAGATGATGTCCTTACAAAGTGGGCTGCAGAAATCAAGTCAACATTGCTACATGGGTTGATGCTGTCCAGATCTAGGTCAGGCAGTGGGACTGTCATTGACAGGGCTCCAGACCAGACCAGCTCCTCGTGCCATCTCTTGATGGGATGAAGATGCTGCTGAAGGTTAGGTGACACCACCCCATAGCTTCGTGCATCCTCCATCTTCAGAGGGCAATTCCTCCCCTCCTCTCTCTTCCTCATGCAACGGAAGCTGAAGACAGCTTGGTTTCTAGCAAGGGTGTCTGGTGGGATGAATCTGGCTCTGGTCAGACCTCAGTGAGCTCAGTGCAGGAGGTCCCCACAAGGTCTGTTCCCATGTCTGACAACATACTGGCTGCTACTGTTGAAACAAATCTGAGTGAGGAATTTGGTATCAGCACCTGCTTAAGCTATCACTGCTGGGGTTATCAGAAATAACAGCCTAGTAAATCTACCAGCACCTCAGAGCAAGCATCTCTTCCCTGCTGGAACAGGCCAAATCCTGTTCTCAGTAGCAGCAGTACAACTCCAGTCAGCAACATATCAACCCATGGGCACTCGAGATGCCCTGGCCTCTTTTGGCCACTACGATGCAGCTTTTCTGGGCTAAATATTATGTATGCAAAAGAAGCAAACCAGACTGGTCTTTCAGTGATCCACCAGCTCCCTACAATCGGAAGGATGCTCCTAGCAAAGCAGCAGCCTGGCCCTGTGCTCTTCTCAGCTCTTGTTTCATACTAATCACAAAGCCTCCCCTGCAGTAACAGCTTGTATATAGTTCAACAGAAGCCGGTGACATCTTTGTACACACTGCACTGACGAGCTGTTTTCTGATGCAGTGGAAGCTGGTAGACGTTGTACTGATAATAAGGTTTCATCTGCTCCTAGTGAAGTGACAACTGACATGCCATGTTCTGATGACACTCTTTCCAATAGGGTGACATCGTGCATAGAGTGTATTAAAATCCCTGTTCTTAGGGCTGTGACAGTTCGTACACAATGCCAGCGATAACCCAAGTCGCGGCATAGTCAAAACTTCCACCCGCATCATGAGCAAGTCCCTTTCCAAGTGCGCGTGACAGTTTGTGTCCAGGGTACTTATCACCCGCTACCCCTGCGCCGAGCGCAAGCATAAGGACAATTTGGTGCAGATGGGAATCAATACCCGGCAAAGGATAGGACGTGACAGTACCAAGACCTTGCCCTGGCCATTGGTGCTGCACCCCAAACCCCACATCATGGCACCTGCTCAGAGTGATCCTCTTGCAGCCCAAGAGGAGACCTGTGCTAGCAGCAAAGGCAGGAGCAAACCTTCCATGGATGCAGCAGGGATCCGCAGGGCTCCTTCCCAGCCTGAGCATTTGGGGAGCCAGGCAGCTTCTGCATTGCCTTGATTTTCTCCTTATCATTGGAAATTCCTTCTTCACTTATCGAGTGACCGAGGTGAATCGCTTTTGTTTGAGACGGTTCACACTTCTCTGGGTTCAATTTCAAAGTGGCATTTTTAGAGCTTATCACATGCCATTTATAGACGTATTAGGGCCTGCTCGAAGGTGCAGCAGAGAGGGATGCCGTGTCGCTCCTCCATTCAACAAGAGCACAAACACTGCACAGTCTTCAGGCAGCAAAGGGCACTGCCTTATCTCTGGACACTAAAGGGTGTAGCTTGACACTGCTATAATTAATGGTGTAGAACCAAAAAAAAAAAAAAAAAAAAAAAACCACCATCTTTTCCTCCTCATTTTGACCCATTTGGAAGCTGTTCCTTGTGCTGTAAACCTAACGGATTCCTACATCATAGCTACTCAAACATCTCCAACTAAAATGAGATTTGGTTTGAGGTTGTGTTACTCCCACTCCATAATCGGCCACTGCCATGCACTAGATAGGAGGTGGCTCATTTGCCCCAAAGGGAGAGTCTGCTCCCAGGGCAGTTACCCACCACCAAGCAGCTGCCATGTTATAACTCCCTGCCTCAGCTTTACCTTACAGCAAATTCCCAGCACATGCAGAAAAGACAAGGTATCCTCGAAAACACCTTTTCCTTTCGCTTCTTTACAGTCTTGCAATGAACAGCTCGCTGCTAAAACAACACCGGCTACAGACAGAAAATCCGGGAAGGCCAAAGAGCAGGGGAAATCTCACATGTTTAGTGTTACGTGGGGTATTCTGCAGATACACAACAAACACCCTCATGCCTCCAGGACCAGCCTAGCAGGAACGTGCAATTCTCATCCCTGCCTCGCGCTTCAGCCAGGAGGAATTTTCCCCTGGTGCTCCCGGTAGCAACGGCTGGGCCCATTTGATGTTCTGACCTGCCTTCCACAAGCATCTTACGTTCTCTATCTTTGATGGATTTTGTGTGTGGAGAAAAAAAAATAGTGATTCAGATTATTTTTTAAGCCCATTTGCTGCCTTGCTCTGCAATATGCAGCCCCTTCCCTGGAACGCACCTTCGGTGTAATCCGCTCTTTGCTAGAATCCGTAGTCACTCATTCACTCCTTCCTCTGCCTCCCTTTATTATAACCTGTTGCTCGGCAGAAACCTTAGCAGCTTAAACTGGACTGCTTCTCTGCTTGATAACAGTAATCAGGGCTTTAGCAGACAGCTTTGCAGAACTAGCCCACCCCACAGCCTAATTTTCTAGCTTGCCCAGAAGAAAACACCCCTATCTGCTCACCTGAGGAATAAGAAAGTGTCCAGACTGGTTACTGCAAAATTAGGTCCCTTTTTTTTTTTTTTTTTTTTTTTTATAAATATATAAGCTTTCCTGAAGAATTCCTGACTTAAATTTGCACAATCTCCATCCTGACATTTTGCCCTGTTAGCACCTGTAAAGCGCAATACAAGTTATTAATAATCAATGACCAAATCAGAGTAGGTAAATATGCAGGACCATCTCCTATCATTGATTTTTAAGCAGAGCACCCCCCAAAAAAATCAATGAAGAGCCTTGCTTAAAAACCAATGGTATGATAAGATACATTTCTTAAACAGAAGGAAGCACAAGTCCAATACAAGTTTACCTACTAGCTCTATCTTCCTAAACTTACATTGGGAATCTAAATCCCGTTTTTTATAGTATAATCCAAGTAACTCCCATTGATTTCTCATCAAAAGTTAAGCCTTATTTTCTATTACTGCTCTTTAAAGGGAATTAGACTTTGTTGTTTACTTATGTTTGGAGGTACATTATCTAGGAATTCAGGTTATTCTGCTTTCTGGCTTAGGACTGATGCAGTGGACCGTCAGGCTCTATGAATGACAGATTTATTCGTTCACTTTTTAGAACTTTGTAATGGTTTTAGTTCAATAATGTTTATATTAGACCAGCATTTGTAACTGAAATTAATATATACATATTAATGACAGGCATCATTCAGCAACACTGCAGTCACTCAATGTCAATGCTTTAAACTGCAAGGGCCATCATTGCAAATAGTAAAAGCCTCCTCAGCTGGTCAGCAGCGTAGGAACCAGATGCCTGGACCACATCCAAAGCCTCTGGAAGTCAGTCAGTATCTTTTCTTGACCTGGCAGATGCTGAAGTGTTGCTCTAAGGCTCTTTCCTGGTTTACCTTAACCACACAGCACTTCATTTTTCTGGACAGCTTCCTCATGCCACGGCATGCAATGACAGCTTTCTTTGTGTCTGAAATCCTGCTCATGCTACTGGCTTGACATGCAGCATCTCAAGCCTTCCTTCCACCTCCTCAAAAAATAAACCCACAAACAACAAAACAAACAAACAGTTCCTAATGGAGCATAAAGTTGAAGACATTCTCAGTGCAGGATCACCTCTGCTACAGCCTGCCAGATCCTGTAACCATCTGCAAATACTGTGATTAAAAACAGTTTCCTCCCTTAGCAGGGTTACAGTTCTTTCATGCTCCAGGTTCAGCCCAAAACAAGATATGAAGGGTTTGTACTCCACCCAAATTCCTGAACATGGTAAACAGAGGGGAGCCAAGATACTGACTTTGTGCCTCAGACTTACCAAAGCCCTTGGCTGCTGTTTTTGTGTGGCCTTTTCTCCATGTCAGATATATCTAGCTAGCATCATGCTTGCATTTCCTTTCCTAGGAATAAGTTTTGCAGCTGTGCTGAGCAGGGTCCATGTAAACTTGGTGCGAAAGGCCATTCCCAGGCTCAAAAAGGTCCATATACATAGCAGACAAAAACAGTGGGAACTTTCATCGCAGACATGCAAGGAACACAAAAGCATTCTTCCTTCCCTGGGTTCCCTCCTTCCTCCAGCTTAAGATGGTAGTCAGAAGAGAAAGAAAAACAAGGAAACCACAAGCTAGAGCCTCAGGTGCAGCCAAAGGAAACCAGTGTAAAATGTTCCAGCCAGGAAATAAATCCAGCCAAGCCATAAACTCCTTTACTCACACACCTTCCCCGACACCATCGTGGGCCCCCTGCACTATATCCCGCATTGCCAGACGGGCTGTATATAAAAATTGAGGCAAGTGCCCGCAAACATAGAGAAGAATTATTCTTTGCCACGATGCATTTCAAGCCCTCCAGCACCACATGGAGAAAGAGGGGTTGCCCCAGTTTTCATCAGTGAGAGCTTTCAACCACCAAATTGCCAACATTATACTCATGGCGGAAGGACCTTTTCTCCTCTCTTCACCCTCTGGCTGCAGCAAAGGATGAAAGTCAATCTTGAACCCAGGGATGACCTTCCAAAGTCCAAAATAAGAACAGCTTCTCAGTCATTTTCACCAAGAGACCTTTTCAAATTACTGATACATCTTAGCCCTCTTATGTACACATGAAGCTGCTCAGAAAGATCTCACTGCCTTTTTACAACAGATTCATCATCATTTGAGAACATAAAAATAAAGTACCCAGACCTCCAGAAGCTTTTTTTTTTTTTTTTTTTTGGCAAATACTCACAGACAGCTCCACTACCAGGAGAAAGGTAGCATGACACACAGTTTAGCACAAACCTGGGTTCATGCACGCAGATGCGGAACCTTCCTCTATCTTCCCTTGAAAGCTACTGTTCCACAGAAAAGTTAGCAAGCCTTCAGCAAGAAGGTATTTGCCTTCACCATAACATTGCCCCAGGCTCAGTTTCCACAGCACATGCATTCAGTGACGCCAAACTGAAAACTGTCTATTCACAAAGTTTAAAAGAAGTTCTTTTTCTTTTGAGATTTCCAATTCTTGACCCATTTCAGGAAGGAATTTGGGATCACTCAGTGAAAAAAAATATATATATATATATATATATATATATATATATATATAACATTGTACTAGCTACTCAAGGGCCTATAGAAATTTACCAAGAGAGAAGCTTTCTGGAAGCCCAGAAGGATTCCTGCTCAGGAGCTGTCAACTTCACTTCAGCCCTTGGTGCTCTGCAGTCTGCTTAAACCAACAGCCACATCACAGTACATCCAAGTTAACAAGAGCATAACTGAATCAACACATGTTTCTAAAGCCTGTTCATAAGGTTAAGAGAGTGACACAGCAATGTAGTTAGAAAATCAGACACACAGACCTGAAAAACATGATCCTGCAACTTAGACAAGACCTTCTAAGCCTCAGACTAAAGAAACACTGGTTTAATAAGAACCCAAAGCTGAAACACCTGGTGCCATCACACACAGCTGTAAAGGCAGCTGATTGCTCAAACCAGTTAATTCATTCTTCACATTGATTTAGGATGGGGAAATCAAGGTTGGCTGTGGGGATGTTGAGGCCACAGCACTATCTCGTGATTCAGAAAGCATCCGCCTCTTGTATCTTGGTGTGGAGCTTAAAAAATAAACAGCCTTCACAGGTGGATTAGGCCTAAGTATTTTACTGTAGCCATCCTGAGGAAAAAAAAGGGGGGGGGGAAATAACACTTAATTGTCTTAGGAAGTAGATGTTATCACACAGAAAATCCTTTAAGATTACTCAATCGGGGCAAAACATAGAAAACCACATATACAGGAAGCGACAGAAAAGGCTTCACTTCCTAAGTTGTAGAAATGTATTTGGAATAAATGTTGAATGTTGCAACTCCTGAAGGAAACTGCATCGTCTCTCATTGAAAACAAGACTGGTATCATTGCAATAATGTTCCACATCAGCTGTCAAGTAATGGTTTTGAAACCTTAAGCAGAGAATGCATTTGCAGCTATTAGCACGGTATGGTCATGCTTTGTATTTGAAGGTGAAACCAGTTTGTAAGGGAGGAAAGAAAACATTAATTCTATTCATCTTGAAAGTTACTTTAACTTTTCAAAATGCTATGGTAAATTTCGAAACTTTAAAATTAGTTTCAAGATGAATGGAATTAATGACTGAATTAGAACTGGTGCAGAATTGCAATAAATAATATTCGAAACCTTTTAATAAGCTTTGAAATGATGAAAATGAATGGATTTTTTTTTTTTGGCTATAAAGCTGGAGCTCTTTTAAGTATAAATTGTGATAACGACTCAAGAATTTCCAACGTCAGGCTTTCCTATTACATCTTAGCTTTCATAGTTGATCTAAGGCTTACAGAATAACATTCAAGCCCCACTTTCTAATGATGAGGTGTTTGACACAGACACACAAAAAAAAGCAGTCTTAATCGAGAAGGCTGCTTGCAGGGACGGCAAGTAGTGCTGCCAAAGACAAGAAAACATTTTCCTACGGTCTCCTCTTACCAAAACTTCCTCCTCAGAGCTGGGAACAGGAATCCTGTTGCTGGATGCACTCGGCACATCAGATTCATGCTAGTAACGCTGCTGGCATTAGGAGAGCAGCTTTGCTCGTAGCCATTCCCATTAGGGAAGCTGCCCTTATACATCCGCAAACAGCCCCTTCCACAGCTAACTTGAGGACGCCCTCAAGGACTGTTTCTCATTCTGTTTTTCTTGATATCCTTCATTCCTTCTTCTCTGGCTACGTTTGTACCTCCTGTCGTTACTGCCTTTCAGCATCACACATTCAAGAGGGGATTATTCTTTGCTGTTTCCCCTCTGGTGAGTCCCATCAGTTTTATTTTCCAGCTAGGAAACAAATGCCCCAGAAGGGCCCACTTGGGATTGCCTAGGGTCACCTCCTACCTCCAGAGAGCTCACGTCCTCCACAGGAGTAGGATCAAGGCTCGATCTGGCTGCAAACTGTTTCCCCCATTCGCAAGAGTGTTTCCCCAGCTAGTGGCCATCGTCACCATCCCTCAGACCATGGAGTTTTCCCCAAAGATCTTCGCTGCCCGGGCAGTATCACATTGTCCCCTCCTGCTCCCTGCTTGCTCAGTGTGATAAAGCGGATCCTACCTAACGGCAGCAACCAGGTCTCACCAGCCTCTGCTCTGCTCCATGTTTAACGAGGTTCTCCATGATGTTGACATCTCCCTGCCTTCCTTCTCCTGTTCTCTTCAGTGAGATGCCGTGTGCTCCCGAGTCATGCACCTTTTGCTTAGTCAGTCATTTCACCAATATATTAAAATATGATTCTTCTCTTTTGCTTTTCAGCTCCACTTCCCTTTCCACCCCAGATGTGTGGTTGCAGCCTGAACTCTTTTTTTCCTTAGTTTTTCATTAGAGCCTATAATCCACTCAGAAGCAGTTTGTAATAATTCTGCATAGGAAATTCTATACAAAATAAATTGCATTATATTAAGTTCCAAGATACTTGCAATTCTGAAAGCCAGGCAAAGGAAGGACAGACTTGTCTTCAAGGTGTATTTATTTCACTACCCTGGACAGCTCGTAATAGCAGACAAACTGTTTGTCCTTGACTCCTGTCTCGGAAAAGGAAGACTGAACTTCCCACAACACGATCCATATCAGATCAGATTTGATATATTTCATAATGGCCTTTTATTCTCCTGTCTTTGTTCATTTATTTATCAATCTGACACTTTGCTAGATATGTTGCTGTCTTTCTTTTTATTCACCTGTCATTATCCCTGCTCACATGTTGTAATATTCAGCTTTTTTATGTATATGAAAAATAAAAGGACTCTTGCCCTGTGCCTTTTCACTGGGGATTTTCTCTGCTGCACTTAAATAACAACAGAGAGGACGGTTTTCAAACCTCTGCTGATGTTTAGTGATATCAGTCATTGCTATTCCGAGCCTCCATCCTGTCTTGAAGCACCAAAAGGTCCCGGTGCCCAAAAGTCTGCGTGGCCAGAGTTACTCGAGTGATGCTCTCTGGGCTTTCTGCATCGAGTAATCGGAGAAGGGAGCTCACAACAGCACTGTAAACACCCAGACACTACAAATAAACATTTACTAGCTTTCCATGATCTAATCCACTGTGTTAACCTACGATAACTCCAGCAGGAGGGAGTCCGGGCAGTTTTCTCTACTGCACATCAGAGGGGTTTGAAGCTGGTAAATGAAGTGTTGCAGGTGACTGGCTGCTTCCCCAGCACAGAGCAGAGCAGTGGCTTTGCCTCCTCCGTTAGAAGGAAAGTTGGCTTGAGATCCATAGCCAAGCAAAAACGTCTTCTTTTCCTCGAGCATTGTACAGAAAGAGATTATTCCATCTTGAATTTTTACTGCCATTACAGAAACAACTAAAAATATTTAACTTGTTTGTTAAAATATTTAACATGGTTTTGACAGTTCACCAGATGTTTAAAAGTAGCTAAAAAGAATGGCAAAGGCTGTTGCTGAGTTTAATAAATATGTGTGTGTGATGTTTGTTATCTGAGAAGTGCATTTCGATGTCTGTTTAGGTTAGTATCACATATGCTAGAACACATGTTCCTATTCTGGTACACATCTATAATTGTGCCCATTTGTCTTATTGCAGTTTAAAGCAGCAACAGGATAAAGGAAGACACTGTCTATTTTACTTTGAGAAAGAGCAGGCTGCTCAACTCAGGGAGAAAATATAAAAATGCTGCAAATTTAAAAAAAAAAAGAAAAAGAAAAACACTTTCGGGGTGGGGGAAATTACTTTTTGCAATAACACAATCAAGGACATCTTTGCTGCACATGGATTTTGTTAGAATGCAACGATTCAAACACTCATGCATCACAGACGTCAGGAAAAGAGTAGAGGCAGAAACAGGGAGGTTTTGTGTTTGCGTCCTTCGTACAGTGATTCCCAAGCATTAACTTTCCACATCTATCACAAGAAAATGCTCTCCCAGATTTACAGTGGTGGGCAGAGGGTCCATGAGCACGCAAGGGGTACCAGTGCTGCAGGAACAAGGAGGTGAGGGTGAGGAAGGCCAGGATAAAGATGCCCCAACCCAGCATGGGCAGCACTCAGCACAGTTTGAGAGCTTTCAGAGCAACCCCCCTCTAAGATACACCTACCCTAGCAGGCCTTCTCACTACCTTTTTAACCCAAATGTGGAAGAAAAGCAACCAGCCCATGTGAGAGCCCGAAACATCCGTGCCAACCCATCAGCTGCAATGTACGGAGCAAGAAAGTAAAATGGAGGTTGGACCCGGCACTTTATGGCTTGGATTTGTGAAAGCAGTGATAAATTAAAAAAGGATTTAGGAAAACTATAATTGGGGAAATCAGCCTTGAGAGGCAGAGCTAGACTCACAGGCTTCTTTGATGTTCAATCCATAGAAGTCCTCAAATTACAGAGGGAAAATCACTTTGTGACTCGGAATAAACTGACTGTCCAAAAACACAATGAAAACCAGTCATCAGGTTTCCGTAAGAAGAGAAGACAACTTGTCAGTTGCAAAATGAATATTAAAACCCAAACCACTGGACATGCACAAAATATATTTTAAAGGGGGAGCCGAAAGAGTTTGATCCTATTTGCGATGACATGAGAACATTCACAAACCGGCCTGGTAGGATGGGATAATTTTGTTCCCTCCTTTTCTGGCAGATAAAGTCCACAAAGGAAGATTTGGCATCGGCAAAACAGACCAGACTAATGAGGGCCCCCAATTCTGGTGCAAACGGTATGAAATCCAGTAGCAATAACAACAAACAGGCTTAGGGTGATGGTCTGGCAACCTGAGAGGAACCATGATGGTAGCAGAGAAGACTCTCCCACACCTTGGGATAGTGCAACAGCCATGAAATGGAAAGTAAGAGTCATTAGCTGGATCTGCTTAATCTTTTCTTTCCTAAACCGATCAAAAATACATCCAGTTGGGCATTAAGGTTATTTTCGCCACAAACACAGTCAGCAACAGTCAAGGCAAGATCCATTCTGGAGCGCATTGCGTGCTCTGAGAACATCCAAACTATTTTACGTGCAATAAAACAAGGTCCTTGAGGAGCTTCATGCAGCCTGAGTTATGTGCCGACCCTGGATGACGATTCAAATTAACACTGGGAAAAGTAATCCCAAACTGGATTTTGAATTTCTAGGAGTAGCAAGAGCTGAAAACCTAAGGAACTCTTCTAAATTACCCATGTGTTATGGATCATCACAAATGTACCTGCGTTGCTGGAAGTCTTGCAAATGACAGAGGCTCCAATGAGGGCTCTATCCTGCAAAATCAAGAGCGCTGCCAAGACCGCAGCTATTCGTACACTTTGCCAGAACAAACCACCTTGTGAGAGCGCGTCCTCAGCTGCCAAGAGAAGAGCAGCTCCTGGAGACACAAGGATGGGGTAGAAAAGGCCGCGCTGAAAGAGCAGCTGGAAATGTGCCTCCTTCCAAAAGGAAAAGGCAACATTAAAAAGAGAAAGGCATCTCAACCATATGATTTTTAGGGAAGCGGGTAATGCTTCCAGCACCTCCAGCTGTCTCCAAGGCTTTGGGGCATTGCAGCCAAGCTGATTTCTGCATCACGGGTCCCCAGGTACCTGCTGGGGACAGGCAGGCTGGGAGGAGCGGAGGGGGAAGCAGGGGGAGCGAGGAGGCAGGAAGGAGAAGGAAATTGTGCCTTGTCCTTCACTTATGCCAAAAAACGAAAAGAAACTATAAACCCCCTGTTTTCAGAATATAAAAAGGTTGTGAAAATAGGACTCCAAGGGCTCTGCAAATGATTATGCTAATTAGATCCAGGGCTAT
This sequence comes from Tinamus guttatus, assembly GCF_059628265.1. Taxonomy (NCBI): domain Eukaryota; kingdom Metazoa; phylum Chordata; class Aves; order Tinamiformes; family Tinamidae; genus Tinamus; species Tinamus guttatus. Next base: position 2,479,974 of record NW_028288864.1, on the reverse strand, counting down.
TCAATAGCACTGAAGTGATGCTCAGGAATTTTGAACTACAGTTTTTAGTGTGATTACAGATCATATTAAAATTCTATTAGTCTTCGCTTAAGATGTGAATAAGTGGAATGGAATAATGGGTCCATAAATTCATGAACCCAAATACTTTTAACATAGTGGTCTTTTTAGAGTGAAAATAACCCCCTCTTTAAAAGAAAAAGAAGCTTTATTGCTTTAACTATCCTGGATGAAACTCCAAGCAATTAAATGTTCAAAGAGTGCTGATATTTTTCACAGGGGCCCAAGTATGAGTATTGTTACATTTATAATTGTTTTAGCCTTGTTATATAGTATAATTGAGACACACAGAAGAGAAAACTTTGCTGCAAAATCTCTTTCTGTTTCTGCGTTGCAAATGATAAATTGTTAATGAGCACCTGTTACAATGTTAATGAAAGTAAGATCTGTATGTAAATAAAGAAAATTTAATAACTTAACAAGGTGGATTAAAATTCCCAACCTGCTCCTTGCTAATCTAATGCCAAACACCAAATAGTTGCTATCTAAGCAGGAAACTAGTTAATGTATTCACCTCCGTGTACTTTTCAAACTATAATTAATATTTTAAAAATTTATAAAACTGAAATCATAGGTTTGATTGTAACAAACAAAATATCTGCCTTTAATCTACTACAAAAGGTTGGCACAAATCCCCTTAAATGATACTAAAATGTAAACCACAAGGCAGCACTGAGGAATTGATTATGTTTAACTTCTTTTGCATTTGTCCTAATCACATTCTTTATAATTGTATTTAAAATGACTCCAAAACAGTTGATTGGTAATTCTGTAGCACAGAAGAAATATGGAATGAGAACGTTGTTTCCTTGGGAAGAGAAAAAAAAAAAAAAAACCCTTTATAAATAACTTTCAAGGTATGTCCTCTGGACATTGGGTGAATATTAACACTTGACAAATGGACATTTGTTGGTTTAAACTACGGTGAAAGTTACTGAAAGGGAAGAAGTGATGCCGTCATTGCTTGGAAAAGAAACTCTTTTCTCAAAATTCTTGATAGGGTTTTATAGCAATTCTTTACTCTGCCCTCCCTTCTTCGTACCCCACTGACCCAGTAGCTGCCCCACACAGACCCAGGGGACCTTTCGTGGATGTGGCACCTTCCTTCAGCACTCGGAGGTGTTGGATGGAAGAGCTGCAGCTCCACCTTAACTCCATCCCAGAAAACCTTGGGCGTTTTCCCCTCCCCATAGGAGACATTTGTCCAAGCTCTTGCCCCAAGCAGGGTTAACTCCAAAGCTACAGCAGGTTTCTCAAATTCCCAAGGATGGATGAAAGGTCAACCCGTAAGCCTGAGTTGGGACTGCACCATCCTTGTGGAGAAGGGGCACTTTTCCTTATTACTGGGAATTTCCAATTGCGAATCACACCTTCACCTCCTGTCCTCCTGCTATCTGGCACAGGCTATTCCTGGAACGAGAGGGATGAGCATCATCTCCCCTTCCCACAGGCAGTGGAATGTATCTGAGAACTTCCTACTTGCAATGCATTTATCAGCTCAGCTTGGGGCTCCATGTTCCAGAAAGTGACAGAAACAGAGAAAGAGGAAGGGATTTGCCCAAAAGAATGCCTAAGAATGCTCAAAACAGACCTATGGGAATTACACCTGCATCTTCCGTGACACTGGCTAATCTCTCACCACCAGACCATCCTCCTCAGTTACTCTCAATGTGGAAACCTAGACACAAAAAGGCTGGTGTGGACGGTCCATAACCACTTGTAACTCATCTAGTCAGCACCCTCCCATTCAAAGCAAATACTCCCACTGTCCGGGGAAGGGTGAGCCCTACAGAAGATACCTCAAATTGCTATTTTTTAAAAAATACATATTTTTGGCTATTGTATATGCACGTTTTGTCCTTTAATTGGGAAGCACTTCATGGGTCTGCACTTAATCAAGATGGATACCTCATTAGGACATCTCCCAGGGAACCAGTTTAGCCTAACAACAGCAAATCGCAACGCTGCTGCTTAATTGGGACAATTTTAGCAAAGTCTCCACTTAATAGAGACATATTGGGCCGGTGCCAGGAGTTAAGTGGTGTTAAATGAAATAGGTGCAAAATTCCAACTTCCTGTCTTTTCTATTTAAAGATTGCCAGCTAAAAATGTAAATAAATAAAGGCTAAATATTTAGCAGGGGCTTGTGTTTCCTTGTGTGTTTGTATCTAGCACTCTGAAGGAATCTGTGCCTCTCAGGGTTGAAATTATTCCTACCTCCAGACATAGACTTGCTGGGTAGGAGCATTTCTCCCCTTGTGCTTGGGCATAGCACCATCCATGACGGAACATCCTCATAATTGAGGTAAATTGTCCTCGGCTCCTTAGCCTTCCCCTAAAGGTGTGTGTGACCATAAGAGTGGGTCTATATGGCAGCCAGTGCCTTAACCTTGAGGCCCCTTAAATAGAAGACAAGGTCTCCAGTGCAGCATCCCGGTCCTTTTCCCCGCAGATCATCATGTACTTTGGTGTCCAGGGTTAGGGGTAAAAAGTACAAGTCTTTCAACTAAGAAGTACAGAGAACTCAGCAAATTACACATTTGTATCCACTATGGGAAACTTTCCCACTGGTTGCATGAGGTCACATTGTCTCCCTGACACAGGGCTGCACAATTTACCTTGAAAGAAACAGCATTAAATCCACCACATAGATGGCAGGAAGGTTGATTTTGCAGGCAGGCCCCTGGTTTTCTTTAAGACATTGATGCCCAAACAAAGAGGTGCTGGTGGAGAGTCGCCTTGTTGGGAAGAGGGTTCTGCCAAACCCAGTAATGACACTTCCCAAAATCACCCAAGGCTGCAGCAGCCACAGGCACCCAGAGCCTCTTCCACAACATAAAACATAAAACCAAGATCCCTTCAAGATATTTCTCCCATGATGTCCTAGATCCCCTTAGATATTTCTGAGCATTAACATTAACTGATGCCCCAGCCAGCCTGAAAGGCATCCAAGCAGTTTTTTCCTCCCCTTGTCGTTAAGAGAAGCTGTTTTACAAGTAGCTGAGCAATTTGAAGAAAACAAAAGGTGTGTAAAAATTGTCTATTCGAAACATTGACTCAGTAACCTGTAAAAGATTTTAGTTAAATACATTTCCTCAGGACTCTTTCAGTCTGTCTGTGACGGAAAGTGCTTTGTACATAAACAAACAACAACGCTCCTTCCATCCATTAAAAGCCACCAGTCACTTTAATACATCACAGCGTAACCATTTAGCTCAGTCATTTTTCATTGTTTGACCTCACTTTTAATTAGAGACTAAATTATTAATGCCATTTGATAGGAGACAAACTACTTGGGAGTGCTGCTGTTCTCTAGGCCAGCTCTCAGGAACTACACACTCAGATTTTGTACGTTTTCAAATAAAACACAAGTGGCCAGAGGAAAAACAATTTACATTTACAGCTTCTACAAACCCAGCATCCATCAAGAGTTTGGTGCTAAAAAAAAATCTCTTGCGGTGTTAACAGTAGACTTTTAAAAATCAGCAAGAAAATATAAAGTTCCCCCAGAGAGAAACTCCCTGGAGATTTTTCACCAAGTTCACTAGCTCTGTAAAAGTAGCTGCTGGAGCCTCTCATCATAACGTCTAGGATCATTGAAGGAAGTTAGCGGTGTATTTTCCCCAACATTGCTTTGATGTGCCAGCTCAATGTGTTCCCAGCAATGAGGCAGGAAGATGAGCATGCAGAAAGAGGGATGCTCAGCGTGATTTAGAGCCATGGAGTGAGGGCCCGGAGTGGCTCCCAGAGCCAGAGCCAGCGGATCTACGCGTGCTCCAAGTCTGCTCCGGCTCCCAAGCCGGCGAGGTCGGCCGTAACGTGCCCATTGCTGGGTGCCTCAGGCCTCCCAAGTGCTGGCCCTGGTTCTCCTCTCCTAGCACTGTCTCTCGGAGGGTGAGGAGCGCTGTAAAGCAGCAACCTCTCTAATGACACTAATAAACAAGAGGGTGCGTAGTCCTGCTCGTAGTGATGGACTTCACATGAGGTCTTCCACAACAAAAAATTAAGACCAGGCTTCCAGCTATCTCCATAGCAGGAAAAGAACAAGTCAGGGATCATTGGGACAACTGTAAGGACTCTGTAATAAAAGGGGCCAAGCCTGTGCCCTTATTCTCCCATTAAAAGCCACACCAACTGATCCCATATAAAGATGCTTTCAACCGTTGCTTTGAAAAGAGACCATCCAAATTATCCTGGAGTTACTGCTGAATTTAGGATTTAGGCATGGGCATGGTCGTCTCCTCCTTTGGGGGGTTTAGTGGTTCCTAGGAGAGTCACTGACCCCCCACCTCAGCTCCTCCGCATGCACTAAGGACCAAGTCCTAACAGGACTGGCCTCCAAACTGCCTCTGGCAAAAACCCCCCAAAAACAGCCAAACTGAGGGAGATCTGCATTCAGGAGCAGAGAGCACAGGGCTCACAGGAGAAAACCAGGAGGCTGCACTGTAATAAACCCAGGGATGCTAGAAAAACAGTACCCAAAACCCCTAAAAGCTGCAACTTCAGAAGCTACATATGGAACTAGAGAGGCACTGGGGGAACGATTTCTCCTGCAAGGTTCATTCTCAGCGAGATCCCTTGCTGTGTTAGACAACTGTTTATCCATTTTCCACACAAGTGTAGTAATATCGAACAAGAATGTAAGTTTTCCGCGCTGCCACTAACAAGCGGAGCTGCCAGCACTTCCCACACGCAGCTCCAGAGCCACCTTCCGATGCACCGAGTTGGGAGGGAGACCCAAGTCCTCTGCTTCGTCCCTGTTGTAACGAGGGGTAGAAGCCCCTTCCCCTCATGCAAGGAGGGCAGAGAGGCTCAGGAATATTGCACCGCATTTTCTGCCTGCACTGAAGGCACAATGCAAACAGCAATAACATTTCTGCTTATTTGATGAAGTGGAAAATAGGATCTCTGTGGTGGTGTTTAAAAACGAAACAAGAAATCAGATTTTCAGCTGGACTGCCCTTTCTTATGAAGGGAGTGAGAGGAGAGAAAAAAAAAAAGAGTTTGGGGGCGTCTCCAATTTTCTCTGGTATAGATTTAAGATTTTCTATCCTGTCCTTCCACTTAAGGCAAAGGTTTCATAAGTTTTTTGCAACTCAGATTCCATCTACAAAAAGCTCACTGAGTTTGTATTTAGCTTGCGGTGTTATTGCTGTCCACTCAGAATGCAGGTTTGTTTTCCTAAATATATATTTCTTTTGATTTTAGCAGGGTTCAAGCTGTGGTTTTAAATGACACCTAAGAAACAGAATGATTCCTCCTCCTTAACACCTCCCCCACCTCAAAAAAAAAAAAAAAAAAAAAAAAAAAAAAAAAAAGAGAGAGAGAAAGATATAATCTCCCCTACATGTTTTCAGTGTAAAATATCCAAGTGCCTGTGAGGGCTAATGGCCCTAAAGGGGCGGGCTAGATCTACTCAGTCAATAACCCATACCTTCAAAAGGGCTGATTTCACAGTTACAGAGACACTGCAAGTAGTTTTGCTGTGAGAGATCATGCTTAGAGCATCTCTCCTCTTGACATGTTCCAACAGCTCCCATTAACATCCATGGGGGACCCCCATGTGCAGCAAAGGGAAAAATAAACAACATGGAGCCAAATCCTGCACTCCGATGCACATTCAGTGCATGACGGGGGCTCACAGCACCCATCGGGTCCCCTCTTTCACACGTACTTATGGCCCTCCTGTGCCCTCAGTCCGACAGGCAGGACTTTAGGTTGTTAGGAAATGTCTTTGGGGGGATTACGGTTTGTATTCCTGATTATACAATGGATATATCCATCTATCATGTGGTATCGCAAATAGCCATACTATAATGATGATGGAAGTACATAATCCCTCCAAAGATGGTCAGAACAATTTAAACTTCCCTCTGTTTAATTAGCAGAGTTAGAGGATTAGGTACAAGATTTAAATGGGGAGTGGGGTGCTTTAAGATCGGATCCTCTGGCTCTAGGAGGTAGCACCAGGAATTGGCAAAGGGAGAAGGCAAAGTGAAGGGTTAATGCGTGGGTTTGGCTGCTGGTCCATCTCCATACATGTCTCCCACAGCCAGAGCTGCCTTCTTTCCCTCTGTCACCCAACACTGAAAGCTCTTTCTCCATCAGTGGGAAGAGAGCTCTTTTCCTCCCTATTTCAGCTTTCCAACATCTCCAATGACTTCCCAGTGTCTCCTGTTGGAAGCTGCCCCCCAGCCCCGCACCGTGGTCCCCGGGACACCTTGCCCAGGGCTGCCGTGTGCCCAGACGCTGGTTCCTCTGCTCCTCACCCAGACTGAGAGCATCAAATCCTGCATCAGACAGGGAGCTCCACATTGGCATCACTGGGAAAACGAGGGCTTCAGGTGGTGCATAAAGACCTTCCTGATGGCCAGTGTCCTCCAGCCCATGCAGAAGTACAAACACCAAGGAACCTGCAGCATCTCTGTGCAGCTCCTAAGGAATGAGGTCTTGGGTTAAATCCAGGAGAAATAGGACTCAGTGCACAAAGCTACTGATTTGACAAAGGACAGAAAAGGCACATTTCAGAAGAAGGTTTAAATAAATAAATAACAAGCTGAACTCTGCCAAGTTTCCCTTTCTTCAGCAGATCTTGGGACTGCCAATACTGTGCCGAACAAAAGTGATCAGTTTGTCTCCTTCACGCTGACAATAAATCCAATCGCACTTTGGGTGGGTAAATAGAATCGATTCAGTCCCTGCAGCATCGTCCTCTTCTGCGCTCGGCTGCAGCCCAGCTCCCTAATCAGCCATGCTAACAGGGGAAAACAGGCAGATTTCACTCCCCGCATTTACCTGCTGATTGCAGAGCTATCTTTGTCATTAGGGGTAAATTAATCAAGGGAGGTGAATGTTTTCGACAAGCTGCACTGTTAACTCAGAAAGAGAAAACAAAAACAAAATTAGTGGTATTGAGGGAGAGCCAGGCACTTACTGGGCAGAGCAAAGAAGAAAAATCCTCCAGCAAGCAAGAAAATCACTTACACATTAATCCTAACTCTGAACAAACTTGAGAAGAGGGATCCCTGGCTGGGTGGCGAGTCCTGAGAGCAGCCGGGCTGCATTGGCCCTGGCCTCCCTGCACGTTGTCCCCAGGGACCGGGCTGTCCCAAAAGCCAAGAAGTCCTGGATGGGCCCCAATGGTACCGAGACGATTGCACCTGCATTGCCTTGGGGGACACCCCTTAGCCCAGCGGGACTTCTCTCTCCCCCTGCAGCCTTCCTTGGGAAAGGGCCTTCACTCCACACTCGGTCTCACCTCTCAGCGTGGGGGACCCAGGAATGGAGCCGTTTGCAGCTATTCATAATTCCAGACCAGATGCAGCTGAACCATCGTCCAGTTAAGAGGAGAAGATCAACCCAGATTTAAGAGGCAACGAGGCCTCCATAATTCTTCCAACAAGCACTGCACAGCTGGATTTATACCTGCATATTGGCCTCAGGAAACAGATATAACTTGCAGCACTGGCACTGCCCGCTCTGCAATGCCCCTTACCTGTGAAGTTTAGCGATCACATTTGAAATCCGGGCCGGAGAGACCTGGGATCCAGAGTGCAGCTCCCAGTTTAGATCTAAGCACCAATAGCAGGAAAGAATTTTTTTTTAATTATTTTTCCCCTCTTTTTGTCTTTGAAATCTTGTCAGTATATCAACACACTTGATAAGGGCAGTGTTGTAGTTACACTTCTTTAATTAAGTGAATAATTAAAAAGAAGTTGATCATCAATTAGTTAATTAAATAATTAATCCATTTTACTTTCATACCCTTTTTTTGTTAATCACTGTGGCTTCGGTAATGAGCCTCCTCCGGGTTGCTAAGCAACCGCCGCCTCGTTTAAACAGGCAGCAGCTGCCGCCCGTCCGCGCCGCGCGCAGGGGCGGCCCGGGCCCGCCGCCCCCGCCCGCCCTCCCGGGGGGCCGCGGGTTCGAGCCCCCGCTCCGGCTCGTCGCTGTCCCTGCTTTGGCAATAGCGACTGAACAGAACCAAACCCCGTGCTCTCTCCAAAATAAAATGGAAGTGTTTACGAACTCTGCTGATGCCCAGACCTCTCTTGTTGTGCTTCGGAGCGTGGGGTGTTTCTTTTTTTTTTTTTTTTTTTTTTTGGGGGGGGGGGGGGGCGCAAAGCATGGTTTCTTGGGCCCGAGGGTGAAGCGAACCCCCACCTCGGTTCGTCCTCGCCGTGCTCCTAGTCCGGGGACAGTCCTCGGGCCTGGATGGGTGCCCCTGCGGTGGGCCAGGGCTTCGCAACGTCCCTCCCGCTCCAGAGCCTTCCGCCTCCTCCCGTGCCGGCAGGTACCTCCAGGCCCTGCCCTCGCCCCAGCCCGCACCCCGTGCCTCAGTTTCCCCTCAAGGGGCAATGGGCCCCCCGACGGCTCTGCCGGGTGGGCCAGGACCGCGGCCGCCGGGGCCGTGCAGGCAGCGAGGAGCCGGGCTCGCTTCCCCGCCGCAGCCGGCAGCTCTCTTCCCTCCTCTCTGCTTCCTTATTCTCCAGAGTTCTTCTCTTTTTTTATTATTATTAGTATTTTTTTCCTATGTTGCCAATTGTTTCTCTGCCCCGAGGCCAACCTGTAAATGAGATGTTACATCTGCACCGAGCTAAGTAAACACTTTATAAATGAATAAATAAGTGAATAAATAACGAAATAGTAATGTCTGCTCGGATGCGAGACGGGCGCTGCGGCTTCACAGGGGGCAGCGGGGTCGGGCTGGGCGCAGGGCGGGCGACCCCCGAGCAGCCCCCGGCCCTCTAAACGCCACCCGGGTGGGGACAGAGGGGACAAGGGGCCCGGGGTGGGAGGCGAGACGGGTCCCTCCGACACCGCGAGGGTCCCGGCTACCCCAGGGATCCCCGGGGGGTGGTTCGGGCTCAGCTTTCTCCTCCGGACTCCGGCGGGGGAAATGGGGTGGGAGCCGAGGCAGGACCGACCCCTTCCCAGCAGCCCGGGCTGAACTTTGTAATTACAACGGATAACGAGAACAAATGCGAGGAGCACTCATTGAGTAACTGATATCAATTATGGAAGCAGGCTTTTGAGCCTGGAATAAATGATAGGGGAATTGGCCTGAGAGGGAGTGGGAACAGACATGTTATTATTTACGCCAGATTAAGAAAAGTATCCAATTTGCTGGCCATCTCCTTCCGCTGGGAATCGGCATCAATTTTATTATTGTTCCTCAGATTTTAATATTCTCTAAATGAATTACGATCGAGCTAGGTAGTTAGTCAATAGTTTAATGCAATTAATTAACTTCCCATCGCTTGGTTATCTCTGCCCCGGCCCCCTTTGCTGGCTTATCCCACTGCAGGGCAGCAGTTTGTTCGCAGTGAATCAGGGCGCAGGTTGCGCGGCTGCGGGCGCGGCTGCGGTGCGGGTTCCTGCATGTGCGTGTTGACTCTTTGGTGCCTAGATTTTTTTTCCCCCACTGTTCCGTGCATTGTACGACATAACTAGAACTGAAGCAGTACATTTCTTCAAACAATGCCTCCCCGATTCCATTTGTAATGGAATTGGAGGGAGAAAATGTAATTGTGTGTTAAACATGAGGCAGCCATACATGAAGATAAGCAGGGCTGAGTGACTGGATATGGAAATCCGGCGCGGGGACTAGATACTGGAGGTCTATTTTGGAGTTAAATGGCTCATAAAAAAAAAAGAAAAAGAAAAAGAAAAAGGAGATTGACGTTTATTTATTTATTTGCCCGACCATCTAGAGCTTCGCGTGTGGCACCGCACCTCGGGGGGAGAAATGCTAGGGGTGAGTTGGCTGGAGTGTTGCTCTCTTGCCCAGGGGGCTGGTGGAGAGGTGGAAAAGCCGAGGGAGAAGAGCGAGCCGGCGGGCGAACCCCATCGCTGCGGGCCCCGCCATCCCGCCCCACGGAGAGCCCAAGGGCAGGGAGCCTCTGGAGCCGACCCCTTTGGAGCGACTTCTGCGGCTCAGGTCAGGACAAAACTGACCGGGTTTGCCCTCCCCGTCGGAGCGGAGCAGGAGAGCCCAGGGGTGGGATGCGCCCAGGAGCCGCGGGATTGCACAAAGACGACCCGAAAATGCGCACAAGGAACCCAGGGGTGCGGAGGAAACTCGGCAGGGGGTATATAGGGGGAAGGATCCCTAAGCCCCCGCGCAGAGACACCCGACGGCAGTGGCCGTCAGTCGCCCCTGAGCCCCGTCGTCCTCGTCGCGGAGCCCTGGCCCGGCCCGTAGCACCCCCCAGGCAGCAGGGCCCCCCCAGGCAGTGGGGACCGTTCCCCGGGGAGCCCCGCGGCGAGGCCGCCCCTTCCCAGCCGCACATCTGGGAACGTCGTTAGAGCCGCCCCGCTCAGGAAGTTTTTCACACTTCACGTCTCATTAAGCGCAGGTCTCGGATTCCTTGGGAAAGGGCGACGGGCGGGAGGGCGCCCGCGGCCGCCGGCCCGGGGGACCCGCGGGCCGCAGCTGTCGAGGGACGACCGAGCCCGGGGTGGGGGGCGGCGCCGTCCGCGCCCCCTCCCGCAGCCGTCAGTGAGGGGACCCCCGCGGGGGCGGCCCTTTGGGGACCCCCAGGTGTGGCAAGGAGAGAGCGGAGACACCGCGGAGCTTCCCCTCCCCGGACCTCCGTCCGCTGCCCCGACGGGGCTCGGCCGCCGCGACAAGGGACTTGGGCTGCCCCGACCTTCCCTCTCCCTTCTCCGGCCTCCACAGGAAGAGTCCGCGGGTGCGCAGAGGAGCCCGCAGCCGAAATCACAGGCGCTTCCCATGGGCTCGACGGCGCGGCCTCCACAGGGTATCGCCTTCGCGGGAGGGCGCAGGGATTCCCCCTAGCATCTTAAATATTTGAAAGGGGGTTGTTCTGTACTTACAGAGAGCGAAATTAAAAAGAAACGGTAAAATATTTGAAAATGAAGTGCATTATGTTTAATAAATTTAAAATGAACAAAGGCTGCTATATTGCCAGCAATATCATTTCTTGCCCAAGGGCATTAATAAAGACTGAAAGGTTTGGGGGAAAAAAACGCACAATATTTTCTATTAAAATTCTACGGTGCGTTTCAATATTAAAAGGATAGGTGATGAATTTTCAGTGTTACTCAGACGGGGTCAGCGACTAATTTCATTTCTTTCTGGTCAGCATTCTGTCGATAATTAATCAAAAGCAGAGTTTCTTAATGAAACACTTTTCATAAGGTGATAATTAGCAGGAAAGACGCGGAGTGCAGACAGTCACTGGTAGCTGTCTAATAACCAGAATGAAATCAGGGCTGGGTCCAGGGAGTTAAGCAAGAGCTCAAAAAAAAAAAAAAAAAAAAAAAAAAAAAGGGAAGAAGGGGGAGCCACCTTGTGCAGAGCCCAGACAGGGCTATGTTTTTCAGCCCGGTTCCCATCGCTTTTAATCCTGGATCGCTGATTTTGTCACCTGGATCGGGGTGGTTTTGCCGCCCGGGTCCGGGCGCGCAGCCCCGCGCACCCTCTGCCCAGGTTTTGGGGCGCGCAGGGAAGGGGACGTTTCCCCTCCTTGCAGCTTGGAGCTGAAAGAAAGAAGTTGGTGCCGAGGACATGGCCCTGCCCGGGCCTCTATCCAGGTCACCCCCGCGAAAATTACGTGGAAAGATCAAATGAAGCCAAGGAGGAAAATTAGCAGCGATCTGTGAAAGCTCTGAGGTTCGGGAGGGCTCGTGCTCCGGCCAGGAAAGTCTCTGGTAACAATTACACAGACACTCCGCGCATAAACAAAAGATATTAGACCCTGGAATGATATTAAACAATGTAAAATTAACCGAAAGTTGTAATAAGTGAGGGATTAAAAAGGACCTGGCATTAATTCATGACTATGAAGAGAGCCCAGTAGAATGGGGAGAGAGGTGTGCTGAGCCTTTAATTAATATTTGGCTGGAGCGTACCTTATTCATAATATTCATTGATGTAATTACTCCACAAACAGACAGGGATAATTTGTTTAGATAGATAAAAATAACCTTCAGGTGAGATTTGAAATACAAAACCAATCTATCCTCTGCATCTAGTCTGGCACTTAAACAGAAAACCTTTCAATGGGCTTTTTCTCCTATTAATATTTTTTTAATCCGAACATGAATGACAGGTACCGCTTTCCTACGATGTCGGGGTTTTTATTATGAATTTCTCCTGAAATGCTGTAAACTTTCAGATAAAGCTGAGAGGCAGGAGGCTGTTGAGTAGATGAGATTATTGATAGTTATTGAAAGTATCCAAATAGGATTTAGAAATCGGGCTCCTGCGCCTTTAATAGAATTCCAGATAATCTTTTATCACAACAAGACACCCATAGAATTATTTAAACAGATTGGACTATTCCAGCAGCAAATTTCAATTATTCTAATGCTTTAATAAATGTGTTGTGTGTGTATTAAATTCAAGCTTCTTAATCCAAATTTTACGATTTAACTGCTCTGATTTTTCAT